>NW_026652291.1:26842044-27442044 GCF_009828535.3 Hylobates moloch
TTCTTTCTTTCTTTCTTTCTTTCTTTCTTTCTTTCTTTCTTTCTTTCATCTCTCTGATTAGCCAAGTCATGATTTTGCTATGAAATGTCGGGCTTTTGGCCACGTTGAAAATTCCTATGTGAATTTTAGAAGATGCCAAACTTGGAATTAATTACATTGCACTGTGTAAATATTTATTAATTCAACAAGTATTATTGACTTCCTACTTGTACAGCAGAGAACTATGCTAGTGCTAAATATTCAGTGCAGAGCAAAGTCAAGCTCCTGCCTTCATGGTTCTCTCACACATTCTACATGTATGTTATTCTACATAAAAGTCAGTTAACAAAAGGCCACGTGGTAGCAACGTGATTTGTTGATGGGGGATGAGATGGCCCAGCATGGGAGTCAGAAAATGCCACAATGGGGATACTGTACAGTAATTGTGAAAGAGCCAATGCTTTTCAGAGCAGAAGAGAGCCAAATCAACGGGTTAGAAAATGCTGTAATTCAGGACCCAGAGCTACAGAAATAGATAACTGAGGGAAGGATGAGGAACTGTGGGAACAGCCTCTGTTGACTAAAGCTGCAAAGACAAAACAAAGAATTAGAATCAAGGAGGTACTATGGAGAGGCAGAAGAGGATGATGCTATGTTGGAGTTCACGTTGCTTCAAGAAAATGATTTTGACCTGAAATCAAAGTGGTGTCCGAGACCTAGAAAGAAGGAAAAGACATTGCTTCTCTAGTAATCAAGTTAAGTATAGAACTTAGTTTCTACTATGATCTCTCTCTCCAGTTTGTCACAGTTGCCACCATTTACACCCAACTCAAGGGATTTGAATTTCCCACTCTTATCTTATGCCATTATCTAGGAACCAATGTAGCACCTCACTTTCCACATTGTCAAGTAATTCTTCTTTGAACCGAATCTAAATTCCAGCTGCTGCAACTTGCAGCTATTTCTACTTGCTGGATGAGTGAAAGATTTGGTGCTAAACTGACTTGCACAGTTTAAGGACATTACACTTTTTTCCCTGGAACATTTAGTCAGGCTCTATTATGAGGTTACAATCTCCTGATGTTTGTCTCTCCTATTATTTTAGCTCCACTAGCAAGAAGAGAACAATACTGTGAGTCAAGAGCCATGTGTTATTGGTGCTGGCTTTGTGATCTTAGGCCCCAGTTTCTTCATGTGAAAAATAAGGGGCTATGACTGGTAAACAACCTAGCATTATACCTGCTGTACAGCGCTGGGAGTAGGGTGAGGGAAGTGCCTCACTTGCATCAGGCAGAAAATTTAAGGCGGTACCAAAAGAATTGGTAATCTAGATACATAATTTTTAATGCAACATTTAAAACATAAAAATGAATGGAAATATCCATACTAAACAACGTATCAAAAATTTAAATAAAGATAGGACCCCAAATCTGTACTTGCACGACTCTGCCTCACTCACCTCATTCTTAAAAAAGACTCTAAAAGCCATCTCTTCTGCCTATGGAAGTCTATAATTCTCATCAGTTCAAACCAATTCCATGGGCAATTTTTTCACTACCTTTATCCTGAATCTATCAAAATCTCAATCTAGGTACTAAACCCATAATTTCTAATGTTAGAAATTATACTTGCATCCAAACATGCTTGGCTCTGTGACTTACTGACTCTACTCTTAACTGTAAAATGGGGACAATGATATCCTGCCCTCACACAGTTGTGGGGAAAATCAAATGAAACAACCATCCCACACTACATACCACATCCTGGCTACTGACCTGGAAAAGTCAGGTGGGGGTTCACATTTAATCAGGAGTGTGGAGATGTAAAGCAATTCAATCCTCCACCCTAAAATACTACACAAAATGGGAATTCCACTGAAGGGAAGTTGTTGCATTGCCAACATCTTGAAAGGCAAAACCACTGAAAATCAATCACCTCCTTGCCGGGCGCGGTGGCTCACGCTTGTAATCCCAGCACTTTGGGAGGCCGAGGCGGGCGGATCACGAGGTCAGGAGATCGAGACCACAGTGAAACCCCGTCTCTACTAAAAATACAAAAAAATTAGCCGGGCGTGGTGGCGGGCGCCTGTAGTCCCAGCTACTCGGAGAGGCTGAGGCAGGAGAATGGCGTGAACCCGGGAGGCGGAGCTTGCAGTGAGCCGAGATCGGGCCACTGCACTCCAGCCTGGGTGATAGAGCAAGACTCCGTCTCAAAAAAAAAAAAAAAAAAAAAAAAAATCAATCACCTCCTTTGCCACTGGGCCAGGAACTAGGCAAAGGAAAATAACAGAAAGAAGCAAAGTGTGATAAGATGAAAACCTCTCTCAGTTCATTCCAATTTGGGTTGTTTTACTTCCATTAACTCCCTCAAACTCACTGACGAATTTGAAAAAGAAAATCTGTAACTGGGAATACTTTGAAAAGCAAAGGATCTTAACAAAAGTGAATTGAATTTAATATTTATACAGGGCAGTCCTAATTAAATTAACACACTCATGGATATGCTAAGCAGCAGACAGTTGTCTGCTTTTCTTCTCATTATCCTTCCCTACCAATTACTGCGCATCTTTTTAAAATTTTTAATTCTTCTTGATATAGTTTTACTTCACAGAGGAGGAAGAAAATAAGCAAATGATAATCTTTTTAAGAAGAAAATAAAGAAGGCATTTCTTCTAAGTAGGAGAGATGTTGTCCCATCATCAGTGACAAATAATAAATCAGCAATCAACACAGTCACTATTAGGCCTAATAGCTATCCATATTAGTTTATCATTGACAAAATATTTTAATGTCTGCTATATTATTTAATTCTCCTATTTGCTCCCCACTCACCACCACTGGCCAGTTAAAGCTATTACTAGCCCCATTTTTCAGATCATAAAAAAGTGGAGCTTAGAAAGTTCAGTAAGGCTGGACATAAAAATAACACAGAAAAGAAGGCTGACATGGTTTGGATCTGTGTCCCCACCCAAATCTCACGCTCAACTGTAATCCCCAGTGCCAGAGGTGGGGCCTGGTGGGAGGTGGTTGGATCATGGGAGTGGAGTTCTCATGAATGGTTTAACACCATCCTCCTTGGTACTGTATAGCAAGTGAGCTCTTACGAGATCTGGTTGTTTGAAAGTTTGTATCACCTTCTCACTTCATCTCTTCCTCCTGCTCCAGCCATGTAAGATGCTCCTGCTTCCCCCTTTCCTTCTGCCATGATTACAAGTTTCCTAAGGTCTCCCCAGAAGCAGAGCAGATGCTGCTGTGCTTCCTGTACAGCCTTCAGTACCATAAGCCAATTAAACCTCCTTTCTTTGTAAATTACCCAGTCTCAGGTATTTATTTGTAGCAATGTGAGAAAGGACTAATACAAAGGTGTAAGGATAAATAAAGGGGTAAATTTAGTTTATTGATATTCTTGGTAATTTTAGGAAGTTAGTCAATAAAGCCTTTACTCAAACTCTGGAATCCAAGTGCTTTCTTAAATAAATAGTTTCTATCCAGCTCTAGATTACTTGAATTCTGTTTCTCATTGCCACTTCACTCCCTTAATCCACACAGCCCTGTACAAATAGTCTTCCACTTGGCCCTCACTGAGATGGAATAACTTCACACAGCCAGGTGTGAAAACTGAAAGCACCTTTAGTGTATTTCTGGGTGACTTGGATATCAGGAAGCATAGAAAATATGAAGCCTCTTTCTTCCACAGACTTTATTCATTGCTGTTTATTTCACTTAGTGCAACTCAGCTTTCCTGCCTCTAAATAGTCATCATCCCTACCTACGTCTTAGGATTATTGTATAAAGATAACAATGCACAAAAGTGTTTACCCTAGTGCATGGTGCACAAGTAAGCATTCAGTTAACTGTTAGTTACTATTATCAGATAAAGCAGATATGCTCCATTTTTATTGATAAAGAAATGAAGACTCACAGAAGAACCCAAGGTCACCATTTGAATGAAAGAAAGTATATCAAACATTTAGCCCAGTGCTTAAAGTAGAGGAAAGCTCAAAGTTAACAATAAAATTGTTAGTTTTCTTTGTTTTTGGCTAGATGTCACACTGGAATATAGTTTTCCTGACTCCAAATCCCGTATCCACAGAAACGTTTGCATCATGTTGACATGAGAAAGCCAGGGCTGCTGGCTATAGTGCTATCTTTGCAGATTTGAAGTTTGAGGCCCAGGGGTATCTTCAAAGTCAAGAGAGAGAGATTTCAGACTATGTTCAGACAGCCACTTGATGTCATTCTGCACGGCAGATGTCCACAATGGCCTGGCATCCTTTCTGATCGTATCAGCCTATTTTTCTGCTGTTGAGCTGTGACATCCCATATGATATTCCTCTTTTGCAAACTCATCTCTGGAATGCAGCTGTTCAAGGCTTTCAACTAAGTAATTCTGTGGCTATCTAGGTTTCCTATGGCTTTCATTCTCTGGCCACACTCTCTTTGTTTCACTAGACCCACAATCATGTGGCCTGTGTTCCATGGACACAATGAGGAAAGCCATGAGGTAAGCAAGGCTCTTATCAATCCCCTTTCAGTCAGGAATCCATAAATGTGAATTTAGTGAATTCGGTCACTAAAACAGAACCAGAAGAGAGGTCAGAGATTCTATCACCTAGTTCCTTCACTGCATACATGAAGAACCCAGGACCCAGAGAAATTAAAAAATTAAGGTCACTCTGCTAATGAGGAGCAAAAGCAGGAGAACTTACTATGTCATTGCCATCTTGATTTTCATTTTTTGCCAGTTAATCTCTCCTAAAGTATTAATTGATAATTACAGAGTAAGCTGATAAAGGGATTAAGGTTAGACCCATCTCAGGGGTATTTTAATTTAGAGGGATTTGAATTCCCAATGGGATGAAGTGATTATGGCATGAAGTCCAGCTGAGGGACTTTAGTACCGTGTCAAGTGGTCATGCCTTTTAGCCCTCAGATTATTCCCCATAGGAGGCAGTGCACAGATAGGGCTGGGTCTACAGTAAGAGAATCCCTGTCTTAATCTATGGTAAATGAAGGATGCCCCTAATCTTAATCTAATTTCCTTGGTGACGCAAATAAAAGCAATAGTCAAGCTTATAAAGGAACCTTAACATCTACTGACGAATGTTCTCATCACCTAGGCATGGGGGCCGATGCTTATTTTCATGATTCCCTGTATCCTACATCCTCTGATTCAGCACAACAGTCCCCTGACCCATACCAGCAGTGCGCAAATTAAAATCTAGTTTTGAGACAAGGGAGAAAGCCTCTGTTTAGTCTCCCCCTATTAAATTTTGAAAGCTGGAAACTCTGTCCACAGACTTCTCACACAACTTCAGCCCGTGCAAAGGGTCCTCCCAATTTTCTAAGAATTCCAAGAACCCAATTTTGTATGAAAACAGAGAGACAAGGTTGAATTTTCCATGTAACACCTAGAGCTTCTCAAAAATACAAGGAAACTAGCAAACATAGGATTGTCAGAGAAGTAGATCAGATAAAATACTGATGGAACACATGCCGTTAAGAGGATTATGCCGAGCGGATTAGCTACCCACAGAATGCAAACGGAAAGAAAAGGCACTTATTGGAATCATCATTTCCTCTTCAGATAAACTCACATTCAGGCTTCGCTCTGTCCTTTTTCATGATCCTCGCCCAAGTTAATGTGATTTGATTCACTCTGATGCCATTTTAAAACATTTTGCCTAGGTCCAGGTGGAGTTCAAGTATTTTGAAAAGGGAGCTTATTAGAAAAAAAAAATTGTGCTGAGAGAGGTTGCAGGTATCTTTTTCTAAACCTCTTTGAATATAGGTTAGATTCATATCTGGCTCATGAAGTTTCAGAGTGATGTGTTTTAACTTGAAGGTAAACGATAAAGAGACCCCAAAGGCCATTCTATAGACTGGCAGAAAAATCGCCTGGAGAAGTTGTTATAAAAAAAAATTCCTGCGCCCTACACTAAGATCCTGATTCAATCGGTCTTAGGTGGAGCTTAGGAATCAGTATTTTTAATAAACCCTCCAGGCATTCTGTCATGCACCTGAGCTCAAGAATCACTGGGTTAGAAAGATGATCTCAGATAGTCCCTTCGGAACCTTGGCTCTGGTTCAGTGATTGTGTTAATAGACATACACACGCTATAGAATGACTTCTTGCAAAATGCACAGATATAGCACTTTCCTCCAGCGGATCACTGTACCACAGTGTAAGGACTTTTCTCCACGTTTATATATGCCGGAAGAATATGGCCCTGACAGAACTCCACATGCAGGTAGAAATATGAAACTATCCAGTAAAGACAAAAAAAAATACACTAAGATTTCTGAGATTAGTACAGTGATATCCATAATTGTGACCACCCCTCAAACACTGTGCTTGCAGCACATCTTTGTGTCAAAATCACTTATGAGGTGTATGTCTAGCATACTTTGTGATAATAATAAAATGCCAAAATCTATGGATGATTTACTTCTTTTTCTCAGTCTGAGTGAACAGAACCCAGGACATTGATTGGGCTGTTTTGTAGTGAAAAGATGCACTGAAATTGAAAGGAAATTCATTTGAGTATGGCTTTCTCCACTGTTTACCGGCTGTTCAGGAAGCAGACACACATAGACTTGAGTAATCTGAACCATGGATCACACTCTTGTTTTTTTTTGTTGTTTTGTTTTTGTTTTTTTGAGACGGAGTCTCGCTCTGTCACCCAGGCTGGAGTGCAGTGGTGCAATCTCAGCTCACTGCAAGCTCCGCTTCCGGGGTTCACGCCATTCTCCTGCCTCAGCCTCCTGAGTAGCTGGGACTACAGGCGCCCACCACCACACTCAGCTAATTTTTTAAAAATATTTTTAGTAGAGACGGGGTTTCACCATGTTAGCCAGGATGGTCTCAATCTCCTGACCTTGTGATCCGCCCGCCTCGGCCTCCCAAAGTGCTGGGATTACAGGCGTGAGCCACCGTGCCCAGCCCACACTCTCTTGTATTCTTTACTAACCATTACTGGGCACTGTGGTTTTACCACCGCCTAGAGTTAAGATTTGATTTATGGGGCAGAGAAAGTCTGCTTAGATTTGAGGCTAAGCCCTATGCACCAACCAAGTTATTGGGAGTTATGAACAAAAGTACAATTGATAATAAGGCAGAGCCTAATTTCTCCTTTGGCATTATTCCTTGAGTTTACAGCTCCTTCAGGACTTGACAGGGAAGGGCGATGTCTCAATCAAGGGAAATTCAGACATTCCTCTAGGTTTTACAAAGAGCCTGAGGCACAAATGGTATTTGTTGGCCAACCAACTGATCCCTCAGAGCCCTCCAAAGATAATCTGAGAAATAAGGGCAGTGCCAATACCTATACAGAGTTTAGATCAGACTTGTGTCTATTGTCATGGTACATGATTAGTGCTATCTTCTTGACTATGGATATATAATGTATCAGCCACATATAAAATAATATTGCCAGATTTTAATATATTTTAAAATCAATTTGGTTGCAAATAACATACACCGAAGATAAAAGAAAAACACTATGAATTCACATTCCATTAGAAAAATGGTTCAAGTGTGGTGGGATCCAGGGTCTTAAAGAATACCATTAGATACTGATTCTCTATTTTTCCCTCTATAGTTAAGACAAGCTCTTCTCTCGCTAATTAATGAGAAGGATGCCTGCTAGCAGTCTAGCCTTGTATTCTACTTGCTTAACAACCCCAGTGGAAAGAGGGTATCTTCCCTGATGACTCTAGCAGAAAGGTAAAATCAGCTTGAAAACATTAAAAATAAATAGCTGTGGACAGAAGAATAGGCTATTCTGATTTATCAGACCTAGATTATGTGCCCAACTCTGACTCCAAATGAGTTATTGGAATAAAGGAAGTTCCATCCCATCATTAAACTGTGATTTTTACCCATAGAGAAAACAAATTATATTGCGCAAAGGAAAAAAAGATGTTGGCTACACGACACGAAGATGTCTAGTAGTGTTATAGTGCCATGAATTCTTTTAATTATAGTCAACTATTTCCGATAACAGATTCATAGAAAAGACTAAGAGAAATCAATAAGTCTACTCTCTTACCTTGAATAAAAATGACTCTTTCAACCAAGTTATTTATTAGACATCATAGCGTAATATAAACAGTATGGAATTTAGAGTTAGGCACACCTCGATGTAAGTCCTGACTCTGACATATCATGGTTATGTAACACTTATCAAGTTATTTAGTTCTTTGATTTTCAGTTTTCTCATCTGTCAGAATAGCCTAATTCACAAGACTGTTGATTAAATGATATGTAAAAAAGCATATGTAAAAAAGCATAGTAACTCATAGTAGATATGTAGTAAATATTAATCCTCTGCTTTGAATATACCATCCCTTCATCATTATGGCTTTTCTAGTGATAAGATAATGCCTAAATCATACTAGCCAGATAAGAAATGCTCTACTTTGAAAAACCTGTGATACAGGAAATAAACAATAAAAATATTTCATTGAAGTATGACCTAAATCATTCATCTTCATCTCTTACCTATTCCTTCCTGCTCACTTACCAGTGAAATTAAAAATCAGTGGGCTACCATCCTTTATGATAAGAATTTTTCAAACAATAAAGGACAACAATAAATTAATTTACATCCTTCCTTTTTCTTGGTTCCCAAGTTTCCTTTTGTTAACCTCCAAAAACATATATTCCATGGTTTTTTTTTAAATTTCATCAGGATATACAGATAAGCTCTACTCACAGAGAAGCCCTCTTATCCAGTTATATATCATTGTGGTATTTTACATTATAAACCATTCACTGAAATTAAGGTTTTTATAAGTTTTTGTAAAGATATATGATTCATCTCCCCTAGAATAATCTGAGAGTGTTTTCCCCATCCACAAACTTATATCCATCCCCCAAAATAATTAATACAAGAGTCTATAAAATATTGCTCACTTATCATCCTCAATTGGCTAAGTGGCCATTGTAAAAATTAACCCTGGGCTTCAGGCAGAGCACTTCTGCATAGCATGGGTCAATTAGCTCTCTGTGTATATGACTTTTAAGAAAAGAATTAAAGACTAAAATTTTTCTTCATTGTTTACCTTTGATGACTAATATCTAAATGGCCCGCATTAAATGTGGTAGATGTCTTTTTTGAATAAGTATGTTCTTTGGAGAGAATAAAATGCCAAACTAACCTAAACATCAATAAAGATGGGCCAAGCAGAGTAACAGCAGTTATTTTCTAATTGGCTTATGTTTTTCATATATACAGGACTGAACACCAGAAAGAGGCAGAAAGAAATGATGGTGAAAGGAATTAGAATGGGGAGAGACGAAGAGAGAGAGATAGACAGCAGAGTACACAAGGGAGAATGCAATGGATTCCCCATAAATTATTTCACTTGAACTTCAGTTGCATTGATTGATATGTATTTGCCACCGATAGGAAAATGAAACTCTTGTTCTCTCCAGCTTTGTTTATCCTCGAATGGCAAAGTAAAACAATGTCATTCAGAAGTCATAAATCTGACCGGGGAGAAAGCCCCACTGACAGCTTCTATGCCAAGCTATTTTTTAAAAAGAAAGATATTAACTTCTCAGCACCATAATATTAACGCCCGTACCTCCTCTGCCCCCTAGGGTCTTCACAGCCCCTAACTTTCACTGTGCTAATTCGCAGTATTCTGTCTCTTCCCATCATGAGGGGTACCAGTTGGACAACCTTCCAACCTATCCAGTAATTGTTCCCAACTGCATCACTTTCAAACTAATTTCACAAACATGAGAATATTTGAGTCTCAGCACAAGTTTGTGAGTATATAGGGAATAACCTATCTACATTTTACAAATAAGGATACTGAGGCTTCAAAATAAACGAAATGACTTTACCCAGCTTCTAAGTGGTGAAACCCTGATTTGAACTTGTAATTTCAAATCCAGTATTCTTTCTACTGTATTCCACCAACTTTATCTGAGTCCTCTGTATCACTGTGAGACATGCCCATTGTTTGAGTCTATCTTCAAAGTTTCACCTTGAACTAGTTTCCTGAAAATTCCAATAAATATGTAGTAAGTATATGTGATCTGGGCTAAAAGGCTAAAGAAATTCAGACCAAAGCAATTAATAAATTGCATCCAGATTAATTAAATGATAAAGTATCTGGGAGAAAAGCAAGTAGAAAGAAGTTACAGGACTTCACTGACAATATCTGTTTCTACCCATAAATTATTTCAGTTGATCAAATGCCCATCCAGGGTTTGTGCAGGTTAAAGGAAAGAATAATAAGCTCTACCATTGGACATAGTAGTATCCAAGGCAAGGTCCTGGTAGGGCCAGTGAGTGAAATGGTCAGTCAGGTAATTACTGCATGCAGAATGAGGGTTAGGAACATGGAAAAGAGCCAATAATCCAGATAGGTAGGAAGGCTTGAACAGGGGATGTTTCAGCACCATGGAGAGGTCCCCCCCACCCCCCAACTGTTTCAGAGGCATTTGAAAGAGCCTTGCTATTCTTGAATCCCACAACTCGGGTCTTCTTTGGTTGACTTAATTCAATAAACTTTAAATGTTCACTGTTGCATACCTAGTATTAGGGCATAAATATTTTACACAGTCTTTCCAAAAGCATTTCTTGTGTTCCAGCATGCTCTGCAAACATCTCTAAACTTCTCTAAACCTATGTCTTCTGTATCTTCATACATGTGGGTCCTTTGATATTTATTCTTTTTATTTCCTTGATTTACCTAGACAACTCCTACTCCTTCTTCAAGGTCCTCAACAAATACAACCTTCTCTGTGAATGCTCCCAACCATCTTAGACAGTTGCTAACTCCTTTAGCAATTTCTGACTTAATGGTGGTATTCCTCACTATGTATCACAATCATTTATTATTCACCTCTACAAATAGACTGAGATGACTTTGAGGATAAGTATGGTGTTTTTTTTCTTTTGCTTTCCCAGCACCAGGCACATTGTATGTACTCAATTAATGTGTACTGAGTAAATAAATTAATAAATAAATGGTATTAAGTTACACATAATGAGGAATAATTTCAATAAAATGCTTCCTAAATAAACATGCAGAGAATGTAAGTAGCCACAGAATGGAATAAAATGAACATTTTTCTCGTGCAGACATCTACCACAATGATGACTGGAGCAGGTTGGTAAATGTGGGGGATTCAATCATTACGTACATGCTTATCAGAGCCCAAGTTCTCCTGAGGCAGGATGATGGGTAGAGAGACACCTCGGTTTGCCAAAGTGGTCTTTATCACAGACATATGTTTATGTTATGCCAATCCTTCTGGATCCTTTGCTACCATAAGTCTCAACTTTCTTGTAACGTTTTTACATACTAAAGATTTTATTATTCATCTACTCTGATCTATGGACAAGTTGTATAACAAATTATGCAGCCACTTCCTGACATACAGCAGAATGATATTTTATACTAGAGTCTATCTGAAAGGAATATTTCTTTATAGGCTAGAAGCCAGTTGACTGTCCTACTCTTTGGAGAAGAGTGACAGTTCCTGGTTAAGGTTATTTTTCCTCAATACAAGATTCCAGGGGAGCAGAGGGTATCACACAGAGGAAGCCCACAGTGATCAAATGGGACAACCCATCACAGGCCTTATCTTCACCTCCAGAATGAGTAGTTCTTTTTTCTGGGGTATGCTTTGGTGTAGGAAAATTTGAAGATTACCCCCACCTGCCTCAGGATGTATCCATCTGTGAACCAATTAGGGCATGGGCTATGACCTCACCATTTTACAGCAGAAGAAAAGAGAAAGACCTAAATTCAAAAAGCCTGACTTTTGATTGAAATCTTGCCTCTGGTAAAGCCTGCTTCCATATATATCAGGATAAATACCAAATAAGAGCTCGCGTTCTGTACCCAGGAACAGCTTAAATCAAACCCTGTTTCTGCTGGATCCCAGAGGTTTTGACAGTTCATGGAGGCACTCTCATTGGTTCTCAAGCTACCTTTTCTTTGGAGCCCTCACTTGTTTTCTATTTTATTTCACATATGGAGCAAAAGTCAAATTAGCCACACTTCCTGATCACCTCTAGCTCCTGTAACTCCGGACTGGATTAGATCCTCGCCTAGAGAGAAATTTAGATAACAAAAAGTGATGCTAAACATAAAGACTGCAATCCTTCCAGGTGGGTGAGATTCCATGTAAATAACCATTTCTTAAGAAACCAAAACCCAGCCTCTTTTCTAACTTACCACTGCCCTCATTGTGGGCATCACATTTGGGTAGTTGGTGTACTATATTACCGGAACTTTAAAATTGCCAAGAACCATTAAAAATAAGGTTCTGGGTATATATGGCTTAACTCCCCAAATAGATTGTAAAGGTCTCATGAGAGGGCATCATGTCTTAGTTTTTTCAAACCCCATAGAGTAATCTTCTATGTTATCTAGGTTCTAACAACTTAATAAAAGATGATTCCTCTATTTGCAACTCCAGCTCAGATATTCCTCTAAGACATACTTATCATCCCAAAAGGTCCATTTGTCTAGTCAGAGAGTTTAGGCACAGGAAGTTGGATCCCTGCTTTCTTGAGTGAAAATACATGAGTGACAACTTTACAGATTTTGAACAAGCCTTTTTTGACAATCTAAACTGACAGCGAACATCATATGTTTCCCTCTGATGACTTAAGAACAGAATATGAACCTGCATTTGCAAAGGCAAAAATTTGATTTTTGACATCTAGATAGTCCATCTAATTGTCCTGAGTACTTTTCTTTATCGTGTGCTTCTTTGGAATAATTGAATTGAAGGCAAAAACACCTTCTTGGGCTGTACACTTTGATAATGAATTCCTAAATGGTTTTCACCTATCTCTAAGAGAAACAGCAGCCTGCCTGGCAGCTGACAGTCTAGTTTCTGAACTTGACTAATGCAATGAAGAGAAAGAGGTGAGCAAAATGTAAATTGAAGATAGCATATGGGCTTTTTGATAATGAGCATAGGGAGTCTGTTTCATGACAAATGACAGGGAAAACAAGTGTACTTAAAAATCCATCTCTGTAACTGTTCCGTAACCACAGTTGGGGTAGCTCAGCAGACAGCCCCCTCTCACCAAATTCTAGTCACCCATATGTACTAGGCAAAGGCAGAGTTAGGACAGAACCTGTTCATGTGATATCCTAGCAAGAGAAGAGCCTTGTCACTACCACTCATCACCCAGCATTACTTAAATCAACATGTTAAATACCTCAGTCATCCTTTTCATTTTCTATTTATAAAGTTATTGGCCATACTCCAATAAATGCACACTGATTTATACATTTCTAAAGTGTTTATTTTCATTCACCCCATCTGAAAGAAAACCTAAGTTATATTCAAATAAAATAAAGTGAAAAAACAAATGATTTGGACATGGCCTAAAAACATAAGAAGATTAAAATACTTTCTCACTAGTGCCTGAAGCCATCAACTTATCTGTACTCCATAGAATTTAACAAAAATTTAAACAAAAGATGGATTCACCATAATATAATCTCATGCCCTTATTTTTCAGACTGAAGAAACTGAGACCTAGATAATTCAAATTGCTTACTCAATGTAATCCAGTCTAGCACACAGGTCTCCTGGTTCCCAGTTCAGTTTATTGTATATAATGTTAATGATCAGATTTACTTTCTTTTTTGCTAACTCTTTTCTTCAAAATTCATTAACTATAGTTATTTCCCAAGTTTCAGTGGGAAATATTCTCAAAAAATTCTCTCAAAAATTCTACCTTACCCATCAAAGAACTCAACTACGCTTTTGGTGTTTGTTGTTATTTTTTACACAAATTCTCCCCAAATCTTTCACATTAGCTCACACCAACTTTCTTTTCAGGAACACAGACCTAGAATTTTATACTGCAAGCATGGATGTTGACCTTGGTGCTTTCTACCAACACCCAAGCAGAAAATTGAAAGCCCCCTGCAATCTCACTGCTTCTCAATGCCATCATTTTCTTTAAAGCCATCTCAGATTTCCTGAGCTCCAAGATGGGCAATCTAAGCAACAGATGAGAGAAACTTTTATCAGAGATCACCTGGCCTCATGTGTCATCTATACTCTGCACAGCCACTCTCTCCTCTGCTGCTCAGCCTAGCTCCAATTCCTTCTTTTCTATTCTATAGAATTAAAAGGGATAACATCTATTAGAGAGAAGCCAGTGACTGGTATGGGGTAGACCTGGGGTAAATGCCATTTGGCTGTGAATTTAGTCAAATCTTTACTCTATTTGAATACCCAGGGGCACTATAGCTTTCAATTCTTGACGTGTTTAACCCCAGCTCCATATTGGCCTTCTCACTTTTATCTGGAAGCCGTTGGCTGTTGGTAAACATGACATGAATTTTGTGATTGAGGCAATGTTAATTATTATGGCAATTTTGACATTGCTGATGAATATTACAATGAGAACTACCATAGAGAGTGGGGCCTGGGCTAAGTGCCAGGTACTGTGCCAAGCTTTTTACATGCAATTTGTCATTAGTCCTCACAGCAACGAATCCTAGGCACTGTTGTTTCCATTTGAAAGAGGAGGAAACTGTGGATTAAAGCGCTTAAGGCCCTCTAGAATCCAAATCCAATTTGGATTCTAGAGTCCAAGTTCTTGACTATTCTGCCTCACTTGATGTTCTTGTTAAGGACGTCAAAGAAATGAGGAGATTTCCATCTATATCATGCTGCTTTTCCTATTCCATTCCTTCCAGTCACATTCTATCTTTTCCTTTTCCCCTCAAATTATCTTTATACTCAAGAGCCTCCTCTTCTGAACTCTATTTTTTGCGAAACTCATCATCTCAGCCCCAGTGGCACATCCCCTATCTGCCTGAAGACAGTATTTTTTCTCTATTGGATCTGTGCTCAACTCCTGCCCTCCTATTAGTGAAATCTCCCACTTTTTAACAGGTTGTATAAGGCAACAGCTAGTTTTCATAGAAAAAAAAAATGTTGCATGTAGAACTATATTTTAGGCTGCCATTATTTAAACTGCTTTTTCACAGGCCATTTCCTAGGCAGGAGGGAGTATCTGGGAAAGTTTTTCCAGCTTGGGGTCAGCTACCTATTCCGTAGCTCTGAGTCTTGAATCTCTGTGATCTGCCCAAAACAAATAAGCCAAACCTTAACGCTTTAACTCCCACCATAGTTGGCACAATAAATTTCAGGAAACTGACAAGGGAGACTATGTAAAGAGCACAGGGACCCCACTCTTTTAATAGGTCAGTCTGGATTCCGTTGATTACCAGGTCAAAGATGATCATCCCTCTATCCCTAGCCTACTCTTCCTGCACAGTTACATTCTTCACTTCACTCCTCCATTGATTCCCCTAGTGAGTGTTCTCTGTCTGCTTAAAAAAGCCCTTCATCTTTTGGTTTTTCTCTAATACAGTGGTTTTCAACCTTGGCTAACTGTTAGAATCACCTGGACAGGTGTTAATAAGTACTGTGGCTTAGACCTCATCTCAGAGATTGACTTAATGTGTCAATAGTAGGACCAGACCTGAGCATATTTTCCAAGTGCACTACAGAGCAATAACATGCTGCTCCTTGACTCTACCAAGCTCGTTACCATCTTAGAGCTTTGCATTAGCTGTTCCCTCTGCCAGGAATACCAATCACCCAGATCTTTCACAAGAATGGCTTCCATGCTTCATTCAACTCTCAGCTTAAATATCACCCAACCCAAGTGGTCTTCCCTGATTTTCCTCTCTACAATGGTGTTTGACCCTTATAGTCACTATTGTGTTTCCTTGCTTTAACATTTCATAGTTCTATGACTATATGGTATTACTGTGTGTATCTGCTTGTTTTTAATTGTTTGTCTCCACACTTAAGATGTAATCAGCATGAGGGAAAGAACCTTTTCTGTCCATTGCTGTATCTCTGGGATCTAGAAGAGTTGTTGAAATATAGTAGGTTATTAATAAATTAAATTTCTTGAGCTCAATTATTGAATGAATGAATAAACTGTCAGTCAGAAACCATTCCAGGCAAAATTATCTCCAACATTGTGTCAAAATTACTTCCTGGCACAAAGGGTCTACCTTCATGTACTCATCTGCTAAACTTTGTGATTCCACCCAAGACTCCTTGCATATTTATGCCACTGATCTGTTGGCTATGGCATTTTTTACCTTGACCTAGCTACCCAATAGAACACAGCTCAAATCTCACATCTTCCATGGAATCTTCCCTAACCTCTCCATCCCAAAGTGTCTTTTTCTTTCGCTAGTTTCCTATAGCAATAATTTATCATTCAAATATTAGTTAATGTTATACTACATACAACTCTGTGACATCTTTTTCATTGCTATCTTGGAACTGTTTACTAGAGAGAACCTGAAATCCTGGAGACCCTGGACACTTGGTTATGAAAGTCACCTTCGGGTTCCTGCTAGCTTTGCAAATCATAAAAGAATATGAAGGGTGGCAGCAGAAACTCAGGTATAGTGCTAAGAAATGTTCAGCTTAGAACAAAGATGCACATAGATGACACATTCCTAGATCTGAGCAAGAGTTTGTCCACAGATTAAAGAGAACTGACCCAGAACACAACATGCCTTAAGAAAGACCAGTAAGCAATGTTATAGAAGCCAAGCGTACAGAGGTAGACTAGTTATGGAGAGACGGGGAAAAACTGATGAAATAACCCAGTGGCAGTAAGCCTTCTGCATGTCAGGAAATAGGAGTAAATGAATTATGGGGATCTTAAATCAATTTTTATATTGATAATCCTGAACACCAGGTATTTGGGATGGGGTTTGGTCTATGAGCTCATGAGCTGATGGTACAGACCACCATAAAATATTTCAATCCAACAAATCTCATTCCAAAATACTTGAATTTTTTTGCACATTGATTTATAAAAGTTACTGCAGTCTCAGTAACACAGTTTTTACTTAACTCCTCATGTATTTATTTTTTATCTGCCAAAATAGACTGCATGTTCCTGTGTCTCATAGAATGGTCATGCAAAATGAGATTGCCTAGATGACAGTCTTTCAAAAACTGTAATTAACAATGCAACATGGGATAGGATTTAAATTATGAATAACTGCAATTTTTCACTATCTCCTGCTCTCTAATCTACCCTTCGTTTTCTAGGCCATCTCCACCAACTTGTAATGTTTCTCCTGTTAGACTAGGAGGCAAGATCAAAGGGAATAAGAAAAGCAAAATCAAATTATGATGAAGATGATGATGATAGCTAACATCTAATAAGCACCTATCGTGTGCCATACTCCTAATAAATACAATTTTAATTCTCACTATTAAGGCTTAGAGAAGTTGTGCAAGATCATACAGAGCTAATTAATCTGGCAGAGGCAGAATTGGAAGCTGGAAAGTCTGACTCCAAAGCAGGGTGCTTTCTGCACTGCCAAGTTGCCTTCCTCATCAGATTCATAGCCTCTAAGGTTTCTCCTCCCAGACCAGAGATCCAAATGTAGACATGGGATCAAAAGGAAGAGGGCCTTACGACAGATGGTCTGGGATGAGATGTGCCGGAGCAAATAGAATTGGACTAGCTTGCCCTTACTTCTCTAAGCCTGGGGCAGGACTGCTTCAGATCCTATGGGGCAAAAAGCAAAATTGTATCAATAGCACTCTTAATGACAGATGCCCTAGACTTCCTTCTCAGTAAGAATAAATGAAAAGACCTTATTCTAAGAGATCACAGCTTCGAACTCTTCCTACCTTGTGGTTTTCGCCTGCAGGTTCCTTTTTTATCTCTCAGGGTTGTAGGAGAACCTTGGCAGGAATTGATTTACCAGACAGCCTCTCAGGAAGGCATCACATCTGTCGCATTTCCTTTTCTCTATCTTCCTGTGAGAAACAAATAAACTAAAAGTGACTGTCTAGTGGCCTGGCCCAAAGAACTTGCCTGGAAAGTTGTTACACTCTTATTACACCTAAAGGTTTCGATTTTGTTTTGTTTTTACAAAATCAAGGTAAATCAGTGTGGCAGATATTGGCCAGCAGTCCTGGAGCCTACTTCCCTTTCTGTCTGGGTTTTTTACATTTTCCAGTCTCTTTGGGAGTTAGGTGGGGCCATGTGATGAATTTAGTGAAATAATGGGCAGATCTAGCTCATATAAACCTTCAGATTGAGCTCACATAAACTCCTCAATTGTGATCCTTTCTGTATCAGCCTTTGTTGGATAATAAACCACCACCAAACTTAATGGCTTAAAGTAATAAACATTTGTCATTCTCACAGTTCCGTGAGTAGGCTGGGTGGTTCTTCTGATCTAGGCTGGCTTGCCTGGGGCCATATGCTCTAAGACAGTCTTACTTACACGACTTACATGTCTGGTGACTGACTCGAAGTTGGCTGAGGTGGTGTGGATGACTTGGCCATGAATCCTTCATCATCGTCCATCAAGCATTCCTGGGATTATTCATGTAGCAGAAGTTGCAAGGGGAATTATTGTGACCGTTTAAAAAAATTGGGATATTAATAATGATAATAAGGCTCTGTGTGTCAGGCATTGTGCATTTAATACAACCTCCTAATGAGGAAGTTGCTAAAATTATCCCTTTGCAGTTAATTTAACTTGTTCAGCTCTTAAGTGGTGGAGCTTGGACTTAACCCTAACAGACTGATGCTCTCACAGAAGTGGGTCCCATGTGGAAGAAGAAGCACTTCAATTTGCCTGGGAGCCGGAAGTCCTGGGTTCTAGAACCAGATCTCCTGGAAGTAGGAAAATGAGCAAGTCAATTCCTAGACCTTTTCTAAACTTAACACTCCATAATTCTTAGTAATGATGGATAAATAGCTGATAGGAAATCTGTCAATTTTACCTTTTAACCCTTGTTTCACCATGACTAACCACAACTCCAACTGAGGTTCCATCTTACCTGCTTATTATGACATTTTGCAAAAATGAAAATCAAAAAAATATATATGCAAAATCTCTTTCTCCATCTGTGAATAGATGTTTATACTGAGAGCCACCTTGGAGGTCATTTACTAGAAATGGCAGAGCCTTCAACAGCTGGGTTCTCTGAATGACTTTGTGGAGCACAGCCTTACTCCCACCTGGGCTTCATATAGAAGTGGGAAATTAACACCTTTTTTTTGTTAAGCCATTGAGATGTTAAGGTTCATCTGCTAATCATCTAGCATTAATCTAGGTAATGAAAGCAGATACTTGTGATTAATTTTTTACATGCTTTCCAAGAGATGACAGATGAGGAAACTGATTAAGACATACCAACTGAATCATGACACAAAGGTTATGAGCATATGGCTTAAAACATGCCCAATGTCCCCATATATGGAATCCTGGGACTGGCATGAGTAAGCATTGGCTCTGTTGTTAGATGTTTGTTGTTGTTGTTGTTGTTGTTGTTGTTGTTGTTGTTGCTGCTGCTGCTGTTGTTGTTTTCTTTTTTAGTTCTCTGGTGAGCAAGGCCATAAACATCTTCTCAGTGATATCAGATTAGGAGGCATTAGAAATAAGAAGATACTGGGGTATGGAAGAAGTGGGAAATCAGGGATATGCTTTACTACTCTATTCAAACCAGAAATAAAACATTTTTATAATTTATGAAACCCTAAGACATGCAAGTAATAAGATTTTCTCCAAAGAATTCAAACACACACAACCATGGGGAGAGGCAAAGATTTGGTGCTTACAAGCTTTTATGTCAAGTTGGAAGTTACTATCAAGGTAAAATATCAGTGTTAGCAATGAGATGTTAGTACCTATAGCACTTGGCCTTTACAGCCCCTTCTAGCTAAGAATCTCAAAGAATTTCCATGAAATTTAGTCAGCAAGGCTTACAGGTCTTCAGGAAAAAAGCAAGAGATTGACATTCACTTAAAGGCCAGGGATCAAACAAAGAAAGCACATTATCCAGCGTTAATAAGGAACAGGGCTTGGCTCAATCTGCAAGTCTTCCACAAGTAATGTTTGAGTTTCAAAATAGTTTGATTAATTTATATGTGTGAGTTATTTTCTTTTTGTCATCTAGCTAGAATTCTGAAAGCAAAAGGGTAAGAATTTCATAAAATGATCAAATCAACAGCACTCCTTTGAGATATGTGGACACAGGATTCTTTGAAAACATCCCAGAATCAATACAAAATTTAATAGTGAGGATTAGTCTGCTTCCCTGGACTCCTTGAGATTAGAGCTAAGCATAGAGCTCCAGAGGATTAAACTCTGAATGACCAGTTTGGTAATATTAACTAATTGTTATTATTATTATTATAGCTTCCTCATTGAGTACTTTCTACATGCCAGACTAAAGGACTTTACACATATTAATTTTATTTAATTTATTTTTATAGTAAATTCATGATAAAAAATACAACTGTTATTTCTATTTTACAGATGGGGAAAATTGAGGCATGGGGAACTTAACCTGCTTCAACCTGATTCAAACCCAAGTTCTCTGTCTCTAAAGCTACCCTTGCAACTATTATGTTACTAATACTCATCTAGGCATTGCCAAAAGTATATATATATTAAACATTTTTTTGTCATGTTCTGGCTGCCTTGGACATTCAGAAAACATAAAAGCATTTTTTTCCTCCCCTATATAGAAAAGATCTTAGGCCATCCTGTTCTGAGTCTCAGAAACTTTACTTTCAAGAGCACTAACAATTTGTGTTTCTTAGGGCAGACAAGCCAACTGGCACCCAGTTTCACTTTCTTCATCCAAAGGTTTGTCTGAGAATCTGGGCTGGCTGCATGCTGGGGTTCAAGCAGGTAGAAGAGTCCACCCAGAGGATATGAGCTTTCCGAAGTGAGATAAGATCTTGCTGAGTTTCTGTGACTAATAGAGACCCATGTCCCGTTTGAAGCAATGCCAAAGGTGAAAGGGATTGCTGCAGGTTCCTCTGGAGGTGGAAACAACACTGCAGCCTGGAGAAGAGCAGAAGTTGCTCCTCTGGCCAAGTCTGTGGTCAGTAGAGAGGTCAATTACAGGAGCCTCTCTCTGACTTCCAAGCATATAAACCTAACAGGCAGTGAAGGGCCAAATCGCAGAGTTCCATTGTGTGGCAAATAGAAAAATGATTACAAAGTTCCCCATGGGAAGAATGCAGCTCTCCTCTCCCATTTTCCTGATCTCATGTAAGTCTCATTCAGATTTTCAAAGACCCCTAAGAAATGGGTTTCCTTAAATATAATGCAATTGACTCTCACACACCTTTCCAGTAGATGAGAACTCACAGCCAAATTTAATTTTTTGTTTGTTTGTTTTTGAGATGGGGTCTCACTCTGTTGCCCAGGCTGGAGTGCAGTGGCACGATCTTGGCTCACTGTAACCTCTGCCTCCCGGGTTCAAGCAATCCTCCTGCCTCAGCCTTCCAAGTAGCTAGGATTACAAGCACGTGCCACTATGCCAGATAATTTTTGTATTTTTAGTAGAGACAAGGTTTCACCATATTGGCCAGGTTGGTCTCAAACTTCTGACCTCAAGTGATCTGCCCTCCTCGGCCTCCCAAAGTGCTGGAATTACAAGCATGAGCCACTATGCCTGGCCCAAATTTAACTTAAGGAAAATAAAATATGATATTTTTTGCACTTGACTATAACAGAGTAATATTCTCTACATTATAGTACTGAATACAAAATATTGCTTATGCTCTATGAATCAGTCTGACAACCTCATAGTTGATTAGTTGCTTAAAATCTATTTTTTTATTGTGGTAAAATATACATACATAAAATGTACCATTTTAAGGGTACACTTTAGTGTCATTGCACTCACATTGTTGTACAAGCTTAAAATCAATTTGCTTGAAGGATTCACCACGGTGGCAAAGAAGAAAACTTCTAATGGCCTTTTGATACATTTAGGGCAGTTAGTTAGAATTGACCACATTTTTTTAACATTTTAAATAAAAAAGAGATATACTTCGCCATTTAGAAAGCTCAATAAAAGACTTAATACTTACTTCAGTGTGCCTGGTAGTATCAATAGCTCATATCCTGGATCCTCTTTACTTATTTTCAAGCATACAAAACAAACATAAGAAAAGGCACCTATAAAACAGTCTTAAAATAGCTTAAAAACACTTCAAAAAGCGAGATGGGAAGAGCATATAAAAACCCATCTCACCAGGAAAGCCAGAGATCAAGTAATAATGCAAATAAAAAGAAAACCATTAACCTCTGCCTTCACCCTTGTGGGACACTGGTGAGCCTGTGATTATATACCATAACGGCAGTGACTTTGAGTAAACCTTGGTTGACTTGTCAAGCAATCTAAGTTGTATGTGATACATCACCAGATTCTAAATGGAGTCTACCTCGTTACAGAAGATTGGTAAATACCGGTATTAGTGTCAATCAACAGAATTTCTGTCTTAGTCACACCCTTCTGGTTTCTCTCTTTTCAGCATTTCAAGCTAGAAGAGTATACAGCTTCCTACCTGAGATTGACATTCATATTTACCCATGCATTCCCATTCACCTTTTCTTCCCTAATGAGGCAAGAAATCCAAGCAATCTCTGGATCTCAAGAGCTTTATTTCCATACCATTACCCTCATCAAAAAGCATTTATTAAACACCCAATTATAGATACTGCTGTGAAAGCCTTCATCTCTGTATAAAGAGAACTATACAGATACAAACCCAATCCTCTAAGAGTTCATAATCTATTCAAACGCCAGTGATAGGCAGAAATTACAGCTTTGACTCTTCGCTCTGGTTTTGTAACAACTCAGAGAAACTCAAGGT
Source organism: Hylobates moloch (assembly GCF_009828535.3). Classification (NCBI taxonomy): domain Eukaryota; kingdom Metazoa; phylum Chordata; class Mammalia; order Primates; family Hylobatidae; genus Hylobates; species Hylobates moloch. The sequence continues at coordinate 26,864,711 of NW_026652291.1, forward strand.
ATCTCAAGAAGTGTCACAAAATTTCCAATATAAAATGGATACTTGTTTATTTTAATATATCAGTGGACAGATTTGACCACTGCAACCAATATACACACATCTTCATTAGAGGCTAACAGCCACATTTTCATTACAATCCGAGAGGATTAATTTCACACATGAAATATCAGAATCTAGATAGACTATGCACGTGGACTTTAAGGACGTGGAAGGATGATTTTACAAAATATAATAAATCTAAGCTTGGCAACCTTAGAAAGGTGGATGATCAATTACTAACTTGTCGCTCATGCTAATCAAAGGAGAGCCAGTCCAGCAACTGCATCACATACCCGTGGGACTAACCTTTGGAGAAAAGTGGCATGGCCCTGGCCCCAGGGCAGTGACCATCCATAGTAATGGAATAATCCTGAGTGGGACTCTTTTTCCCCAGAGGAGAGAAAACCAAACTTCACCAAATCTGTAGCTCTTTCTGGTCAAACCAATCAGAATTCAGACCTGCACTAACCACATGTAGGCTGTGTGAACTTGGAAAAACCATTTAGCTTCTCTGGGCCTCACTTTTACCTGTAAGATGGGCAGGATTATTTCAACCCATGGATTCGTTTTGAGAACTTTATGAGGTAGCTTATGAAATGTCTGCAACACCATGGACACCCAGTAAACGAGTGTCCCCTTATTTGAGTGACATAGCGTCTCCTACACGTAGTTGTGAAAGAGGTCACTGACCAGAAGTCTGTATGTCTTATTTGGCCTATGGAATGTTTTAAACACTCAAATTAATTGCAACATTAGGGATAATTCCCAAAATACATAAGGAATGCCTACAACTCAATAGCAAGAAAAATTGACGAATGGGATCTAATTAAACCAAAGAGCTTCTGCACAGCAAAAGAAACTACCATCAGAGTGAACAGGCAACCTACAAAATGAGAGAAAATTTTCACGACCTACTCATCTGACAAAGGCTAATATCCAGAATCTACAATGAACTCAAACAAATTTACAAGAAAAAAACAAACAACCCCATCAAAAAGTGGACAAAGGACATGAACAGACACTTCTCAAAAGAAGACATTTATGCAGCCAAAAAACACATGAAAAAATGTTCGTCATCACTGGCCATCAGAGAAATGCAAATCAAAACCACAATGAGATACCATCTAACACCAGTTAGAATGGCCATCATTAAAAAGTCAGGAAACAACAGGTGCTGGAGAAGATGTGGAGAAATAAGAACACTTTTACACCGTTGGTGGGACTGTAAATTGGTTCAACCATTGTGGAAGTCAGTGTGGCGATTCCTCAGGGATCTAGAACTAGAATTACCATTTGACCCAGCCATCCCATTACTGGGTATATACCCAAAGGACTATAAATCATGTTGCTATAAAGACACATGCACACGTATGTTTATTGTGGCACTATTCACAATAGCAAAGACTTGGAACCAACCCAAATGTCCAACAACGATAGACTGGATTAAGAAAATGTGCCACATATACACTATGGAATACTATGCAGCCATAAAAAATGATGAGTTCATGTCCTTTGTAGGGACATGGATGAAACTGGAAAGCATCATTCTTAGTAAACTATCGCAAGGACAAAAAACCAAACACCACATGTTCTCACTCATAGGTGGGAATTGAACAATGAGAACACATGGATACAGGAAGGGGAACATCACACTCTGGGGACTGTTGTGGGGTGGAAGGAGGGGGAGGGATAGCATTAGGAGATACACCTAATGCTAAATGACAAGTTAATGGGTGCAGCAAACCAACATGGCACATGGATACATATGTAACAAACCTGCACATTGTGTACATGTACCCTAAAACTTAAAGTAAAATAATAAAAAAAAATAGCAAGAAAAAAGCCTGATTAAAAAATGGGCAAAGGAGGTGAACAGATATTTCTCCAAAAACACATAAAAATGGCCAACAATTATATACAAGATGATCAACATTGTTAATTATCAGGGAAATAAAAATCAAAACTACAATGAGAACCAGGTGTGATGGTATGCACCTGTACTCCTAGCCACTTGGGAAGCTGAGGCAAGAGAATCACTTGAGCCCAGGAATTTAGGGCTGTAGTATGCTCTGATTGTGCCTGTGAATAGCCATTGCCCTCCAGCCTGTACAACATAGTGAGACCCCCACCTCCTAAAAAAAGAAAAAAACTACAATGAGATATGAGATATTACCTCACACCTGTCAGGGTGGTTATTATCCAAAAAAACTGATAACAACTATTAGTAAGGATGTAGAGAAATTGGAACCCCTGTATACTGTTGGTAGGAATGTAGTATGAGCTATGAAAAACAGTATGACGGCTACTCAAAAGATTAAAAATAAAACTACCATATGATCCAGCAATCCCACTTCTGGACATATATCTAAAAAATTGATACCAGGAACTCAAACAGATATCTGCACTCCCATGTTCATTGCAGCACTGTTCGCAATAACATATGGAAACAACCCAAGGTTCCACCCAAACATGACTATTATTTAGTTTTTTAAAAGAAGGAAATCCTGTCATTTGCAACATGAATGAAACTGGAGGACATTACGCTAAGGGAAATAAGCCAGTCACAGGACAAATACTGCATGGTTCCATTTATATGACATATCTGTAATAGTCAAACTCATAGAAGCAGAGAGTGTAATGTTAGTTCCAGGGACTGGAGGGGAGGGAGAAGTGGGGAATTGTTCAATGGATATAGGCTTAATCAGTAAGTTTTAGAGATCTGCTATACAACATTGTGCCCACAGTTAATAATATGGTATTGAGCACTTCAAAGTTTCTTGAGGGTAGATCACAAGTTAAGCGTCTTACCCACAAAAAAGAAAGCAGCACAGGACACTTTGGGAGGCATTGAATATGTCTATTACCTTGATTATGGTGAAGGTATCATCGGTGTTTGCATATGTCCAAACTCATCAAATTAGATATGTACGGCTATTTGTATATCAATTATACCTCAAGAAGGCTTTTTTTAAAAATCAGAAAAACTTTCATAAAAATATAGATTTTCAACTTTTGTTTAAAAAGTTGAAATTTCTGAGAAAACAGCCATATTTTCCATAGGCAATCTAGTCTCTGGACGCTAAAAAGCATGGTCTGCTTTTTTATTTTTTGTTATTAATATTATTTTTGATAGACAAATGATTGTATACATTTATGGAATATCATGTGATCTTTTGACATGTATATAATGTGAAATGATTAAATCAGGCTAATTATCATCTTGCTCATCTAGCATTTTTATGCTAAGACATTTGAAATTTGCTCTTCGTTGTTTTGAAATATACAATACATTATTATCAGAAGTCCCCTTTAGAAGAGGCATATCTTCTTTAGGTCACCATAGATCCCACCCAGCAGGCAGTTCTGAAATTCCTCATGTTCCAAGCCCCGGTAAGCATTTGAGTTTGAAATCCCTGATGGAATTACAAAGATCCTGGGTCTTCAGTTCAATAAGATTAAAAAGGAAAAGCATTCTTTGGCCCAGCTAAAAACAAGAAGCTGCTTATGTCACTTGTCTGGATTTGTAACTCCATGACAAAAGCAAATCAAATCTTTCTCTGCATTTTTTGCTGTATTCTCTCTTCCACCTCATCTTAAAAAAAAAACCTTCCTAGGTAGGTTGACTTCAGCCTGCACACTTGGTAAGGCCTAGGAAATCAATGCATCATTCTCCCTGGATTAGCTTGTTTGATATTGACCCATTCCACCAGGCAGAGAGATAAAATGTGTCAGCATATGGTCCTGTTTGTAATAGAATGGTCTTAATGCTTGTTAAGGCTCCAAATGAGCTTTGTGTAACCTTAGGGCAAAGGCTCAGAGATTTGCCTTATTGCGTCCTTGTCCTAGAGAGTTGCTGAGGGGTGGGTGTAAGAGCTATGACCCCCTTGTGGGGCCTAGATGGGACGGCCTAGCAAGTCGGGCCCACTTGAAGGTCTATCTTTAGACATCTGTAAAATGGGGCTATTGCCAAATTTCTGTGAGGACTATTTCACACGGTATATGTTAAGCACTGAAAACACATAGGATAGGGTGTGGCACATCGTGGGAATTTGGCAAATATCAGATCACTGGCCATCATATCAAAGGACTCATATGATTAAAGAAATGATCACCATGAATGGTATTTTACCACCAAGAGTTTCTCATCAGAACTCCCAGGAAATGTTTCTCCATAAATGGTTTGAGGGCTACCTTTATCAGAATTACCTGGAATGCTGGTGAAAAATACATAGTTCCTGAGGCCCCTTCCCCATACACAAAGGCATAGTGTACACACCATTATCTCCTCATTCACCTCTCCTTGAAGAACATCATGGAGTTAAAGGCTTAACAAAGAAAATTCTCTTTCTTCCCATGCCCTAACTAGTTAGTGGTTTTGCCAACGAGCTAGAGAACAAGTCATCCTTCAGAAAGTTACTCAGCTAGGGCTAGTCACATATACCTCTGCTAATGTCAGTCAATAATCAGCAAATTGAAGATTTTGTCAGAGTCTGCAGTTGTTGTCTCCAGAATTATTTATTTAACTGGTGACTGCTGACTTCGCAAGCACCCTTAGTACAGGAGGAGAAATGACCAGTTTCCCTTTCTGACCCCGTATTCAATTAACCAGGATTTCCCGAAGTGTGTTCCACATAACAGTAGTCTCAGGAGTACCAAAGTGTACCAATAGATCAACCAAGGATGGGAAACTAAGAACTCTATTCCCCTCTCAGAGATTCCTATTATAATTTAGCATATAAAGGCAGTGAGAAGTCCTGCAGTAAAGAGTCCTCTATTAAACTCCCTTTCATTCTGGATTTGCCATACTTATGTGACTAGAGAACTCTGCTTTTGTGGTCTCTGGATGACATTCTGCTAAAGAGATTTTTATGAAACACATTCTGGAAAATAATTAGGGTAACTGTGTAACTTATCACCCAAGTCAGTCACTTTCAAGTGAAAGGGGAGAACCACTGATTATGATGCTGGAACAACACATGTAAAGTGGGCCTGTCCTGGAGAAAGTAGGACATACGGTGACTCTAGTATGATGTTCCTCCTTTTGTTGGTTGTCACATAATATCCACCTTCAGGCTTAGCCTTGTCCTAGGCCCTGGGACTAGCCTGCCTCTGGTCAGGAAGAATGAAAGAAGTTCAAGACCCATGAGCCCTAATCCTGATCCTGCTGATGGTGATCCTGACCAAGCCCCTAACCTATACATACCTCAAAGCTTACAATTCTCCCACTGCCTTGCCCTGATCTCATGCCTGACCCCAAGTTATTGCTTTGGGCTTGCCCCACACTGGTCCGTTCTGAAGATCACAATCCCAGCTGACAACCTAGACTCCTATCAGACCTCCCTGAAGCCAATCAATCATCTGTCTCCCCTTGAGCCTCTACCTCTTGCCTGTTAGAATCTGCTGGTTTCTGGATATTCACCTGTTGTCTGCTGCTCTCCTGGCCTTTCCTTCCTGGTCTCTTTGATTTTCATTAGTCTCCTGTGCAGTCTACAAATCCCATCATCCTCTTAGCAACCAAGCCTTGCTTTATTTTATAATTTATATGAGTAGCTTTTTAAAAATAACCTAAGGGCAAACAGTCAATCCAATATTTTGCCCTTAGGTATTATGCTAATATGCCAGGATTTGCTACTAACTAAATAAACAGATTGCAAATAATGTCATTTAGGCTGGTAAAATCTATTAGATTATCAGTAGACATTTACCCATCCTCATATTTCTGCCAGTAATGTTAAATATAAAATAATATGGCACTGCTTCCCTCCCAAGTAACTACACTCCTCTAACGCAAAATTTATCCTTAGATATCATCTGATGCAAAAACAGCTACTTCACAAATACACATAGAATGTGGAAATTGCGAAAAATCACACTGGACACAGTCTCATGGCACCAGGCCATGGGAGAGAGATCTTAAGAGCAGCCAACCACTGCTACTCCCTTTCCCAGCCATTCTGTATCCATTTACCCTCTGCCTCCTCATCTCCGTGTTTGAGCACTTTGAAATTTCCAACAGCATATCAAAGGAATGGAAGGGTGAGGGAGATTAACCCTTGTATAGTATTTCTTGCAATTGCCCTAAGCAGCTAATGTCATATCAAAGTAGCTAAGGTACAATTGGGTCCATTTAGACTGCAAGCCAGAGAGTAAAAGCTGTCATTTTTGACAGGCAAGAAAAAAAGTGAACATAACAAATGTAAAATTATTTTATCAAGCCCTATGCATCTCCAGCTATTGCTATTCAAATACAGAAAAGAATATTCATAGGCTGTAGGACTGGGTCCAGTAAGCAGACCTATAGCACTGTTACCCAGCATGCTCAGCCTGCAGCTAGTGAGACCTAGTGCCCCCCAGGAGGCAGCCAGCCTGAAGATAAGTGATGGAATGTGTTGGCTCAAGCATGGCAGATATATTAATTATATAAACTATTATTAATCCTAAACATGATTTCTTTTCTAGGCACAAGGCAGAATCAACCTATGTAACAAAGCTATTGCTAGGTAGCAGGCAGATCATGAGGCTCTTGAGTGAGCCTCTCAACATGGCAGGGTGTTCCTGTGCTGGGAGAAGGAGCTGGGAAATACTGTTCACATGATCGTCCATGAGGCTCTAGCAGGGACTAGGAGATGGACAAGGTCTCTCAACACAGCAGATGTTTCTGTGCTGGGGGAAAGAGCTGTGAAATACTGGTCACATGATCTCCCATGAGGCTCCTGCAGGGACTAGAAGAGGGATGATGACATCTTCACGAACACATCTCTGGGCCTTTGTGGCTTTCTGTGGAGATCCAGTGTTCTGTTATAGGTCAGCAGTTAGAACAGACCCTGGGGGGCTGCATAGAAGATGTCTAGGCCAGTTTATTCATTTGCATAAGGCCCTCTAATGTCCTTTCCAGATTTAATATGTGATAATGCTTCGTAAAAAATAAAATTCTTAGTTTTGGCATCTAATTCCTTATTCCATGCTTCTACTCCCTGCCCCCAATCTCTGTGCTAAGACCACAGAAAATATAAAAAGGGCGGACAGCTATGAATGTACAAGAGGTAGCTCATTGGTAACTCACTATGTCTTAAGAGTCTCCATATCAGATACTTTCCAGAATTGAAATGTCCTTCTGCCCATGGTAGACAACTTCTGTAATGGCTCACAACAATCCCTACCTCCTAGTGTTTATGCCCAAGTATAACCTTCTCCACCTGAGTGTGGGCTAGACATAGTAAGTAGCTTTTTTTGAATAGAATACAACAAAAGTGACGGGACATAACTTCCAAGTTTAGCTTACCAAAAACTATAGCTTCTGTCTTGTTTATAACTCTGGCTCTTCCCACTTGCTCTCTCTAGTAAAGCAAGCTGCCATGCCATAGGCCACTCTATGGAAAGGTCCATGTGGTGAGGCAATGAGGGAGAGATCTGGCCAATAGCCAGTGAGGAACTGAATCCTGCCAACAACCGGGAGAAAGCTTGGAAGCAGATCTTTCGCTGGTCGACCTTTAGGACGACTGCAGCCTCAGGGGACACCTCAATGATAACCTTCTGAGAGATTCTGAGTTACAGGATGCAGCAAGGGCATGCCTGAGTTCCTCCTCCACAGAAACTGTGAAATAATAAATGTTTTTGTCTTTAGCTGCTAAGTTCAAGAGTAATTTGTTATGTAGCCATAGATAACTAACATAAACTGCCTTTGTGGAAGTTGCATGTCATAAGTAAAAGAAAGGGAGAGGGAATCAACTAGGAGCGGGGCAATAAGAGAGGCTTGATCATCTGCATTTGCCTGTACTCTCTAGCCTCCCAGAACAATAACAAATGAGCTGTCTATTCCCATTAATGATAGATGAGAAACAGAATAAAGATTTGAAGAATAATGTTTGAGCAAATAAGTTTCTGAAGGCTGGGACTGTATCTTATTGTAACCCCATCACCTAGCACAGTAGCTGGGTCATAAAAAATGCTCAAAAGTATTTGCTGAATAAACAAAAGGAGCAGATGAAGCCCCATTTCAGTTTAAATAGTATTGAGTAGAAACATAGGAATGAAAATAATTATAAGGAAGCTTTTCCTGATACCTCTACCACCATGCAACCATCCGGCTGTCTTCTCTTAGGACCCTAAGGTGAGATAGTAAAAGCCTTTCTCAGTCAGATGCATGTAGAGTACTATCCTGTACTTTCAGCTCATCTGTTTGGTGGGGGTTGGCAGGGGGGGAACCGTGGAAATCTAAATATTCAGATTTACTAAACATGTAAATGAAGGACTAATCATCCCCACTTTTTTACTGTAGAAGGCAACTTCTCTTCACAGTGTTCCTTTAAGTAGGAGCTCCCCAAGCACCTCCAAGTACTTGCTTCCAGATCATTAACCATTTAACAGAGAAGCTGAGAAAAAAAGGAAACTTAAAACTGTTCCCTTTATTAGAAGCTACTGCCCACTGATAATCAATCAGGGGAAAAACAAAGCATCTCTGAAATTGTAGCATTCATTCATGGAAGGACAGGTTTCTATTTATAAGGGGAGAAAAAGTAAAGCAAAACTATACATTTCTGGAAAACTTAAAATTTCCAGAATTCTGCTGAATAATTAAAGCACCTCTGTACCATTTAGACCTGTTCTAATAAATTGAATTCTCTGAACTGAGGTTAAAAAATAAAATTAGGCAAAATAAAGCATCTAAAAGACAACCCACAGGTCAGGCATGCTATGGCAGACTACGATAGCCTCAATGGTCCCCACCTCCTAGTATCACATCCTTACATAATCCCTTCCTTTAGAGTGTGCGTTGAACTTGTGACTTGTGTGTAACAAATAGAATACAGCAAAGTTGATGGGATATCAATTCTGTGATTACTTTATATAAGATTGCAACTTCCATCTAGTTAGCAGGCTCTGTCTCTCTCTCTCTCCCTCTCTCTCTCTCATGACTTTGGTGAAGCTGCCATGATGGGAAAGCCCACATGGCAAGAAACTGAGGGCAGCCTCTAGTGAACAGCCAGCTAGGAACTGACACCTTCAATCCCACAACACTCCAGGAATGAAGTTGTGCTTACAACCAGGTGAGCTTGGAGGCAGGTTCTTCACCAGTCAAGCTTTCAGAGGAGACCTCAGCCCTGGCTAAAACCTTGATTGCAACCTGTAAGAAACCATAAACCAGAGGATCCAGCTAAGCTGTGCCCAGATTCCTGACTCTCAGAAACTACGAGATAATAAATGTGTGATGCTTTAAGCTGCCAAGTTTGTGGAAATCTGTTAAACAGCAAAAGATAACTAATAAAGCATTATAATTTTAATTAAATACAAAGTCATAAAAAGTTATGAGCGAGTACTTGTTCTCTGTTATAGTGAGCAGTGGGAAGGTAAGGGAGGCCCAGATTATCAGCTGAATTAAGATTCTTCTTTGCACAAAAAGAAATGTGAATATCTTGCATTAGGTTTGGGGAAAATGATGAGAAAATCCCTGAAACTTTACAGACAGACTTTAATGACTCATTAAAAAAAAAGAAAAGAAAAGTAACATTTGCTCAGTGCTTATCTGTAACAGGCCTGTGCTAGGCAATTACCTACCTTCATAAACATGATCTAGTTGCACCTTTATAATGACATTATTCAAAATAGTAATAGAGGTAGTATTTAAAAAATTAAAAATGAGGAGAAAGAGAAATAATAGCTCACATTTACTGAATGCTTATTATGAGCCTAGAATTTAAGCACTTTAAATATATCATCTCATTTAATCCTCTCAGCTTCCAGTGAGGTAGCCTGTAATTATTATAACCATTTTACAGCAATAAAACTAAGGTATAGAGAAGCTAACAACATTGCCCAAGGTAACACGGCCAATAAAAGATGGAGCTATGAGGTGACCAGCCACAGTGGTTCATGCCTGCAGTCCCAACTACTTGGGAGGCTGAGGCAAAAGAATCACTTTAACCCAGGAGTTCAAGGTGAGCCTGGGTGATATAATGAGACCCCCAACTCAAAAAAAAAAAGAAAAAGAAAAAGAAAAGAGCTATGAACCCAGGCATTCTAGCTCCAGAGTCCCCCATGTTTACTTCTCACGTGCGTCTAAAACCCACTAAAGTCACCACTGAAATTATCCCCTTAAATGTGCAATTTTTCTAGAGGTACTCCATTGCCTTTGCACTAAGATGAATCACAACAAATATAAGTGTATGCACCACCACTATATCTTGCAAAGCTGCAAGTCCTGTAAGCCAAACATTTATTATCCCTACCCCCAACCAGGTGTTGATATTAAACATACCATAAAGTCAAAAAGGCTAGCCCTGTCTGCCCAAGGTTAAACTCTTTCTGGAATACACAGAAAGGCATACCTAGTTCCCTACTGGGATCCCACCTGTCTGGCCTGCATATCAGGATGGAGTCCCAGAAACGTCAGACAAGTCATTTGCACAAAGGCAGAAATACAAACCGCAGAACAAAAGAGCCAGTCCCAGTAAGAAATCCCTTCAAATGTCCAGGCCAGCAGAAATAGCCAGAGGATCATCTCCCTCTGATATTCTCAATTGTTCTTTCTCTGCTCCCTGTCCCTGGCTCGCTGTTCCAGTGACACTCCCATCTGGCACTGGACTTCCACAGACACACTGAACACTTTTCAAGGGCAGGGACTTGCATCCATTCCATGAAATACATACAGGGCATTGGCCATGTGCCAAGCACTGTGTTAGGTGCTAGGGACACACCTACAGCCTCCATTCCTCAGGAAAATATCCACCTCTCCATAATACTTAACACATACTAGGTCCTTGATAGGCTACTGGATGAACTGCAAAAGAATAAACTGGTGAAAAAGTGAAAGGAGAGATGATTGAATGCAAACTCAAACTACTAAAACTATTCCTCCAGGACAAAATGAAAAGGCCTTGAATTAATTAACTTTGTGATCCTTATAACAACTCTTTGATACATTTGATTACTGTTCTCATCCTACAGAGGAAGATGCTGAGGCTCAAATAATAAAACTTACTTAAGGTCATATAGCTAAAGTAATGGGCAGAATTTAATTCCAGACAGTCTGAGACTACATACAGCCTATACATCTAACCATGAAATATATTGCCTCCCAGTATGACACTTGACACAAAATAGTCACTTTATAAACAGAAATTTGGATGGAAAGACAGATGGGTGGATGGATGGATGGATGGATGGATGAATGGATGGATGGATGGATGCGTGGATAGACGAATGGGCAGACAGATTAATGGATTTACTACATAGATCTACAGCAGGAAACAGAGCAGCAGATAAAATGTGGTATCTATTTCCAGGTTAATAAGAACAGCAAGTGATAGCTTCTCTCTTTATAAATCAATACAATTCCCCCAAGGCTGGGGCTTGTGGCTTTTTTTATTATGTAGGTGGTGGGTAGGTACATTCTTTAAGAGGATCATGGAAAGATGGCAAGGCAGATTTATGAATTAAAGGGTAATGAGGCCTCAGACAGTGTGATTGCATAATTTCATAACCACCAATTATGTTTGTGGCTGTATTGGCTTGAAATAATGACAAAGGTAATCAAAACTTATGCTCAGGAGTAAAATGTATCACCGTTTCTACTGTCCTTTTCCTAGGTACCATATACCCTTGCATTTTGCCATGAAAATGTGCAATCAGGAAGCTTGGAAGGAACAGTAGGTTGATCTAGATCCTACAATGCCTCATCAGGAATAAATAGCCACTGGCCCAGTGTCATGGTAGGTGAGGTCTGTTTTGCAGCAAGTGATGGCATAACTTATAGAAAACTGGAATCACAGGGCAAAAAATTGTTCTTGGTACATTAAGGATACAGAAGCCAACACAAACATCTTAAAACTCAAGTTAACTCATGCTAGTCACATGAGTTAAGACTCTGCTCAAGACTCTGCAGTGGCTCCCATTTTAACACAAAGTACAAGCTGGATTCCTTCCAGGGGCCAAAAAGACCTATTATGCTCTGGCTCCCAGTAGTTAACTTCCCCCTCTTCCCTGCACTCCAGATGTACTGGCCTTATATTCTCCAAATAACTACATGACCAACCCGTTCATCTTTGGATCAGATGTCACCTGTCTTCCTACTCAGCACTTCTATCCTCTTACCCTGCTCAGCTTGGTATTCTCCTATAATCTCATAATCTTCTAACATACTATAAAAGGAATTTACTTGTAATGTTTATTGCATTGCCTCTTTCTTCTTTTAGTAAAATGTAAACTCTACAAAAGGAAGGATATTTTTTCCTCTCTTTTTGTTCATGAAAGCATTCCATGTTCCTAAAACAGTGTCTGGCACATAGCAGACAATTAATATTTGTTGAATAAATGAACATGGTTTCCAATGAGAAAGAAAAGAAAATCATCTAATTAACTCTCCATTCTTAGAGAAGTGGTCTTTCAAATTCAAAAGAAAATATTTTACATCCAAACTCAAAATATGTAGGAAGAAAACTCAAATAAAACATTTTTTTCAAATCTACAACTGTATTAATCAAAGTCTGAAGAAATTTTGTAGGCTGACTTTTATTTTTTTCCCCCAATTTCAACTATGATCTGAGGAGTTAGGTTTACCTCTGGCTTATACTGTATAATGAAGAAGCTAAGATGGTTGGCGTTCTGGCATTCTGCCTACAATGTTAAAAATAATCAGAATAAAAATTAAATACATAAGCAATGCCTGGGGACTCTATCCAGATCATTAATGGAAATTGTATTAGCATCTTGTCCCTCCATTTTCTTCAGTGTGGTCCCCATTTGTCAGTGCTCAAGGCCTCACAACTCCTGTAATCAATGTGTTACTTTTGTTAAGACTATGGTACCAGTAAATAGAAGTAAAACATGCTGCTGAGGCATAAGTGAGGAAGGTATTAGGATAGATGGATGCAGTGGATGTCCTAATAGCCATTGATAACTGATTTGTCATTTTAGCAAATTTCTTTGGGAAAAGAGTCTGTTCAGACTGATGGGGGCAGCAACCAGGGCCAACAGCCCTGGTGCTGATCAGAGATCTGGAAGACTGTCACCATCACTAAGTTGGAACCTCAAAGCACTCAGTGCCTCCTTTTCTTCCAGAAAGGGCGAAAATGACCTCCAAATGACATATTTCCTGTGAAGGGCATATTCCTGGATCCTAATATAAGAAATCAAGAGTTATTTCAATTATTCGCCCCCCACCTCCCCCGAAGATTCAAGATGTCTCTAAGGAAAGTCTAAGATTTGTAGTTTTTGTTGCAACTTAGTGGAAACATTGTTCTCTTACTCACTTAAATTATTCAAGCAAATGAGTGCAAAGCCTGACACATAGTATGTGTTCTGATACGCAGAAACAATTCAGTGTTGCTATTGGAATCTCTACACCTTTTGTTTTGAAAAACAAGAAGTCATTTTTTTATTCTGGCATTTGAGAAACCACTTAGTTATCTTCCTCATAGGTAAAATTGGCCATGATTATGTACTTCACTTCCTAAGATCAAAAGCCTCTTTCTAGGTGTCTAGAAGCTGTCAATTTTGCTCATCCCAGTAGAAATGGAATTAAAAATGGCAAGAAAAGCTATAGTGACATCTCAAGTACGTACCAACATGCAACTTCACATACACACACACACACACACACACGCACACACACACCACTTATACAAACAGTTTGACCAAAAAAAAAAAAGTCAAAAATATTTTTCCCCAGGGTACACCAGGGACCTTAGAAAAGGTTCTTGAGCTTTTCAAAAGAAGCCCACTAGGCAAACGCTTCCATATTCCATGAATCAATCCATCCTGCTTTTACTTCAGAGTGAGTTACTCAGAAGAACCTGGCCCCATATCAAGAGGCCAGTCTGATTAAGTTAAAGAATTGGTAAAATACACCTCACTGAGGCATCTCAGGCCATTAGGTGGTATTCGAGACCGTTATTTCATTAAAGAGAAAATGATGAGATGACAGACAACAAAAAGTCTGTGTTCATTTTTAATAGCAATGCATTTACTGTATTTGGGTGGTGATTTATTCATGTACTTCATAATAAATACATACAGTAAGTAGACTGGAGATATCTCTATCTGAATTAGGGCAGGAATCACATATTTTATTGGGTTGGCTCTAGACACAGGGATGTATCCTAAGTAATCCAGGCATTAGTTTGTGGGGCTGCAAATATTCTTCCAGTGCTACAGCCACCTATTGTTTTATCTTCCCCCACTTCAACCCTTACTTTAGGTTACAGCGAGACCATTCATTTGTGAAACCCCAGTTCTGGTGACTCAGACATTTTTGGCCTACTCCCTTATCAAGTTTGAAAAAGGAAATCAGAAAAAAAAAAGAAAGCAACACCTCTGGTAGGCTTCTTTCAAGCCATGAGGTCTTACTCCCTTTACCCAAGCAAGAAAACAGGCCAAATATGGGTTCTAAGTGATTAGGACTTGAACATTTCTTCTGACCCTAATTCCATTTGAATTAAAGAGAATAGCTAAAAACCAACTTCCAAATACCTATATTGGACTAACGACTTGGTGACCTAAGTGTAATATATTTTACATAGCAACAGCTCCATGAAGGTTGGTTTTAACAAACATTGATGTCAATAATATCTCAAAAAGTACAGCTTAAAGGAAAGCATCTCTGCTATGGATGGGGACTAGGTTTTCACAATTGTGCTAAGTGGTTCTTCTGGCAGCAGTCTCTCTAAAATGGCCAGGACCAAGGGACAAAAACACTGAGATCCATCTCCCAGAAAAGCAAGGGAAAGAAATCATTATCTTTCTGCTTCCTCTGTAGGCATCTCACATGTAAGAAAGGACAGTTTCCCAGGCTGAGAAATCATTGCAGCGTGTTTACTTCAATCCATGCTGGCACTGTTTTTAAATGCTGGGACAAAAAAAAATCTGGACCTTAAGTAGGTTTTGTTTTATATTAGCCTAGTTTGGTTTAGGTGTTGATTTTTTGTTTGTATCTATTTTGTCCTGCTTTGGAATGTACTGAGGTTGGGGGCTTTTGAAATTTTTTAAATTCCATTTTGCTATAGCACTGAAAGCCATTTTTTCTCTAAGTATCTCCCCTTCCAAGATAGTATCCCCTATATGAAGCTGAATCCATTAAATACCAGCAGGAGGAAGAACCACAACTTTCCCCTAAAGAGGGTAGTCCAAAGGTGAAATCTATTTGTCATTCCTCCTGGCTAATCCTTAATCTATTTTTGTCTGAAGATCATCTATAAGAACCTGAAGTGGCTAGGAGTTGGGATGAGGACACAAAATGCACAGCATCCCTAGAAGAACGTTGGCAACTGGGTAAAAGTCAATCATCTGAAGCAATTACTGGTCACTTTCAAGGCATCCTGTGGATCTGGAAGCATTATCTGAGAGGGTACCTTCCTCTAAAGACTTTCTATGCAGAACCAGAACTGGTGAAGATAAACATAAAGACAAAATCAGAGGGTTAAAAATGTAAAAATTAAGCCGATTGAGTCCATACAGGATTCCCAAACTAATTTTTATACTTGGCAAAGCTATGCTTACACATAAACACATGCTTATGCTTGAACACACAGCAAGATGATATTCTTCTTTGCCATTATAAATGTTGGCTCTTATTACTATTCAGAGTTTGAATCCATGTTTAAAACAACAATGAAGGATAAAAGATAGACTAACACCATACCAGAGTTTTTCTTACCTGCCATCTGTGTTACTTAATGATATTATCCACCCAGCCCCTACAAATGTTTATACCTGAGACCCCTGGCTGAAATACAGGGTGTCTGTAAATAGCTTTATACTGGAGTTGTGGGGTACAAATGGCTTATCTGTGTATGAACAGCTATTTATATGTCATGGTAGAGATTTTGGACTTGATTCTTGGGATGATAACATTTATACTATACCAACACTAAAACCAATATATCTAAAAACTTTACCTAGTACTTTTTAAAATGCTTATCAAAGCTAGGAACTAATATAAACTATTAAGTACTTTATATGCATGATCTTATTTAATTTTCACACACTCCTTTGAAGGCTTTCTTTAGGATGTTAGAATGTCTTTTTTATGAAATAATGTTAATTGATGGTAATTATTTTTAAAATATTTTCATTTAACAAAAATTTTGACAGTCCACTTCTCAATATAAAAAAATCCAAAAATCTAGGAATTACGCACTAAGATGTACCACTGCACAGCCACCTGCCCCTCTCACACTCTATACCTTGGATAACTGGAAAGTAAAAGGAGTCTCTGTTCTTAAACGTTTATCATGTGATAGACCTATAATGTATGTCATATCTATTATTTTGTTTAATCATAGAGCTAAAACAACCCTAAAAGGTTATTATTATTTATTCCCAGTTTTGACTCATGAGGAAACAGAGGCTAAGAGAGCTAAGTAACTTGCCCAGAGTCAACGTTGCCCAAATGGTAAGTGGCAGAGGCAGAATCTGAATCTCAGCACCTTCCTGGTCCCAAATGTCACATTCTTTCTGCAATATCCCACTAGTCCTAAAGCTTCCACAGTCAGATTTCAGAGAGAAATTAGTAATTTTATTTAAAAAGGTAAGAAAGGAGGACATTTTATAGACACATTCTCAACTGAGAATTTCATAGACTCTACTTAGTGATTCAAAGATGCTACCTTTTGACAGGAAAAAGCAGTTTGAATTGCCCACATCTATGTGATGTGGAGATTATGTGTTTGGTTTGGAGGTAGGGAGCTGGGGTTCTCTATCAGTATGAAAATGAATTCTCAGCACAGTCTTTATCCCCAAAGAGTCACAAAATACATGATATCTACCAGATATTCAGAGTTTCATGCCTGTATATTTGCATATGTGTAGTTGTGTCAGCATAAGACATATTAATTTGCTATTCTGACAATGACAGAATGCCAAATCTGGAATTTCTGTCTCTGCAATAGGCCTGAGAAGACACTCCAATCCAACAAGCTCCTGGGAGGCTTGCTTGTCTGCTAATCTTCCTTCCTCTCTGCCTCACTCCTCGCTCGCTTCATTCAGAGAAGACAAAGAGCACATCCCCTGCCCCAACTCCCTCTGGACATCATTGGCCTGTGACCTTGGCCACATGGTAGTGGCAGGAAGGACTTGACCAGAATCTCATCGATTTTCCCTCCCTCTCTGAGTGGTCAATGAGCTGGAAAATGAAGGGCACAATGCAGGTTTACGAGACTCATAATTAGGTCACAGCTGATCCCAATTCCCATCATCTGGCAGCTGGGGCCTGTGGACAAGCTCATGCCATCCTACCACTTTCCAGGAGAGCTTAGCTTGAAAATGTCCTTTCTTCTTTGTAATTCTCCCCAGCCGACCGGCAGCAGCAGGTCCAAGCGGACCCAGCAATGCAACTCTTTTCTGAATAGGTCAAAACACCCTTGGAGAGCGGGGCCTGCTTTGGGAAAACTTCAGAAGGAGGCACATGCAGAAGAAAGCAAGGGAAAGTAGATGGTAGCCCGGCAAAGGGAGCACTCAAAGAGGACAAAATACTGGTCATCGAATGTTTTGGCTCAGCTATGGACAGAAAAACAAGAGCCAGCAGGTAAAAATTATAACCCCTGACCTAGGACAAGTCACCTACTCTGTCTGTGTCTTGGTTTTCTTGCATGTAAAATGGAATAATAACAGTTCCCACCTTATAAGGTTGCTAAGAATAATAAATGTAATAAATGTTAATATATGTAAAGTTCCTAAAGTGGGTCTGCTGCAGAGTACCTTACATGAGAGTTAGCTTATTGCTATTATTATTAGGCGGACTTGGGCTCAATGCAAACATTTTTCTGTAAAAATTAAAAATTATACATACATGTTTTTAAACAATGACTTTCCTTAAAGGGTAGTAAGCTCCCCACCACTAGATGCATTCAACTGAAGCAGGGCATGGGGACATGGGAACAAGCATGCAGCAGGGATGCTGCAGAAAAGATTCATACATGGGTACAGCAAAACCAAGAAAGTGATAATACTATGTTTTCTGGCTCTTCCGCATATTCAGAATATTTTTCCTATACGATTTTGTTTTCAAAGCCAACCTGTGAAATAAATAAGGTAAGGAGTATGCCCACTGTGCAGAAGGTAAAATAGAGGCTCAGTTAAGCCTAGCATCATGTCCAAAGTCAGACAGCCTTATCTAGAAGTTTAGAAAACTCAGGCCAGGTGCGGTGGATCACACCTGTAAGCCCAGCACTTTGGGAGGCCGAGGTGGGTGGATCACACGATCAGGAGATCAAGATCATCCTGGCCAACTTAGTAAACCCCCGTCTCTACTAAAAATACAAAAATTAGCCGGGCATGGTGGCATGCGCCTGTAAACCCAGCTACTCAGGAGGCTGAGGCAGGAGAATTGCTTGAACCTGGGAGGCAGAGGCTGCAGTGAGCCAAGATCATGCCACTGCACTCCAGCCTGGGCGATAGAGTGAGACTCTGTCTGAAAAAAAAAAAAAAAAAAATTGTCCAGCTCTCTGTAAATCTCCAGAGAGCCCTTGAGTGGCATCTTAGAAACTGCTTCTTTCTCCATCTCACCACCATGCCTCATCTTGGACAGCACCTCCTGATTGCCTCTGATTTCTCCATGTAGCCTCCCACCCCACCCGAATTCTTCCCTCTCAGCCAAATCCTGACATCTGCTTCCCTGAGCTTCCAAAATCACTAATTTCCTCACCTAATCCCTCATTTGTCTGTCAACATAATTTGTTTACCGTGGGAAGGGGAGGAAAATAGATTTTATTCTGAGAAAAGATGAAGTTTCTATTGCAGCTTAGCTTGAGTTTTGACTTCTAAGATTCAGGAAAGAGGCTTGGAAATCGTAACACCAGAAAAGCAAAGGCCTTCAAGACAGTAGTTATGCCCACAGAGAGGAATCAGTGAAAATATCCTCTGTGTGTGCATCCCTAGCTGCATACAACATACTTTCCCATTCCTCCCTCTAAATTGCACATCCACAGGGCACACTTACATTAGCCAGTCTGTCCCTGTCTCAGAACTGGGGAAAGTTAAGGCCAGCATCAACCACTTTGGCAAGGAGGACAGTGCTGGGTTCTGTTTCAATAATATCTCACAGAGGCACCAGGTAGATGAACGACCTGACAGCAAATAAGAGCTTCAGGTCCATAAACCAGATTGTCTGAGACAGCGAGTCAGTTATTTTCTCATTCATGATTTCCAATGGCACACACAAAGCTCGAGTCATCAGCGTCCCTGAAGAGACATTTTCAGCCTGTGCACACATTTGTGCTCATTAATGTTGGATGGTCCTCAGCCACCCACACCAAATCTCAACACCCAAGCTCTCCCTCTCCAGGGCCTCCATTTACTTTCTGTTCCTGTTTGCATCTCTCTGATGTAGTCACTCTTATTTCCTTAGAAGCAGCTGGGAGTTTCCTAAGAGAAGGAAAAGCATGAACTCTCTTTTTCAACCCATGGTAAATGCTGCCTACACTAATTTCTCTCTCTCTTTACCTCTCCCTTTCCTCATCTCTTTCCTCCACCCCCCTCTCCTCTTCACTTCCCACTCCACCTTTCCCCTCCCATTCCCTCTTCATTTCTTCTCCTCTCCTCCTTTATCTCCTCCTCCCTTCTCCTCCCCCTCCCATTTCTTCTTCTTCATCCTCCTCCTCCCTTCTTTCTCCTTCTTCTCTTCTTTTGCTTTATTTCTCCATCTCCTTCTTTCTTTCATCTTTCTTCCTTCCCATGTCTTTTCTTTTCCTCCAGCAAACATGAAAAATTTCCCTCAACACTTGATTCTTTCTCATCCTACTCCTAACTTTCCTTCCCCCTTCACAATATTTTAGTAATAGTAATAATGTCCTCTGAAACATCAAAATAAAACAAAATTTACAGAGCCATGATTCTTTTTGCTTACCTTTTTGATTTTTAATATAAAAGCAGCTTTCTAAATTAATTTCTAGGATGTTATGACTATACCTAAATGCAAACTTCTAAAGCAATCTCTAGAATTGCAGAGCAGGGCTTTAGATCATAGGGATCAAGTGTTTTTGTTTTTATCATTTAACGATATTCCTCATCTTGTGTTATGAGTTGATTTGTGGCCCTGCCTCCTACCCAAATTCATAGGTTGAAGCCCTAACCTTCAGGACCTCAGAATGTGACTGTATTTGGAGATAGGTGATTTTTAAAGAGGTGATTAAGTTATAATGAGGTCATTAGAGTGAGCCTTAATCCAGTGTGACTGGTATCCTTGTAACAAGAGGAAATTTGGAATGAAGAAATACCAGGGATGTACACATGGGGGAAAAGTCCCGTGAGGACACAGGAAAAAGATGGTCATCTGTAAGCCAAAGAGAATGGCCTTTGGAGAAACCAAACCTGCTGACACCTTGGTCTTAGACTTACAGCCTCCAGAACTGTGAGAAAATGAATTTCTGTTGCTCAAGTCCTCCAGCCTGTGCTATTTTACTATGGAAGCCCAAAGCACACTGATACACCCTGTGAAAAATAGGGCATTTATGAAGTAAATACAAGTATTTACCTGTATTCTCTTTTGCATTCTGAAATTTGAAAGAAAATATATTCCATGTCTACCGAGTCTTTATTCTTTAAGTTTCAGGACAAATATTTATTTATTTATTTATTTATTTATTTATTTATTTATTTATTTTTGAGATGGAGTTTCACTCTTGTGGCCCAGGCTGGAGTGTGGTGGCATGATCTCAGCTCACTGCAACCTCTGCCTCCTGGGTTCAAGCGATTCTTATGCCTTAGCCTCCCCAGTAGCTGGGACTACAGATGCGTGCCACCAAACCTGGCTAATTTTGTATTTTTAGTAGAGACGGGGTTTCACCATGTTGGCCAGGCTGGTCTTGAACTCCTGACCTCAAGTGATCCACCTGCCTCGGCCTCCCAAAGTGTTGGGATTACAGGCATGAGCCACTGCGCCTGGGCAGGACAAATCTTTTTTGAGGCAAAATGGACAAAAATATACGAAGACAAACATTTCCTTGGCATTTTTTCTTGAAGTACTATCCCCCAGAGATAAAGCCATAATTCCAAGGGCAGCCAGTGTTCTGAGCACCCAGGAAGCCTTCCCTGGCCTCCTCCAGAGTTGGAATGACACAAAGCCACTTGTGTGTCAAAAGGAGCTCTTCAGGGTAGAATTAGAATTGATTTAAATTATTCTCCAAAAATATCAACCAGATTCCACATGGAAAAAAAAAGTCATTTGAGAAACTAAGCACAGAAATTTAAACACTTTAATGAGTAAAAAAGTAGCTCATATCATAGATCTAAAGCCAGCCAATGTTGGGTACATTCAGAAGGTCAGCCAGACTGTAGCAGTGACTGGAAATGGAGGATTATCAAAACTCAACCATATGGGGACATACAGGCCTACGTCTGCTCTTGGGCCCCTCTAGATTCTTATAGGTCTCATTCAAATTGTAAATTCCTTTGGAAGCCCCTTTGCTGCGTAATTTTGAGGTCTGCACACAGAAGTCCTTTACATCTGTTTGGTGGTTAGGAAATGAAACAGAATCTCATTGGCCCATGATGATAATCAACACCCCTACCCACTTTTATAAGTCTACCTGTGCCCAAATAAATCATTAATGCCAGTGATAACAGCCTCTGACATCACCCTCTAATAGACAAAACCACAAAAGTTCACAGTCCTGGACAGAGCTTATGTGATGTAGTTGTCTCTAACAAGCTACTGAGGACAAGGAAAAAAACAGATTTAGGGTCTCATTTGTGATCCTATTGTCACTTTTTCCTTAAGCCCACTCTTCCACCAGACAAGCCCAGGCTCTAAGTAGCATCTCTTCCACCATCCCAGGATGGGAGAGGGAGGCCATCGCAAGGGTTAACAAATCCATTTCTATACACAGACTCTCCTCTGCCATTGTCTCCAGGAAGAAGTATTTCCACACTTGTCTCCTATGATCCTCCAGATCAAAGAAAAACCAAAGGCAAAGACTGAATGGGCAGAGTTCACACATACCTGGACTAAAAGTTGGCCTTCTGAGAAAAATTACAGACCTCCCAAAGGAACAGGAAGCATCTCAAACACTGTCCTTAAAAGGTTATGTTGAGTCATACCAGGAATGTAAAACATTCACCATCTACCTCCCAACTTGGACTTGGAGGGGCAGGAAAAAGGTAGGCCCAAAGAGGTCATTCATCCAAGCTTACATTCCCAAAGGATCCCTCAACACTTTAGCCTTCCTTATTATAGCAGTATTTAAACACTAACAAAAATAGTAAGTACCGCCATAAGCCTGTTGTTCAGCTTCAACAATAATTGTCCACATGGTTTCTTCCAGCCCTCTCTTTGTTGTGGTTCCAGAGTATTTTAAGAAAATACCAAACATCATAAATTCAATCTTTTGGTATTATTTCCAAATCACTCTGCAAATGTAGTCACCACTGATGAGAATACAAAAAGATATAAGCTGTCAAGAAACAACTCTAAACTAGTGTTCCAACACTTGTCTACCTGCCCATACTGTAGTGTGAATTAATAACATTTCTGAATTCAGTGATTCATATTTGGTGACTACACTGCATTGAGTTTTTGTTAATAGCAAATAATTTCTTGAGTGTTAACATTCAAAGGTTATTAAAACCATGTTCTTTGCATTTGCTTTGCCAATAATCTAAGAACTTTGAAACATAGAAGAGATAAGAAAATGAAGGGGAAAAGGAAAGCAAAGAAACAAAAGTAAAGAAAATAAAGTGACCAAGGGCTCTCTGAATCTCTCGAACTTGTCTTCAGTGAAAACTTCATAGAGATTAAATTCAGTGAAACAATGCTGATGTAATAGCAACAATTTGTTGAGTATTTACTACGTGTCAAGCACTATTCCACACCCTTGAAGGAGAAAACTTGAAAATGGGAGATTGCTTTATTTCTCTCTGTTTATTCTACAGTGCTTGGACACAGGAAGTGCCCAATTAGTATGTGTTTGTTGTAGTCATCTGAAGACAATATAAAAGACACACAGCCTGGGGCCCTTACAGAAAAGTAGAGAGGGGAGGTAGGTAACTTACCAACAGTACAAAGGTAAACTTTGGCTCTGGGGGAAAGGGAGCAACTTATTTTGAGGAACTCATCCATTTTTCTTCCTCCAGTGGCTTTCTGTCTGCCTTCTTGAATCTCCCAACCAGGGGACACACAACAATTGCTTCTTTTTAGTGTGGCTTCATTAATAAATAGATGTGAAGTTATTCTATTTATATTATAAAGTATGCAGTCACCATGCTGGCTCAATCTCTCCCGGAGCCAGGGCTCCGCTTAGGCACCTCAGGCTATAATACTGCAGCCTTGAGACTCTACAGTGGGGGAGCATTGACCCAGTAACAGACAGGACCAAGGACGAGGCAAGGGAAGAGTTAATGCATTATAAGGTGACTGAGCCCATCCCAAAGGAGTGTGCTGGCAAGGTCCATTTTTTATACCATTTTATTTATTCTGCACTAATTCACAGTCATTATCATATCCGGACGAGTGTCTCATGCTTCATTTACTGATATTAATTAATTTCCCCACCCCTTGCTTTTTATCTTATTTTAAAAGAATGAGAGGGAAATATCCCATTCTCTCAGAAAAAGAATACAGGTCTAACAGCGATCAGAGGCTGCCTTTCTCTAGTGCAGCTGAGGACAGGGAAGTACACACCAGATCACTGGTATGCTTACTAAACCATAGCTATGGCTAAACCTTTTACCTCCCATTATGACCCTTAACCCACACCCCAACTCCCAGTCTCTTCCCGTCTTCAAGCTCCATGTTCCAGTACCACTCCCTCATATGCAGTGATTTACAGAGTGGTGATAGGGGAGAATGGCCAACCTGGGACACTTCTACGCCCCCTCTCCCCCAGAAAAAAAGAAACTGTATCCAGTCATGACATGGAGGAAAGTAATACATGCATTAAAGGGATCAGCTGATAACTGCCCAGGAGCACAATTCATACTTCCTGACTCAGCCACTGAAACCTGAAACTTCACTGCACAAACCAAAAACCCCAGCTGGGCACATCTCTGCATGTCCTGCCTGCCTCTCAAAAGAGTAGTAGGCCAAAGGGCTGGAGAGGTGAGTTAAATTGAAAATACCTAAGTGTCCCCGCTAGAAACATTCATTGGTGTGTGTATTTCCTTGTCATTTACTCTGTTATTGAATTACACAATTCCCCAACTGTATTATTTGTCATTATCTATTATTAAACTCTGTGGCACTAGTGTATTATTCCGCAGCTGCATTAACATTCTGCATTCCTGGCAGTCTACCTGTATTAATAATTCTGCCTCTTGAATCCAGAACAGAAATGTATCTTTATGATGGCTCTTCTTTTTTTGCTCTCCCTCTCTCTCTCTCTCTCTCTCTTTCTCTCTCTCTCTCTGTGTGTGTGTGTGTGTGTGTGTGTGTGTGTAAGAGCATGCCTTGGTTTATATTGAAAAATGAATGGCTTGCCCTTCTTCAAAAGGAGGCTTCCACTGCAAAATCAAACCAGCAGTCTAGCTAACATAAGCCATGAGCTAAAACTGCCATAATTTAGTTTGTATCCTTGGTAAGCCATACTTCTCTAGGCCTCAATTTTCTCATTTATGAAATAAAATTGTGGGGTAAAATGAACTCTAGGGTCTTTTTAAAAAGCTCCAGAGTCCTCCCCTCTCACCTGGAATTTCCCAAGGCTGGAGGAACTCCCAGGCATTCTGAATTCTAATTCTGCCTAAATTTTATTTTTTTCTCTATTCCGTTGGAAAGAGGAGCAAAACTTTGGTTGTCTCTCATGTCCACTGCATAGATCAGACTCCTCCTTTGTATAAACTAAATGCCTTATTAGAATTCTTAAAAGGATATAACTGAGAGCCAAGTTATTAGATAATAGAGAACACAGTTTAAATAGTAAGGATTATTAGTAGTTGATTTGTTGGATTCTCTCTTGGAGTTACCAGTGACATGCAGTTGGTGGAAAGCTCTAGCCCCTCCTTTCCATAGCTGCCAAGTCTCCATGCTGAAGTCAGTAAGAAAACCTTAGCTGTGACATTGAACTAATTACTAGAAATAGGAAATGCAGAGAAATTTAAGAGTTGCTAATTCATTCCCAACAAGTTGAACAGCAGATTAACAGTAAATGTAAACTTTCCTACTGCAGATGCAGACAGAGTCACGTAGAAGGGACTCTAAGCACTTTCCAGTTTTGTGGGGTTTTTTTGGGTTTTGTTGTTTTGTTTTGCTTAAGTCAAAGTCTTGATGTGATAATAGTCATGATCGCTAGTTCTCTAGCTGTCTTTTTGTGAGCTCACTCTTCTCAGGACTACTGGAAATGCCCTTCATAATCAGAAAATAAAACAGAGCATGTTCAAAAATTTAAAAAACAATCTAGTGGGGAAATGAGAAGTGTTCTCAGATGCTGGGGATGGAGACAGGAAGACGAGTACTAGAACACATCAAAAACAGGCAAAGATCCAAAATAACTTTTACAGCACAGTGAGGTGACATCTAAATCAGAACTACAACCCAGATTGACTAGTAACCAATGCAAAGCATGAGAAACAACATTAAGAGGAGTGAGGGGGTAATGCTGACTAATTATCAAGACTGTCACTTCTGATACCTGTGCCTTTAAAAAGTTAAGAAACTTCCTTCAAATTATCTCAAGATTATCCACAGGAGCAAATTCAGAAGGTCACTATGCTTGTAGTCGTATTGTCTATTCTTTCTGTCAAAATAGAGATAACAAGTCTAAAAATATAACCAATCAAATCAGTTAAGTCTAAAGTCCTTGTTGAAGTACATGAGTCAAGTACTAGAGAATATAATAGTCTTCAAGCCATTGACAGGTATTTATTGAGGTCTTACAATGGGCTCAGCACCGCTATGTCCTGATTGCATTTCAAGATGTCTGAGAGAGAGAGGAGGGTCTAGCCCCAGCTATTTCATTGTGTCCCCTTGAAGACTCAAACAAAGCATATGATCTAGTTTGATGATATTTATCAAGCTTCTATTATGAGACAGGATAGCCCTGGGTATATAGGAGAGCCGAGAAGTAGCAAGAATCAATGAGGCATATCAAGGGAGTAATAAACAAGTATACAAATAGCACTTAGACATGCATATACAGTAACTTTGAATAGCCTCAGTTTCCTGATCTGTAACATGGAAACAATATCAGTTGAGAAGAGTATATCAGCTATGTGGGCTTTGGAGTTTGAGAAAAGATATAGTCATCAGCTGATATAAATACATCCAAAGTTTTGCATTTGGAGGAAATGAAATTAGCTCTTTGGTCAAAACTCAAAACTTTTTCTTGGGATTTTACAATTTGTGGTGGGTTTCTCTGTTTCATGGGGATTAGCTTATAGCTGAATCCTTGACATAAGGAATCCCTTTATCATCTTATTTACATGGATAATATATCTTGCTGAAGTGATTCAGGCTCTTGGGGGAAAAAGATGGGGAGATACCCTAAAAAATAAGGGGAAGTTCAAGAAATAAATATTTCCTAAAAGAACTCTATAATATGAAAGTAAGAGTCTTGAGTTCAGGGGCAGGATAAGCAAAGTGCCAGATGACTCTGACGGCTGTAGGAGGGGATATCCTTTCTGTTTGTAGTTATGTTCAGCTCAGGTTGCTGTCACAATTTTTCTCCATAGAAAGTATTCATATTGTTTTTGGTATGAAGATAAAAAGGCTTGAAGATTGCTAGCTCTTTCTCTTTGTGACTTTCCATAAAGAATACCTATCACTTCTCCTCCTGTCTGTGCAATTCAAAACATATTGCAATCATTCATTTTGATGGTCAAAACCCTCAGACTTTGCATGGGCTTTTCCAGGATAGTGGGTCTCTGTGACAACAGATGAGTTCATCGAAAAAGACCCGGCTGTCACTCCTGAATCACTACCAGCCGTAATAAGATTTCTCCTCTTGCAAGACTTTCTTTCCTTCTTTCTGCCTGGGAGAGGATTCTTGAGTGAAAGCTAATATTTTCGCAGGTAGAAGGAAATCTGAAACATGAAAGAAAAAGAAATAATCCTATCCTATCCCCTGTGATCCAAAACAGTGGAGAGTTAACTTGATAAGAATGTCCAGCCATATTGTAAATCAGTTAAGACTCATTTTGCACAGCGTTCCCCTACAGAGACTATCATTCACCAACAAAATGTTGTACAATTTTTGTCCAGACCTCTCTCCCTCTTACCTGTGGACTCTGAGTTTTAGTTAAAAATCATTTCATTCAGTCCTATTAACCCCACACTTGCACACCAGAATATAACAGAAGACTACTACACTGTGTAGGTCTTTCTAACTTTCTACCACCACCACCTGGCTGTGGAGAGAGAACCATGGATTGGCAAGGTCTACAGTGACCCCCCTTCCCTTCATGCCCACTGAAATGGCCACAGAGAGAGGTCACAAAGGAGAGACAACATAGAGGAAAGATGGAACATGGACTGGCAGGGAAAAAGACGGACAAAAGAACAAAGGGAAAAAGAGGAATGACAATAAGCTGGCCAAAACAGGGAAGTAAAGGGGAAGAATACTTAGCTAAACGCAAACTTGACCTGGTCCTCATTTTAATCATGTGTCTGCTCCATTTTTTAATAAAAGGGGGAATAGTATAGAAAGAGACAAAAAAAGCTGCACAATATGTAAATGAAAAAGGAGACAGATGTATGTAATAATATTACGCCCTTAAAGAATGTATCCTGAACATTGCCATTTTAGCCTACACTTATACCTAGCTATTAGGACACTGACTTACAAAATGTGAAAAAAATAGTAAATATATAGCAAATTGTTTATTAGCAACTCAGGTCAACTGTGAAAACAATTTTTCTACTTCATATTCTCCAATCCACTATTTCTTAAAATGAGATTCCTGGACCCATTGTATAAGAATCTACTTTTGTCAAATAAAGATTCCTGGACGCCACCCAGAGCTGGGACTCTCTGGAGCTCTGACTTGGGAATCTAACTTTTAGCAAATACCCCTGGTAATTCTAATATCCTCTAAAATTTGAAAGATGCTCCTCTAACCTTTACACAACCTGTGCTGTGTGCAATTACCTAATTATGTTGAATGTGCCAAGTGTGGTTTTGAAAGTTACTTCTTGAACATCTCAGATGCAACTAGAATTGCAGCCACTATATAAACAGGTGAGTCTGTTGTTATAATATAAGCCCCATAACGAAGCTTATTTCTCCAAATTTGTTTTTTGGGTTTTTTGTTTGTTTGTTTCTTTGAGAGTCTCACTCTATCATCCAGGCTGGAGTGCAGTGGCACGATCTCTGCTCACTGCAACCTCCGCCTCCCAGGTTCAAGCAATTCTTCCTGCCTCAGCCTCCTGGGCAGCTGGGATCATAGGCATCCGCCATCACACCTGGCTAATTTTTGCATTTTTTTAGTAGAGATTCTCCACGTTGGCCAGGCTGGTCTTAAACTCCTGACCTTAGGTAATTTGCCCTCCCTGGTCTCCCAAAGTGCTGGGATTACAGGCGTGAACCACCATGCCCAGCCTTATTTCCCCAAATTTGATTACTGATATTCCTCAGGGTATCTAATGCAATCCATAGAGGTTTTCTTCCACAAAAAAAAAAAAAGCATAAAATAATTACAAAAGCCTTCATAGGGTCACACATTCAACTTATATAAAATAATATTTGAAGCAAGATAAGAAATAAAACTATTAACCTCCACAATAGTTCACTAGCAACCAAAAGAAAAACTGGAAGAGCTCATTTAAAATTGCAAATTCCTGGACATTCTAATTCAGTGAGTTTAGGGAGGTGCCCAGAATCTGCATTTTAACAAGTGTGTTCTGGGGACAAACTTTAGGAAATGCTGACTTTGTACAACCTGAACTGTCTTGACTTCAGTAGTTTAAATCAATGTTTCTCAAAGTGTGGTCCCCAGACCAGCAGTATCAGCATCACCTGAGGATGTGTTAGAAATACAAATTCTTGGGTCCCATCCCAGATCTAACGAATCAGAAACTCTGCTGATGGAATCCAACAGTCTGTGGTTTAACAAACTCTCCAGCTGCACTTTGTTCATATCAGCAGTTAGAGGCGTGGTTCTCAACTTTGCAGAAGATTAGAATAACCTGGGGAGCTTTAGAAAACCCAATGCCCAGGCCACTTCTCAGACTCACTATGCCTCTTGGGAGAGCAGGTGGGGGAAGGTCCTGGGTATCAGTAATTTTTAAAGTTCGCCAGGTGATTCTAATGTGTAGCCAAGATGGAAAACTGACTTAGAGCAATAATAATTTTCTCACTTATGAAGCACAGGGATAGTCACCCCCTAACTTACATATTGTAGCACATTGGTTTGCTATAAAACATATTTACAATTATCCTAGTTCTCTAACTGTGTTTTGTTCACTATAACTTCTTGGACGTTGGTGGTATGACAACTATCACATCTCTGCATAGAGCTTGAAGGAGGATGGAAAAAAAAAGAGACACATCTAACTTGCAGCTAGATCAAGTTAAGTACCTAACGTGATTGGAAAGTGGAAGAGGCTGAGTTTCTAAAATGCTTCTTCAGCTATGAGCTTCCTACCTCTAGATCAGAAACACACATGATGTAAAAGAGAAAGCTACCTACCCTCGGTCTTCTTTTTCCAGTCTGCCCTCGACCTCGTGATTATTTCCTCCATCAACCTTGGTGAGTGGGCTGGGAGTCACTTACCCTTCTTTAAATTGCCCCATTTGTGTCAAGGTTATTTTGTACAAAATGATAAGCATTAGCCATTAATTCTATTCTGCACCTCCTACATTTTCCCCAAGACTAGGCTCTTAGAAAGGCTTTCTCTTTTTTTTGACTCCTTTTTTAAAAACCCTTAAAACATAGTTACCCTGTGGGTTTGTCATGCTTTTCCATCCTCTAATCTGTGAGTCAACAGACAGATAATCAATATTTTAATAAAAATGACTTGCTATCATTAAAGAGAAAATGATGCTAAATTCTGTATTTTCCTCCAAATTAAGTTAAACCTCTTCTCCTCCATGAAGCATTCCATGTTGACCCCACACAGTATTAATAATGTTCATTTCTCTTGATTCTCATAACTACTTGTCTCTGTGCACTGCAGTATCTAGTGCTTAAGCATATACTGGCTCATACTCTTTGAGTTGTATAATATAAAGCCATTTTCCCCCCACATCACTGGTAAACTTCCTAAGGACAGACATCATACTTCTATTGTAACCCAACAGAGCAGAAACGTTTGACTATCATGATACCTATTTTCCAGAATATCAAAACCATTAAACCCTGGCTTCTCAGCTATATTCTTCAAGTTAGAAAGCAAAACTATGATCAGCATCCTATCTCTCAATTCAGTCACTATGTCGAGCCTAATTTTCACAGATCATAAAGCATATTGGCTCAACTATGTGTGTGTGTATGTGTGTGTACATGAGAGAGTCTGTCCTTTCCTGTTAGCCTGTGTGCGTGTGCGTGTGTATGTGCGTGTGTGTGTGTGAGAGACATAAGCCTATTTCCCTACCCTAATGCTGCTAATGTAATGCCTTAGAACTTCTATGAAAATTAAACACATTTTAGTTTTTGTAACTCAATCTTTGTTCTCGTTATTGCCTGCAACTTTCTGCTTTTATCCTTTTTAATTATTAGTAGAATTTAAGAAATATTTTTCAGATATATTCAAACATTTTTATCATAAGAAACCAAATCTTGAAATTCAGTTTTAATAATTGAAAAGACATTTGTTCCTTATGGGTAGCATTTGCATTTTAAAGCTAGTCATGGCTGAGGGAGTTTCGAATTTCAGAACTGATTTGCATTGGTCATGAAACAAATTAAATTTTCATTCTAAAAACAATAGTGTATTTTGAGAAGTCATGCTCCCTTCTTTGGAGAAACATAAGGCTTAGTGATTCATAATGTGAAAGTTGCTAAATTTATATTGGAGAATAAATATACAATACACTCAAATATACAGTAAACTTACATTAAAGATTTGCATTGCATTTTCAACACTAAAGTTTCTCAGCAAACACAATCTATCCACTTGATTTTTGCATATACATCTATAACCAGTGTAAAGAGAAAGGTATTAATACTTCAGAGAGGCATGAAATGTAGAGAATGAATGAGCAGAAAGGCTCTGGTATGATTAACTGGGGAAAAGAAGACCCAGTGGTATGGAAAGTGATTCTCCAGACAGCACAGAAAAAGCAATGGAAAAAAGAAAAAGATAATAGTGAAGACCTGCAAAAAGAATTGCTTCCCTTCCCAGAGACATAGAAGAGAATTTGGGTGATATGTGAACCCTAAATGGAGAGCACAGCAGAGTGTACAAAGCTCCTGTATGGACAGGGGTTAAAGAGATTGCAGCACCCAGAAAGAGAAACTGAAGACAACTAAGGGCATTTCCACTGGCTGCTGCAGAGCTCAGACTGTATGGAAACTAGACACAGAAAAAGATCACTCCAAGATCTTGAATACGAGCCCAAAAAGAAACATTGCATCTAAGGTGTTATGGAAGATAAATGGATCTGCAGACAAATATTAAACAAGAATTCCCAGTTACTACATGAATCAACATGCTTAATGACTGGCATATTGCTATATGGTATTTTTGTTAATTATACTAGCTAATAAAATTTTATTATAATAACACTTGCCCTGCATTTTGAATTATCTCAGGGGTGCTGGGGAAAAGAGAACTAATTACAGGAAGAAATTCATATTATTAATCAATTAATTTAAATATTACACCTGTCTCTGATGAAAGAACTAGACAATATTTAAATGGAAAGAAAGATAGTTTTGTAGGAGTTATATTTGTTACCCAGGTCATATATACGAAAAACAAAAAATTATTTCTCTTCTTAATTACTCTAACCAGGCCCCAGTCCCTCTTGGTTTATAAAGCTATACTGGCCTTTCTATTCCTACATCTGCTGAGTCCAGGGCCTTCACCCGCGTGCCCTCCCCACTTGGCCTGGGAAGCTTTCTGCATAGCTGGATCCTCTTTGTCATTCAGATTTGAATTTAATATCACCTCCTTGGAGAGGAATTCCCTCAACCAAACTAAAGCAGCCTTCCCAGTCACTCTACCAGTTCTCCTTATCTTAATTCTCTAGAGAGCACAAACCACTATCTCATATGTTTCTTATGTGTCTTTCTTTGATTGTTTATAGTCTTTTTCCTGGCCTAAAAAAATAAGGCACCGTGAAATTACGAAACTTGTCTTACCACTGTATCTCCATTGCCCAGTACTGTGTGACACATAGTAAGCACTCAATAAGTATTAGTTTAATGGATTTGTCAAATTATTATATATAGCAATGTCATTGGGAATTATATTTTACTGTGTATTCCCCTCCCTTGCTTTATTCTTCTTACTGACACTAATCACCATGTGACATTGTACTATGTACTTAGTATTTGCTTATCCATTATCTATATCTTTTGCTAAAATATAAGCTTTTTGTCTGCTTGGTATACCTTATTATCTCTAGTACCTATAATAGGTACTGGCACATAGTAGAAGTTCAATAAATTATTCTTGAGTGAAGCCAATAGTTCTATCATTCTTCTTCCTCTTCTTCTCCAAGCAATGCACAAGCAATTGCTGCTTTGCTCTTTGCCATCAAATGTCCTCTTCTTGATCATGTTGTTGGCTCTGTGTCTGCCATCCTGACATGCCCAGGTATTCTTAGCTGATTGTAGCAGAGGTGTTTGGTAAGGCTGAAATACTCTTTGTCTGCCCTGTTATTTGTCAGCGATAATTTGTAGGTTTTGGCTGTGCTCTATTCAACTCTTATTTACATTTCACTCTCCAAAGTCACAAACTGGAGACACTCATTAATGCCATGACTGTTTTACTATCAATACCACCCTGAGATACTTGAAAGAAAGAGGGAAGAGGTGAGAGGAGAGCTTGGCAATAACCTAGAGTCACTCAACTCTGAAAGTCATAAAGCAGTCAGCCACAACATGCAACATGCTCTGGGTACCATGAATCAATTCCCATCCAGATAGAATTCCTGGCCACTTCAGATGAACTTGCCCCTATGTGTTAACACATCTATTGTAAGCCTGACGCAAGCAGCATACCATGCTAACCTCTGCGGGAGTTGCAAAATTAAATAGCATATAGGTCCTACCTCTAAGAGCTTATCATCTGAAAAGAAGGTGAATATCCACAAAGATAGTGCTAACAAAGTGCTTGTTCACACCTGTCCAATCTCCCTGTACCCCTCATGCATGTCATCAGTTCACCTAGCAACTGTCATTCTTGAAAACTCTATAAAGTACCCCTTATATGTCACCCACTCTATAGGTTAAACTCTTGCTACTGGAGATTAAATAGATATGAAGTCAATACCTTGTGGTTAAGTTAGGCTGCATCTACAACAGTATATATCAAAGTGTGGTCCCAGATCACTTACATTGAAACCACCTGGGGTACACTAGACCCACTGAATCAGAATCCCAGAGGCAGACCTAAAGATGTGTACTTTTAAACACTCTCCACGTGATTCTTCTGGATACTAATATTTGAGAACCACTGGACTAAAATGTATGCAGGATGCAAAAGTACTTTTGTACCTGATCATTAGAACAGTTCCTTGCATATATTGATGCAGTATAATGATAATCTTCCAAACTGTTGCTATTGGTCAGCAACCCTATCCCCTCTCTGCCTTTCTAGTAGCCCTTATGGTAGGGAACTTTCTACTCTCTGCACTTTCTTGAACTAATATGGTATGCAAACAACATTGGCAACTATCAATTCCTTCCTGATATTCATGCCCTTAGCAACCAGGAACCTATTTTTAGTTGGTATTCTGAGACCAAGAAAAAGATCACGGAGAGATGCTAAGCAAACAAATATAACTGCCGTAAGTCATAAAATTTTCACCCCACATAACTTGAAGCTACCACTGCATGATAAGTTGAGCCAGCACAGTGGGTTCCAAATGCACTGACTTAGAATCCCTAAGAGGAGAAAGCTTGTATCTGCATTTTTAATAAATGCCTCAGGGATGCCTTTTAGCAGTTAATATAACATTGGTCCATGGACCAACAATTGGGGAGCCAGTGATCTGCTATAAGGTCTGGGACAGCTATCCAGTTCCTAAAAATTGGAGCATCGCCCCTTGTTATGTACACTTCAATATAGGCTTAATCACTTAACCATGATGAATGGTGACTATTTTTTCTAAAACTACAAATAACCAGAAAGTTAATTGCACCATTCCCTATCTCTTACTCTCTCTTCTTATCAGATGAATGATATTTCATCTTCTAAGCTGGCTTTTCAGAGGACCAGTAATATTACAGATGGACATATGTTTAATATGTCTTCATACAGTAGCCAGGCTCCAAGCAGGCCTCCAGTGACTCTTCTTCCTGATATTCATGCCCTTGTTGTAGGCCCCTCCCATAATGTTGAGAGCTAAACTGTGTAGTCAACAGGACATTGAGGAAATGACAGTGTGACATCCCAGGGTAGGTAACAAAAGACACTGCCACTTACACCTTTGCTCTTTTGGGTCCCTTGCAATAGGGAAGCATCAGCCTCATTATTAGGACATTCAAGCAGCCCTCTGCAGAAGTCCACATGTAGAAGTAGTCTTCTATCAACAGCCAGCACCAATTCGCCATCCATCTGAGTGAGCCATCTCAGAAGTGGATCCTCCAGCCCCAGTCAAGCCTTCAGATGACTGCAGCCCTTGCTATCATCTTTATTGCGATCTCAAGGCAGAACCACCCAGATAAGCCACTCCTGAATTCTTGATTCACAGTAACTGTATCAACAATAAATGTTCATTATTGTCTAAAGCCACTAAGTTTCATGGTGATTTGCTACACAGCAGTAGCTTATACACCTAGTTTAATCCAAGAATGACATCAGAGGTCCAAACTTAGGACTCTGTCTGTGGCCATAATTGAGCAGGCATCCCAGATAAAATTACTTCTTCCCTTTCTCTTTTAATTTAGTCCATTAAAAAGAAGTTTCACAATAGAAAGGCTTTTTTTTTTTTTTTTTTTTTTTTTTGAGGCAGAGTCTCACTCTGTTGCCCAGGCTGGAGTTCAGTGGCATGTTCTTGGCTAACTGCAAGCTCCGCCTCCCAGGTTCACACCATTCTCCTGCCTCAGCCTCCCGAGTAGCTGGGACTGCAGGAACCCACCACCACATCCAGCTAATTTTTTGTATTTTTATTAGAGACGGGGTTTAACTGTGTTAGCCAGGATGGTCTCGATCTCCTGACCTCGTGATCCACCTGCCTTGGCCTCCCAAAGTGCTGAGATTACAGGCGTGAGCCACCATGCCCGGCCAGAAAGGTTTTTCTTTTAAAAAGCCTTAGTAACAGTCCTACTGTATCAAACAGGATTGGTTTTAAATGAACATCCTTGTACCTCTCTCTACTTGCCAGGGGAGTTGTGAGGCTTAACTAATTACAGATCTTTGGATGAAAGGAGCACTGAGCACTGAGAATTATCATCAAACAGGACCAGGGAAAAATGAAAAAAAAAAAAAAAGACATTTTCTCTTTTTGCTGGCTAAATTCATTTCACCTGAGACTTTGCAAACGCTGAGTCACCTATTGTTTAGAGAATATTCAGTTTTTGCTGAGTGTGGAGTGGAGACAAGCCAGCACAGTGGCAGAATAGGGAGCCCCTGTCCTTTATCTTAAAATAGGCCCCTTTCCCAAAATAAATTCCAACGCTTCTTTTAGAGGACAGTGTGGCCATTTGTATCATCTGAACTTTTAAGGAGGAATGGTGAGATGAAATAAACATGTGATCTAAGCCCCATCTAGCAGACTACCTCCATGTGCAAGACACTTCATAAACTGTGAGCCGGACAACTCCCATGGACGTGGATTCTTCCCTGAGCAAGCATTAAGTGGAGAAAAATATATTCTTTGGGTTCTTTTCAATGTTTTAATGGTACTGCTCCTGCCAGAGGAAGTCCAGGAGGGTAGAACCAATTTTCCACATAAGAACAAAATGGTGTTTGGTAGAGAGGATAGGTAGCACAATGGGAAAATTACTAAATGTTGTTGCCAAGATTCAAGAGTTCAAATCTGAGCTTCCCCACACACTAAACAAATGTCCTTGGTTGAGTAAGTGACTTAACTTCCCCGATCCTTAAGTCCCTCACAGTAAAACGTATCCCCAGGGTATCACATTTTCCCTGGTCACATATCCCAAAGACAGTGACCAAGAAAGAGGTAAAGCTACTTCATCAGGCCATAATGGTGGGAGTTTCCATCACTGAGGGGAACTTAGGACTCAAACAGTAAGGTGTGGCCTAGATCTTGCTATTTTGCTCTTCAAAGCTCTTGGAGGCTTTCTCTTTTGATGCCTGTTTTTTCCTACAAAGCACAGAATTCTGGATTGGAAAGGCTTAGATTCCATCTTTTATAGCCACTCCCTTTTTCTGGGGATTCTCAGCAGGGATGCAGTTTGGTTTCCCTTACTAACCAAAATCAGAAAGGTAGGTTTGACTTTTCTCTTAGGTTGGTTCAAGTCCACCCAGCTTCTCTTTGTGGTACAGCCCAGTTCACCAGAATCCTGTTCACTATTTGAGGGGCCTAAGACCCAACTAGCAATAGAGTGTCCCTTTGCATTGTTTTACCCTCTCTGTGCATAAATTTACCTTAGTACTTTCTGGGGGGGATAGCTGATCTACAGAATTATACAAGTATGCCTAAACCAATGGTATTGTAATTATGCCTGGATATTATCATTAACTATATCACCAGGCTGTTGTAATGATCAAGAGAAATAATGAGGGTAAAAAAGCTCATGAACATTTAACCCTGGTACCCAGGTTAGTTTTTATTATAGTCCCAGGAGGGTCAGTACCAACCATGCCCTAAAGCAAAAAAAGCCTGTTCAGTAAGTAAATGAAGGAGGGGGAGCAGACCCGAGTGAGACTTCCCTTCCTTTGACCAAGAAAATGTCTGATAGTGATCAGGCCCTGAATTTATCTTGTTGATTCCATTAGGCCTAATCATGTTGACGGTCATTGCTGCATGACTTTGAATGTCCTCCAGATTCTAGAGCCAGAGGTGAATTTCGTGTGTGTGTGTGTGTGTGTGTGTGTGTGTGTGTGTTGTGTCGAACAGAAGAAAGGGAAGAAAGAGAGGAATGAAGACACTCATGAATCATGTACCAGTTTTATTTTGTTTGTAAGATGTAACATGAGCTCTTTCAATAAGCTTGTTGATTTTTATGTGAGTTTCCAAGGACCTCAGGATACCAACTCCACTCTGTTCACTGTGCCAGTGCCATGTCCCTCCCCAAAGAACCATTCTACATCAAATCACATCAAAGCACTCATTCAGAATGAAGGCCTTGTCATTACACAAGCAAGAACAAGTCTAGGTTACCCAGGCTGAGTATAGATTAGGACTGGCAGAAAATTCC
Organism: Hylobates moloch; assembly: GCF_009828535.3. Taxonomy (NCBI): domain Eukaryota; kingdom Metazoa; phylum Chordata; class Mammalia; order Primates; family Hylobatidae; genus Hylobates; species Hylobates moloch. The sequence continues at coordinate 26,902,103 of NW_026652291.1, forward strand.
TGATTTAGAACTAAGTCCTGAGTTCCAGTGTTGGTTTATGACACTAGCTATCTGACCTTTGGAAGGTTGCTGTCAGAAGTCTCAATTTTTCCATCTGTGAAATGGGTATGTTAACATTTACCTGGTCCAGTACCCCAGGACAGTTGTGAGGATCGCATATAAAAGGATTTTTTATACTGTAAAGTGCTTCAAAATATAAAAAAGTGTGATACTAAACATTGTCATAGATGAAACCTTATTTACACAAATATCTCTTCATTTCCTGCCCATCTCCATTTCTCTTCTATTTTCTATCTTGCTATTTATCTACTGTATTCACTCTTCCTCCTCTCTTCTCTTTGCCTCTGCTTATATCTTAATGTCAGATGAACACAATGCAATCCATATGTATTAACCAACCAGCCCCGCTGATATACAAGACTGACATGAAATGGTGATTCCTTGTGCAGAAGATTTTTGGAAACTCTTTAAGGAAAGGTGTATGTCTTGATTATAGATGAGGATTATGGAGCAAAGCCTCTCCCACTGAGAAGAAAAATTGCCCCAATTTCTCCTCTAAGTATAACATTTGAAGTAATAACTTTGGTAATAGCTCTAAAACTGTTCATATAAGAATCACCCACCCTTTAAAAAAGTGAAAATTCCAGATGCCTGAGTCCCATCCTCAGAGATCTAGGGTGGGACTCACAAATATGTCCTTTTCACAAGCCTTCTCCCACCCCCAAAGTGATTCTCATGCCACTTTGAAGAAACCCTGAACCCAGGGAAGATTGTCAGTGTCATACCTAACAGGAGTCAACTTCTCTCTTATGCAATTAAATATTTCTCCAAAATAGATGAAGCTTATGGAGGATAAAAATAAACTAGAGGAAAGTCAGAGAGGCCAGCCAAAAACCCAAATGATTAAGGTCTGCCAAGAATGATTTATGAACATGGAAAAAAACCCAGATATTCTGTTGTTGACTCAGTGGCTGCCTACAGACAGATAATTGGTCTGCAAATATTTATAAGGCATTAAAAACAAGCATATCAAGGAATTATCTAAGATGTAACAAGGTCAAAGCTCAGCCTAATGGGACAAAATCAAGGAAGAGGCAGTTTTAGCTTTCCAGTCAAGGAAAACAAATACTGAGATCTCAGACTGAATTTACCTTCTCAAAGGAAATGGTGGAAGTTGTATTTTTCAGGTGCTACTGTAAAGAAAGCTCAGTTTGAATGGGACAACAGGGGTTTCAATGGTATCATGACATTTTATACTCTATAGAGCTTTTCAGGGCGATTTCCCACCATCTCTACTTGATGTAGGATTAGCACTAACAAGCCCTTGTGCTTCAAACACCAGGTGTTGATCCAGGTTGGGTCTTCAAAGTCCATAGAATTCATCTTCTGACTGCTCCTGTCCCCATGCCCTGTTTGGCACCCAGCAATTTCATGCTAATTCTGGACCTGCCAAGAGCCTAAAGAGACTTTGTCATAGTGTCCCTTTACCATGGCTTGCAACCCTGAAAACATTGATTATTCACAGTGAAAATTAACTATCTAGGTCAGTGGTTCTCAACTCTGGCTACATTACATTACATCACATATATCCAGACAGACTTTATTTTAATACAGATGCCCAGGCCCTATCCCAGACTCACTAAATAGGTTCTTTGGTAGTGGGGCTCAGGCATCAGTATTTTTCATAAGGCTTCCAGGTGATTCTAATGTATGGGCACAAGAAGAACACTGATTTAGATAATGATTCCTATTTTGCCATACATTAGATTTCCTGTGAATATTAAAAAAAATACCAGGCCCTCTACCCAGAAATTTAAGCTTAATTGGCCTTGGATGAGACTCAATTATCAATTTTAAAAGCTCTTTAGGCGATTTTAATGTGTAACTAGGTGGAGAAGGTTTCTCCTTGTGGGGAGAGTCCCACATTGTTAAACTCTAAACTTATTTTCTCCCTCCATCTTTGACCTCTCCTATGCCCCAGGCCCCCCAATATAAACCTACTTTTCCTGTTGACGATCTCATCTCAGTAGCTTTACCATCTTCTCGGTCACCCAAGCCCAGGTTCCTTGAAGCCATCTTTGACTCTTCCCTCTCCCTCACTCCCACACCAAAGACTGGCAGAGCATCTCACACATTCATTCTTTCCTAAGGCAGGATCCCTCTCACCAAGAAGGTCTATGTCACTTCCTAATAGATTTCAATGTTCTTATCTGCTCTACTGGATTGATTGCAAAAATGCCTCCAATTCTTCACACATATTCAAATATAACCATATTCTTTGAATTTTGAGTTTGCAGCTTCTCTCATCAAGAAATAGAGTCTATGTCTCCAGCTGATGAATCTGGATTGGCCTTGTGACTTGTTTCAATCAATAGAATGCCACAGAAGTGGTAGTCTGCCAGCTGTAACATGAGGCCTAAAGAGACCTTGCACTTATCCATTTCTTTCCCTGCTTCTCTGTGATCAGCATAAGAATGTGTCCAGACTACCCTAAAAACAAGCCTCTGCTAACTTGCTGGAGGTGAAGAAAACACATGCCACAAAGCCAAGCCATCTCAGATAAGGCTTCAAAGATGTGAGGAAGCTCAGCCACATCAGCAAAGCCAACAAGCCCATCTGCAACTGACCAAAGATGACAGACACCCCCAAACCGTATGCCGCATTATGCCCCCAAACCGTATCAGCAGGTGTGTACAGCCAACCTAATACTCATGAGAAATAATACATGGCTGGTTGATTTAAACTACTGAATTTTGGGGTGCTTTATGACACAGCAATAGCCAGCTGATACATCTATCTAACCAAGATGACTAACAACAATAAAGCTGCCATTAACAATAATAATAAGACCCAACTTGGTGAAATCCCATCTCCACTAAAAATACAAAAATTAGCCAGGCATGGTGGCGGGCCCCTGTAATCCTAGCTACTCAGGAGGCTGAGGCAGGAGAATCACTTGAACCTGGGAGGCGGAGGTTGCAGTGAGATGAGATCGTGCCTGTGCTCTCCAGCCTGTGCAACAGAACGAGGCTCCATCTCAGAACAACAACAACAACAACGACAACGACAAAACAATCATAATAAGACTTCTAGGATATATGTATTTACAAATAGGAGGTGTAGAACCATAAGAGGGCTGTGGTGTGTGGTGTGTGTGTATGTGTGTCTGGGTGGGTGTGTCTGTGTGATCTAAATTTTCATACTGATAACGTTTTTTAAATCATCTAGATAACCACTACATAATTAAGTCCTGCTATGTAGTTCAATGCTTGCACTTGCATGCATGTCTACAGTGGTGAGATGTTAATAGTGATGAGCCAGTGAGGAAGAGAGGTGGACCTGATACATAGAAGATGTGTTCATGCTAAGCAAAGGTTAAATAATACCACTGTTCACTGCATAAACAATAAGTTGGAGTAGAGAAAAGTGGGGAAAGACTGAGTCAACATACCACACAGAGTATGGGAAAGGCCAAACTTTAATAACCTGGGCTATAGCAGTTAGTACTATATTCACATCGTTCACAAAGATTTATTTTCATATTGATTACAAATGGGTCTATTAAATTAATACTGCTTCATTTAATTTTATTGTGCTTGTGTTGTTTGTAATGTTTAAGCTCATTTTGGTTTTATACCTGTGGTGGAGCATGAAACTTGAGAAATTTATAACAAATTTTATTGTTGTAAATATTTAACATTATAATAGAAATAATTTAACACAGACTAGGGGGTGAGATCCTGCAAATATTTCTTTTTTAATTAAAGATATTTATTCTGAGCCAAATATGAGTGACCATGGCATGAGGCACAGTTGTGAGAGGTCCTGAGAACATGTGACCCAGGTGGTTGGGGTACAGCATGGTTTTATACATTTTAGGGACACAGAAGACATCAATCAATACATGTGAGACATACATTACTTCAGTCTGGAAAGGCAGAACAACTCACAGAGAGGGTTTATAGGTCATAGGTGGATCCAAAGATTTTTTTTTTTTAACTTTTAAGGCAGGGGTACATGTGCAGGTTTGTTACATAGGTAAACTTGTGTCATAGGGGTTTGTTGTATAGATTATTTCATCAGTCAGGTATTATTTACCTTTAAAAAAGATCTATTCATCATTCATGATATTGAAACTCTGTATTAAGTTGTTCTATCCTCATGTTCACACCATAAAGTTGAAATCACTGCCCCTAATTAATGGATAAGGAAATAGAGAAGAGTTAACTGACTTGTCTAAGAACCTATCCTAAGGAACTGGCAGAGCTGGGATTTTGACTCCAGGTCTGTCTGGTGTCAAAGGTTGCTCTCTTTACTTTGCATCTGAAAATACAGGTCAAGTCCATCCCTCTCTTTAAAAATTCCTCCATAGCTCCCTACGGCCTTTCAATTAAATTCTAATTCTTCAGCAAAGCATCCAAGGTTCTCCACAAGCCATTAAGCCACTTTCTTTTCTACATCTTTTAGCCCACACTCTATTCCAACAATTTCAGATAGCTCACTTCTCAACATTCATTTCCATCCCTTCACGCCTAGAAATGCTCTCCTCTGTCCATAGAAATCTTACTCAGTCTTCATGATGCAACTCAAATGTTACTTATGTCCTTTCTGATGCCCAGACCCCATCAAAACTCTATCCTTATCCCTTTGTATAAGCTCTCAGACACTGCTTTTATTCCATTTTACATTATGACAACTTCTTAAAATGTCTCTTTCACTCGATTGAGAATCTTGTCCTTGAAGGCAATGATTCTATTGTTACTTTTTATTTTTTTGAAGATAATAGGTTTTGTTTGTTTGTTTTGTAGTTAGGATAATACTTCCTCATTGAAAGTGAGTATAAAGAAAGAAACCTTCCCAGCACTTTGGGAGGCTGAGGTGGGTGGATCACGAGGTCAGGAGATCTAGACCAACCTGGCTAACACGGTGAAACCCCATCTCTACTAAAAATACAAAAAATTAGCCGGGCATGGTGGTGGGCACCTGTAGTCCCAGCTACTCAGCAGGCTGAGGCAGGAGAATGGCATGAACCCGGGAGGCGGAGCTTGCAGTGAGCCAGGAGCTTGCAGTGAGCCAAGATCTCGCCACTGCACTCCAGCCTGGGCGACAGAGCGAGGCTCCGTCTCAAAAAATAAATAAATAAAAATAAAAAAATACCTTAGGCCAGGCGCGGTGGCTCACACCTGTAATCCCAGCACTTTGGGAGGCTGAGGAGGGCAGACTGCGAGGTCAAGAGATTGAGACCATCTTGGCCAACATGGTGAAACCCCATCTCTACTAAAAATACAAAAATTAGCCAGGCGTGGTGGTGCATGCCTGTAGTCCCAGCTACTTGGGAGACTGAGGCAGGAGAATTGTTTGAACCTGGAAGGCAGAAGTTGCAGCAAGCCGAGTTCGCACCCCTGCACTCCAGCCTGGCGACAGAGCGAGATTCCGTCTCAAAACAAAAACAAAAACAAACAAACAAAAAATCTTAAATCTCTGTCATCACTTGTGATATTTCTTTCCCATATCATCTTTTTAAAATTTTACAGAACTGGGATAATGTTATAGATCTAGCTTTATATCCAGTTTATTATTTTATTAAGTTGGTAGATCATGACATTTTATCACATCATTTAATAGTTCTCAAAATTTTAATTTTTAATGGCTCCGATTCCAACACATCTGGTTTCTATAATTTATTTAATACTTGACAATCTTTAGGTATCTAAACAATTTCCAGGGTGCTTTTTCTCTAAATAAAAATATGATAGTGTCCTTTTATGTAAGCCTTTTCATCTAAATTTTCTTTTAATATATCTTTAGAAACAGAATTGAGATACGCATCTTGTGTCTTCTCCTACCCAAAACTAATTCAATTGTCTTACACACAGTTCTGTAAACACTTGCAAATACTTTGCACATAAGCTTATACCTGGCACAAAATAGTCTCTCAATGTGTGTGGAATGAAATAAACAAATGAATGAAATAATGAATAGTAGGCATTCTATCCAAACAAACTCTTTAGAATCAGCCATAAGGCATGTGAACAGAATGTGAATGTTACTGTACCTTGATAATGGATAAGTAAGAGTACGACTGAGAATTCGGAGGAGGAATGATGTGTGGAAGATAGCATTTACGTATATGGCCCTAATCTGTCATAGCAAAAACTCAGAAGCTACTGTCTAAATTTTATAAAACAAGAAAGTATGTTAGAATCCTGGTAGTAAACAGAAGAGCCAAGAACAGAAGCATTTTACAGTTTTATCCTTAGAGAATGGAACTCAGAGGAGATAATTTTACTCTTCATCCTGTTTTGTAAATATTTGAATATTTTTACAATGTATACAAATTGCTTTTATAAATTTTGCTTTTATTTTTTCTTGTATAATTTTAAAAGTATGAAGAACAAAAATATAACTCTCTTCCTTTAAGAGAGAGATTAAGTCAGACTGTCTAGTTTAAGCCTTCTGAGAATCTAATCCCTTCAATGGGTATACATCAATGACTTCTGAATTCTCTCACCTATATGATTCTAAGACACTCTTTATTTCTTTTCTCAGTCATCCCATCAGCCTCCTCCCTTATTCCCTAGTCACGATTGTGCTTCATCAAAAACTCTCCTTTTCAGCTATGCTCAGTGGCTCACGCCTATAATCCCAGCACTTTGGGAGGCTGAGGTAGGCGCATCACCTGAGGTCAAGAGTTTGAGACCAGTCTGGCCAATGTGGTGAAACCCAGTCTCTACTAAAAATACAAAAAACTTAGCCAGGCATGGTGGCGGATGCCTGTAGTCCCAGCTACTCGGGAGGCTGAAGCGGGAGAATCACTTGAACCCGGGAGACAGAGGTTGCAGCGAGCTGAGATCATACCATTGCACTCCAGCCTGGGGAACAGATCCAGACTCTGCCTCAAAAAATAAATAAATAAATAAATAAAAATAAAACTCACCTTTTCAAGTTTAAAAAATATATAAATAGGCGGCATAAAGAAGAATGAGTAATAATAATAACAGTCCATTCCCATAGATAAAGGTCAAGGAGCATCTTGTAAAGGGGCAATACTGAACAACTGTGTTTTGCATAATGATCTATATAAAATAATGTATGGCTGGCTGGAGGAGGCCAGTGTCCCTTGGTTCTAAGTAAATGTATTCAGCAAAAATTTACTGAGTACTTGCTATATCTAAAAAAAATCCCAGCAGCAACCACAATAATAATCAGGAAGATAATTCTGTGGCCTTTATTGATCTCTCTCTCATATCTGTGGCCAGAAACAAGGCATCTTTCTTCTGCGTTGCACCTAGTATGCATCTGTATCTTTAATACAATTAAAACGTAAGAGTAAATTGATAATCTATTATGTGTGCACCATCACGGAAGAAAGAAAGGAAAACGTAGTTTATTATTAAAAAGTCAAAAAAACAACAAGGTATGGAGGAAAGGGAATGCTTATACACTGTGGGAATGTAAATTAATACAACCTCTATGGAAAATAGTATGTAGATTTCTCAAAGAACTAAAAACAGAATTACCATTCAACAGTCCCACTACTTGGTATCTACCCAAAGGAGAAGAAATCATTACATTAAAAAAACACCAACACTCATATGTTTATTGCAGCACTATTCACAATAGCAAAGTTAAAGTCATGGAATCAAACTAAGTGTCCATCAACTGATGACTGGATCAGGAAAATTTGAGATATGCATACATATATATACACACACACCATGTATACATATATGTATACACACACTATGAAATATTACTCAGACATGAAAAAATGAAATCATGTCTTTTACAGCAACATAGATGGACCTGGAGACCATTTATCCTAAGTGAACTAATTCAGAAACAGAAAGTCAAATACAGCATGTCTCACTTACAAGTGGGAGCTTAACAATGAGTACACATGGGTGTACTGAGTAGAATAAAGACATCAGAGACTCCAAAAGGTGGGAGAATGGGAGGGGGTGAGGGATAAAAATTACCTACTGGGCACAGTGTACACTGTTCAGGTGATGGATACACTAAAAGCCCAGACCTCACTACTATGTAATATATACATGTAACAAAACTGCACTTGTACCCAATTCCTGCCATTGTTATTGTCATTCCTCAACCAGTGTGTCAGAGCAGTCCAGAATAAAAACAGATGCCCCTAGGATATGTTTTAAATTACAAGGTCATTGTCATTAGAAGAACTGCCAATGGTTGAAAGGGAAACACCACACCAAATAGAATTATATTTAATTATATTTATTCGTTTTGCCAAGAGATCACTTAACATGTAACAATGAAGGTAAAATAAAGAGGAAAACCAACAAAGCACAAATTCTTCTCTTAGTTTTTAACAAGTAAATAAATTAAGATGTCTGATAAGGGGAGCTGGAGAGAGACAGATGCTTTAATTATCACATCCTGGCGTGCAATCTAAGACAGGGGAAGAGAGAAGGTCTTTCCTCATTGCAGTTTGTGTCAGTTCATAGTACAATTACTCCTGGTGTCTCATACATTGAACTCGAGTGTCTTGAATTTAAAAAATGGATGAGCACCCCCTCATTTGCTTATCAGAGCAAACCCATAAACACAGAATGATGTGACACCTGGTGACAGCCACCCTAGGAGACAGAGCCACCCTTCTGCCTCTGTATGTGCCTGGTCTCTGCAATACAGAGGAGGGAAAGCAGCTACTTTGAAGACTGACATTATCATGACCATCTTAGAAGATATCCATGGATCAAGGCATCCAAAGGAGCCTCTGGGAACCCAGGGTAAGCTCAGCAGAAGACCAGGAAGCCAGGTTTCCTTCCCAGAAAAGGAAAGCAAATGACCATGTGCTGAACACACTGCAACAGGCATTGTGCTTGGGGCTTCACCTCATTTATCTCTCATGCAAGCCCATGAGGAAAGTATTACTCTCCTCATTTTGTTAGGAGGAAATTTAAAGATCACACAGCAGTTAAATGCAAAGCTGGAGTTGGGAACCAGTTCCCTTTATCCCCAAAGCACTGCCTGCTCAATGGAAGAAAGATTAATCTTCAATCAGGTCAACTTCGCCTGTGCATACATTTTATTTAGGAAATAGTGTCTAGAAAGGTATACTTCATTTATTCTGATTGCTAATCAAATTTTCTGAGATGAAAGTAATTTTTAGGATTTGGGCCTCAGCCATTCTCAAAGCTTATAGTGACCCCAACATCTTGGGAAACCAAATAAAAAAAAAGCCTTGAACCCACCCTGCACTCTTAAAACAGGTCAGTGTGTTATATTTTTCTTTTCCCACAGTTCTACAAATACCTCTTTCCCTACTTACATCAGGGCTCTGTTCTCTGACTAACTGGTTGGATGGATAGATACTAAAAATTGTCCCCCAGGGGAGAGGCAAATGTCCCATTACCAGAATTACCTGAACACAAACTAGGTTAGAACCGAGAGAACATCCACGCAAAATGAGTTGCGTACCAGCCATGGCAGTGGAATTTTTCATCCAAGTCATCTTTGCAAGAACCTTTCTTGTGTTGAAAATAAGCAGAGTAAAGGAACATCCATGTGGCCACCAAGACACCAAGACACTCAGAGCAAACACCTAGACTTGAGATTAGTAACATGGCTCTGAACAAGGTCTACCTCTTTCAGTACAGCTTTTACTTGATTGTATTTACAAACAATCTGTAATGACAACATGCAATTCCCTAGTACTTTTTTCACTGAGCACTTAGCTTCACAATGTTAATTAACAAAGCATACCACACGGTTGCATGCATACACATGCACACACATAAGACTCACAAGAGTTGTACCAGGAAAAACGGTGACCTGTATTAGAACATTTGAAAACATTAGTGTCAGGATTCTAATTTGAACCTTGTTATTAGGGATTCGACAATCTATGTGTTAGTTTATGGACATCTAAAAACATTTCTGTGAATATACGTCTCTCAGTTAAAGAGTGTTTAGACATATGCCAACAGGCCTGATTTCAGAGGTGCTTATCTTCAGTTACAAACAAGGTACAAATAAATATTTGTGGAGGGAGGGAGAAAGGAAGTTAGAGAGGGAAGGAACAGGCAGAATGGGTACTCCTCTGGTAAATTGCTGAATTATCTTCAGAGGCCCAAAGAAGCAAAAAGAAAAAAAAAATCCCAATATCACAGGCCACCGGGCATCTTCCCAATACATTAGCCACACACCAACTAATTATTGACCCAAGAGGGATAAAATCTCAGACCTAATCCATGAACCTTTTTCATTATACTTCGTCTGTGTGCATAGCCCACCTTATTTTTATCTGTTCTGTACCTCTTAGTGCCACCTGCTCCTGACGAGAAAGTAGCTCCCTGTGACAGTGGGAAAAACATATTTGGTCCTTGTTGATCTTTGCCAACTCATCACTCTCCACTCCAACATTTTCCTATACCCCTCCCAAACCGCCATTTCTGGCATACAGCTCCTAAAATCGTTGGAATCTCCATAGTGTCTTTTATATGCCAATGAGATGACTAGTGGCTGGGGACTCCACCACAGCTCCTAGATGGGGGGCAGAAAAACCAAGGCATGATTAGAGGTTTGGAACTTTCAGCTCCATCCAGCCCCCAACCTGCAGGAAACAGAGAGGGGCTAAAGATTGAGTTGATCCCGAATGGCAATGATATAATCAATTATGCCTATATAATGAAGCCTCCACAAAAACCCCAAAAGACAAGGTTCAGAGATCTTCCAGACAGCTGGACATGTCGAGGTTCCTGGAGGGTGGCGTGCTGGAGAGGGCATGGAAGCGCCAAACCCCTCCCCACCTATCTCCTGCTCTGCATCTCTTTCATCTGGCTGTTGATGTGTATTCTTTGTAATATCGTTTATAATAAATGGGTAGATGTAAATAAAGTGTTCCCCTAAGTTCTGTGAGTTGCTCTAGCAAATTAATCAAACCTGGGGAGAGGGTTGTGGGAATCCCTGATTTATAGCCAGTTGGTCAGAAGCACATTTGGCAACCTACTACTTGTAACTGGCATCTGAAGTGGAGGAGAGTCTTGTGGGACTCAGCCGTTAACCTGTAGGACTGGATGCTATCTCCAGGTAGACAGTGTCAGAATCTGATTTAATTAGAGGCCACCCAGCTGGTGTCTATTGGAGAATTGCTTGGTGGGGAGAAATCCTCACACATTTTGATGGCCACGGGTCACAGAAGTACTGTGTTGTGAATATATAGTACGAGAAAGTGAGTTTGTTTTTTTAATATGCTTACACTTCCTGAGTCAAAAAAACAAGATCTCAGCTATTCACAACCTCACCATCATCCCACTCCATCACCCAATAAAAAAGTGAGGGGACACTGGGTTTTTCCACCGTCATCACTTTGTATGTCCCATACTGCACCACAAGTCCCCCATCAGGCCCTTGTAAGACATAATCCTACAGGGGCTGGGAAGAAAAGGCAGAATCCTGTGGGATGACCCAGTCAGAAACAGCAGAGGGAAGACCTTCCTTGGGTTGGAGCAAGATGAGAGGCTGATGAGATTCAGGGAAGAAAAAGCCAACTTTGCATTCAACCATCATCTCTTTTCTGAGCACCTCATACGCTGAACATGAACTCATTTGCTCTGCCAATATCTCCATGAGATAGACAGCCAGGCAGGCCTTATCTTCTTCATTTTCAAGAAAGGGTACCTGAGGCATGAAGAGGTTAGGTAATGTATCCAAGGTCACTTAGCTAATCAGCATCCTCTATCTTTTGATTCCCTACTCACAGTTCATACACTTTTCCCATTATTCTCTTGATTCATTTCAGTGGCAATAAAATATAACCAGGTCTTCAGTAGAAACCCCAGTATGTTAGCTATGTAAGTCCACATCTACCCACTGAATAAATGCAGAATTTGAAGTATAGGGCACAAGAAGGAAAAGATTACCCGGGCTGGGAGTAGAGTCCAAACTGACTCAAAGGTAAAAGGACATCTTCCAAGTGCCCAGGGGGCATCATTGGTCCAATCTCAGAGTTGGAAGGAGTCTCAGACTGTATCTATGCTGATGTAGGATTCCCTTCTCCAAGCAAATGTTCACCTGCGCCATATTTCCTTTAGAGTCTTCTCCTTAGTTAGATGGCTCCAATATATCACTCTAGAGGAATTTGGAGAATACTTTCATAGCCAATGGTGAGAAGGAGACATAGCAACAGGCACCTATTCTTCTATTAATCCCTGTTTGCAAGGGAAGCCTCTCTAAGTTAATAGCTACAGTTCTCATGGATTAAAGATTAAATTGAGAATGTTGTTTGGTAGGATTAAGAACTTGCTTTGTATGAAAATCTTAAACCACAAAATTAACTCAGAAGAGATGTTCTCCTTTTCCCCAACGTAGAGAGAGATAAAGATATAAATAGATACACAGATTCACAAAAGTAGAAAAGATGAAACACAGGAGGAAACGTGAAGAATATGATTTTACACAGCTAGAGGGGACTCACGTAATAATCAGTGTAGTACAGACTGCCTAGGGTTTTGCACCAAAAAACACCAATTAATTAGTGATGGCTGCCTTGGGCATAGATTTGGAGAGTAGTGGTACACACATTCCACATTTTTCAAGTCTCTAATGTTGTCTAAGTCCCTCATTTTACACCTGAGCATCCTTGTTGGAAGACAATTCTCCGTGAATATCTCACATTTCTGTATGGTCTGAGTCCTCTGAGCAAAGGGCTCTACTGACAATTTTTTCTGGGTTGGTTGCATAGTAAAAATTATTGGAAATGAAAAAGAGTGTCTCTTTCCAGGTCAGAAGGCAGATTTGTTTCCCAACCAGTATAACAAAGATAGAGACTGTCTCCTTCCCCAGAGACATTCCAGGACAGTTAGGTCTCCCTCCTTTCTCTGAAGATCTGCTCACATTCTAGAGTAAAGCTAAGGTCTTCTCTCTCTGCAGGGGAGAGTATGAGCAGGTCACCAGCGGCCCTAGATAAGGTCAGAGCATTTTCTCAACTGGAGCAGGGGGTGTCTCCTGCTTAATAGGCTCCACTATATGTGCAGTTACCATCTGGCCCTTACCACATCACCCATGGACATCAGGATTCAGAGAACTAATGCAAGAGATCACCTTGATTGCTGTATTTGCCATTCAGTAATCAATGATCTTTGTGTTTGATCTAGAGTTTGTATCTTCTCTCATTATGTACCCTGACTGCAGTGTGGGTATGTGTGTATGCACATACACAGATATATCTATACACACATATATATCTGTATACACCATATACATATATACAATATCTACCTGTGGCAGATTAACTTGTTAGCTTGCAAGTAGGCTGCAGTCTCAGACCCTTCACAGTTTCTGACTTAACAATCCTAATTCTCAGTGCAATGCTCCTTCCATTGAAGAACTACAATGTGTTGCCAGGCCATTTTGACCTGTTTTGTACCCCTCGGTACCATCTGATCCTGAAGCAGAAGGTAACTCCCTGAGTCAGAGAACTCAGAATCCCCTCAGCTATTTACTACCTCACTGTCACCCTCTCCTCTATCACCTAATAATGAAGTTAGGGGGCCTTGTGTCTTTCCACCATCATCCTCGCTCTGTGTACCACATCACAAATCCTCCATCAAGAAGTAATCCTGGCTGGGTGTGGTGGCTCACGCCTGTAATCCCAGCACTTTGGGCGGCCAAGGTGGGCAGATCATCAGGAGTTTGAGACCAGCCTGGCCAACATGGCAAAACCCAGTCTCTACTAAAAATACAAAAATTAGCTGAGTGTGGTGGTGTGCACTTGTGATTCCAGCTACTTGGGAGGCCAGTGTGGGAGGATCACTAGAACCCAGGAGGCGCAGGTTGCAGTGAGGTGAGATTGAACCACTGCACTCCAGCCTGGGCCACAGAGTGGGAGGAAGAAGAGTAGGCGGGGGGCAAGAGGGGATAGGGGGAGGGAAGGAGGAGAAGGAGGATGAAGAGGAAGAAGAAGAGGAGGAAGAGGAAGAAGAAGAAGAAGGAGGAGAAGGAGGAAGGAAGGAAAGGAAGGAAGGAAGGAAGGAAGGAGAGAGAAAGAAAGAAAAAGAAAAGGAAAAGAAGAAAAGAAAAGCAAAGAGAAAAGAAAAGAAAAAAGAGAAAGAAAGAAATCCTGCAGAGCCTGTGGTGGGAGGAAAGGCAGAATCCTGTGGGATAAGCCAGTCAGTAATAGCAGAGGGGACCCTTCCATGGGCTAGGATAAGGAACAGAATAAGAAGGTGATGAGATTTAGGGCAGTGGAAGAAGGAATAAATGAATGCAATGAAAGAGACGATAAGAAGGTAAGAGAAAGCCGGATGAAGAAAGAAAGAGAAATGGAGTATATGCAAAGAAGGCAACATGAAGACAGCATAGTATGGCAGAAAAAGAAAGTTAGTTAGTGATAGCTTTTTAAAAGTGTGAAGTCAAAAATAGTGTTGCAAGAAGTCCCTCCCAAAATGCTTATGTCATTAAAGCAGAAAACCCTTTACATACCCGTGTTTCCATTAATAGCTCCATTTAACATATGAGAAAACTAAGGCACAGAGAGCTAAGTAAACCTATTAATATGCCTTATTCAACTGCTCTAACAAGGCTCAGAGAAGCAAATCTGAGCTATTTTTTGTACTTTTCTTTACAAGGTTTATTTCCTCTCTCAGTTCTTTAGAGATGCTGCCACTTGGAGCCTCTGATGTATGGTTTCCCAAGTAAAAAGGGTCGTGGTGGGGAGTTGACTGTCATATTTAGGAAGACAGCAGTGCTGTTTGCCCTGCGACTGTTTACAGAAAACAGATCGTGCCAGACACAAACACAGCACCACTGACAGGCTTTGGGAAGAGGCAGGATGGACAAGAGGGGCCCTGTGGAGTGCTGTGTGTTTAGACGGTCAGCAAGACATTTGATGTCTGTCAGGATATTTCACTTGCAAATTCATTCAAATTGACTTAGAGAAGACTAAGGCTTTCCCAAACTGAAAACACAAAATTGTAAGAATGAACAAGAGGAATAATATTTAGAGAGCAAAGTCTGGAATTTGGAGGGAGGAATGTGAGAGGTCCTTGGGCCCTGAGGAGCTACAGCAGCTCAACAAATTGAGTTCTGGGCAAAAGAGGGTGAGTAATGCCCAATGGTGATAGAAGGTGGGATGGTGGCTGGCTAACTGGCTTCCAACAGATCAATGAACTCCCAACAGCCTGCCTCTCTATAGAATGGGGCAGTGGTACTAATCGAATCCTTGGGGCTATCACTTGGAATAGAATAAAAACGTTCTAAAGGCACTTGGTAAATATGAAGTGCTGTACAAATGGCAATACTAACGTCACATTTTATTTAACATCTTCATTAAGAACTCGGAGTGGAACAGGCAGGCTGTTAATGAAATCTGCAGAGTACTAAATCGGGCACTGCTGCCAACAGCATGGCTTGGACAAGGAAGCACCCAACGGATATGTGTGCAAGCCCTTGGGATGGAGGGTTAGGATCCTCCTGCACAGATCAACCTGCCCTGCCCAGGAGCTCTCCCTAAGGGGACCATCTGAGGAAGATCACACTGAGTCTTCTCCTCCTTCTCCATCCTTAGCATGTGTGTCCAGGTAAAATTGGACTGAAAGGAATGGGAAGGATGTGTAAAGAGGGATATGGAAGCTCCCCCAGGGTCCACCCAAGATGTGGAAGTATAGAAGGAGGGCTGGGGAATCTCACTCCCAAGTCCTGGTGATGGCAGGTCCCATGTAGGGGGTGCAATGCAGTTGTGATACTTGATGGTCTCTCCAGAAAGATGGCAATACTCCTCTCATGAGATGGGCCTACAGGCCTGGGCATCAAAATGCCACACCCTCCCTGGGCTTTTGTCTTAAAAGAGAAAAAGTGCAAGATTCTACTCTCAACCTGGGTGAGCACCAAGGCCAAGAAAACAAAAATCAGCCTAGAGAGCTCATGGCTATGCCCCTGGGCAACACAAACAAGCCTATGGCAGAATCCAAACTCCTTCTCATGGCTTGCAAGGCTCTTCATGACCCCGCCCTTGCTCAGCTTTCCAGTCTCACCCCTCACCACCCATAGATTTTGCTCCAGCTGTGCCAAGTTACAGCCAGCTCCTTGGCTCTATACATATCCTGTTCCCTCTGCCAGACACACTCTTGTCTTCCCTCCTTGCCTGGATAAGTCAACTCATCTTTCAGGTCTCAGCTCTCTAATGACTGCCCTGAGCACTCATCTTCTATGCACCATAGCACCTTATGTTTTTCTCATCATAGATCTTGACTCAACAATTATTTATTGACTGTCTATCTGTGACAGACACTGTAGAGAGGCCACAGCATTAAATGAGACAGACCAAATCCCTACCTCTCAGGAGAGACAGCGGTTTTCAACCCGCCTACACATTAGAATCACCTGGGAAACTTTTTTAAAAATATCACTACCATTCCAACTTTATTAGTGTGGACTAGGGTCCTGATGATGGATATATTTGAAAACAGTGGTTTTCATCAATAACAGCCTTTTGGGATTTCTTAGGAAGATTCATAAAATACTAAAGCCTTGTTCCCACCACAGTGTACCTAAATCAAAATGCCTGGGCATGGGGCTTGGACATAGGTTTTTTTTTTTTTTTAAGTTATCAGGAGAATCTAGACTATGGTGAAGGTTGAGAGCTAGTGGTCTAGAGGGGAAAACAGACATGAAATACCTATCATATAGCCAGTAATGGCCTGCTTACTTATCTGTATCCCTGATAGTCCATGAACTCCTTAAAAGCAAAGATCTTATCTAAGATATTGTTCTCAGGATCTGGTATTGTGCCTGGCACACAGTAGGCTCTCCTCTAATATTTACTGAAAGAAGGAGAGGAGAGAACATAAGCTCTTAATTATCTTGGTTCAGTGGTGTATTCATTTTTTAGGGCAACAAAGTACCACAAAGTAGGTGACATAAACAACAGAATTCATTGTCTCACAGTTCTGGAGACTAAAAGACTATGATAAAGTGTTTTCAGAGCTGGTTATTTCCAAGGGCTCTAAGGGAGAGTCTGTTCCATGCCTCTTTTTTAGTTTCTAGTCGTTTGCTGGCAATCTTTGGCTTGTAGATGTATCACTTGGATCTCTGCCTTCATGTTCATATGGCATTCTCCCTGTGTATATGTGTCTGTTTCTTTGTCCAAATGTCCCCTTTTTATGAGGACATACTCATTGGATTAGGGCCCACCCCAATGACATCATGTTAACTTGATCATCTGCAAAGACCCAAATAAGGTCACATTTACAAGTTCTGGGAGTTAGAATTTCAACATCTTTTGAGAGGACATAATTCAATCCAAAACAAGTAGGATGCTCTTTCTTATGCTGGAAAAAGGAATGAAGAAAGGACAAACTCTTAATTATCTTGGTTGAGTGGGATGCTCTCTTATGTTGGATCAGAGCTTCCTGTTCTAACTTAATTCCAATTAAAACTTCTTCCAGCAGGTCTTTGCAGAGCAAAATGGCATAAGGTAGACCTGGGCTTTAGCAAAATGGTCAATCGGCAAATATCGTCCACCCTTTCTCCTCCCAAGGCACCTTGCCTTATATTCCAGTTCTTAGTTGGCCACAAGGTAGCTAGTTGGCTGCTGCATCTGAACAGGGAGGAAGAGAGTTCCATATAAGATGCTATATAATTTTGTTGTCTCTTGGAGATGTTGGAAACTAAATTTCTCTTTAAACACTACCAATGCCCAAAATAATACATCCCTAATAGTGGAAGTGTAGCCATTATGAGAAGAGAGATCAAGAGAAGTGGGAGGAGGACAAAGGAGAACTACCTGGTGACCACCCTCCTCATCTGGCCCACCCTCTCCATCTGAAACATATGAGGCATTATTGGACTTGGTCTATTGAAGGCTTGTTCTGGGTCACTCTAGGAAATAAAAACTCTAAAGCGTTTTTATACTTTCTAAAGAAAATGTAACTTTTGCATTCTATCCCAACTCCATCAATGGTTAATTACCATATTTTATGACGCAGCCACTTATTTTCTTTCTAATGAGAACTCAGAGCTTGACCTATGCTTATCATACAAGTTGACTCTCATCTTGGGATTGCACCTGGCAGCACCACCTCTCTAGAAGACCAGCTATAGTCTGGATGTTGGCTCTGATGCCATTGATTAATAATCCCATTAACTAGTGCTTAAGCTGCAACTGACAAGCTGGGGTGGGCACCAAAATTTGCACCACTTTATGAGGAAACTTCTTTTTACATGCTTTCAGGAACTAGAGTTTAATTAAACAAGCTCTCAACTTTTCAATTGTTCACGTCTAGATTTTCAGCCATTCTGAAATGCTGTTCCTTATGACTGACAGCTGTCATGAGAGATGATAATGTGGGAAAAATAAAAGATCCTGCACATATTCCTCATACCAAGAAAAAAGCACTAGGCTGGGAGACCTAAGGCATGAAATCTTGACCTGGATCCGTCACCATCTGGGTGTCACCGGGAAAATCACTTCCCTTCCCCTCATCCTCAATGTTCTCAGATGTTTAATGGTGATAATAATAGCCAGATGTTCTTCTAAGCACTTTATATACATTGAATCACTTAATGCCCCAAACAGCCTTATGAATTAGTGCTATTATATTCCTCCTTTAAATATAAGAAGATCAAGCCACAGAGAATCAGCTTGCCTAAGGGCACACTACTAGTGACTGGTGAGCTGAGATTTGAGCCAAGTAACCTGGCTCCAGCATCTTTGCTCTTGGCCACTATGCTATAATAATGGCATCATAATAACAGTAGCACAGGAAGTAGTAAGAATTAACTGAGATTATGCACATAAAAATTTAGCAAAATATTTCATAAATGTCAGCTATATTCATTATATTACAGAGTAGGATTCCAAAAAATGTTAGGTAGGTGGGTGGCTGGATGCCTTCTCCAGAACTCTCTGGAAGCCTTCTCCTGAGATGTAGTCTATATTTGATAAGATTCTACTATTTTCTAAATTTCATGGGGAAATGTGAAAAGGACAATACTAGGTGAGTTTAGAGAAAAATGTCCACTTGAGCTAGCACATAATCCCATTCTAATGCCTGCAAGATAAGGCTGGTCTGAAGAATGGCCAGAGCAAATGTAAGACTTTCTAATCTAAAAATAGCTCTGCCATCTAAATGCCATCCTGCATAAAATGCTGCCATCTTTGGGTTAAACATTGTCCTCTACGTGCCTACGCAGGACTCTTAAAATACAAATGCCCACCAGGAGCAGACAGCATTAAGTCCCATCTGCTGTAGTGAGAGTTCGTTTATTACAGTCTTTCTTTGGGGGAATCATGTATGTATGCTATGGCTATCTATATGGGAAGGGAGTATAGAAAGAAGTGAAACACCCCAGACTTTGCATGTTTCACAACTTTGGCTCAGACCATCCTGGTTCCAAGCCCATTGCTTTTGCTTTTAATTTCAATCTGTCATGAAAGGCAAGGCAGGGCACAGAATGGAACTAAATTTATACAACACATACCAAGTGTCAGACACTGTGCAGTGTGATTTCTCCAGCATTACTTCCTTTAACCCTTGTAACAATACTGAAATGTAGGTACTCTCAACTCCCACACCTAATACCAGTTGTTTGGTTCAGGTTTGTTTGCTTTAATATATAAAGACACAGGAGGTCATAGATGTAAGCAATTGTCTATGGTCCCATATGTTGTAACTGACACATGTGGTGCTACAACTCAGAAACGTCCAATTCTTAAGCTTGTTCTTTGTGCCACTCCACACTGTGTGCTTGAGTTACTCAATGTCACATGACTCAAGGACCCTGCATCAATAAGGGGGAGAGGTGGCCAGAGACAGGCCCTATAAACCAGCTGATGAAAGAAACCACAAGCACAACCCCATCTTCCCCCATCTCTGCCCTCATTCCTTATTCTGATGCAAAGCTCCAAAGGTAGAAGAAGTGGTAGCAAGGTGAGCAAAGGCCCCAAGACCATGCACACATGTGTTCACACTCACACACACACACACCCCAAACACCAACATCTAAAGCCCAGACACTGCTTCCAGCTGAGCCCTTGTGTGGCTGAGAGGAAAGTTATTTACAGCAAGGTCTAACCTCTCACGCCACCATGTAATTCCAGGCAATTGCACTTCCAAATAGATCATTTTGGAGAAAATCAACAGCGGCTTTGCTTTCAATCTACTGGAAAATGAAGTCCTGTGAATGTGTTACATAAGTCCACAGCAGGCAGAGGGAGAAGCTCAGGAGCCCACAGCTCTGACCACAGAGGGTGAAGCTCTGATGCCCCAGCCTCCCAGGGCCCCTTCCCACCTGCCCCAACCTACCAGGCTTGTGTGTGCTTATGGCTTTGTGGATTCCACCGGGCTCCAAGTAGGGAGCAAGTTATTAAGTAAAGCGTGTGAAAATCTTCAGCCAAGGCTTTAGGAGAGAAATGGGAACCAGAGAATGACACAATGCCCTGTCCTTGGAGAAGATTAGAGCACAGTTCCTGCCCTACCCAGCCTCCATCCAACACAATGTGGCAACAGCCACTCCCATGCACACAGCTGCACAAACACACCCCAAACCTGTGGCACAAAACATTTTTTTCCACTTCGTAATGTTTATTTTCCATTACAAAAGTTAAAAACTCTCACTGAAGAAAAATTTGAAAACATAGAAAAATGAAAACACTTTTCTCAATCTGCTGACAATAACAGTACAAATGACTGGGTAACAGTATTAGAGATATTGCGGTACACCTCTAATACCTATACCTAGTCATTTGTATAGTCATTGTTAGCAGATTGATGGATTTCTTGCCAGTGCTTGTTTTATCCATCTTAAACTTAAAATAATAATTCCTGATGAGTTTTCCATATGCCTCAGGCATTCACCTTTGGGACCCTCTGTCAAATGCTGATTGATGTGCGCTTAAGAGTTTGAAGATATAGGAAATGAGTTGGGTGGACAGATAGCCAATGGTTTGTTAGACAATGGAGAAGGATTCCTTAGTGGGATACCAAGAACACTGAATTGAGAATCGAGAGATATTAATTTCAGCCCCACTTACACCATCATTGACTTTAGGACGCTGGATAAGTCATATCTTCCTTTTGAGGCTTATTTGCATCATCCATAGTGAGAAGAAGAGTAAAGTACATTAGCAACAAGATGAACAGGTTCTTGAACATCTTATACTTTCTGAGAAAATCACTTACTCTTCCTGTGTGTGTCTTCATCTGTACAATGGGGATGTTAATGCTCATGCCCCAAAACTTCTCATAGCTGCTGTGAGGGTCAAATTAAATGGTGCATAATATAAACGTGAACGCTCTCCTAATAAAAAAATAGAGAAAAATATCTGTGGCACATTTTAGAGATATTGTGTGAAAATATAAGATAATAAATGTGATAACAGGCTGGGTGCGGTGGCTCATGCCTGTAATCCCAGCACTATGGGAGGCCAAGGCAGGTGGATCACTTGAGGCCAGGAGTTCAAGACCAGCCTGGCAAACATGGTGAAACCCCATCTCTACTAAAAATACAAAAAATTAGGTAGGCCTGGTGGCGTGTGACTGTGGTCCCAGGTACTCAGGAGGCTGAGGCATGAGAATTACTTGAGCCTGAAAGGCAGAGGTTACAGTGAGTCAAGATCGCGCCATGATACTCCTACCTAGGTGACAGAGTGAGACACTATCTCAAAAATAATAAATAAATAAATAAATAAATAAATAAATGTGATAACACCACAAAGAGAATGAAACACCATATAGGAGTGAGATGAGGAAGACACAGACAGAGGTGCTGTTCCTGAAGTTCAGACAAGAAATCAGAAGTCATAGGAGGCTGCGGAGGGAATGAGGAATAAAAGAGTGTACTAAAGAGTAATTTGTTTTCTTCTTTACCTGGTTTATACAAAAAGGCACCGAGTGCTCACTCTCTCCGCGCCCAGGGTGGGGAGATTCCACTGCAGAGAGCATGATTTGAGTTGGTTCTGAACTTACGCAGGAACTGAGAGACCGCTGAGACACTACCATTCCATCTCAGCAGGAACCTTCCCAAATGTGGAAGCCCAATGGAAGGCACTCTTCAGGCTGAAGACTGGGGTCAGTTTCATCTTTATACATCATAAAGAAGCTGAGTGGAATGCAGGCAGGGGAGGGGATAAGAGGGAGGAAGCTCTGAACCACACAAAATGCAGAGGAGAGCTACCCATCAGAATACCCACACCAATTTTGGGGATCCCCAGGAGCAAAGCTGCCAGACCGTGGAATTAGTGATAGTGTGCCACCTTCTGGCAGGCCTGCGTATTGCACAATATCCGGTGTCCGTGAATTGCAACCCTTGTCCCAGTTCAGAGATCCTCAGAGATCTTTCCAAGTCAATACACTGGTTTCACAGCACCTCCAAGACCACGACCAGGCTAGGAAAAACTGCTACAGTGAAAAAACGTGTTTTAGCAGCTCCTGATTCCTTATTCAACTTGTTATCTCCAGATTTTCCACCTTCATTTGGCTACCCAAACCCAATGCTCTTAATGCATATACAAGTACCCATGACCTATTGAGTCACCTCCTCCAGCAACGCGTGTATTTTTACAAAAACCTAAGGCCATGAGTGCTGTGTAATATTCATCCTGCACTCCAATTAAAACAGGTATTGGGCAACTGCTCTGTGCTACACACTGTGCTAGATAAGTAGCCGTCTTTCAGGGTCTCATAATCCATTTAGGAAAGTAAAAAAATGAACTAAACTCGCTGCCACCATGCAAGGAGATCATAAGTTGAACGGTAAAGATGATTGACTATCTAGGAGTTCTAGAAAGGAAAAAATTATTGTGGTTGGGGAGGCCAAAGAAGGTAGTATTTGACCTGTGCTTTAAAGGAGTAAGATTTTTTAAAAGAAGAGATGAAGAAGATACACTCAGTGAAAAGAATAGAACACACAAAGGCACAGGATGGGGAAAATGCAAAACCTCCTCATGCAATACTTTGAACAGAGCATGTCAGGGAATAACAATGACAACTATTGATACATTTTTATAAGGCCCATTTTTACAATTGTATCTTTTCAATCATCCCATATAGAGATATTATACTATTGAGCCCATTTCACAGATGAAGAAAGTAAGGCTATAAGAGCCTCACTTGCTTTATGAAGTTTCTATAACTAGGAGAAGAAGAACTTAAACCCACAGACTCCATTTTCAAATCTGAGGCCATAGCAAGCATGATTAACTCAAAAAGGGAGACTGCGACTATTCTGTGAAGGACAAGGAATACCAAGCTAAAAAAAGCAATCAAGCTAATGTCGAGATTTCAGGCCTGTGACAGTAAACTGGGTGTCCCCTTTGGGGCTTGGAGCGGTGATGAGATTTTATGACTTTTTCTCTCCTTCCAGACAAGGGCTGGCCCCTCACTGGTCATTATCTTTCCTCTTAGAAACACACCCCGAGTTCTACAGCCATACAGCCACTTGCAAACAATATATTTAAAAAGTTATTTCTTTCTTCCTCCAGTGCATTTATCTGTTTGTTTGATTTCCTGCGTGCTGCATTGTATGTTATTAGGCCTTAGGGTGCCTCCATAAATTAAAACGATACACTCAAAATGTATGATTAAATGACTGAGAGGCAATTGCAGCATAATCATACTACGCATTCATATCCCACTTTAGCATCTGTTATCTCATTTACTCACACAGAAATCAGCAGCACTCTGAAATATGAATGACAGAATGTAGCAACTCGATTTTACCAATGGGAACACTGCAACAGACAGGTTAGGTGGTTTGCCTGAGGCAACACAGCAAGTGATTGAAACAGTACTAGATCTCCTAACTCCCAAACCAGCCTTCTTTTCACAGCAGTCTCATCTCGCAGGCTGTGGAGATGAGAGTGACCATGCAGTACCATCTGCTTTTGAGTCCCAGAGTTCTGTGTTTAGCATCATGGACAGAAACACTCAGGCCCAACACCATTCTTTAAGCTCAGAGGCTGGATTCTGGAATGAGGGGCCATGTCATGCACCCTGAGAACTAGAAGTTGATGGCAATAAAAATCACTTAGACACCTAGAAGTGATGGCAATAAAAATCACTTAGAAACAGATCAGAGACTGGAACAGACATCTTCCCCTCCCCTTTTGACCCCCAACTTAGGTTGAGGCAAATGCAATCTTTTTTAAAAAAAAAAAAAAACAAAGTAAAATTATCTTTATTTGTTTCTTGGAAACATAAGCCAATACCTTGAAAAACAACATTAAGAAAATTCAGTAAAGGTCTTCCCTGTGAAAGTAACTTCAGAAAACAATTGTTCATATGTATGCATAATTAGTTCAAAATAAAGGAAAAATTGACCCCTGAATCTGAAACAAAAAAATTAAAAATGTCCTAAGCTTTCCATGAAGAAATATTCAAAACACCACTGAAGGGCATGGTAGAAGACTTAAATACATCGCATCTTTGGGTATCAAGACTCACTATTACAAAGATGTTACTTTCCCCTAAATTATCCCTCAAGTAAAATGAAATTATTCAATTTGTATCTCAAAATATTTACATGCAAGAGGCCGGGCGCAGTGGCTCACACCTGTAATCCCAGCACTTTGGGAGGCCGAGGCGGGCGGATCACCTGAGGTTGGGAGTTCGAGACCGGCCTGACCAAGATGAAGAAATCCCGTCTTCACTAAAAATACAAAAATCAGCTGGGCGTGGTGGCACATGCCCGCAATCCCAGCTACTCGGGAGGCTGAGGCAGGAGAATCACTTGAACCCGGGAGGCGGAGGTTGCGGTGAGCTGAGATCAAGCCATTGCACTCCAGCCTGGGCAATAAGAGCAAAACTCCATCTCAAAAAAAAAAAATATATATATATATATATATGTATGTATATATATTTACATGCAAGAATAGCCAAGGCAATACGTAAATGGAGTAGTAATAAGAATTTTTTGCTCCCTTAGTTAAGAAAATACATTATGTTTCTAAGTCAACACCTAATAATTTATGTGACCATGAGTAAGTTACTTCACATCCTGAGCCTCCTTTTCTTGGATTACAAAATGAGGAGTGGAGGAGTGATCCAGGGTCACCTGTAGATTCAACCATATGAAGTCACCCGTACTCAACCGACTTGATTTACACCACAGAAATTTCATATGGTTCAACTTAGTAGGTGATCACTAATTCCAAAATGAATGTCAATGTAGCTTAACATTCATTATCAGTAGCTATATTCAGGTTGAGGCAAATGCAATCTTTAACCAGGGCAGCTACTCATTCTTCACGTGTTAAAGTCTGAGATGATTTAATGATCAGCAATATTTATCCTGCTCTACAAATGATGGACTATCTCCAACTAACCAAGTTTGTTTTCTCCTTTTACATTCCAGAATATCATAAACTATCAAATGTGAACACAGCAGCAACAACATCAATTAATGTCTACTAAGTTCTTACTTTGTGCCAGGTCCTGGCCTAGACACTTAAATGTTATGTCATCAACTTTAACTATAATAGCAAGTATGAAGTATACCTTATATAGAGAGGCCATGAGGAAAGCATTTGGGAAATGACGATGCTATAATGAAAAAAAAAAAAAGCCTAGAGCATAATGTTAAGCATGTTAAGCACATAGTGGGCGTCCAGTGGACAGTTTCACAAGCATGCCCCCATCTTGCACGTGTATCTTTGGTCTTTTTTATCACCCTTCCCCAGGCCCCACTCAACTCATTGACCTGGTACCAAGATAAAAATAAAATTTGAGGAAGAAAGAGAGCGAATAGGCTAAATTGTTGGAGTAGCCCAAAAATCTAAAGAGAACAAAACTTGCGCTTAGTTAAAAAATGATAGTTCCTCCAGTGACTGTCCCAGTAGTTTATAGAAGTGGGGAAGACTGTGGACATGATGGCTGTTTAACGGTTATGGGCAAGGTCAGGTGCATGCACTGTCAAGCTTGCTGTGCCTGGCCATAGGCCAGCAATGGGCATGGGGTCTATGCCAAAGCTGTGAGCCAATGAATAGCTAGCCTTGCCTGCCACTCACACTTTGCAGGGAAGTTTTACCCTCACTCTCTCACAAGCAGGAAAGGGACTAAGAGCGAGCTGGCTTTCTAATCAGAACCTCAAGAACAGCTTCCAATGTTCATCTATCTCTGCAAGCACCAACTCACTTTCACCTGCCCATCCTAATATGATATTTAGTATCTATTATTCCATTGAGAAGAGACCAAACCACAAAAATGATGCATAAAAAACATCTCTAGAGAAACTGGAATCCGAAAGCGTTTGGATGCATTCATTTTTTCAACGAACATAGTGAAGAATAGTTGGTCTTTCCCATCATGGAGCTCACAGTCTGCTGAGGGACTTGCTGCCCAAAGACACTAGAACTTGGTAAATGCTTTAAGATAATAAAGCTGTGCTCAACGCACTGTAGAACAGAGAACACGGAGGGACCTAATGCAACCACACTGCCCACACTCATTTCTCGACCCAGTGCATATAGAGAGACAGCCACCGAAGCTCCTTCCATACCCTGCTGAAGAGCTGCTTGTTCTATCTGATAAAGCTCTCTGCCTCCCCTCACTTTTCAGGCCCTCTGGCTGCACTGACATTCAAAAAACAGCACATGTTTATATCTGAATGGAACCCTAGATATCATCTTGTTGGACCTTTTTATTTTACAACCTGAGTTCCAGAGAGATAATGACTCCTATGCTGCAGAGCTAGGATCTGCAGATCAAGAACTAGGACACAGGTTTTCCAACAACCAAACAGGAAAATGTGCTATGTTACAAGCATCTTCCTAGCTCATCTGTGGTTCCTCAGCCTCCTCAGCTTCCCTCCTATCTCCTTTGCAACCACATTTTCCCACAAGTCCCTCCACTGCTCAGCAAAACCTAACAGGATGACTCCAACTTTTAGTTAATTGTTTCACAAAACACAGCCCTGGAGTTTAATTTAAGAACAGATATAATTTCTTCTATTTTTACTCCAGCTATACTCACTTAAACTTACAACCTGCCTTGTATTAAATATCTTGGGTGGCCTTACTCAAACACTCCTTCTTTTTTTTTTTTTTTTTTTTTTGAGACAGAATTTTGCCCTTATTGCCCAGGCTGGAGTGCAGTGGTGCGATCTCAGCTCACTGCAACCTCTGCCTCCTGGGTCCACGTGGTTCTTCTGCCTCAGCCTCCCGAGTAGCTGGGATTACAGGTACCCACCACGAGGCCCGGCTCATTTTGTATTTTTGGTACAGATGTAGTTTCACCATGTTGGCCAAGCTGGTCTCAAACTCCTGACCTCAGATGATCCACCCGCCTCAGCCTCCCAAAGTGCTGGGATTACAGGCATGAGCCACTGCGCCTGGCCAAACACTCCTTCAAATGATAATGGACATCAGATCCATAAACAACATGACCTATGGGAAACACCTTAGGTCCTGCATTACATTACCAGTCAGGTTCCATCTTAACTCCTCCACCCGTGAGAACTGAATGACTGGGAGGAAACAAGCAACAAGGAGCTGTAGATTCTGTTCTTTGGCAACTAGGGGTGATAATGAGATGCTCCTCTTGATTAATCCTTACACTTGGGCTCTCCATGAGCTGTATCTTCCTCAGGACTCCGAGGAAAGCCACATGACGGAGCCGGAAAACACAGGAGCTGGGCACCCTGGGGCCAGGAACCCTGGGAAGGAGGGCAGCCTCTCTGCTAAGTAACCTACAGCAACGGAAATTCTCTAAGCCCGTTTCCTCATCTGTAAAATGGGGATAATATCACTATTCATGTCATCATGTTCTTGTGAGAATAAAATATTTGAGGGAAGGACATGGCTTGTATTAGGAGGTCAATAAATGTTGGTTTATTTTCCTTCCCACTAAAGTAGGAAAATGAGTGCCCCTATTTCTATTTAAGCCCTAACTCTGATTTGATGTGAAATCTTAATATTTCAGTTCCTCGCTTCAAGCCCTTGGTTTCCCCTTTGCAAAAAGGGCATCATTACTAGAGGACAATGTGACACAACTATTAGGTTGGTGAAAAAGTCATTGCTGTTTTTGCCTTTAAAAGTAATGACAAAAAAACACAATTACTTTTGCACCGACCTAATACTACTAAATGTTCCCTGATGAAAGTGTGGTTACAATAGAAGCATAATTTTAACAGTAGAATGAATCATGTGTGGGTATAAGGGAGAAAATAAACAATGACTAAGCTCCTACTATGTGCCCAGCTTTTTACGCACATTATTTCCTATAAACTTTGTAACACTTCTGAGAGGAGGGTATTTATTATTTACTCATTTTACAGTGTGGATTGTCAAAGTTAAATAACTCAAACCAATATGGATATTAAGTAGCAAAGTTGAATATGAACGTATGTCTGTTAGAGTCCAAAGCTCACTTTCTGTTAATGTGATTTTCTTACTCTCCTGGAGAGAGGTGCTCCATTTGAGTAGAATCACTTACTGTAACTCTTAAGGAGAGAAGGTGCAAATATAAACTATACTAAATGTATTGATTCTCCCCTGGACCCTCCTGGCCTAGCAATTTTCCTTTCACTGGAATTTTAGATGATCAGGTGGCAGATTTATGCCAGTGACCACCAGAGGGGGATAACAGCTGGCAGAGCGCACAGTGCATGTGTGTACACGCCCACATGCAAGCACAGAGGTTCCCCAGTGCCTACCCAAATAATAGAGGATCAACATACAGAGACAACTTGTAAAACAAAGACCCCTGAATAAGCAGGGCTTTCTCTCAGCCTCTCCACTACTACCAAACCCTGCTGAGTTTGAGCACACCTTGTGGAAAAGAAGGAAACCAGGTATCCCTAGCTCAGGCAAAGGATATTCCCGTTTTGAAAAGAATTTTAAAAACAGGTTTGACCTACTGGGTCTCATAATCAAAGAATATTATGTGCACAGTTAAAGGAAATAGATTTGGAACCAAAAGATGAGGGTTTTTAGTGTTGGCCCAACCACATCTGTTGTATGGTCATGCACAAGCCCCTTCCCACCTCTGTCCATTTCCTCAAATGTAAAACGAGGACCTCAACAACCACCTCTCAGGTTTACCATAAACACAAAACGCAATGAGGTAAGTCAGAGTAATCTGTAAGTTGTAAAGGCTATACAAATGTCAATTGCTCTTATTGGTATTATAAATATGATTATTTATTCAGTATTGATGTTCTCACATGACAAGGCCCTGTCCTTATGTTGTTTAACAATAAAAGCAAAACAAATGTGGCCTTTCACCCAGCTGCCTAGACAACCCAAGGCCTGGTGTGGGAATAACAGGACTTGGATTGTATGAAATAAAACAGAAGGACCCAAGCTGATAATAAAGTCTGGAAGGAAGGGTGCAGGTTCCTCATGCTGGTATTTTGTTTTCTTCCTGCCTCTCCCTGTCTTCCCTTTCAGAGAAGGAGAACCCTTTCTTTCCTAGGACTACTGTAACAAATTGCCACAGACTGGATGGCTTAGAACAGCAGAAACTTATTGTCTTACAGTTCTGGAGGCCAAAAGTCTGAAATCTAGGTGTTGGCAGGGCCATGCTCCCTCTGAAGGCTCCTGGGGAGAATCCTTCCCGGCTTCTTCCAGCTTCTGGTGGCTGCTGGAATTTCTTGGCCTGTGGCCACATCGTTCTCATCTCTGTCTCCATCTTCACATCACTGTCTCCTCCTCTTTCTGTCAAATCTTCCCTGTGTATTTCTTTTTTTTTCTTTTCCTTTGTTTTTTGTGGGGGGTGACGGGGTCTCCCTCTGTTGCCCAGGCTGGAGTGCAGTGACATGATCTCTGCTTACTGTGACATCTGCCTCCCAGGTTTAATCGATTCTTCTGTCTCAGCCTCCCAAGTAGCTGGGACTACAGTCATGCACCACCACAATCATCTAACCTTTTTTTTTTTTCTTTTTGAGACAGAGTCTCGTTCTGTCACCCAGGCTGGAGTGCAGTGGCACGATCTCAGCTCACTGCAAGATCCACCTCCTGAGTTCACACCATTCTCCTGCCTCAGCCTCCCGAGTAGCTGGAACTACAGGTGCCCACCACCATGCATGGCTAATTTTTTGTATTTTTAGTAGAGACAAGGTTTCACCATGTTGGCCAGGCTGCTTGAACTCCTGACCTCAGATGATCCACCTGCCTGGGCCTCCCAAAGTGCTGGGATTACAGGTGTGAGCCACTGCACCCAGCTATGTATTTCTTATATAAATGCTTCTCATTAAATTTAGGGCCGTCTGGCTAATCCAGGATGATCTCTCCATCTTCTCAAGATCCTTAACTTCATTACATCTGCTATGACCATTTTTTTCCAATAAGGTAACATTGACAAGTTCCAGCAATTAAGATGT
Organism: Hylobates moloch; assembly: GCF_009828535.3. Taxonomy (NCBI): domain Eukaryota; kingdom Metazoa; phylum Chordata; class Mammalia; order Primates; family Hylobatidae; genus Hylobates; species Hylobates moloch. The sequence continues at coordinate 26,932,394 of NW_026652291.1, forward strand.
AACATGTCTTTTGGGGGAACCACCATTCAATCCACAACAAAGCCCAACCAGAACAAACTCAAAACCAAAATAATAATAATAATAATATGAACGGTGTGATACTGTACTGTGGGATGTACAGAATGAGATGCTAGCTCTGACTCTAAGAAGGGAGAATTGTGAGATCCAAGGAATCGGAAGCACAGGAATGCAAGGTCAAGTCTTCTGGGAAGGACAGTGGGAGGGCTTCCTGGAGGGAGTGACGCTTGAATTGAGCTGCGAAGGATGGATTTTGATAAGGATTGGTAGGAAAAGGAAGGGAAGAAAATTCTGATGAAGGAAATTGCAAGAACAAAGATGCAGAGGTTAAAAAGACATATTTAGAAGAAGAAAATAGGGAGGAGAAAGAAGGATGAAATCAAGAATATATCTGGATGAGGAAGTAAAAGTAAAAGTATCTCACCATGTCACAGGGGAAAGCAGAAAGCTAGAAATCAACCATGGTAAGGGGATGATTCCACTCCACTGCATGCTCCTGTTTCTTGATCTAGCCATCAACTACTCCTAAAACATAAGCCCTGCCCTGGGTAATTCTGCCCCTGACTGTGGAATGCAAACAATTCACAGAGAGGTGCAGCCTTCAGGACAGGAGGTTCAAGACAGACAGACAGACTGCCAAGGATGGAGTGCCGCAGCAGAAAACAAAGCAACCCCAGCCCATTCCCTGTGCCTCAGGACACAGACAGTTGGACCCAGTTAATTGAAATTTAAGCTTCAGGCAATAGGATTTATACAAACACCAAGAAAATAGCAGGAGGATGCTAACAGCATGCAAATCGATGAGATGGGAGCCCTTTAAGACAATCATTCAGATTGGGCAGCCAGGTGCAGACAGCAATCCCGTGCAGCACACCCCACCCCAACCCTTCCTCACCTCCTCCTGGCTCTCTCCTCCCCCATAGCACAGCTCCTGGACAGGCCTGATTTGCTCTAATAAAAGCAGCCTCGGCCCCAGGGAGCCTACAGGACGAACATAGCTGATTTTACCTCTTTAACCCTGGATCTAGGAAAACAGCCGAACACTGACTCTGGCCTTCCCTGGGGAGGAACCTGGAGCTTTATCTCGTGAGTTGCACGACCTCTAGGAACCTGTGCATGAGTGAGATAAACTCCGTGCCCAAGAGGAAGCCTGCTTATCTCCCAACAAAGCATCTTTGCAAATTACATTTTTTTTTTTTTTTGCATCTCAGGGAAGGGAGTATTTATAAAAACAATAGCTGCAATAACAGTAATCATCATCATCATCAGCTGATGCCTGCATCCTGGCCATTCCTCAGGGAAGAAGGTGATGGGGCCTGCAGGGCAGGATTGTGCTGGGACTGTGGGTGACTCATGTGCCAGGGGTGGGCAGCTTCCCTGAGGGTCCTGGAGCCCAATGTCTGGTTTGAGAGATATGGCTGCCACCTCTCTTCACACAGAATAAACAAATGATTAACTGTCTCATTACAACTGTGCAGGAAGACACACAACTCACGTACCGACCGGTGGTGCAGCCAAGAGATTTATATTATTTAACAATAAAAGCAAAACAAACGTGGCCTTCTACTCCACTGCTTGCCTGCATGAGGCCCCTCATACTAAAGCAAGGCAGTGGTGGTGGGGAATGCGGGCAGTGCCCTCATGTGGGAGGACAAAGATTCCAGCCAAAAGGAAGGAGCAGGTGCCAGGCCACCTTCCTGGCATTTGGGGCCTGGGGTCCAGATCAGGGTAGGAGTAGGCAGACTGGAATAGAAGGAGGAAGAGAGGGAATGAGACGTCAGAAATGCAACATAGTTTACTCAGGAGCTACTTGTGGGTGTTCACTTCCTGGGAAGCAGAACAGGACTAGAAAGTAAGAGACCCCAGCTCCAGTCCTAGCTCTGACCCTACCAAGATGGGTGATAAGTTGAGCAAATTTTGCCTTGGTTTCCACACCTGTAAAAATTCTGCCTTGGTTTCCACACCTGTAAAATAGGGATAAAGTTTTAAGAAAAAAAGTACTATGAGAATGCAAGTCATCATTATTGCTGCTTTATTACACTGTATAGCAGCTAGAGCAAGCTCTGAACTCAGACTTCCTGGGATCTGATCTCAGCTCAACCACTTACTAGCTGCGTGACCATATGCAATTAACTTCTCTTTGTGGGCTGTAAAATGGGTATGCCAATTACATTTACCTCTCAGGAATAAAAAAGACAATTCCTAAAGAGCACTAAACAATGCCTGGCACACAGGGGCAGATGCTCAATGTGCTGTAGACATTACCATGTTTATCCTTGTTCCTCACCAATGCCCTTGTTTTAAACAGAAAACCTAGATTTACACTTGCAAGAATTCCAATTACAAATTCTTGCCCCTAGATCTAAGCTTTTCTCTACCTTTTCCTCCTGTCTCATAGAAAGAGGTACCCTGGTTTTTTACAAGATACAAACTATTCTTCCCTCCTCTGGGGTTTCGATCCAAAAGTCATTTTTTTTTTAACTATCTTCAGATCCTTCCACCCCACTGGCTCTGTGTTCCCTCTCCCTACAAACATGATCAAGCCCCACTTATCCTACAAACAACCCCGTTCCAACCATGTCTCCCCCTCAAGCCAGCAACCTCCACATTCCTTTCCCCACTGAAGAAAGTAATCTATATTCTTTGCCTCCACTTGCAACTCTCATTCCCTCCCTGGCTCCATCCTCCACTACTCTACTGGTGGCAAAAGATACCAAGCATGTCCGGCTTGTCAAGTCTATGCCAAAACTTCTCCCCAGGCTTCAGCTTGAGCTCTTGGTGGCATGTGGCTTGCTGACAACCCTCTCATTGAAATCCTTCTTTCTCTCAGCCTCTCCGACACAGCTGTGTCCTTGTTCTCCTACTTCTTTTCTATCTACTTTTCCTACGCCTCTTTCACTAGCTCCTGGTCTTAGCCCTCGAGTGTCATTGTCCCTCAGGGGCTAGGCTTTGGTGCCCTTCTCTTCTGGCATGGGCAGCACCCAAGTGCTCTCAATAGGCTCAGACCCAGTAGGCTTAGACCCCGAGGTGCCAGGTGTGTAGAGGCTAAGAGCTTGGGGCAGTGTTGTACGGCTGAGTGGCTGATAGAGTGCTTTCAAAAGCTGTGTGACTGGGCAGTTATTAGATTAGCTGCAATAAAAGCAGCTTAACACCTGTTCTCTTACACCAGGCCACTACACACACTTATTTCAACCCCTCATCCTTGGCAATATTTGAGTTGCTGAGCCTTGCCACTTAGTTTCTCCAAGATAATCTCACCCACTGCACAGGTCACACACCGCCCCTAGTGCTGACAGGACATCAAACCTTATTTTTGCTATATATTCCTCTTTTGAACTCAAAACGAAATTTCCAGCTGTTTAATGATTCTCTCCACCTGGATGTCCAAAGAAGTCCTCAAGTATATCTGAATCTCCAAAATTCCTTGTCTATCTTGGTTAATAATATCATTACCCACTCAGGTATTATAAATAGAAATCTGAGGATTATTTTTTATTCTCAATTAATTTTCCTTCTCCTCAGTTTCTAATAATCTACCATATCCTGTCAATTTTACCTACAAAACATCCAAAGAATCTGTCTCTCCCTCCTTGTCCACTCTGTCACTGTACTAATGAGCCCCATCACCACACCCCACATCTACCCCCAGGACGTTCTTTATCAAGTCCATCTTCAACACCAGCCACCAGAAACATCTTTCTAAAACTAAGTCTGTTTGCAGAATAACCCCACTCTCCAGGGTACCTTCTACATCTGAAAACCTGGTCTCTCCTTCTACTTCTCTTACCATTAAATTTTTTAATTGATTTCTTATTGGTTAAGGTGTTCATGAAAAATCACCTGGGAAATTTATTAAAATGCAGATTCCCAGGTCTCTGACCCCAAAAGTCTAATTGAACAGTTTTTAGTGAGTCTAGGCGATCATATTTTCAACAAGCACTCTGAAGGATTTTAGTACCAGTTCTCCACAAACCACAATTTTAGAAACTGTGATCAGAAACCACAGGATGGGCTGGGCTCATCATGCCTGTAATCTCAGCACTTTGAGAGGCCGAGGCAGGTGGATCACTTGAGGTCAGGAGTTCAAGACCAGCCTGGCCAACATGAGGAAACCCTGTCTCTACTAAAACTACAAAACTTAGCTGGGCATCGTGGCACACGCCTGTAATCCCAGCTACTCAGGAGACTGAGACAAGAGAATCACTTGAACCCAGGAGGCAGAGGTTGCAGTGAGCTGAGATCATGCCACTGCACTCCAGCCTGGGCAACAGAGTGAGACTCTGTCTCAAAAAACAAAAAAAAAAAAAAAGAAAAGGAAAAGAAAAAAAGAAAAGAAAAAAATAAACCACCATACAATTGTTAAGAACCTGAACTTCGAAATCAGGCTACCAGTGGGTTGAATTCCAACTCTCCCTCAGTTAGCTGTACCTGTCAGCATGACACTTTACCGCTCCACGCCTTGGTTTCTTCATCTAAAGTATAAGGGTAATAATAACAATACCTCCAGATACTGAATTTGTCCCATGTCAGGCACTGTGCTGTCTTCCAAAGGACAGCCTCTTGATCATCATAACAACCATATGAAGTGGATGCTATTATTTACTCCATTTTCCCAATGAGGAAACTGAGGCACGGAAAGGCTAAGAAACTTGCTGAAGGCTGCAGAACTAACGAATAGCAGAGCTGGGTTTTGAACACTGGTAGTTCAAACCTACCAGAGTTCATGCTCTTAGCCATCACCCATAAGGTTGTCATGGATATTACACGAAATAACCCACAGGAAGCACTGAGCATGTTGCCCTGCACGTAAGAGCTAAATAAATGACGGTCATGATTCCTGTGGTGGTTTTTAATGCTAGAACTATCATGACAGAATCAACTTGACACTCCCCAATTTGAAAGGCAGCAGAGGGTTATAGATAAGCAGACTCTAACTGTGTTGTCCAATACTGTCCTCACTAGCCACATGTGCCTATCTAAATTTAAATATAATAAATCAAAATTAAAATGTAAAATTCATGTGTCTCACGAGCCACATTTCAAGTGCTCAATAGCACGTGTGGGTGGTGGCTTCCTTGCTGAAAGCAAGGATTCAAAACATTTCCATCATCACCGAAATTTCCACTGGACAGAGCTGCTGTAGAGTAAACTGCTGGAATAAAATCCCAAATCTGCTCATTGATAGTTCTTTGGCACGATTATTTTCCTCCCTGTGCCTCAGTTTCCTGATCTGTAAAGCAAGGATAATAACAGTATTCACCTTGTGTGGTTGCACTGAGGAATATACGAGTTAATATAATTAATGTGCTTAGAATATAATTAATGTACCCTGACATACAGTAGGTGACATAAAAATGTGTGTGTTTATTATTACGGGGGTGGTTGGCATCATTACAAATATACTCAATCCACTTGGCACCACAGCATTGACATTTAAACCTGTGTATCTCTCCTATACCTGAGATGTTCTTCTCTCCCACCTTCTACCTGCTGCACACCTGACAGATTCCTACACTGCTTCTAAAACCGAGTTAACCTGTGATTTTCTTTCCAGGGTTTTCACCAAGCACTCTCACTCCTGGCAGAATTCATTGCTTCTCAAGCCTACAAACTCTGGCAGCCATGCCTGCTGATTCTTCACTCCACCACTCTGAATTCCAATTGCTCTAGGTTCCTGCTCCTGTCATATTCCCTTAAAATACCTTCTAAGATTTGCAGTTCTCCTTGGAAATGAGAACAAGGCCTGCATTTTGGGGAACAGCCCACTGCAAGTCAGCAGATAGAGGCTTGCAAACCCTTTCATGATGAAACGCATCCAGGAAGAGAAGCAAATGTGATGTTGTGCCTTGGGCACTGTGTCTATCACAAATCCCTGGATGTCGATGTGTGACCTTTGGAAAAAGTCTCACTGGCTGAAATGTCTCTGCATTGTTCTTTGACTGGCAATGAATTATTCTGGGTGGAGATGAAAATGTTTCATTAAGTAATTTCTCAAATAGGTGAACTGGGAAGCCCAGAAGTTTGGGACTGGGAGGGGAATAGAATGTGAACACTACACTTTTGTTTTCACAGAACATTTATTGCTCCAAGTACATCCTAGGAAAATAACATTTATCAAGTTATTAATTGCCAACTTTCAGAAGAAAAGGTCTTTAATGTGAGTGTGGTGACTAAGCCAGGAGGCAGAGCAATACTACTTAGCAGTGCTATAACCTCAGCCACAGCCCTGAAGCTTTCTGAGACTCAGTTTCCCATTTGTGAAATGAAGGTAACAATCTACCTGGTAAAAAGGAAATGAGGACTAATGTACATGCACCCTTCTCACAGGGCCTGTCATACAGCAGACCCTCAATCAATAGCGGCCAATACTATTTCTGGATTCCAGCAAAGCTTTCCTTCCAAGAACAATCACATAAAATTTATAAAGAATCAGGGAAGTGAAGACCAGATAGAAATGCATTTCTGTGATATTAAGGCTGAGAGTTACAGAGCCACAAGTAAGCAAACATGAATCTCCAAAGTAACTATAATTCAGCCAGATTGCACAGGTCTCTTTGCAAAGGCCATTTAATAACATGTGGAGTTCTACAAAATCCTCTACATGGTACTAAGTCAAGTTCCCGTAGAAGGGGCATGTGGACAACCAGAAACTGTTGCATGGCTTTAGCCGCCTGCAAGCCCCTTTCTGTCAGTTGTCTCTAGACAACTAGCAAGCTCAGGTCTCTTGGATTTTAGTGGAACTGTTATTCACCTCCATTTCCCTCTCTTATCACCACCTGGCCTCCTCTTGGCCACAGCTGCTTCTTGAGTGGAGCAGTCTCTGCATTTTCTTCACTTCTTGTTCACTTGCAACTCATTGATCATGGCCTTCACCCACTCCTCTGTAGCTGTTCTCACCATGGTGAGTATTCTTTTTATTCATCATAGCTGTCCTCGCATCCCTCTGAGCAGCTATCCTGACTCAGAGGCAGTGTGACAAGAATGACCTCCAATGACCCTCACCTTTGTCCAAATCCCTCCCCTTTGAGTGTGAGCAAATAAGACGTGACTGTTATGATTATGTATGCTATACAGTGTTATGAGTTTATTTGTGTCCCCCCAAATTCATATGCTGAAGTCCTAAACCCCAGTATCTCAGGATGCTGTGTCCTTACTTGGAAACATGGTTACAGATGTAATTAGTTACGATGGGGTCATTAGGGTGGGCCTAAATCCAATATGACTAGATGTCCTGATAAAAAAGGAAATTTTGACAAGGAAAACATCATACAAATATGAAGACAGTCATCTCTCTACAAGCCAAGGAGAGAGGCCTGGAACAGATCCCTCCCTCACAACCCTCAGAAGGAACCAATCTTGCCAATACAGACGGTCCCTGACTTGGGAAGATTTGACTGACAATTTTTCAGCTTTACGATGATGTGAAAGTGATATGCATTCAGTAGTCACCTTACTTTGAGCACCCATACAACCATTCTGTTTTTCACTTTCAGTACAACATTTCGATAAATTACATGAGATATTCAACATTTTATTGTAAAACAGGATTTGCCTTACGATTTTGCCCAATTGTAGGGTAATGTAAGGGTTCTGAGCATGTTTAAGGTAGGCTGGGCTAAGCTATGATGTTTGGTAGGTTTGGTATATTAAATGTATTTTCAACTTACAATATTTTCAACTTACCATGGGTTTGTCAGGACATCACCTTGTTGTAAGTCAAGGAGCATCAGTACCTTCACTTCAGACTTCTAGCCTTCAGGACTGGGAGACAACAAAATTTTGTTGTCTGAGCCACTGTTTTAGTCCATTTTGTACTGCTATAATAGAATACTGGAGACTTGGTAATTTATAAAGAACAGAGATTTATTTCTTACGGCTTCTGGAAGCTAAGAAGTCCAAGGTCAAGGAGCCCACATCTCGGGGGGCCTTCTTGCTGCATCATCCCATAGTGGAAGGTAGAAGAGAGCATGCACGCAAGAGAAAGGGGAAGGGAGCTAAACTCATCCTTTCATCAGGAAACTACTTCAATGATAACTAATGTGCTCCCTTGATAATGACATTAATCCATTCATGGGGTACAGCCCATGTGACCTAATCACCTCTTAAAGGTCCATCTCTCAACATTGTTGCATTGGGGATTAAGTACCCAACATATAAACTTTGGGGGACACATTCAAACACAGAAGCCACCCAGCTTATTATGGCAGTCCTAGCAAGCTAACATATATGGCAAAAAGAAGATTATCTAGTTGGGCCCAATAGAATCACATGAGCCTTTAAAAGGCAGAGAATTTTCTCCAGCAAGTAGCAGAAATTAGAGATGTGAAGCATAAGTAGGATTTGATGAACCACTGCCACCCTCGAAGATGTAGGCAACGTGACAAGGAATCCAAGAGACCCTTAGGAGCTAAGAGTGGCTCTTGGCTGACAGCACGCAAAAAAACAGGGACTTCAATCCCATAACTGTGAGGCACGGAATTTGGCCAACAATAGGCATGAGCTTGGACAGGGATTCTTCCCAGAATCTGCAGATAAGAGCCCACCCAGGCAACACCTTGATTGCAGCCTTGTAAGACCCTAAGCAGGGGAACTCATCAAAGCCTGCTTTTGCTTCTGACCTACAGAACCGTGAGCTAATAAATGTATCTTGTTTTAAGCCACTAAGTTTGAGGTAATTTGTGACAGCAGCAATAGAAGAATAATAGACTCCAACCCTCAGATCTCTTCCCTGATGTGTTTTCTTATAGGATAGCGTGAATTCTGGGTTCTTAGTCATGGACTGCAAGCCCTTCACTAAGTTTTCTCCACTCCTTACTGCCAAAGTTTCCCCACTGGTCAGATATTCCTGATTCCAACAATTATACCAGTCTGTCAGGTATACCTGCCAGTCTGTCAGGAAATGACAAGAGACCTGGAGTTGGACATATTAGGATAAGAGGAAGGTGAAGGAAGAAGGAATTAGAAGACAATATAACTTAAAACCAGGCAAGGCAGCTTTACTGAACTTCTCTTTCTCACCTGAGGCACAGGAGCTTGCCCAGGCCACCAAAGCTCTCTGGGCTTCTCACCTGCTGGAAAAAAACTATTTCCTTCCTCATGCACATGCTTGACATCTTCTGCTCCCCTACACTGACACTTTTTCACTGTTGGGCTGACAGGGTCAGGGGAGCTTGTTCTAGCCAATGCTGAACAGCTTGATACTTCCCAGAGGTAAACCTTGGCAGGCAGCTAGGGGACAAGTTGTAAAACCCCTTTAGATAAAAGGAGACAGCACTGCAGGCACACATGGTGGAGAAAGGAGCTGAGACATGTCAAAAAAAAAAAAAAAAAAACCCGAGTGCAGCTTTGGAAGATGGGTCTGGCAAGCCATATACACACTAAGGAGCAGCCTTGGCATGTGAGCTGCTAGAATTCCCATCTGGAAATTCTGTAGGGCAAGTCAACGTGACTGGTGTTCTGAATATGCCAACGTTAGGATACAACTTTCAGAAACAAATTCTTTTTCTTTCAAATTATTCCTTCTTCAAGCTCCAGACTCACCTCTTCTCCTGGAGGTTTCATGGGCCCCTCTAACTCAACATGTCCAAAATGAATCCATCATCTTTTCCTCCCCCATAATGGCACCAGTACTGAGTACCCCGGTTAAAATTCTGGCCACAGAAAGAGTGTAGCCTTGTGTTCAAATCCCAGCTGTGCATTTTACTGGCTTACTGACCTATGAGCCTTAGTTTCCTCACCTGCAAAGTGGGGATAATAATAATATTTACCTCCAAGGAACGTTGTAAGAAAATAATGAGAAAATTCATGTAATGGATGTAGCTCAGTAACTGCCTACAGAAAGCATGCAATGAGAGTTAAGTTCAAATATTGCTATTATTATTATTACTTTATAATCTGTAAAACTGAGGAAGTAGACCAGTCACTAAAGCCAGTTTCAACCCATAAGCATCCATGAGGTCTACACATAATTTTTTTCGGATGCTCCCTCCCACCTATCATATGAAGACCAAAGATATACTCCCCAACACACATGCACATGCTTTTCCTTCCCTTTGTCTTTCTTTGCTCCAGCTGTTCTTTTGCCTACACAAAAGATTTATACTTATTTCTGTCAAAATCACATCAGTTTTCCAAAACTGAGCTAAAATGCCAAATCATCAACAGAACCTTCCCTGATCCTCAACTAGAAATAATCCCACTCATTCCTATACTCCTATTGCCATACCCTTAGGAAACATCACATTGTGTACAGTACGGGTGTTCGAGGATACTCTTCTTCCCTCCCCATTAGATTTAAGCTTCTTGAGGTCAAGTGATGAGAATAATTAACCTTAGTTTCCCTTAGTGCCAATCAAGTTCCCTGGACCCTTAGGGAACATCACATTGTGTATGGTACAGGTGTTCGAGGATACTCTTCTTCCCTCTCTATTAGATTTAAGCTTCTTGAGGTCAAGTGATGATAGTAATTCACCTTAGTTTCCCTTAGTGCCAATCAAGTTCCCTGGACCTAAAGAAAACGAAATCCATAAACATTATTTGAATGAATGACTAAATGAATGCAGAATCTCCTATGCACCCTCTGGTAATAAAGAGGGAACCATACCCAGGGGAAATACACAGGCTGCCTTGCTGGTCTGCTTCAGAGGCCTCCATATTTTCTAAATACATCAAATCAGTACTTAAGGTGGATTTCACTCACCTATTTTAAAATAACAATTCATTCAGTATAAATTGTCTTGAAAAATAGAAAAATCTTTTAAGAATTAGAAAACAAGCGAGCTGGGCAGAAAGGCAGAGGAATTAAGCAGATGCTAATAGCATTGGACCTGCAATACCCAGAACTCTCTAGGATGAATATGAACTCTAAGTGCCCAGAAGGAAAAATAAACATAAAAACAAAATAAAATCAACTCCCCAAAATTGCAATCCATCTTTACAAGGTCAGTACCAAGTGAGCACCACCTTCAGCTGTCTGGTCAAGGTTGGTGGATTAGGATTTATTTCTTTATTGTTCCAAATGGGTTAGTAGAGAATTGTTTCTGCCACAGTGCACCTACTTCTCTGAACGAGAGCTATGCAGGGCAGAGGTATGAAAGCCTTTCAGCTGGATGCACATGGGCTGAGCTGGAGGACCACTCGCTATGAGGGTCCTAAGGTGGGTCCCTGATGTTCCCATTGTTTTTGGCTATAAATCTGAGGAAACAAGATGAGAAGGAACGTGGTGTCTGAACAAGAGCACTGGACTAGTATTTATAAAACCTTAGGTGCTGGCTTTGTCCCTGCATGTCTGCTTTTATGAAAGTCACTTCCCCTCTTTGAGTCTCACTTTTTCCATCCATGAAATGAGAAGTTTTAGCCAGACTGGTGGAAACATTTAGCCATAGTAATGCTAGAAGAGTGCCTCTAAAAATACTAATTCCCAGGGTTCACCCCACAGATGGATGGATTGGTCCAAGACAAGACTCAAGCATCAGCGATTTTACAGTTGATAACAATGGGATAAAATAATTCTTTTTCATTTTTTAAAAACTGAGACAGGGTCTTGCTCTGTCACCCAGGCTGGAGTGCAGTGGTGTGATCACTGCTTACTGCAGCCTCGAACTCCTGGGCTCAAGTGGTCTTCCCACCTTAGCCTCCCGAGTGGCTGGGACTGTAGACATGCAACACCATACCCAGCTAATTTTTTAAAACATTTGTTTTAGAGATGGGGTCTTGCTATGTTGCCTACGCTGCTCTCAAACATCTGGCCTCAAGCAATCTTCCTGCCCTGGCCTCCCAAAGTTCTGGGATTACAGGCATGACCCACCATGCTCAGCCCATCCCTTTCAATTCTAATGCTCATTGATTCTGTAGGAATCTTTGTAGAAATCAAGAAGTTTCCTTTTCATCATAGGGGATAAGTCTGAGACAAAAATCTGACAGAAAACTAAGTGATCTATATGAGTAATAATACTAACACATATTTTCAGCTCCTAAGGGTCTACAAATCTATATTCTCTGAGTTAAGACATCTCTGGGGTGTTGTGCCCAGGCCTTCATCACTGGCCATCCTAACTCCACACAGACCCTATTAAAGCAGGGCTTGGTCAGGAGAATGGAGCAGGAGCCGGCACAACAAATAGAACTCTCTCTGTGTGCCTGAGTGGCTCCTCATGCCGAAGCAGGTGCTGATCATCTTGTGTGACTATCTGAGTAAAATCTTTTCCAAGCACATCTCTCTTGCAAGTCCATACTCTGGAGATACATTATTAAGTTGACTTTATGATGCGGATTCATCACATTGATTAACAAGTTTCGGCAACTAGAGTAGGATTTGTACCCACACTAAAAAGAAGAAAGCTGAGGAACTAACAATATCTAGCACATGTTGCATATTTAATAGTAATTACTGACTGGGCGTGGTGGCTCATGCCTGTAATCCCAGCACTTTGGGAGGCCAACGCGGGTGGATCGCTTGAGGTCAGGAGTTCGAGACCGGCCTGACCAACAAAGCAAAACCCCATCTCTACTAAATATGCAAAAAAATATATATATATGTTTGCACACACTTTTAATCCCAGCTACTCAGGAGGCAGAGGCACGAGAATTGCTTGAACCCAAGAGGTGGAGGGTTGCAGTGAGCCAAGATTATGCCACTGTACTCTAGCCTGGGTGACAGAGCAAGACTCTGTCTCAAAAAATAATAATAATAATAGTAATTATTGGTCTGAGGTTGGGGTTAGACTTAGGGTTAGGGTTGTAATATCACTGGGAATAAGGTTAAGGATAAGATTGGTGTGATGATTAAAACGATTAATTTTATGTGCAAAGTTGATTGGGCTATCAGGTACCCAGATACTTGAGCAAACATTATTCTAGTTGTTTCTGTGAGGGTGTTTTTTTGGATGATATTAACATTTAAATTGGTAGGCTGAATAAAACAGATTGACTGTGCATAGGCCTCATGCAATTGGGTGAAGAGCAGAATAGAACACAAAGGCTGACCTCCCGCAGTAAGAGAGAATCTGTCCTGTCTAATGGCCTTTGAACTGAAACACTGGCTCTTCCTCAATCTCAGACCTGTCAGTCTTTAGACTAGAACTACAACATCAGCTTTCCTGGGTCTCCAGCTTGCCATCTCACCCTGTAGAGCTTGGCACTTGTCAGCCTCCATAATCATGTGAGCCAATTTGTTTTAATAAAAATCTCTCTTCTCTCCTCTCTCGCTGTCTCTCTCCCCTCTCCCTCTTTCACTCTCTCTCAATAGGAGAGAGATATATTATACATACATATCCTATTGGTTCTGTTTCTCCAAAGAACCCTGAATAATATAGTTGGGATAGAGTTGGAAATTGAGATAGAGTTGGGGTTATAGTTTGGTCTAGGTTGGGGTTAGGATTGGGGAATAGAGCTGGGCATATGGTTGGGAATAAGGTTGGCTTTGGCCTAAGTTTTGGCTTAGGGTTGAATTAGGGGAGAGTTGTGAAGGGAAACAAAATGTCTAGCATCACTGTCACTGATGTGACTTTAACAAGGGAACAGAAACTGATTATTGAGTGGCTACCAAGTATTATTCTTGATTCTTTTATTTGCATAACAGTAACAGCAATACTTATTATTCTTAAGTCTCAACTACATGGCAGGTGCTATGTTCGTGGTTTTGACTTTTACCTCATTTAATCCTTTTAAAAACCCTGTAAAGTAGATATTATCTTATATTTTTAAACAAAATCAGAAAACTGAGGTCATCAAGAGATAATCAAACATGTCCAAACTCAAAGTTGGGAATGTGATGTTTGAACTCAGCTCTTTCTTACTCCAAAGTCATTTGGTGCCTAAGCACTGCCTGGGATGGTAAAGAATTGGTAACGTCCCCCAAAGGACAAGAAACCAGGAGGGACCCATTTCTTCCTCAGTGGAAGGTCAGGAAATGCCTCTGGCTAATGGGTAGAGGTGGGAAAAGGAAGATGTATTATCTTTCTTTCAGGGCATCAGTGATATCTGTGTTCTTAGCCTGGGCTCTGATTTATAACTCACTTCCCTGAGTGAGACTAGAGGCATTCTTTCTTTCCAGGGGAGACTCTGTCCCCCTTAGTCTAAGTGATATGCAGCCTCCATGTCCATCTTCTGCTCTGTGACATCAGCAATGAGTTATTTTCTTTCTTCATATCAACCCCTTCTAGGACCTACCCAAAGACGCAATTTCTTTTACATTTTTCTCGTCCTTCGAAAGGCTCCTTCCAGAGTCACATAAATGCCGGATTCATTATACCAGTTCTCAGGTAGAAGCCTGTGTTAAAGAGGCTTCGATCGATCTTTTAAATAAAGCTGGCAAAATATTTCACTTACTCTGTGCTTTCTGTTCCCTAATGTCCTCCAACCAGCTTTACCTCCTGGCCCTGCTCTGCCATGGAACCAGACACCTCCCTCCTTCCACCCTCCAGGGTTTGGCTCACAACAAACACACTTAGAATTGGAACAGGTACTTTTATCAGCAGATTTTTAACTCGCACAAGGGAATAGACAGGTTGCCCAGTTCCTATTTCCCTGCAGGGGAAGTTGAGAAAAAAGAAAGTGAAATAACTGAAATCAAGCAAATCTAGAGAAAATAGCTTTGCCTCTGACCCACAGACACCGCCTCCTCCTTCCGTGGGGGCACCGCTGCCTCCCAAGGAGCTCCAAGACTTGCTCTTACCTTCCCCTTGACCCTTTTGCTCCTCCTTCCCCCTCAGTCCTTCAGTCTTCTCCTCCTTGGGGCTTTTAAAAACAGTTTTCTCCTCCCAGCCTGATTTTCATTTTGAAGTAATCAGGAAACTATGAGATTCTGCAAAGAGTATCAAACTTGAGGGTTGAACATGTTTATTCCAAATCTCAACTCTGCCTCTCTCTGGTTTGGGCAGGATCTCTAACCTCTTCTAGGCTCAGTTCCCATGGTCTGTGATGGGGTTCAGAACACACTACCCCAAAATAACAGCACTTTGACACATTGGATATTTTAATCTAAAATAATTTAAGAAAACCCAGGAAGAATTTTCTGACCTTCCCCTGAAGCAGGTCATAAGACCCTCACATTAGAGGTGCCCAGATGAAGGGAGCATCCTTATCTGCCAAGACCAGGGACCCAGGGAGGAATCCAGACAGGCCCGGCTACATTTCCTGGAGCTCACTACGCTTACCTCACACTGTTTGCCCTATCAAGTTTCTCCATGCCTTTTCACTCTTCATCAAGCCTGCCATAAAAAACACTCGGGGTTAACTGTTCTTCAAATCTTGGTTTCCTTATGAAGGCTCCTCTATTACATAAAACATAGTAAATAATTTTGTGTGCTATTCTCTTCTTAATTCATCTTTTGTTATAGGGCCCCCAGCCAGGAACCTAGAAGAGTAGAAGGAAAAGATTTTTCCCCTTCCTCTGCAACCTGTGAATGGCAGTGAGATCTCCTTCAATGCAGAGTCCCTACTGTCAAGGTGTTAGATGAAGCTATACCTCATATGATCCTGGAAGAAGCCAAATGCAAGTGTCTGAAACAACAGCAGACCTAGTGTTTTGGAGGATCACGGTGTGTGGGCCACCCTGTAAGGGACCCTATACCCTCTCCTAAGTCCCCCCCAGCCTCTGCTCTCATTTCCTTGATGCGTCCTCTCCCACTTGGCCTTTGAAAAGACATCTAACTTGAGAAGAGTCAATGAGCTCTCTGGGAAATAGGGAGAAGCAGACAGGCCCCTGTGCTCCCCAGGATGGTCCAGCTGGCCTCAGGTCGGGTGATGCCTGCTCCTGGCTACCCACAACCTATGCAGCACATACTTCACTTCCTGGAACTACACAGGAAGTGCTACTTCTGGATCTTCCAGGAATCAGGTGGCCAGGCCGCTCACGTGGTGCATATTTATAACTTCTTGGGCCTTGACTATGGGCCAAATGTTACATTCACAGCTCATTTGCTATTAATTAGGTGCTGCAGTTCCTCAGCTAAATAACTAACCAGCCAGACAGGAGCCCTGAAGTTCAAAAAATGCCATGAACTGTGGTACAAATCAAAGAGGGGTGAAGGAGGTAGGGCCAGGAGCCAATAGTGGATGGGGGAAGAGGCAGAAAATATATTATTCTGGGGACTGTTTCTGAAATCACCAAATTATTACTTGTTGGCCTTATAAAGCCTTTAGGAAGCTACTAAGAACGTTTCTAGCACTCTCCACTCAGGGTAAGAAGAGTCTGAAGGAATGCAGAGGGTTTAGTCAAGGGGTGGGAGGGGCCCCTGCTGGCCTGTGAGCCAGCTTTCTCAGTGGTGCCATCTGGATGGCTGCATCCAATGTAGCACCACCTGGTCCAATCTGAATCACTTGGGTGGGGCTTGGGAATATGCAGATTTGACACCTCCCCCACAGGTCATTCCTGTGTATGCTAAAATTTGGGAAATACTGCCACCAGGATTCCTGGACAATACTCTAAGATGCCGCAGGACCTCAGCTAAAATCTAGAAACATTTCTGAAACACTTAACTATGTACCAAGTGCCTTCCACGTGCTCCCGCTTCTCTTTTATCCTCACAACACAGAATGAGAGACTACTGTTAAACTACAAATGAGAAAAAAGAGACTTTCAAAAATTAAATAGCTTGGGTAAGTTAAAGATCAAGGAAGTGGCAGAAGCAGGCTGGTCCATCTTGAGTACATTGGATACTGGTCTATTGGTCAAAGACATCTCCCAATCCCACCAAATTATCAAGATGAAACTCCTTATAAACTTCTGAATCTGTAGTTCAGTCCAATTTGTAGATCCATCTCGAGGAAGCTGAGAAAATCAGACAAGCCACTGTCCTCAGACACTGAACAACCAAGGGACCAGCATGTCCACAACAGGAGTCCAGAGTATTAAGAACACAGCAATTACACCAGACTGCCTCTCTCTAAATCTAGATTCCACTTCACTATGTATTTGAAAAACTTTGGGCAACGCACTTTATTTCTCTGTGCCTCAGTTTCTCCATGTATAATGATGATATGGGAATGACCCCCTCATTTCGTTGTTGGAAGGACTGGGACCGTGCACAGTCATTGTACCTCCTACAGATTTTAGGCTTATCTACTGAGTCAACCCAGTGATTCAAACTCCACCAACTCTAGAAATCTCATCCTGCTTCCCTCTAAAGGTAATACCTGAATCATCAGCTCAGATACTTTGCTTTTGCTCTGGGGATGTCTCAGATTACAAAGACTGATTCTTTGATAAATGCTTTATAGGACATTTCCTCTAGCACTATGAATGTCCTTCTATAAATAATTAAACTAAACTGATTACTGAAAGAAATGATCAAAACTCACAGTGGGAGGACGACGGGAACTTAAATATTTTGCTTTATTCTGACAGTCTGTCCAGATACTTCCTGATTTCCCTTGGAGGACAGGAGGGTGAAGGGAGGAGCACAGTCCCCATTGCTGAATAGCTTTCACATTGAAGACATCAAGGGGAAGGCCCAGGGACTGACGGCAGACATTGGATGCAAATTCAGAACAGACAGACGTGAAGACTAGCAAGGAAAGAAGACATCTAAATGGACCTTTCTTAAGGGTGCCCACTGCAGGCCAGAGGCAAGAACAATGTGGTAAGAAAACAACCAGATGGTAGCAAAAACGTAGGAGACAAAATGTAGAAGAGAGCTGCATCCTCAACAGAAATAGAGACCCCCCCCACCTGCCTAGGAACCCCTGCACCTGCCAAGATAAGCCTCATACTCTGGTCCAAAGAGGGAGCCTTGAGTTTGGTCAAGAACCCCCACTAAATGCACTTCTTTTTTCCATATAGACTATTAACCACTTTCCTGGGATTCACTTAGGATGCTCTGACCCTAGCCTGGAGTTTTTGCAATGCTTGTTCACATATTTGTGCCCCTAGGAGAACAATATTTCCTTAAGCGGAAAGTCTTCCTCTCACTGCTAGTATCCAGATTCTTTCATAATAATACTATAAACCCTTGCTAATAGGCCCTAACTGGATGGCTATAGTGAAGTGGGCATTAAAGGACACTTAATAAATGCAGATGCATTATTGGTACAATTACTTTTGCACCAACATAATACTTTCTAGCACATGTGGAGACAGGGAACATGTAAGGGGTCTTGGTAAACTTATAAATGTTTTTACCAAGAGAAAAGAATCAGCTGTAGCTAAGGCTACTTTACTTGAAAAGAGTTTGTGGGCCTTTAGTCTTAATTAACATACTTCTGTCTCCCCACTCCACCTCCATTATGTGGATAAACTCAAGCCCACCCAAGGACCAGATTATCACAAATTCTGTATCGATGAAGCGCCGTCATTCCAAAGACAACTCTGCTCAAATTTCCAAAATAATGTACTGGGCAGTGGGAGGTTGGAGGAGGGGGAGGTATAAGCACTCCTAGCAGGCTGTGAGCATGGGCTGACTTTTCCCCCTTAGAAGTGAATTTATAGTCATAGATTCCAGGAGGAGAAAAAAAAATTAGGCGAGAGGTTGAAAATGAGCAGTAGGTTTTGGCATCTGAATGTATCTGTAGCCCACATATTCCTTCCCCTAACAGCCTATGTCTTCTTTCTCTTCCTGTCCTTGGTTTCTGTATAGATGTGACTAAGGAGGAATTCTCCTTTTGCATTTTTACTGAGCAACAGTTCTGGGTAGTTATATTGTCACATTTCCAGTTGGAAATGCTAATTAAGCTAAACCAAATCTCTCCTGTCCCCACCTCCAAAAGGCAGAACTGGCAAAACCAACACAATTTAGCGCCACTAACTCTACAATTAGTCTGAATAGGAACAGTTTGCTTTTTTGTTTCATGCTTTCAAGTTTGGGTAGGCATCTTGTGATGTTTGTTTGTTTTTAAGATGACACTTTTGCAATAATTATCAGGGGAATTTTCCTATCCATGTCTCTCTCGGGGAGGATTAGCCCTGGGTTTCAGGATGTGAGACTCCATCACCATAATGCTTGGGCTCAAATGCACTGGCGTTTCACAGCCGTTTTCCAGTCAGTCATTGCAATCACTGATCAGTTTGCGTTCCTCCACTTCTGATTTCTGCAAGTCTTAATCACTTCATTTCGTGAACTGAAAGAAAGAGGCAAAGCCACTTCCCAAAAGTCTTACTACCTCTAGCATTGTGCTGGGCACATGGTCTGCACTGGATAAATAGGTGTTGATTGATTTCTTGATTGATTAACCCATATTACAATGCAAAGCCTTAGCTCTCTGGTATGTTGAAGCATACACTCTTTCCCAGAAAAAAAATTATGCAGTGACTCTGCTAAGAGCTTCCTCTTGGTTAATACAATGATCCCTCCAACCATTTCAAAATACTAGATCTGTCTCCCCACCAGCTGATTCTAGACCTTTGCATTGAAGAGTTCATTCATTTGTTTACCAAACATTCATGAAAGACTACTATCTGCCAGTAATGGAGGGATGTTCAAAAGTGATGAAACCAACCATTCAGAGGAGGAGCCACACATTCATCCAATAACCTCAAGAATGAATGCAAAATTGTAGCAATGATAAGAGTTCTGAAGTGTTACAAGGGCATTCAAAGAGGAAACCTGATCGTATGTGGGGGCCAGGGAAGGTTACCTGGGGAAGTACAATTTGAGCCAAGCCCTGAAGAGTGAAAAAGTGACCCCCAAGAGAAAGGCAGAAGTGCATGTCCAGCAGTGCTAGAGACCTTCACCTTTGCACAACACGCATCACTCCTCTAATCCTCCAGGGACCTGTGAGGAAGGCACGGCCACTTGTTTACCCCAGACTCTCGGAAGCTCAGGCTTATCCTCCATGAGCCAACTAATAAACGGAGCATCTAGGACCAAGGCCTCTGCCTGTCCCCATTCCAATATTGCATAGGATTAACATGCCACTATAGAAATAGCTGGTGCTTGTTGCTTTTTTTATGGTTGCAAAGACAATATGTGATTATAAGGAAAAAAGTTAATCCGAAAGATGCAAATAGGAAAATTAAAATCAGGCCAGGCACGGTGGCTCGTGCCTGTAATTCCAGCACTTTGGTAGGCCGAGAGGGGCAGATCTTGTGAGCTCACAAGTTCGAGGCCAGCCTGAGCAACATAGCAAGACTCCAACTCTATTTTAAAAAATAAAATGAAAGAAAGAAAGAAAACTAAAATTACCTTATATCCAGAGATGGCCAATGAAAAATGTTTGTCTGTTTCTCTAGAGAATATTTGCTAGGGAAAGAGAGATGGATATAGTGACTTAAAAAAATCAAGATAGTACTTTAAAGAAAGAAATATTCTCCATTTTATACCTAAATCTATCTGTATTTATCTATAATATCCGCATTATTAAATATTCTTCTAAAACATAGTTTTTAATGGCTGAAAAATATTCCTAATATTCTATTAGGCATCATAATTTAACTATTTATATCCTCCTTGTTAGATCAGTGGAATATTTTTAACTGGTTGCTATTTTGAATGATTTAATAACAATTCTCCAGCTCCTACAATGTAATCACATTTTCTTTTTCTTTCTTTTTTTTTTTTTTTTTTTTTTGAGATGGAGTCTCAGTCTGTCACCAGGCTAGAGTGCAATGGCACAATCTTGGCTCACTGCAAGCTCCACCTCCCAGGTTCAATAGATTCTCCTGCCTCAGCCTACCGAGTAGCTGGGACTACAGGCATATGCCACCACACCCAGCTGATTTTTGCATTTTTAGTAGAGACAGGGTTTCACCATGTTGGCCAGGATGGTCTCGATCTCCTGACTTTGTGATCTGCCTGCCTTATAATCACATTTTCTAAGAGAAATGTCGATGAGGGCAGTGCTGAGTCCCCATGCCACGCTGTCTACACAACACACATCATGGTCTCCAACTCTCATAAGTTCCCTACAGTGAGCCTTTGCCCCATGGAGGCAACAGGTGCTCTCCCTGAGCCTCCACCCAAATCCATTTCAAAAACCCACTTGTAAGATCCCGAGCCAAGGCTATAGCAGTGGAACGAAGTCAGAGCCACCAGCTTGCATGAAAACTGAGATCTTGGCCTTGAGTTCATTGGCATTTAAGCTATCAGTGCTCTTTTAATTTTCCAATTATCATTATTCAGATCCTCAGGACATTTTTTAAATTGAGGTGGACCTTAAGTGTGATCTTGAAATTCATAGTGTTTGGGTGAGAATATTCATTGTTAATATATTTCCTAGCTCTTCTTTTGCCTATATATTCTTCCATTCTTACCCTGAAGCTGCACATTTGTTCCCAAGTGCAACAAATGATAGCACTGAAAGGTGAGCAGTGTAAATGTTTTGCCTGGAGCTGGAAACTGTTCACATTAGTTTCATGGTGACCCAGATAAGGAACATGATGAACAAGATAAATTTTATTGCATCCCTCTCTATAACATCCTCTTCACTTTATTATTAATAATATTATTTCATACATCTGCCACTCGTATGTAAGGGCATAAATCTCTAGTTGCAAACTGATATAAACTTTGCTCTACTACCTTTCCTGTATAAAGATTATGAGAATTTTACTGATTCATTAAGGTTTGGTTTTGTTTTGTAATTTAAAAAATATATATTTGTAAGTTTTATAATTTCAAAAAGTTTGAAAATCCACTAACCAAGCTAATCTACCGAAATATTGTTCATATACTCATCTACCTTATCTCCCTGCTTAGACTGTCAAGTCAACTTAGGACAAATAACCCCATTTTACCTTTTTTTTCATCTTTCCTGCCCAAAAGCAGAAGTTGAGTGCTGTGCATATAAGAAGCATCCCTTCTTCCCCCAAACAACTATGTATTATTACCACTGGTAGTAAGGGCTTTACGTGTGTGTGTGTGTGTGTGTGTGTGTGCGTGTGTCTGTGTGTGTGTGCGAGCGCAGATATATATACATTACATACATACACATGTAAAGTCCTGACTATGAATGATACTGAGAGCTGAGAAAGAGTCAGTTAGCCATGATCATCAATACAAAGTCTCCAAGGCATGTCAGTACCAAGACATGGTGTTCTGGCTTCAAACACAGTGGAATAAAACAGGCTACCCTTCACCCAGTCTCTAGAACTATTCCCGTTGTTTAACTCTTTAATTATTCATTACCACTATTGTTTTTCAAGTCCACAATCACCAGAAGGGGCTTGGAATCCCCCACACTCTAAATTTTCACATGGTCTTTGCATTTGAAGATGATGAAAGTTCTCCTTGAGCCCTATCCCCAGGGAAGAGGTGAAAACTGACTATGAGAGGGAGATCTGGATTGATGCGATAAAAAAAACACTTCCTAAACCAAAACTAAAAAGTTGGACTATGGCCAGGCATGATGGCTCATGCCTGTAATCCCAGAACTCAGGGAGGCCGAGAAGCCTGGCCAACATGGTGAAACCCGATCTCTACTAAAAATATAAAAATTAGCCAAGTGGTAGAGGCAAGCACCTGTAATCCCAGCTACTCAGGAGGCTGAGGCAGGAGAATCACTTGAGCCTGAGAGGCAGAGGTTGTAGTGAGCCGAGATCATGCCACTGTACTCCAGCCTGGGTGACAGAGTGAGACCCTATTGAAAAATAAAATAAAATAAAAAAATTAAAAAAATTAAAAAGTTGGACTAGAGGCTTAGGAGACAAGCAGCCCAAGAATGAACTCAGGTCCCACCATGAACTAGCTGTGTGACCTTGGACATGTTACTGAATCTCTAAGTCTCAGTTGTTCTATCTTTGAAATAAGGGTAATAATAACCTACCCCAAAGATGGTGCTGAGGGGTAACTGAGGCTCTTCACGTAGACGTTGGCAACGTGCCCAGCACAGAGTTAGCACTCAATAAATATTAGCTGCACTTGTTAGTGTAAATGTTGTTTGGAAGGTAATATAGTGCCAACTTGAGAACATACAGTGTTGTGTTAGATTAAGTTCAAATCCCAGCTCCTCCAAGCCTGGGCAAGTTTCTATGCCTCATCTGTAACATGGAAATGAAAATGTATCTGCCTCATAAAGTTATAAATTGAAATGAAGTAAGCCAGGTAAAAAGCTTGGCATGGTGCCTGGCATGTTGAAAACATCCAATATATGTACATCATTGTTATTAATAGTACTATTACCATTGCTACCAGAATGACTTTCATAGGACATATACCGGGAATAAAAGGATGTAAGAAAATGCTTGTTTCTAAAGACCAAACAGCAGCCTACCTTTTTCCTCCTGTATTTGCCTTGTTTCCTTGTAAGGCACACTCTGACATGTTTCCAAGCTGCATGGCGTTTCTTGCCCCAATCTGTCTACAAATTACAGGAAGAAAGGGAAGTCCCATGTCCTAGGCTCAGAGATCTTTCCCTTCTTTTCTAGGAGCTTACGAACCTTAGCTACCAATATGGGAATGCATTCTCCCTTCTCCTACCACCTCTGGAATTTACTCCAAGATTCCTTATTTCTAAGGGCAAAATGAGAAATGGAGTACCAAAGGAAAATGTGGGCCCTTCAGAGAAGATTGGCAGCCCCAAATCCACCAACATAAATGAAATAATCACCTGTACTTATTTCTAACACACAAAAGCCCCAGAAATGGAGCAGAACTCAAATTCATGTGTATAAGACTTGCTTAATTTCTCACTTCATGCTAAATAGTAAAACACCCTCCAATCCCCCCCAGGCTAATATACCTCTGTGCCCTTGCCTAGGCTTTTAGGTCCAAGAGCCATACAAATTTCACCTTCATGGAGAACACACACACTAATTTCAATATAAATATGCAACCTCAGGCCAGGCGTAGGGGCTCACGCCTATAATCCCAGCACTTTGGAAGGCTGAGGTGGGTGGATCACCTGAGGTCAGGAGTTTGAGACCAGCCTGGCCAATGTGATGAAACCCTGTCTCTACTAAAAATACAAAAATTAGCCAGGCGTGGTGGCACGCACCTGTAATCCCAGCTACTCAGGAGACTAAGAGAGGAGAATCGCTTGAACCCAGGAGGCACAGGTTGCGGTGAGCCCAGATCACACCATTGCACTTCAGCCTGGGCGACAAGAGTGAGACTTTGTCTCAAAAGTAAATAAATAAATAAAATAAATGTGTAACCTCAAAACAGGAAGCTCCTCAGATCAAAGGAAACTCAGATTCAAGATGAGAATTCTAAATCTCCACTGCTCATGTGTTTCTGTGACAACCAAAAGAGGTATTTTCATAAATTCACTAATTCCACAAACATTTATTGAGCATCTCCTCTGGGCCAACCAGTTATTGTGCTGGTTTCTTGGGATATCCATATTATTAAGATGGGTTCCTGCCTTCAAGGAGCTCACAGTCTGTCTAGTAGTAGAGCTACAGGCCTAAATAAGTCATAATAATGCTATGTGACAAGTGAAATGATGAGGGGAGATACTCAGGAAATGATGAGCACAGCCTGAGAGCATCTGCAAATGCTCCCATGGGGGCACGTTTGTGGTGCATCTTCCAGCACCAGGAGGAGCTGGCCAGGCAAAGGAGGTCAGGGTCAGGAAGCTGGGAGAACACATCTCAGGCAGAGAGAAGGACATGAACAACAGTGTGGAGAAGCAAATCACAGTATGTAGGTAGAGCAGAAAGTTCAAGATGAGCAGTGGTGCAAGATGAAGCTGGACAGGTGGGCAGGAGCCAGACTATGGAGAGCCTTGTAAGGTAAGCTAAGAGTGTGGACAACATCCCACAGGCATTGGGAAGCCATGATGGGTTTAAGCCGGGGGCCAGCATAGTTGTCTTTGCATCTCAGGAAGATTGCTCTGGGGGCTGCAGGACAAAATAGTCTTGAGACCACAAGTGGTAAGACCAATTACAAGGTTACAGCAGGAGCCCAGATACAATATAATTTAAGCCTGATTCCTGTCCAGTGCTTATATCTCTGTTTAAATAAAGTCCTTGTGTTTCATTATAAAGCACTTGTCATTCACCTAATAGAATTACTAGGCCCATCCTAGTTCACATTGACCCAAATGCCACCGGAGTAAAGTTTTGCGTTTCACAAGACCACAGGTGTCTCTGAATTGAGCTAATCTACAAAGGCTGCAGCAGTATAGATTTCCTGCCTGCCTCTCAGTTCTGACTGTGGACAAGCAAATGGAAGCAACAGCGCCCACCTGGATCCATGTGCCTCCAAGTGAGTGTAATTCAGCGCTAGAGCAAAAGCCAATGGCATACATTAGTTATTACTATAAGACGCAATTCTGCAATGAAATACAATACTGTCACTTTCAATATGTACTAAAAGTGATTTACCAGAGCTTATGGGGAGTAACTTAGATGACTATTTGATTACAATACATAGGATAAATCACCTTCATTTGAGGGTTAAATTATCCCGTCTGACAACTCTAGATCAATTTGACAGTTAAAATCAGTGTCCCCACCCTCCCCGCTGAAGGCACACTGAGTTTGTCCTGGTTCATGTGAGTGAAAAAAACAAAGCATACAACAGACCCTTTTCTTTTGCTTCCATAGCAATTTCCTATCCTTTATTCAGGGCTCAACTGAAGCCCCAGGTCCTTGGAAGCCATGTCTGAAAACACTAAGCCACTCTACAGGGAGTAAGTCATCATGGTAAACGTCTGCAGTCCAAATGCAGAGCAGTAAGAATTAAACTGCTCATAAGATCACCTTGTTTATGAATGATCTAGGATGAATGTATCCAAGAGAGATAGCCTTCAAATATGGCTGCCAATCACTCCTCCCCTTCAAGTACATGCGTACCATTCTGCCAGCAATACTCTGAGTTTAATTTCCCTCCCCTTGAATCCGCATTGTCCATGTGACTTGCTTTACTTATAGAATTGACAGTGCACCAATTCCAGGCTAAGCCTTAAGAAGACAAGTGTCTTAGTTCAGGCTGCTATAACAGAGTACAGCAGATGAAGTAGATTAGACCATGAACATTTATTTCTCATGTTTCTACAGGTTGGAAGTCTGAGATCAGTGTGCTGGCATGGTTGGGTTCTTGGTAAGAGCCGTGTTTCTGGATTTGTCCTCCCATGGCCTTCCTTGATGCATGCGTGCAGAGATCCTATCTCTTCCTCATTTCATAAGCATTAATTTCATCATAAGTGCTCCAATCTCATGACTTCATCAAACTCTAATGACCCCCAGATGTCCTACCTCCGAACACCATCACCCTGGGGATAAGGGTTTCGACATAGCAATTTCAAGGGGACACAAACATTCAGTCCATAGCAGCAGGGATGCTTCCACTTTGAAGAACTTGAAATCTAGTCACCATGTAAGAAGCTGGGTTAGACAATTTAGCAATGAGAGGCCTTGTGAAGGAGCCTTCCTGTACATCCCAGGCCCAGCTAAGTTCACAGCCGAATGCAACCACATAAATGACTAAGCTAACATTACATGAAATATAACTAACTGGACGGCTTACCCAGTCAACCCATCAACTCATGGGAAATAACAAATTGTTACTGTTTAAGCTACCAAATGTTGTGACAGTTTGTTATGAGAGAATAAAGAACTGACACAGCATCTTTTCTCCTCGACAAAACTGAAACTTCCTCATGAATATATTATAATAACTGGTATAGACTGAGTGCTTTTTACATGATAGGCATTTTGCATATATGCTGTCATCTCATCCATATGAGAGTCATGCAAGCTAAATATTATCCTCATTTAACAAATAGGAAACTGAGGCACAGAGAGGATGAATAGGGAGGTTGGGAGTTCAAGACCAGCCTTGTGTAAATCTTAGAGCCATTTCTCAAGTCTGTCTGTATCCAAAGCCTGGGTGTTTACTCTCCTTTAATGAAATCTATGGTTCAGAAGTAAGTGGGTGGACATTTCTAAATTACATGCTTATTAAAACACCATGGCACAGAAAGATGTATCAGCCTTAGAGTCAGATAGCATTGGAACCAAATCCTGTCTCCAGCATGTAAGCCTCCCTTGCCCTCCTCTCCCGCATGCTACATGGCAAGATTTTTATATTAATACAAAGAGTCAGACTTCTCCATTATAAATATAGTATTCTCTACCCCTCCATGATCATGTGGTTTTTCATCATTTTCTCTTAATCTCCTGTTCTTTGAAGCTGTGATTTATTTTCTTTGCTACTTTGACGTAAACTGTTTTAATGGTGTGCCCTTGGACAAAATGCTGACTCTACCTAATATTTATTATTCTGGACCATCGAACGGATCCTGTGATTCCTATCTTGCAGGGTCATGGAGAGGAATAGATCTGATAATACAAGTAAGTCCCCTGGCACTTAATAGGCACTTAATAAAGGGCATTGGTGTTAGTATTAATATTGTTAGGCAGAGTGGCTGATTCTTGTTCTATGAGGTTGAAGCCGCCTATTTCATGAGAAAGGAAAACACCACCAGAATCGCCTAAACATTTTTGGGAGCCAACTTGCCCATCTAAAAAGATAGAAAGGGACAACTCCCCTGGTGACTAGACACAATGTAGCAGTTCTAGGTCCAAAGATCAGGATAGTGTGCACAACACCCACCCTGCCCTTACACAGTCCCACACACAACACTTGAGTGTCAATAAAAGGCATGTGCTGAGGCCCTGACAAGGCCACATGCCACCACTACACTTACACCTTACACACTTCACTACCTCCTCTCAACTTGACAATATCACCCCAGAAAAAAAAATCACAATCCAAAAAGGATGGTGTATTAGCCTGTTCTCATGCTGTTAATAAAGACATACCCAAGACTGGGTAATTTATAAAGGAAAAAAGTTTAACGGACTCACAGTTCCACATGGCTGGGGAGGCCTCACTATCATGGCAGAAGGCAAAGGAAGAGCAAAGGCATGTCTTACATGCTGACAGGCAAGAGGGCACGTGCAGGGGAACTCTCTTTTATAAAACTACTAGATCTCATGAGACTTATTCACTGTCACAAAAACAGCATGACACAAAAACACTGTCACAAAAACACCTGCCCCCATGATTCAGTTACCTCCCACAGGGTCCCTCTCATGGACATGTGGGGATTATTACAATTCAAGGTGAGATTTGGGTGGGGACACAGAGCTAAGCTGTATCAGATGGGCCACTGACCTCAAACACTATAGTGGATGTTTTTGGTGCCCCTTCCAGATCTCCTTTACCTGGCAAGTGCACTCATCCCCCAACTGCTGCAGGTGTTGGCTGCTAATTGCACTGCATCTCATCCTTCTCTGCAGAATTGTCTTTAGCTAATGGGAGCCACTTCACCTGGAGACATCTGGGAGGTTACACCCAAGGCCAATGATCACCTGATGCAGGACTATAAAAGCTTAGCCCAGGCCAGACGCGGTGGCTCATGCCTGTAATCCCAGCACTTTTGGGAGGCCGAGGCGGGCGAATCACCTGAGGTTGAGAGTTCAAGACCAGCCTGACCAACATGGAGAAACGCCGTCTCTAATGAAAACAGAAAATCAGCCAGGCGTGGTGGCACATGACTGTAATCCCAGCTACTCCAGAGGCTGAGGCAGGAGAATCACTTGAACCCAGTAGGCAGAGGTTGTGGTGAGCCAAGATTATGCCATTGCACTCCAGCCTGGGCAACAAGAGTAAAACTGTCCAAAAAAAACAAACAAACTTAGCCCTGTTGCCTCAATGCAGACCAAACTCTGTGTCACAAGTCATGCAGCTCCTCTGTGGATCAGGCTGAGCTAGACCTCAGCTATACCACATCTTTGCTTAGCTTCCCTGGCCCTGCTCTGCCTCCCTCACTTCCTTATAGCTTTTCCCCAAGAGCACGCCCTCAACAAATCACTTAAAGAAGAATCCACATCTCAGGCTCTGGCTCTGACCCAAGACAAACATCTTGATGCCTTCAAGCAAAGGTAAGAAGAAAAAATGCCTTTCTTACTCTTAGGAGGCTTCCTGTTCCCATATCAAAGATTTTGGCTTAAATAACAGGTTAAAAACCAAAAAGTAGTCAAGCAACGCAAAGAAAATGAGAGACTTCCTATGACAACATCAGCATTCAATACCCACAGCAGGCCACTCTGCTGGTTTCCCCACCTCACCACCACTCTGAAGAGTAACGGCCAACAAAGGAAATCACTTCCAAATGAAACTAGAGGGGATGCAGTTCAAGAGAAAGTGAAAGTGGAATTAACATTAGTTGATCATACCAGGAAACCACAGGTTTGGTCTATGGAATCGGCTGAGCAGTGGTTAAGAGCTCAAGCTTGGAAGTCACGTGACATGGGTTTAAATTCCCGCTCTTCCCCTTACTGGCTGGGTTACCTTGGGTAAGTTACTTAACATTTCTAACCTTAGTTTCCCCCATCTAAATATGAGATTAATAATAATACGCATGTTCTAGAGTATTGCAAAATATGAACCAATACTCACCTGGCACATAGCAAATGACCAAGTAATATTAGTTATTGCTATCTTGGATAAAACAATGTGTGTATCGATCAGTATAGGTGAAGTTACAGAACAGTAAAAAAAAACACCTCCAAATTTCAAGTGCCTTAGTACACCACAAGTTATTTCCCTCTCACAGTACCCGCCATGATGTTGGCTGGGATGCTCGGGACCCAGGCTGACTGGGCAGCCACCATGTTGAATGTTATGGTTGCTGTGCCAGAAGTCACACATGCACACTTCAATGCCCCGATCCAGAAGTCGCAGACCTTATTGGGCTCACAGCTCATTGGCCAGACTTAGTCACATAGCCCATTCCAATGACAAGTGAGTCAGGAAATGTCACTTTATTATGTCTCAAATAAGAAATGTCTATCAGTGAGCACCATTAATGTCTTACTACACTGTGCTGAACACGTTACATGCATTCTTGGTTTAAATCTCACAACCATCCTAGGATGTAGGGAATATAATCAGTTATATTCTAAAAATAAGAAATTGAGAGATAGAAAGGTTAAGTAACTTGCTTAAGGGAATACCATTAGCAATGATAAGGGTTATTTTCTATTTGGAAATGAAAACATAGACACATAAAATCTCAGAGTTGGAAAAGGACATTTGAGGTCTATGAAATTCAACCTCTCATCCAATGTGATAATCCCTTCTGTAAGTAAATCACAGAAGCATGAAAACAGGGTCATCCCTTGGAAAAAACAAGCTGGCAGCCACCCTGGCCCCATGCTTGGATAGGGGGAGGTGCAGGGAGAACTGCACTGGTGGATTTTGATTTTACATGTATATGTATGAGCAATTTAGGGGGCTTCCCCATCGCCAGATGAGGTACTCTGGGCCCATACCCTTCCAGAGACAGCCATGCATGGAAGTGATGTTTTAAATTGCAAAATCCCACAGAGTGGGCACTAACAATGAATGAATGCACAGCTCATAAAAGAACCAGGCTTTCTAGGAATTGTCTCGAATTCACACAATAACCTTGTGGGAAGGTATTATTATCCCTATGTGACTAATCAGGACACTGAGGTCAGAGACCAAAGTGATCTGGCTAGTCAGGGACAAGGCAGGGATCCTAATACAAATGGCCCTCACCCAGGGCCTGTGCTGCAGCAGGGAAAGGCTCAGCTTAATCAGGACCCTTCCACTGTTCTGTGATCTGGTACAACAGCTCAAAATACGAATTCAAAAGCAAACATAACAATAAAACCCATACATTAATGACAAGTTGATTCACTATTGACATGCTTAGTGTTGTGAAGTCATGTGCTGCGTGGGGAGAAAAACCTCCAAGTTGTTGAGTTTGTAAACTCTAGAGTTTACAGACAGGGAGAAAATAACTGAAACTAATGTTGACCAAATTATTGGCTATTGGCCAAGCTTGCATGAGTTTGAACATAACATTTTCATTTAATTTTCATAATTTCTTCATGAACTTGGTCTTTCTATTATCCTCATTTACAGATTATGAAATCTAGACTCAGCGAGATTAAGTGAATTATCCAAGATCACCCAGCTAAGAAGTATAAGCCTTCTCCACCAAGCTGCCTATCTCAGTGCCAAGGGAAGAAATCACTGACAAGAAGTTCCCATGGCAGGAGGGCCTGACTCCCTGTCTAGTAACACCCCCTAATCCTAACCCTAATCCTGACTCCCCTTCTAGTAACCCCATATATAATAATATCCCTCCTGTGGAGTTTTAATTATTTCAGAGAGTTTTGTCTCTTCTTCATCATCCTCACAAGGAGTCTGCCAGAGTTTTGCATTTTTCAGCTAAGGAGGTTTTTTCTTCATCAATTGAAGGCTCAAGATTTTTCCTTTGATTCTAATCCAATGTTCCAACTCAGGCCTTCTGACATCAGCTGCTCCCACCCACATATCTCCCCATATGCTGATACCCAACCAACACCATCTGTAGGACCAAAGATGTTCTGGGTCCCTCTGGTTGAAGAAGAACCCTGGCTCAGGAGTTAAGAAACTTAAGGGCCATTGAAAAAGCCAGTTTATATCTTATAGTCCATTTAGACATGATTTCCTATTCTTCATGCTACTGAGCCACTGTGGAATACTCCTGAGCATAGAGCAGACATACTGATAGGTAAGGAGGAGAATAAGGAAACATAGGTATTATAGATGCTGTTGGCCCTGGAGGGACAATGCCGTCTAACAGAGCTATAAGATAGGTCACTCGAGAAGCTTCCATTGAAGATGTCACTACCTTTCTCCAATGTAAACTGAATTTCCTCGGAGACTTACTGGCTCTCCACTTTCATTTTATTCTTATACCCATTGGCCTAAGCTAATCAGTGTAATTTATTTCCCTGGGCACAGTTACTGATCTAGAAATAGGCAGGCAACTTAATAGGGCCAATGATAGAAAAGCCCAGGATTCTTTCCAATAATTCAGAAAAGTAACTGTTATATCTCCCCCTAGACAGAAGCTAAGTAAAGTAAGGGTTGGAGCTGCTGCATCAATCTTGTGATCATGAGGCAAGAGGAGGAGAACTAAGTTCAAAGAAGAGAACAGAAAACCCGGCAATATTACATGAGATCTTGTATCAAGCTATTCCTAGACCCAGAGCAACCCCTAGACTTTCTCCTCATGGGACCCTCTAAAATTTCCTTTGACTTAAGGCAGTTTGGGTTGGGTTTTCCTGTCACTTATAATCAAAATAACCCTGATAGAGTACCATAACTGAAAAAGGTCTCAGGGTCATAATGCCTGGTGGAAATAGTAGAAATTGAGATCTACCTTTTCAATAAGCTCCTTATGTGTGTACCTGCCGTTGCTTTCTATTTGCTTCTCAGCCTCTTGACCAAACCTGAGAAAAATCAGACAGCAGATCCAAATTATATTGAATACTTTCTGCCTTCCTCATCTCAGGTGCCTTTGAATGCTAAATTCATATCAAGAGGTTAGGGATTTTCACCCCTTCATAGAAATAGCTAAATTCAATGAGAGAGAGAGAATAATTTTGAATGCAAAGGAAGGGCAAAGGGGCAGTTATGGAGATGATGGGTCCACATCAGTGGTCTGTACATGTGTCTCTCTTACTCCCTGACCACGCCTCTTTTCTCTCTGCTCTCACAGTGCCTTGTACATGTTAATCCTGTGACTTCAGGCAAGACACTTAACAAGACAGTGTCCCAGTTTCCTCGCCTGTAAAACAGGGATAAGCGTCTTATAGGCTTGTTGTGATAATGCAATGACTTCAGCATGTAAAGCACATAGAATGGTACCTAGCATATAGTAACCACCATCTACGCTAGCACTTATTCTTGTTATTCTTAGAATTGGCATCATCGTCCAGGTTGTGAGTTCCTTGGTAGGAGATGATATGACTTGCTTTTCTTTGTAATTGTAGCAACCAGCCTAGTGCCCAGCTTCATAAGTATTTATCGAAGGCTATCCCTTGGCAGGAGTTCTGCAAAGAGATTCATGCATTTATGTTTTATCCCATGATACTAAAATTGAATTTCTAATAGAATTTCAAGTCCTGAAGTAGGACATTATGGGAGAGATTCCTGGACCATCCTTACTCTGTTAGTTTCTATTAATAGCTGAGAAATAAACAAGTCAGGTAGAAGCTATTCCGGAACAGCTCTCAACTTGAGATGAAATCTCCAAACCACTCCACCAGAAACCGTCCTCAACCTGACTTATGACTTTGCCTTCAAGTGTTTCTTCATTTCTCCAGCAATGCAGAGGGGAAGTGTACCAGGAATTCCCTCTCCTTCCTGCTTTGAAAACCATCACCCTCGTGAGACTTTTCTGAGCAAATAGTTGTCTTGCAGCTCCCTGAAATAAGCTCTTCAGAGGCACCTATGGAATGGGCTTGTCATTCCATCACTGGGCTGCAACCAAAGCAGCAAAGTGGTGAGTTGTCAACTAGGTGTTTCTGTTTTCAGAGGGAAAGCACCCTGAGTAAAGATATTGTAAAGGAAAATTTGTTGCAAGGCAAATGACAGGAGGGAGGCAATTCTGACGGTGAAAGAGATTCATCGCCAAAGAAAGTAAGCATTTTCATGTGATAAATTTCTCTTATATGTGGACTCCCTAGTTCCATGCAATGTTAACAATTTCTTCTATTCTCTTCTTGTTCTGACATATGCTTGGGAGATCAGAAGTATAAACAGGTAATTCAATTGAGCAAATAAATTGCCTCTCCTCCCTTCCAAGCTGTTTAGCATCGCATAGGCTTAGATCAGTTTTCCCAGAGGCTGGCAAAATGAGGATGGTAAAATGAGACCTTAGAGAAGCAGGGGAGGGTGTGGCACCTCCATCAGAATGTGGGAAGACTTGGGCATGGTCTACCCAGTAGAAACAGTTTGTTTCACGTGAACTTGTTAAACATCTTCATGAGATGGAAATAAGGTAACTTCAGACACATGGTGAATTGGCAACAAAAGGACCTAGTTCTTTCCTATAATTATTTCTAGAAATACCAACCCATGTCTATCTCATATAAGTAGAAGATTGAGAATTCCAGGCCTGTTTCACTCCATTTCACCTGTGTTATTATCTCATTCTGCATTTGTTCAAATGCTATTTGTGGAAGACCTCTCATATCCCACGCACAGTAAGGCAGCAATTATAAGAGTCCAATGAGGGAGGGGCAGCACTGGAACAATGGGGATGAACAAGATGGTGTGGGTTTAAGAGGAATTTGGATATAAAATCAACAGGACTTTGTTGACTAATGGGATGTGTGAAGGCAACACAGAGAGGCTGAGCAGCAAAATTAAAAAGAGAGGTAAAGATACAGAATCTGAGATTATTCCTAAGTGTGGCTGGGCATGGCATGGAGAAGAGCCTGTATAGAGGAAAGCTTCAGGGGTGATTTCAGCACAGGGCTCAAAGAGTCAATGCCTAGGACTCTTGATGGCCCTCTGAATCCTGGCTATAATTCTATCAATCACCAAGTCTCTTCTGCAGCCCTTTGCACCTGCTAAATTCAATTTGGTTCAAACACAGGAAAAAATGGCCTTCCAAAACATAACCCCAGGTGTCTTTGCTAGAATAACAAAGCTTGACCATAAAATAATTCTATCTGGGGAAATAAGAGAAAAAACAACAACAACAAAAACACCTTGATAGGGGGCTTAGTAGCAGAAATTAAAGAAGCTTATACAAAGTCAAACAGGAATCAGTACATGTGGATCCCAGGCCAAACTCATGTCTCCTGGTTCCTCCTAGTGTAGTATTTTTTTTTTTCATTACCCATGATGCTTCTTTGCATTTCTGGAAAAGAAAAAAAAATGAGTTCTCTGTTTTAATGGGCCAAGCACTAAGCTTCCCACTCAAGACCTCAGGATATGCCTCCAGAAACAAAAGCCCTTTGAGCAAACCTAGGCATGAGTTGGTAGGAGTTAGTGAAACAAGAAATATCATATCATCTTAGGACCATTCAACAGGATCCCAGTCCCTAAGACCCTCTCTTTGCCTCCTTGTACCCTGCTTTATCACTGAGCACCTGCTGACTTTTAGGACCCAAGTTTCACTGGAGCAGGTAGCCAAGAGCTGACATCAATGGGCTATTAGAGTGCAGGGTATATGCAGCCTCAGACCAGACAGGGAATCTTGGGATCATTTCCACTGACATGATCTGACCCTACCGGTTCACTGATTTCTACCTTAGTAAACTAATAACCCCCCACCCCCACCCCCAACCTCTGAGGTCTAGGAGGAAGCTATCAGGATGCAGCAATGTGGTTTTTGGGGTCAGAGCGCACTGGTAATAAGACGTAGCTGGCCAAAACATCTATTCCCAGGAACATCAGAAGACTGGCATCTTAACTCCTAACCCAGGCCTACCCACCCTCCACTGCTACCAGTGCTTGTGCTGTGAGGATTTCTGCTCCCCTTGCCTCTCTAAATCCTCTGTTATGGGACGTTAGTGGGCTACCAACCATTCGTTCCCCTTCTCCTACCCAGATTTTCCTTTTGCAAAATTTATTCTCTATTAGTCTTACCTATGCTGTTTAGTAGAGGGTACAGAATAAACTATCTCCTGTCTACCCCCAGCCACAGTTGCGGCTAATGAGAGAAAGTGGCCCCAGGAACTATGTAGGGGACTGAAACTCCCGCAGTCATCCTTCAGCTTCTGGGGGGTAGGGTCCAGAGGACTTTAGGTAGCTGAATTGAGGATAAAGCCAACTCGGTAGGAGACACTAGACAGAAATATCCAGACCTTGGTCACACTGATCTTCTCAATTACATGAGCCAATAACCACCCCCTTACTGTTTAAGCCAGTTTGGGTTGGGCTTTTTTGTCATCTGCTCATGCTTCGAAGCCCATCTTAATTTCTGCTTCTCCATGGGAGCCATCTCTCACCAAACTTTCTAGCCCTTGGCATGCACTGTCTTGTAAAAGAGTCTTTTCTGAATGTCTTTTCTTACAGATGTGCAGTACAGTTGAAGTAAACAGTTTCAATCATGATTCATCCATTCACTACCTGCAATCTTAGGCATGGTGCATAATATGTGAGTCTCAGTTTCCTCATTTGTGAATAGGATAAAATTATTTTCCTACCCAAGATAAATAAACAAGACAATGTAACAGCATCTGCTATGTGGGTAGCAGAGTTGACTACTTGGGGAAAAGGGACTCCTGGGTTTGACAACCTGAGTATGCCAAGAATTCCATGCCTTACACATAGTTGATATTAAGTCCATATTTTTGTATGGGTTGAATGAAATGAATGTGTCCCCCCAGCTCCAAGTCTGGGAATATTAGCTGAGCCAGGTCGACCCCGCAAGCACAGTATCTGTCCACAATCCCCTTGGCTCCCCGCCAGGCTCCCAGCCCTGTGGTTGCAGGAATTCATCAGATACCCGGAACCCCCTGCCCCTTCCCCAGCATCCACTCTAAAGCCAATTCAAGTTCCAGGCAGCCTGTATAGCTTGTATATAAACTGTGGCCAGTGACAAACACTCTGCGATGAGGAGGAAATGATCAGTGATAATAGTATACTTCTGCAGCTGAGAAAATAATAGAATATTTTATTAAGCAGGATCGGAGGGGAAATATGATCTTCCTGATTCAGTTTCAAATAGGGGAAGAAAAAAAGTAAGCAAAGCACTGTGAAGCTATGACAGAGCAGCCCAGCCCACGGAATGGAGAAGAGCCATCCAATTATCTGCTTTATCACCTCCAAAGGGCAAAATGTTCAACCCTCCATGTATGACTCAATCCCCTGCATGACTGTTACCTGCCCTTTGCTAGTTTTACCTCACTAGGACCCAGAGCAGGGCCAGAACATTCATCTACTTTACTCTAGGTTTGTAGCATCAAGCATGAGATTGGTGGAAGAAGAGGTTAAAATAAATGCTTAAATTAAGTTACAGTAACCCTTACATTTCAATTATCTGTAGTCCATGTCACTGTAGAACCACAGAAGATCAACTGCTGGATGAAGCCTATATATTTTGTCATTTTTATCCCTAATGATGTTAATTTTCATTAAACTTGTCCCACAAGCTGCCTGAAATTCTTCTGGAATCAAGTGAAACACAAGACAGAGATGAAAGTAGACAGACAATAGGCAGGCAGGCAGACCCTGTGTTTGTGTGTCCTTGTCTAATAATTCCACTTGCAGATATTAATCTACTATTTAACAGAACTCATTTCTTCATAATTATCCACCAATCAACATTACTCTCCCTTATTACTCCATCTTATCATTCTAAGCAGAACCCAGAATATCAATCTGAGCTTATCCCAAAAGTATGTATTTTGATACTAACATTTAATCATTGTACATTTATTGAGGATTCACTCTGATCCAAGCAGTGAATTGAATGAGGCACAGTCCCTGGTCTCAAGCCAATCACTAACGGCATAATAATTATCTCCAGGGTGACATTATGATTTCTATTAGATTCTAGAGCAGTAAAACAGTCGTTTTTCCCATCATAGTTTCCAATTCCCTCATTCCTGACCTTTGCTTGGACATTCCCTTGCCCCCAAGAAAGCCGACCCAGGTGCCTCTAGAAATTGGGAGGCTGCAGGCAACATCTGGTGCACTAGGGGAATGTGTTTGTCTCAGCCCAGCTCAAAATAGTATCTGACAAGCCTGAATCACACAAGTTCTGAAAAACTCACAAGAAATAACCTAAGAAATCTATAGCTGCCTCCTCCAATTTCATTCCCTGTCTGGCTGCTTATTGACTTCTGCAGCCTGTATTGACAACATGCAACCCTGTTTCTGTCTGCCTGCTCCCATGCAGCGACAACTTAAAAAAAAAAGGAAAATAGGGAACATCACAGCTATAACTCATGCCAAAGACCCTGTTCTGGGGCCAGGCATCAGCCTGGAGGCAAAATTTCCAAGAAAAATGAGAGATTTATTAAGAGAAAAATGCCTGAGTCCCCTTCCCTTCCTTTTGTTTATCCTTTCTCTTCTCTCAGGGCCACAGAGTTCATCTGGCTACTTCAAATCTCTGCCCCACATTTAAGCTTCTAAATACCACTTTGCACCAATAAAATACGTCCAATGTAAGGAAAATGGGGAACAGCCCACCCCCACCGCAGCTCACATATCTTTTCTTTATAAAGGTGAGCTGAAAGACTTACCTGCCAAGCTGGAGTTAATTTCACTGCAGGAATGGAAGTGCAGAGTGCATATCCCTGAGAAAGCACAACCTCAGGGGGCAGAAACAGTGAAGAGAGGGACCACCACATTCCTCAAGCCCTCCAGTCCTGTGTCTCTCCCGGAGCAATTGATAATCTCACTAACACCTACAACAGTGTGCAGGAAGCTGCCTTCCTAACACCGCCCTCGGTGTTCGTGATTTTGCAACTCTCTCACCCTTCAAATCTTAGTGCAGCACCGGCAATTAGAAACCTGCACACATCTGGGGCCCGGGACAGGGTGTTTTGTGCATACATTGGGAGCTTCAGCCAGCAAAGAGAACTCTCAGCAGCCTCATCCTCTCCCAGGGGATTTATTTGAATCTGCAGATTGTGTCATGCCAAACCTATCTCTTTTCTCAGTGTGAATCACTGACTCAGGAAGTCACATGGATCTAAGATTCCCAGAATGCGAGCTCTGCTCTGGGAAATACCAGGGGTATCTACTCTACTATTAGCCACAATCTTTAAATAACTACTTTGATCAGAATGCATGACTAAAGAGGACATTTTGAAGCTAAGTTGCTACTGCAGTGAGCAGAAAAGAAGCCAGGGCAAAAGCCGGCAGTGTTTCTACAGCAGTTACCTGGGGCCCCTTCTTCCTATTGGCTGATTCATAGTTTCAAGGTAGCTGCAAATGTTTGGAATATTCTGTAGTAAATAGAGGAGTCTTGAAATCCCCTTATTTCAGATCCAAAACATAGCCATCCTAAATCCTTCACCCAATCCCACAGTTAGCTGAACAACTCAAAGATATTTTGGATTGAACCTGTCATTTCTTTGCTCCCACCTTAAACAAGAAGCAGAAATCTGGGGGCAGAATACTATATATGGAGTTGTCTTCTTATGATGCTAACAAATACAGGCTCAGTTGTTACCCATAACCTCTCACAAGGAGAGAGCATCATTTGTGAAATTACTTCTTATTAATAGGGTTAATATTAATAATAGAAGCAGCAGACCTTTATTATGTTGTAAATATGATTCATAGTACTTTTCATGCATTATCTTATTTAGTAGCCCCCAAATCGTATAAAATGTGTCTAATCAGTATTCTCTCCATTTTAGAAATGAGCACAGGTGATGTTAGAGATACTAGGTAACCTGTCCAAAGTCACATGGTTAAGAGGGGATTTCAGGATTAGACCTATGTGATTTCAGAACAAATGACTTCAACTGCTCAGCTCTACTACACTAAGTAGGTGCTCAGAGTAGACCCTAAACTGTTTACATCTTCATATTTGAAATATATGACCATTTATGTGTGATTCCAGTTTAATCCTCTGCTATATACAACGGTTTGTTAAGGACATCACCAAATGCTCCAAAGTCTTAGAAGGAATGGTGAAGATTCTTAAAAGAACAAACTGCTTTCAAGCACTTGGGCAGCACCTACTCACTTATAATTCATATAAATAGGAATTTCCTAAGAATTATTATATATTCAATAAAAGACCCATCAATTTACTTGATAAATCTTTGTTTTCACTACTGAATGTTCTTGAAGGTGATTTTTTAAAATTCCAAGTAATCACTTATTCTGACTTTTCAGTAATTCAGACTTTTCTTGCTATCAAATGAAAAGGTCGTTGCATGTGGATCTTTTCTTCAAAGATGCTAGTTTATTAATACACATAACATCCTCAGGGCAGATAGAAAGTGCCATTTTCCTCATTTTTTCAATATTCAGAAGAACACACATAGATCCTATGCAGGTCAGTGCTGCATAGCATGCAATGTACAATGTATAATAAACCACACCATTCAGAACAGTTCATCATCCATTCAGTGATTCATCACTCATCACATGCAGTGAGACAGAAACACCATTTTAAAGCATGCAATAATTCCCCCTTTTAAAGCTGTACAACATTGGAATTCAGCAAACCTGGAATCAAATGCAGGCTCTGTATCTTACTAGTTTGATCTAGTCAAGGCATTAAAAATTATTAAAACTTAGAAACTAGCGAGTATGTTCCTCTATTGTGTATTGCCTTTTTAAATATAATGAGTAGTTTAGCTGGTTAGATCAAGAAGTTAAGTATGAGTTATGGATTGAATCCTTATGTGGGCCAGCCAGCTTTATACAAGTTAGAAAATGGTCCATTGCCAGAGACTGGCTATTTGTTCAAGCAAAGGAGCGTAATATCTGCCTTTGATTTATGTCTTAAATGTTTATGTCCCTTCCAAAATTTATGTTAAAATTTAATCCTCATTGTGGTGGTATTAAAAAGTGGCCTTTCAGGACCCAACTAGTGCCTTATAAAAGGGCTGGAGGGAACTAACTTAGGCCTTTTTGCTTTTCCACCTTCCACTGTTGAAATTTAATCCTCATTGTGATGGTATTAAAAAGTGGCCTTTGGGCCAGATGTGGTGGCTCACGCCTGCAATCCCAGCACTTTGGGAGGCTCAGGAGGGCAGGTCACCTGAGGTCAGGAGTTCAAGACCAGCCTGGCCAATATGGCAAAACCATTTCTCTACTAAAAATACAAAAATTAGCCAGGCATGGTGGCGGGTGCCTGTAATTCCAGCTACTCAGGAGGCTGAGGCAGGAGAATCACTTGAACCCAGGAGGCGGTGGTTGCAGTGAGCCAAGATCACGCTATTGCACTCCAGCCTGGGCAACAGAGAAAGACTCCATCTCAAAAAAAAAAAAAAAAAAAGTGGCATTTTGGGACCCCACTAGTGCCTTATAAAATGATTAGAGGGAACTAACTTAGACCTTTTTGCTTTTCCACCTTTTACCGTGTGAGGACAGAGCATTTGTCACCTCCAGAGGATTAGCAACAAGGCACCATCTTGGAAGCAGGGAACAGGGTCCTCACCAGATGCTGAACCTGCCAGCACTTTGATATTGGACTTCTCAGCCTCCAGAACTGTGAGAAATAAATTTCCCTTGTTTATAAATTACCCAGTCTCAGGTATGTTATTATAGCAGCACAAACAGAGGAAGATGGTTTTCAGCATAAAAATTGGGGGAGGGTGCAGAGGAGAATGGGAAATGGTGAGGATTAATCATGATAATCTATCACTGGTAATCAGAGAGCAACCCACTGCATACACCCAGCCGGGCAGTCATTTAATGATTTTCATAAACACAGTGGAGAGAGTATCTCCACTTTGAAGACAGAGACCATCATTTACATACTAAGTCCATAACTTAGAGAAATGTCAGGTTTAACTTAATAATGCCTACACAGCATCATGCACAGTCCAGGGAATAAGTGCTCAATAAACACCTTGAAGATCCTTCACTAGCTCACTGGAATCCAACCCCCTTGAGGATTCTCAGGCTCGTGTGTTTTTGTGGTACCTTTTAAAAATATCGGCAATCTGATGAATCAAACTAAATACTTGGGAGTTAATAGACTGACAGCTGGGTAAAGTTTCTACAAAAGATGCCCATAAAGCTCAAGAAGAGAAGATAGTTGCCTATGATTGGTTTAAGTCTTAAAAGTGCCACCAGTAAAAACACTACCAGATAAAGGAAGACAGCTGAAACTTTACTTAAAGGTTATAGAAATTTTGAAACTAGTCTTTCTGACTTTTGCCTGTTGTATTAGTAATGGAATGGATGGAGGGAATAACTACTACTTCTTGGCTCCAAGGTCAACTCATAACAGGAGACTGCTGTATTTTTTCTATGTCTGAGAGAAATTTCTCTTAAAGGGGAATAATGCCTTTTTCTGCCATGGCTGCATCATCCCCTTTCAATATTTCTAATAGAATGAAATAAAATGTTTTACAGTTATTCTTCTGCAAATACTCAAAGAAAAAGAAAACAAAACTCAAACTGGTCAATTATTTATTTTCTGTTCTATATATTGTAAAAACAAAGAATAATAAATGTAGGATAGATAAATGATGTAGAAAATTTCCCCAGTTATAGAGCTAATTCTAGTTTCCCTCTGAAACTATTAGGACTTGAGGGAAGGGCCTCTCTGCTGCCTTGCATTTTTCCGGAGGACTTTTTCTACCATTCTACAAAACAGAGCAACCTAATGGCTAGAGGTGGCAGTGACACAAGCAACTGAAGACTATGACAGTGTTGCGAATTTCCCAAGGATTCAGCCAGACTAGGGAATAGCTAGAATGGATAGCAAATAAAAATTACTGTCAAAGATAGCCAATGCATTGCTAGTTATTAAGGGCCAACTAACCACAAATTCACCAGGCAGAAGTTAGACATTGAGTATGGAAGCGTAGAGCAGAGTAGTTAGAGGCTGGTATTAAAAAAGGTGAAAACAGAAGAAGAAATTAGAAGACAGAGAAATGGAAAATTCTCATGCACTGAGTCTGAGAGTTTTAAGGAGAGTCCAGTACCCTGGACAGCTCCCTGGGAACCTTGGTATTTCTAAAATGAGCCTATACTTTAATTGACCATCATTTCTCATACATTTATCAAATATTTTGGTGTTTTCAAAACAAGTGCACAGACTTCTGTTTCAGGAAGAATAGAGTATACATGCTTGTTTCTATTCCTTCTATTAAGTACAACTAAAAACTCTAGATATTATATATAAAACAAACATGATTTTTAAAATATTCTATTATGTGTATTTTTATTATGTATATGGTTGTTTTTATACTATATATAAAACAACCATAAGAAATGATAGGAGAATGTATACTAATTCAGGACCTTGAGATCTAAAGAATGACACAGCAATAAGTTTTCTGTGTTTTTGTTTTGTATCACATATCTCAGACTAAGTATTGAATAAATTGGTAATGTGACAAAAAGCCCCATAGAAAGCCTGCTATCTCTAGTCAAAGAACCAGGAAGACAAAAAACTTTCACAAAGCAATTTCCATACTCCAGCCAAACATCACAGAAAGAGTGTGGTCCCACATCTACCCAGTCCAGTGAAGAACAACTGAGGAACCTAGACCCTCACACTTGTCAGGCTATAATAGGGTCTCAACTTGCCAGCCTGAGTGGTATCAGATAAGGCCAAGCCAGGAGCCAGGATTTTCATCTCTGCCATGCAACAACAAAACCCTCCACCTCCGTGGTGTCAATTGAGACCACATGGGGAGCCTGGATTTTTATTTCTATTCAGCAGAAACAAATCACCACTCCCCATCCCCTCTGGGGTTATGTCAATGAAGGCCTAGTAGAGAGCCAGGACTTTTGCCAGCACCCAACATAATGAGGCAATTCCACCATTACCATCACAGTATCAATGGAGGCCACATGCGGAGTGGTAACAAGGCATTTCTTTCACTCTTAGATAGGGAGGTATCAATGGAAGCCTCATAGGAAGCCAGACCTCCAAACTCTGCCCAACAGTAACAAGCCCCACCCTCATGTGTCAATATTGACCAAGTAGAGAACCTAGACTTTTACCTGAATCAAATAGTAAGGAGGTGGCTCCCCCAACCACCTTTCCCTGACAGAGAAGTGTCAGACAAAGCCAAGTAAAACAGAAAGTTTAAGTAAGATACAGAGTCTCAAAATAATAACCAAAATGTCCAGGTTTCAATGGAAACACATCATAGCAAGAACTGAGATGATCTCAAAATGAATAAAGGAGACAATCAATAGATGCCAACAGTAAAATGATGGAAATGTTAGAATTACATACTTTTTTTTTTTTTTTTTGAGACAGAGTTTTGCTCTTGTCACCCAGGCTGGAGTGCAATGGTGCAATCTCGGCACACTGCAACCTCTGCCTCCCGGGTTCAAGCAATTCTCCTGCCTCAGCCTCCCGAGTAGCTAGGATTACAGGGATGCACCACCATGCCCAGCTAATTTTGTATTTTTAGTAGAGACAGGGTTTCACCAGGTTAGCCAGGCTTGTCTCGAACTCCTGACCTCAGGTGATCTGCCCACCTCTGCCTCCCAAAGTTCTGCGATTACAGGCATGAGCCACCGCCCCCAGCCCTAAAACAGTCATTTTAAAAGTGCTTCAGGCCGGGGGCGGTAGCTCATGCCTGTAATCCCAGCACTTTGGGGGGCCAAGGCAGGCAGATCACTTGAGGTCAGCAGTTCAAGACCAGCCTGGGCAACCTGGTGAAACCTCATCTCTACTAAAAATACAAAAATTAGCTGGGCATGGTGGCATGTGCCTGTACTTCCAGCTACTTGGGAGGCTGAGGCAGGACAATCACTTGAATCTGGGAGGTAGAGGTTGCAGTGAGCCAAAATTGCACCACTGCACTCCAGCCTAGGTGACAGAGCCAGACTCTGTCACAAACAAACAAACAAAAAAGTGCTTCAAAGAGTATAGTCTCAGCAATGAAATAAAAGTCTCCGCAACTAAAAAGAAAATATAAATAAGAACAAAAATGACATTTTAAGAATGGAAAAAAAACCAGAATAATTGATAAACTACAATAACCAAAATAAAAATCTCAGTGGATGGGCACAACAGTAGAATGGAGGACACAGAGGGGGAGAAAAATCAGTTAATTGGAAGATAGACATTACCCAATCTAAACAGCAGCAAGAAAAGAGAAGAAGGTGAATGGAGCCACAGGGTCTGTGGACTATAGCAAAAGGTGTAACATTTCTGTAAATGAAGTCCAAGAGGAAGAGGACAAAGGAGGCATGGCTGAAAAGTACTT
This sequence comes from Hylobates moloch, assembly GCF_009828535.3. Classification (NCBI taxonomy): domain Eukaryota; kingdom Metazoa; phylum Chordata; class Mammalia; order Primates; family Hylobatidae; genus Hylobates; species Hylobates moloch. The sequence goes on from NW_026652291.1 coordinate 26,976,930, forward strand.
AAAGAAGTAATAACTTAAAACTCCCCAACTGTGGTAAGAGACATCAAACTAAATGACTCAAGAAGATTAGTAAAATACAAGCAAGTTAAATGAAATGTTTAAATCCACATTATGGCACATGCTGTGGACTGAACTGTGCACCCCTAAAATTCATATGTTGAAGCTCTAACTCCCAACGTAATTGTACTTGGAGATAGGAATTTTAGGAGGCAATTAGAATTAAATGAGGTCATAAGGGTAGTGTCTTAATTTGATAGGATTAGTAGCCTTATAGGAAGAGGAAGAGAGAGAACTCTCTCATCTGTAAGCAAGAAAGAGAACCCCGGCCAGAATTTGACCACCTGGCACCCCGATCTCAGATTTGTAGCCTACAGACAGTGAGAAAATAAATTTCTATTGTTCAAGCCACCTCAGTCTATGATATTGTGTGTTGGCAATCTGAGCTGACTACAATAACATATCATAGACGAACTTCCAAAACTGAAGACCAAAAAAAAAATCTTGAAAACAGTCAGAGAAAAATGACATCTTGCCTATAATGGAAAAATAATTTGAATGACAGTGTGTTTCTCATCAAAAGCCATAGAGGCCAGAGGAAGTAGTAAAACATGTTTTAAATGCGGAAAGAAAATGACTGTCAACCTAGAATTCTTATGTGTGAAAATGTCCTTCAGGAATTAGGAAAACTCAACATATTTTCAGATGAAAGAAAACTGAAAGAAGTTATTTCCAGATCACCTACCTTCAAATAATGGCTAACAAAAGTTCCCTAAACAAAGAAAATGACTTTTTAAAAGAAATCAAAACATCAGGAAGAACAACACAGTAAGCAAAAATGTGGGCAAATAGACTTTTCTTCTCCTTTGAGCCTTCTAAATTCTGTCTGATGATTGAAATAAAAATTATAACACTGTGTGACATGGTTCTAAGTATATGTAGGCAAAATATTTGAAATTATAAATAGGGGAGGGTGAAAAGTCATAAAGGGAGGATTATATAAAGGTTTCCACACTTCACATGGACCGTTAAAATGAGACTAGTAGACTATGATTGTGTGAGTGTGTGTGGCATGTGTGCGTAACACCTAGAGCAATCACTTAAAAAGCTATAAAAAGAAATACGTTCAAAATACCATAGATTAATCAAAATACTAAATTTAAAAAAATGTTCAAGTAACCAACAGGAAGGCAAAAAAAGATAAGAGAAACACAGAGAACAAATAGAAAACAATGAAATAGTAGACTTACACCCTTACATATAAATGATGATATTAAATATAAAGGGTCTAAATATGTAAAATAAAAGGCAGAAAAGCAAAATAGATTGAAAACATGACCCAACTATATGCTATCTACAAAGAACTCACTTCTAATAGAGTGATACAGACAGGATGAAAATAAGATGATAGAAAAAGATAAATCACACAAAGATAATCAAAAGAAATCAGGAGTGGCTTTATTAATATCAAATACATTAGACTTTAGGACAAAAAAATCACAATAACAGGGAGGGTTAACACATAATGATAAAAGAGTCAATCCACCTAAATGTAACTGTACCAAACAACAAATCTGTAAAGTATGTGAAGCAAAAATTGAAAACTGTAAAAGGAGATAAATCCAATTAGAGTTTTAGACTTCACACCCTTCTCTCAATAATCGATAGGACAACTAGATAGAAAATCACAAAGAGATAGAACTGAATAACACCATCAACTAACAGTATCTATTAATAATTGGCATTTATCAAACACTCCACCCAACAGTAAAATAATACACATTTTTTTCCAAGATAGTCCACATCCTGGACCACAAAACAAACCTCAACAAAATCGAAATAATTGAAATCATATGCAGTGCATGTGCCAACCAACATTAAACCAAATGAAACAACAACAACAACAAAAAACAAGTAAACAGTTGTAAATTAAATAAGACATTTCTAAATAATATATAAGTCAAAAAGGAAGTCTCAAGAAAACCAAATAGTGCATTAAGCTAAAGGAAAAATAAAACATATCAAAATTTATAGGACATAACTAAAGCAGTGCTGAGAGGAAAACTGATAGCACTAAATGCATATATTAGAAAAGGGAGGAAGTCAAATTTATAATCTAAGGCCACATCTCGAAAACCTAAAAAAAATCATAATAAATCCAAAGCAAATGGAAGATAAAGACAAAAGCAACAACTAACGAAAGTAAAAATGAAATAAGTCTAGAAAATTAATAAAACAAAGAGATGATTCCTTGAAAAGCTCAATAAAATCAACAAGCCTCTTGCAAGACTGACAAAGTTAGAGAGAAGACACAAATTATCAATATCAGAAATAAAAGAAGGGATAGCACTACAGCCCCTGAAGATATCAAAAGGATAATAAAGGAATACATACATAAATTTGATAATTTAAGTGAAATGGACCAATTCCTCAAAAAAACACTGTCTACCCCAAATCACTGAATACGGAAGAGATCATTTGAATAGCTACATAACTATTAAGGAAACTAAATCTATAATTAAAATACTTCCCAAAATAAAATCTCTAGGTCCAGATGGTTACACCCTGGAATATTCTATCAAACATTTAAATTAATTAACTAATTCCATAAAATAACTTTCAGAAAATAGAGAAAAGGAACATACTGCAATTTATTTTATGAAGTTATTATCCCGATACCAAAACGAGACAAAATCAGTACAAAAAAGAAAACTACACATCAATATCTTTTACAAATATAGACACAGAAATCCTTAACAAAATATTGGCAAACAGAATTTAGCAATATATACAAAGAATTATATACAATGACCAACTGGGGTATACTCCAAGGATGCAAGTTGTTTCAATATTCAAAAACCTATTGATGTAATCTAGCACATTCTTCGGCTAAAGAAGAAAAAAACACATGGTTATATCAATTGACACATAAATAGCATCTCACAAAATTTAACACTCTCTCAGAAGAATAAAAATAGAGATGAACTTCTTCATCTTAATAAAGAGCAGTTACAGAAAACCAACAGCTAACCATGGTGCTTGACTGAATGCTTTGCCCTTAAGATCAAAAACAAAGTAAGAATGTCTGCTCACACTGTTTTTATTCAACACAGTGCTGGAAATTCTAGCCAGTAAAATAAGAAAATTAAAACAAATACATACAGCTCTGGAAGAAACAAATATAACTGTCATTATTTGCAGAAGACATAATTTCTATGTAGAAAATCCCAAGTAATCTACACATACACACACACACCTAGAACCAATATGTGAGTTCAGCAAGGTCACAGGACACAAGATAAACATACAAAAGTCTATTGTATTCCTCTACATGAACAATGGGCAGGTAGTCACCAAAATTAAAAATACCACTTATGATTGCTGAAAAATTTAAAGCACTTAGACATAAAAATATAAACAGAATTTGTATGCTGAAAATTATAGAATGTTTATTAAAAATCAAAGAGGCTCTTAACAAATTAAGACATGTACTATCTTCATGGATTGAAACCCCAACATAGTGAAGATTTAATTCTCTCAAATTGATATACAGATTCAACACAATTTCTGTCAAAATCCAAGCAAGATTGTTTTGGTAGAGATAGTCAGGATTATTTAAAAATGTGTATGGAAATTAAAAGAAACTAGAATACCTGAAGCAATATTGAAAAAGAAAAATGAAGTAGGAGGAATCAATCTACATGATTTCAAAACTTATTGTACAGCTACAGTAATAAATACTTCAGAGTATTGGCAAAAAGACAAAAACACAGGTCAATGGAACAGAATAGGGATATCATAAATAGGCCTACAAAAATATACTCAACTGATTTTCGAGAAATATGCAAAATAAATTCAATGGAAGAAATACAGCCTTGTTAACAAATGGTCTGGAACAATTGTACATCAATTATGTCTAGGCCAAAACTGAACTTCAACCAAAGACTCACACTTTATATAAATGTTATCTCAAAATGTATTATAGACTTAAAAGTAAAATGTAAAAGTATAAATATTTTAGAAAAAACATAGGAGAAAATTTTCAAGATACAGAGCTCAGTGAAGAGTTCTTACACTTGACACCAAATGCACAATTTTTTAGAAAAAATGAATACATTGATCTTCATCAAAATTATAAACTGTCGTTCTGCGAAAGATTATGTTAAGAAAATGAAAAGACAAGTTACCATGTGGGAGAAAATATTTGCAAAACACATATTTAACAAAAGGCTAGTATCTATATTATGAAAAGATTCTCAAAAGTCAACAGTTTAAAAAATTCATTTAGAAAATGAGCAGGAGACCTGAAGAGACATTTCACTGAAGAGGATGTACAGATGGCAAATAAGCACATGAAAAGGTGTTCAACATCATTAGTGATTAGAGAAATGCAAATTATAAAACCACAAGGAGATATTGCAGTGTACCTTTCAGAATGGCTAAGCGACAATGCCACACTGGCAAGGATGTAGACAAAGTAGATCCCTCATACACTGCTGGTAGGGATGTAAATCATATGGCTACCCTGAAAAACATTTTAGTTGTTTTATAAAAATCTAAACATGCAGTTACCTAGCAATTGCACTACTGAGTATTATTCTAGAGAAATGAAAATGTACATTCACACACAAAAAGAACTGTACACGAATATTTATAGCAGCTTTTTTCATAATAGCCAAATCTAGAAACAACACAGATATTATTTAACAGGTGACTGGTTCAACAAACTGTGGTATATATAATATTTTGTGAATTAATAAGGCTAATCCCAAAGGTTGCATAATTTAATTTGTATAACATCTTGAAATGACAAAATTATAGAAATGGAAAACAGATTAGTTGTTACCAGGATTTAAGTAGGAGGTGAGGTATGAGGGAAATTAGTATGGCTATAAGAGGGTAACAGGAGGGATCCTTGTGGTGATGGAAATGGTTTGTATCTTGACGATATCAATGTCAATAACCTGGTTGTTACATTACACAATAGTTTCTCCAGATGTTACTACAGAAGAAACTGTATAACGTGCACTTGGGATCTTGCTATATTATTTCTTACAGCTGCTTATGAATATACAATTACCTCAAAATAAAAAGTTTAATTTTAAAAAAAGTAAAAAAAAAATCACAGGTATTCCCTTTTTATTTCACATGCTGGGCCTTTCCCTTGGAATTATTTGTATATAAAATGGCCCTTGCCCCTGTTTACAATATATAACCACAGAAGAATGGTTTTCTCTTTTCTGGTAGATTAGTGAAAAATCTAGAGCTCAGAGAATCAGAACTTCCTTTCTTCTAACTCATCACCAGCTTTCGGATTCTGAAAGATAAAGCTAATTTAATTTCCCCTCCTTTCACCCACTTTACAATACTTTAGAAATCACAGTTATTCTTGCAGTAAATCTATTATCCTATGTGATGAGTACTTTGGGCCTGCAAAAGGAAGCTAGTACCCAAAATTTATCCAACCAAGAGGTACCTGGCATTAAACACTTTTAATTAATTTCTTGGTTTTATTTGATTTCTCTAGGTTTAAGGGTCTTCTTGCTAAAACCCACTGCAGATGACTGTTTTCTCCAGATTGATCCTCATTTATAAAATGAGTAGACTACAAGAGATAATAATGATAGATAATATAAAATACAATAATAGCCAACATTATTGACCATTTTACATGTATAGAGCACTATGTTAAATGATTTATATTATCTCACCAAATCCATATTACATTTCAAAAAGATAGATGCTATTATCATCCTCATTTTACAGTCTTATTTAGGCTTAGAGTGTTGAATTAACCAAAGAATCAGCCAGGACCCAGGACAGCATAAATTCAAATCTAGGCCCTCTGGCCCTGTAGCCCCCAGTCTTAGCCACTACTCTAGGGTTTAAACTGCTGAAGGACCTCTTCAAGGAGAACTACAAACCACTGCTCAATGAAATAATAGAGGATACAAACAAATGGAAGAACATTCCATGCTCATGGGTTGGAAGAATCAATATCGTGAAAATGGCCATACTGCCCAAGGTAATTTATAGATTCAATGCCATCCCCATCAAGCTACCAAAGACTTTCTTCACAGAATTCGAAAAAACTACTTTAAAGTTCATATGGAACCAAAAAAGAGCCCGCATCACCAAGTCAATCCTAAGCCAAAAGAACAAAGCTGGAGGCATCACGCTACCTGACTTCAAACCATACTACAAGGCTACAGTAGCCAAAACAGCATGGTACTGGTACCAAAACAGAGATATAGATCAATGGAACAGAACAGAGACCTCGGAAATAATGCCGTATATCTACAACTATCTGACCTTTGAAAAGCCTGACAAAAACAAGCAATGGGGAAAGGATTCCCGATTTAATAAATGGTGCTGGGAAAACTGGCTAGCCATATGTAGAAAGCTGAAACTGGATACCTTCCTTACACCTTATACAAAAATTAATTCAAGATGGATTAAAGACTTACATGTTAGACCTAAAACCATAAAAACCCTAGAAGAAAACCTAGGCATTACCATTCAGGACATAGGCATGGGCAAGGACTTCATGTCTAAACACCAAAAGCAATGGCAACAAAAGCCAAAATTGACAAATGGGATCTAATTAAACTGAAGAGCTTCTGCACAGCAAAAGAAACTACCATCAGAGTGAACAGGCAACCTACAGAATGGGAGAAAATTTTCACAACCTACTCATCTGACAAAGGGCTAATATCCAGAATCTACAATGAACTCAAACAAATTTACAAGAAAAAAACAAACAACCCCATCAAAAAGTGGGCGAAGGACATGAACAGACACTTCTCAAAAGAAGATGTTTATGCAGCCAAAAAACACATGCAAAAATGCTCATCATCACTGGCCATCAGAGAAATGCAAATCAAAACCACAATGAGATACCATCTCACACCAGTTAGAATGGCCATCATTAAAAAAGTCAGGAAACAACAGGTGCTGGAGAGGATGTGGAGAAATAGGAACACTTTTACACTGTTGGTGGGACTGTAAACTAGTTCAACCATTGTGGAAGTCAGTATGGCGATTCCTCAGGGATCTAGAACCAGAAATACCATTTGACCCAGCCATCCCATTACTGGGTATATACCCAAAGGACTATAAATCATGCTGCTATAAAGACACATGCACATGTATGTTTATTGCCGCACTATTCACAATAGCAAAGACTTGGAACCAACCCAAACGTCCAACAACGATAGACTGGATTAAGAAAATGTGCCACATATACACCATGGAATACTATGCAGTCATAAAAAATGATGAGTTCATGTCCTTTGTAGGGACATGGATGAAACTGGAAATCATCATTCTCAGTAAACTATCACAAGGACAAAAAACCAAACACCACATGTTCTCACTCATAGGTGGGAATTGAACAATGAGAACACATGGACACAGGAAGGGGAACATCACACTCCGGGGACTGTTGTGGGGTGGGGGGAGGGGGGAGGGATAGCATTAGCAGATACACCTAATGCTAAATGATGAGCTAATGGGTGCAGCACACCAACATGGCACATGGATACATATGTAACGAACCTGCACATTGTGCACATGTACCCTAAAACTTCAAGTATAATAATAATAAATTAAATTAAATTACATTAAATTAAAAAAAAGAATTCAACAATTCCATTCTGTCAAGAAATATCACAGGATAGAATTCCTGTACTGAGTGAGAGCTTGTTCTCTGAACACTTAACAACTTTTAAGGCTTATGATCTTTGAGGAGTGTGTATGCATTGCAATAACAGTGAGTGTCAGAGTTAGGAAAACACATATTTCATTGAACACAGATATTCAACAATGCCTGACCTTTCCACAATGGAGCCATGGATGGTTAAGCCATCTCTGTTGCATATCTTGACATATCTGTCAGCATGACATAGCCAGTTTTCTTCTAAGACCAAACCGCTCTTGAAAGATTATCATCAAACCGAATTTCTCATCGGTAGCTCTTTGCAATATTTTTATTCTTTTTCCCAATCTCATTGGTTTCTCCTTTTTTCCTTGTTTATAGTCATGTTTTCCTTTCTCTTGGTTACTTCATATCCTAGATTTTTTTTTTCCTTTAGCACAGGAGTTGTCACAACCTTATTGAATCCATCTTTGCACAGTTTGAAGGGATGCAATATCTTGAGGCTGAAGAAACCACACCTCATCCTTCCATTCTGAGAAGGTGAAAAATAATGCTAGAAGCATTTTTCTTAATTTTTGGTTGTTGTGAAAATTCTTTATGGGAGAATTAGAGAAGCCAACACCCAATTCATTTTTATCTATATCATTCTGAGATTATATGAGAAAATATATATGACTTTTAAAATAATTCCTTTGCTTTTCTGTTTTCTTTCTCTTCATTTGGTGTACGTGTTCATGTGTGCACATATTAGCAACTCTTTAGGTGTTCCTGCCAACCTCTCATGGAGCCCTGACTAGTTACAGCAATCCTTTATAGCACCTTGCTGAGTGCATAAAAGCTCATTCCAGACCACACAAAGAGAAGGCTAGCATGTCCCATTGAGATATGCCAGAGTTCCAAAACTGTCATAAAAATAAACAACCAAACAGGCTTGAGTGAGTGTTCTCTGTGGGAAATGGTCTATCCTTAGAGAGATATGGCTATCCAATTTTTAAAAAGTCTGTTGAAGCCCCCCTTTAGTACCCCATGAGCACATGGCCACACCTGCCACAAAGAAGGTCATGAAGGAACTTTTAGATACACCTTCACACTTGAAGACTTAACCTTCTTAGTAAACATTGTTGCATTTCATGAGCTCATACCTCCTACTCCTCCCACCAAAGCACCTCAGACTTTCTTATCTTGAGCCCTCAGCTAATCCAGATGTGTGGTCAACTTCTGCACTACTGTGTAAATGCAGAGGAACAGTGACAAGATAATCAGAACAGTGGTACATATACACCACAGAATACTATGCAGCCATAAAAAGGAATGAGATCATGTCCTTTGCAGGGACATGGATAAAGCTGGAAGTCATTATCCTTGGCAAACTAATGCAAGAACAGAAAACCAAACACCCACGTTTTCACTTTTAAGTGGGAGCTGAAGAATGAGAACAATGGACACAGGGAGGGTAACAACACTCACTGGGCCTGTCAGGGGATGGAGGTGGGGAGAGCATTAGGGAAAAGAGCTAATGCATGCTGGGCTTAATACCTAGTGATGGGTTGATAGGTGCAGCAAACCACCATGGCACATGTTTACCTATGTAACAAACCTGCACATCCTGCACATGTACCGTGGAACTTAAAAATATTTTTAAAAAGATTATCTAAAATACTCATTTAACCAGCAATGAAATTATTTTCTTTCAAGCAATAGATGTACATGGAAGTGTTTAATATTATGTATTTACCAATATATATTTTGTACCCCGTACAAAAATGCTTAGGATCATAGAGAGAAGTTAGACTAGGAAGAAACGCTTGTTGTCAATACAGCAATATAACTAATGGGAAGGCCAATGGAAGATCAGAGAGTCTTTGCCCTATCTTGACTTTCTCCCGTGTTCCAATAAAACTTTATTTACAAAATAGGTAGTGGGCCAAATTAGGAATTTAAAAACCACTGCTCTAGATACTTACTGGTATAGCCCAATAAGCACTTACAGTTTTAAAATAGTATGCATAAAAATAAAGAATAATAAAGGAGGACTTGCCGTACCCGGTGTTAGTCTGTACTGTAAAGCTACAATATCTAAAACAGTGTAATACTGACACAAGCATCAGTAAAAGATCAATTGACACAGTAGAGAACCTTGTATATACAAAAGCTTGTGTAATACAGGAATCCTTGAAAATCAGTGAAGGATAAGATGAATTACTTATGCTGGAAAAGTTTATACTTTGGAAAGCAAAAATAAGTAATTTTGTTTGGTACTTTATGCAAAAATCAATTTCATAAAGATTAAAAAGTTAAATTTAAAAATCACACAATGCAAATGACTTCTAATCTCTGAATTGGAAAAGTTTTTCATATTAAAAAAGCAACTGAAGCAATCATAAAAGGAAAGAGTCTCAATAGTTTTAACTAGAGAAAAAAATCGAATATTTCTGCCCCTCAAAGAACACCATAAACAAAATTGAGGCAAAATTGAAAGAAAAGTGTTTGCCATGAGTACGTATTTATAATACCAAGCAACAATACCATTAATCAATTAAAAGCTCATCAAAATAATAAGAGGAAAACTTAAATCCTTGATATAAAATGTCTATGACATAAATATTTTATATAACAATAAATTTAAAAGGAGAATATGTTCACATTATAAGTGATAAAAATTTCAAAGATAAAATCACACCCCTCAGTAGTAATGAAGGCTTATTGAGACAGGCATTGGCTTTCGCGCTCTGCAGGTAAGTTAAGGGTGAATTGCTGTAACTTCCCTGGAAGGCAATGTTTCAGTATATATCAAGAACCTTAGGCCTGGCATGGTGACTCACGTCTGTAATCCCAGCACTTTGGGAGGCTGAGGAGGACAGATCACCTGAGGTCAGGAGTTCAAGACCAGCCTGGCCAACACAGTGAAACCCTGACTGTACTAGAAATACAGAAATTAGCCAGGTATGGTGGTGGGTGACTCTACTAAAAATACAGAAATTAGCCAGGCATGGTGGTGGGTGCCTGTGATCCCAGCTACTCGGGAGGCTGAGGCAAGAGACTTGCTTGAACCCAGGAGGCAAAGGTTGCAGTGAGCCGAGATGGTGCCACTGCACTCCAGCCTGGGCAACAGAGCAACTCCATCTCAAAAAAAAGAAAGAAACTTAAACATTTTTATATCACTAAACCCAGTAATCTCACTACTAGAAGTTGACATCAAAGAGCAAAACAAAGATTTATGTACTCATATGTACATCACAGCATTATTTATAACAGAAAAAATAGAAATAAGTTGAATATATATAAAAAAGGACTAATTGAAGTATGGTATATTAATAAAAAAGACTATTATTCAACCATTAAAGTTAAATTCTCCAAAAACTTAATGATTGGGAAGGAAAAATTAAGAAGTAAACACAGCAAAATGCAGTAGAGTTTATTTCTAGATTAATCCTTTTTTACTTCCTTTGTACTTCCGTTTTCCAAGTGTTCTATTTCAGGGTCAGCCAACTCTATAAAGGGTTAGATAGTAAATATTTAAGGCCTTGCAGGCCACAGTCTTTATTGCCATCACTCAACTCTACCATTGTAGAGCAAAAGTAGCCAGAAAAAATATGGAAACAAATGAACATGACTGTGTTCCAATAAAACTTTATTTTCACAGACCTCTGTGTACCAACCCCTGTTCCATATGAACGTGAATTACTTTCTTTAGTAAGAAAAAAATAATCTTGTGTTTATTAAAATGCTTTTAATGGATTTTATTTACTAATTTCTTATCAGAACCTTCTCTTCTTTCTCTCAAAATTTCCTTATCAATAGTTCAATGTTGGTTACAAACTGGTTTCTCACTCATGCCTAAGACAATGGCTCACTACAGCACTGTAGGCTCCATTTTCCTGTGGCTGCACATACACCCAATAAGCCTAAATGTAGTAGTCAAAGGAGCCTCGCACTTGGAGTCAGAAGCCCGAATTTCAATTGTGGCTCAATCACTTACTCTCTAGGTGATTTCAGGCACATTATGTAACTGAAGTGACAGGTTTTTGACCTGTGAAATAGCAATAGTAATATCCATCCCCCCTGCGCAATTATTCAAAGAGGTCACATATAGGAGTATCTGGTCTGGGGCTGACACAAATTAGGCACTCATTAAAGATCCGTGATATTTTTATTTGAAAAGTATGACAGTGAGTTCTGCTTTGAGAGTCAATTATACTTTGTTGAGGAGGGAGGATGTGGCGCAGGGGTAGAAAAGGCAGAGAAACCTCCTGTTCTTCCCGAGCCACATAGCCACCATGTGGTCCAAGAATGCAGCTCTGGCACATCCATGACATGCCTATGTGTTTTTACTTGCAAGGCCAAATACTTTATGTCAGCCACAAAAACATAAGACTACATTATAAGCATTATCACCATAGGAAAGTAAGCAGTCACTCACCTGCACTTCCCATATCTCTCTTTAAGAAGTCCTTATTAGATCAGAGATGTTCTGGGAGTAGGGAAGGAAAGGAATACAGATGGAAGATGGCAAGAAAGAAGCCTGTTGTAGAATTTCCCAGGAACTCTCTATTCATAGACTGATTGTCTTCATTCCCGAGAGGGGCCAATTAGGCCACATCTCAGCCAGGAGCCCTAGTCCTGCAAGGTATCACACTTCACATGTAGCAATGCTTTACAATTATGATTTGTGACTCTAGAAACAGCCCCTTCAGGATGTAGGGCAGGTATTATCAAGCTGTTTATGGCAAGGAGAAAAACAAGATTTCAAGAAGTTAAGTCACTTATTTAAAGTCACCCCAAGGTCACATAGGGTCTTCTAGATGAGTGTTTCTTTTCTTTGATATTCAAGACCATCTTCTGCCCTATAACCTGGTTCCCAGCATAACTCAGAAAAGAAATCACGATGCTAACCCAAAAAAACAAATACTTTGGTACTTTTTTTAATGAGGATGAAAGACATTCTCCAAACCAAGTAAATTATTATTTTCTTCAATATTAAATTAGAAATGACTTAAAGTATAAAATGTCATTTTATTGACATTTGTTATACATAAAGTACTACATTGGTCTTGTGACCTGGGGGTGAGTATGGCAGATAACCTCAAAAACAATATTAAGTATAGGCTGGGTGCGGTGGCTCACACCTGTAATCCCAGCATGTTGGGAGGCCGAGGAGGGTGGATCATTTGAGGTCAGGAGTTCAGGACTAGCCTGAACAACATGGTGAAACCCTGTCTCTACTAAAAAATACAAAAAAAATTAGCCATGCATGGTGGCGCATGCCTGTAGTCCCAGCTACTTGGGAGGCTGAGACAGGAGAATCACTTGAACTGGGAGGCAGAGGTTGCAGTGAGCCGAGATGGCACCACTGCACTCCAGCCTGGGCAATAGAGTGAGACTCCATCTCAAAAAAAAAAAAGAAAAGAAAAAAGAAAAACAATATAAACTATAACCTGATCAACATGGCTAAGGAGTTCAGTGAACATGGCACCACCCTTAGAATCTGAAGTCCAGGATTCAAGTTCTTCGTCTGTCCCTTGCTAGCTTTGTGACATAGGTCACTTACATATTCTAGCCTTTGGTTTGTTCATCCATAAAGTAAGAATAATTATTTCTACCTTGCAGATAATGTGTTTTTTTAAACAAATGTAAGGCATCATCATGCTAGGCAGAACATGAAGATCTGATGTTAAACTAAGACCCATAAGAGACAATATATAAGACTTCTGGGTCCCTTGGTAAGATGCTATTAGCAACGCTCTTCCACCTTCCTGTTCTTCCCTTCACCTACAGTCACAAAGAACCTTCATCACAGGGTACAATAAAGCCATCTGCGTCTGACCACCTGGTGCTATCTTTGAATTAATGACCACTGAGACCACGGAACAACTTTGAAAAGCAAACTTTTAAATTGATTTTTCTTTGCCTTTATCTATCTCCTTTTAAATTACAGCAAAGAGAGACAGAGGAAGAAAAAGATAATTTTAAGGCAAAACACTCAATTAACTCTGAAAATCAAATATAATAAACTGAATATAGATCTGTCTGGCTACTGTAACTGTTTCTGTCTGCCCGCATCTATCTATCCCTCTATTATCCTCCCATCTCTCTTTAAGGAGACAGTCAGATACTGAAAATGGGACTTTTTTTGCTTTTTTCTTTTGCTGGTTAAAAAAAAAAATCTAATACCTTAGAGCTCCTTATAGAAGGAAAAATGGAATAAAAATCAGAGGACTTTTCTTCAGTTTCTCCTCACCTTCGCTGATTTTCACAGGAGTCAAAGGGCAAGCTGTGGTCTAACAATTGTCACAGGTAGTCCTAAAGGTTCAGTCTTGACACTCTGATCCCATAGCATTTACCAAGTGCTTCCTTGTAGGTGTCACTAGGACAAGACTGCAGTAAATGGAGGAATAAAGAGTGTCTTACCTTCTAAACCTTATGAAAAGTTCCAGGGTATGGTACTAAGAAAGAAGAGGATTCTTAGATGTGTAAGTTGAATCTATTACTGATTTAAACATCTGCACTAAGGCAAACGTCATCCAAAATAGTGAATCCTTTCCTGTGTGGGTGGCCAGTAGGATGGCCATTTCATACATAGAATATTTTCCAATCACTGGCCTTCTGTCCCTGGAGAAATAAGGCATATTCATCATATGAAGGGGTAAGAGGTTATTCTCTATAAGTTCAGGAATTACGGATGCTTAGATTTATAACTGTGCTGGCTCATTGGGTTTAAAGTCAATAGAACACTATTTTTAACACAATTAATTTCAATTTTTTGTGCTGACTTAATAATTTTTTAAATTAACTTAATTACTTTGGCTTGAAAATGTTTCACTTTTCATGATTTTTTATGATTAGGAAGTTTTATGTGTGTGTGTGTGTGTGTGTGTGTGTGTGTGTGTGTGTGTGTTGCTTAAAGTTCAGAAAACAGGAAGAAGTTTAAAAACAAATTCAAAATTGCCCATAGCCCTATTATCCAAAAGTATCCTGTTAGCATTTTGATTTGTGTCCTTTCATTTTTTTATTTGTGTATGTGAAACCACATGACATATATAAAGTATGTTGTTTCTTAGAAGGCAGCGAGTCTTTGTTTTACTTCAATCAAATTTCCTCTCAATTCTTTAGCAGATTTTTCCAGCCAGTTTGCATATGGGACAACCATTAACTAATAAAGAATGATAGAGAAAATGTTGAGTCTTCTACAGTATTTGATTTCCCTGCTTTAATTTTTTTAAGGTGAAAGAAAATAAAGTTTAATCAAACTTCTTAATTAGCTACATGCTGAATCAAGATTCAAAGTCTTAGAAGTCTAGAGAGGGGTGCTAACAAATACATACAGGTAAAACTAGCAGCATTCTAAATCTTGAGAGTTATGGAATCACCAGATGGTATACTTGAAAGAGACCTGAGCGATTGCAGAATCCAGTCATTTTCTAATTGTGCTCCATGGAATCCTGGAGGATCCTTAACATACTCCAATAGCTTCCAAGGCTGGGAAAGCCAGTAGCAACGGCAAGGGCATCTGGGGAGGGGGCAGAATAGGAAGGCTGAGCAGAGTTCTCTCTTTCTACCCTCAAGAACTCCCCCCGTTATAGTGGGTCTACATTTTTCATGTTTTATATTTTGGGTATCTAAATAAAATTTCATTTTATGAAAGTAAGCAATTGTTTAAAAAATAAAAGTTGAAAATTGCTGGTGTGTTTGAGACCTCTCATGTTACAGATGAATAAACTGAGGGTCAAAAATATAAAATGATTTATCCATGGTCACACAGCTAATTAATGCAGAGCTTAGTGGACGTCTGTCGTTGGGGGTTGGGGATGGTTCTCCAACATTCCAGCCTCTCCTTATCTTGGAGTATGAGTACGCTATAGAAGCATAATTGGGAAGAATCTCCCTTTCCCAAGCTCAAGCAGCCAAGGCATAGACATGTGACAGACTCAACCAATTGGATACTTCTTGCCTAATTCTAAATCTAGAGAAAATAATTCTCGAATATATTCAGAGTGGCAGAGATCTGGTCAGGTTTCTCCTTCTGCCTAGTCCTCCAAAGTCCCATTGGTTCCTACCTGTTTTCAACACCTGCCCCTCTAGGGTCCCAGTAATTCTGTCTCCTTCCAATAAATCAATGTTTATCTTAAAAAGCACTTCCTGGTACACAGACTGTATATGAGAACCCATTACTCCTTACAGATAATCAACTCTTCTCTGTGCCACAAGACCAATTGGCTTTTACCCCATAGACTCCATGTAAACCAAAATAATACCTTCAGTTGGGAAAAATGTACTGCTACTGGGATAGATTCCTCATCAGGGAATTTTATAAGGTCAAGGTACAAAAATTCTCCTAGGTGGGAAGTTGGGTAAAGGCAAGGATTAACATTTACTGAGTACCTGCTATGCATCAGGCATCACTCTCCATCCTATCCGCTCTCAAGGTAGACAGTATGAGCCCCATTTTACTGGCAAGGAAAGTTACACCCCAATGAGTGACGAATTCATTAGTTGCCAAGTCAGGAATAGAACTCAAAAAACTAAAGACACTTAAGTTCATGAATCTTATGCAGTTTTATATTATTAAGAGTTGTACAGCAGATGATATACGTATTGTAAACATCTTATCAAGAAATTTTAAAAGTTAAAATCCCAGTCTTCCAAGATCAACTCATTTTTATTTACCTAAAATTAGATTAAAGGTAGACAAATAGATATAATGAGATAAATAAATATGCCAACAACAGAATGATTCACTCCCCAGGCATCTCTCTGCACTGGTTTGAAACCATTGTAGTCACCATGTAGAGCTTTCCACGGTACAGGAGGAAATCACTGGGCCCATCTCACCCCAACAGCTAACTGCATTTCCCATTACTCATGTTCACCCTATTTTCCATAACTAAAGGAGCATGGCCAGAGGAGATTGTGAACAGACCTTGGCAGGGAAGCCTGATAAAGCAAAGACACCATGCCAGAAGTGGCCTCCAGTCATTCAGAGTTCACTCCAAGCACAGATGTCTATCCTCAGATACCAGACACCTGAGGGCAGAGCCCAGCCCCTGATTCACTTGTAGGAGGGTTATCCAGGACAGAGTCTGGCAAGTGGCATTCTTTACTGGAAGGAATTTGATTAATCATTCTCATTACCTTTCAATTCCATGCACCTGAGCTCATTTGCTCTTGGCCCAGAATAAGCAGTTGGTGGCTTAAATGGCATGAGAACACCCAAACTGACCATAATAAGCAGAGGGAGATTGCCTCCCTCCTCCCCACATACACACTCCTGCAATGTGATCTCAGATCAGAGAGATCATACAGACCTTGCAGCACCTTATCAAATCCCTCTATCCAGCCTCACAAGCCCCAGGAGATAATGTCTCCATACATATCCTGAGTACTGTTACTTTAGAATCCTAAGTACACATTGGAAACAAGGAGAGGGAATAGGGGCCTATTCAGAGCCAAGCTTCCCCTTACTAGGAGTAGGTGCCAGTAGCCATGAGTATGTGCCAAGAGAAAATGGATAGCAGGATCTGCAAGGCAAGCAACACGCACTATTGTTAGTATATGGACATTTAGCCATATCTCACTTAAATCTCTTATTTACACTACTTCAGTCTCTTCCAGGTAACCACAAGGGTTTCCTAACGTTGACTTGTAACACTTGCAACGCTAGATCTATATGGTTCAGTCGCCTTGCAATAGCACTGCTTAAGAAAACACATTGGTTAATATCTTTCCCTGAAGTTCTTGGAAACAAGAAAGGTTCCCCTAACATATACACAAAATGCATCACTAACAAAAATCCTCTCTCTCTCTGTTCTACCTACTTTCATCATGTCCCACAGCTATTATAGAGTATCTCTATCCATCAGCCCACAAATCCTCTCTTCCACCTCATCATACTGAACCTTTTTCTTCACCTTTATCTCTGCCTTCACTGTACTTTATTATGCGTATCAAAGTATGCAAAGTATAGCCAGCAGGTAATATCTGGCCTGAACACATGTTCTGATTGGCTGACAGTTTTTTATTACTTTTTTATATTGAGTTAATTGTACATTTACATGAATGTTGTAAGAAATAATACAGAGAGTTCCAAAGGATCCTTTATCCAGTCTCCCCCAATAGTAACATCTTGTGAACCTATAGTACAATATCACAAGCAGAATATTGATGTTGATACCATCAAGATACAGGAAATTTCTGTCACAAGAACCCTTCAAGTTGCCCTTTCACAGCCACACACATTCTTCCCTCTTCCCAACCCTACATAGTGGAAACCACTAACCTGTTCACTGTTTTATATTTTTGTCATTTTAAGAAAGAATAAAGAATGGAATCATATAATATGTAGCCTTTGGGGAACTGGCTTTTTTCACTCAGCATAATTATCTGGGGATTCATCCAGTTTACAGAATGAATCAATAATTTAACCCTTTTGATTACTGGCAAGTATTCCAAAGTACAGATGTACCATGGTTTGTTTAACCATTCACTCATTGATGGATATCTGGGTTATCTCCAGTTTGGGGCTATTATAATATAATTTCCTATAAACATTCTTGTATAGGATTTTGTGTACAGGATTTTGTAATACCTTCATTACCCTGGGACAAATGGCCAGGACTGCAATTGCTGGGTCGTGCGGTTATTGCATGTTTAGTTTTTAAAAATTGTCAAACTCTCTTCCAGAGTGGTTTACCATTTCACATATCACCAGCAATCCGTGAGTGATCCAGTTTCACTACAGCTTTTTTACTGTGGACTTTTAAACATGCTTTATATATTCTAGATAATAATCCTTTGCTGGATATGGCAAATATTTTCTCCCACTCCATATCTTGTCTTTTCATCCTCTTATTGGGGATTCTCTTAAAGCGAAAGTTTTTAATTTTTATGAAGTTTATGAATGTCCCCCTTAGAAATTATGCTTTTGGGGACAAACCTAAGAACTCTTTGGTTAGCCCTAGATCTTGAAGAAAAACTCCTATGTTTTTCAAAAAGTTTTTACATTTTACATTTATGTCTGTGATCCACTTTGAGCTAATTTTTTAGTAAGTTGTGATTCTTAGGTTGAGGTTCATTTTTTTGCCAGTGGATATCCAATTGCTCCAGCATCATCTGTTGACAAAGCTGCCTTTTCTCCATTGAATTACTTTCGCACTGTTTTCAATAATCAGTTGGGCATATTCGTGTGGCCGTATCTGGATCTTCTGTTCTGTTCATCGGTGTGTCTATCCCTTTACCAATAACACACAGTCTTGATTACTGCATCTATATAATAAGTTTTAATATTGAGTAGTCTCATTTCTCCCATGGCATTCTTCTTTTTAAAAATTAGGTTAGCTATTCTGGTAGCATTTCCTTTGCAATAATCTTGTCTATATAAAAAAAAAAAAAAAAAACCTTGATGAGATTTGAAAGAAATTGTGTTAAACCTATGTATTAGTGTCTGTGACTACTGTAAGAAATTAACAAAATCTTGATGGCTTAAGAAAACAGAAATTATTCTCTCGCAGTTCTAAAGACCAGGAGTCTGAAATCAGAGGATCAAGCAAGTTTGCACTCCCTCTGGAGGTTTTAGGGAAGAATCTTTTCTTAATTCCTCCAGCTTCTGACACTGGTGACATTTCTTGGCTTGTGGCTGCATTTCCCTCTGCTCTGTCTTCACATTACCTTCTCCTTTGTGTCTGTGTACTCCTCTGTGTGTATCTCTGTAAGAATACTTGTCATTGGATTTATGCCCACCCAGATAATCCAGGATGATCTCCTCATGTCAAGATTCTTAATTACATCTGCAAAGACTCTTTTTCCAAGTAAGGTAGCGTTCACAGATTCCAGGGATTAAGATGTAAACACATCTTTTGAGGGGCCAAACTCAACCCATTACAACCTGGATATCAATTCAGGGAGAACTGAAATCTCTACTATTTTGAGTCTTCCAAGTCATGATATGTTAGCTTCTCCATTTATTTAGATTGTTTTAATTTCCTCTATTTCTTTTAGATTTTTCTTTCAGCATTGCACAGTTTTCAGCATACAAGTTGTGCACATTTTGTTAGATTTATACTGAAGTATTTTATTTTCTGAGCCATTATAAATGGTATCATATTTTAATTTTGATGTCCATGTGGTTCACTGCTAATCCATAGAAATACAATTGTTTTTTGTATATTTAAATTGAATCCTGTGACACTGCTGAACTTACGTGTTTGCTCCGGGAGTGTTTATGGTAGATTTCTTGGGATTTCTCTGTCTGCTGAAAATAGGGGCAGTTTATTTCTTCCTTTCCAACTTATATGCCTTTTATTCCTTTTCTTGCCTTATTTCACTGGCTAGAACTTCTAGCACTATTTGAATAAGAGCTGAGAGAGCAGTTATTCTGGGTTTCTTTATGATCTTAGTGTGAAAGCATTTAGCCATTCACATGAATTATAATGTTAGCTGTAGGTGTTCAGTGAATGCTCCTTAAGTTGAGAATGTTTCCCTCTATTACTATTTTTCTGAGAGTTTTTATCATAAAGAAGTGTTGAATTTCGTCAAGTGCTTTTTCTGCATCAATTGATATAATCACATGATTTTTCTTTTTAGCCTGTTAATATTGTGGGATATATCAATTTCTGAATGCTGAGCCAGCCTTGCATTCCCTGCACCCTTCTACTTTACTTGTTCCTGGTACATAATTCTTTTTACATATTGCTGAATTGTACTTGCTAATTTTTTTTAAAGATTGTGTGTCATATTCACGAAGGACATTGGTATGTAGTGGGGTTTTGGGGTTTTGGGTATCAGAGTAATACTAACTTCATAAAATAAATCGGGAAGAGATTTCTCCTTTTCTATTTTCTAGAAGAGCTTATATGCAATTAGTGTCAACTCTGCTGTTTGGTAGAATTCTCAGCACAATCATCTGGGCCTAGAAGTTTCTTTTGGGAGAGTTTTTAAATTATGAATTCAATTTCCTTAATAGTCGTATGGCTACTCATATTATCTATTTTATATTACCAAGTTGTGGTAGATTTTTTTTTTTTCAGAATGTGATCTGTTTCTTCTAAGTTATCAAACTTTTGTGTGTAGGGTTGCTTTGCTGTATTCTTTTATTGCCTTTCATTGTCTACAATGTCTATAGCGATATCCTTTATTTCATTTTTGATATTGGCAATTTCTATCTTTTCTTATCAGTCTAGCTAAAGTTGTGTCAATTTTGTTGTTCTTTTCATGGAATCATTTATTTGTTTCATTGATGTTCTAGGTTGTTTTTCTGTTTTCAATTTCATTGATTGCTGCTCTTCTCTTTATTCTTTCCTTTCTTCTGCTTTCTTTGGACTTACTTTGCTCTTTGCTCTCTAGATTTTTAAGATGTGAGTTTCATTAATGATTTGAGACTTTTCCTCTTTTCTAATGTATGTATTTAGCTATATAACTGTCTTTCTCAGCACTGCTTTGGCTGAGTTTCACAAATTTCAATATGTTACATTTTCATTTGGTTTAATGATTTGTTTTTTTTTTTTGTTTTTTTTTTTGAGACAGAGTCCTGTTCTGTTGCCCAGGCTGGAGTGCAATGGCATGATCTTGGCTCACTGCAACATCCACCTCCCGGGTTCAAGCGATTCTCTCACCTCAGCCTCCCAAGTAGCTGGAACTATAGTCGTGCACCACCATGCCTGGCTAATTTTTGTATTTTTAGTGGAAACGAGGTTTCACCATGTTGGCCAGGCTGGTCTCGAACTCCTAACCTCAGGTGATCCATCCACCTCGGCCTCCCAAAGTGCTGGGATTATAGGCCATCGTTCCTGGCCTATTATTTGATTTCTTGAAACTTCCTCTGACTTATGGGTTATTTAGAAGTCTCTTGTATAGTGTCTAAGTATTTAGAGTTTCCTGCTATCAATCTGTTATTAATTTCTAGATAGGTTCCATTTTGGTCAGTGAACACAATGTGTATTTCAATTCTTTTGAATTTATTGAGGTTTGTTTTATGGCCCAGGATGTGGTCTATCTTGGTATATGTTCTATGGACACTTGCAAAAAAATACGTATTTTGCTGCTGTTGGGTATTCTACATATGTCAATTAGTTCCTATTAGTTGATAGTGGTTTTGAGTTATTTTATATTGTTATAGACTAAATTATGTTTCCCCATCCCAATTCATATGTTGAAGCTCTAACTCCCAATGTGACTTTATTTGGAGACAAAGTCTTTTAAAAGGTTAAATGAGGTGATCAGTGTGACCAGTAAGACTGGTGACCTTATAAAGAGACACTGGGGATGTGCAGGCACACCAAGGAAAGGCCATGTAAGGACATATTGAGGAAGCAAGCCAAGGAGAGAGGCCTCAGCAGAATAAACCAAACTTCTGACACCTCTGTCTTGGACTTTCAGCTTCCACATTATCTTGTGAGAAATAAATTTACATTGTTTAAGCCGCTCTGTGTGTGACATTATGTTACGGCATCCCTAGCAGACTCATACATATATCCTTGCTGATTTCCTATATCAATTTATTACCAATTACCTATTACCAATTTTGAGAAGAGTGTGAAGCCTCCAACTGTAACTGTAAATTTGTCGATTTCTCTTTTTAGTCTATTTGTTTTTGCTTCACACATTTTGCAACTCTGTATTTTGTACATGTACGTTTAGGATTGCAGTGTTCTTGGTACACTGACCATTTTATCATTTAAAATGTCCCTGTTTGTCTCTGGCAACAGTCTTTGCTCTAAAGTCTACGTGATATTAATATCATCACTCCTATTTTCTTTCAATTAATGTTGGCATAATATATATTTTCCTATCATTTTCATTTTGTCTACATAATTATATTGAAAGTGTATTTCTCATAGATAACACAGAGTTGGGTCATGTTTTTAATTCTTTCTCCCAATCTCTTTAATTGGAATTATTAAGCCATTTACATTTAATGTAATTATTGATATGTTGGGGCTTAAGTCTACTATTTCTTTTATTTTCTCTGTTCTTTATTTCTGTTTTCTTTTTCCTGCTGTCCTATTGATTACTTGAACAATTTTTAGAATTCCATTTTGATTTGTCCATAATGTTTTCACATACAAAGTATATATCTTTTTGTGTAGCTTTCTTAATGGTTTATCTGGTTATTACCTTACATATACATAACTTACCACAATCTACTCGTGTCATCATTTTACCAGTTCCAGTGAAGTGAAATTTATCTCCCTTTACCCACCCCTGTTAATTATGTAGTTGTCAAATATTTCTGGGCTATTCAGCTGGAACACGGTTTTCTGTCCTGTAGGCTTCTCCTTTCCAGTTTTGGGGCTAGAGAAAACAGGCTTTTCTTGGGCTTTTTTGCCTGTATAGATTGATGTTTCCAGCTTTTCAGCTTCTTTGCTCCAGATATGGAATACAGGAGGCAAAAGAAAACTCAAGGAACTCACTACCATGTATTCCCATGAGTCCCAAGGTTCCTAACTGGTTTCCCTTTTCCCTCTCATGTCTCAGAGTCTTCTTATATATAATGTCGTTGGGTTTTAATTGTACTTAAGGATGGAACAGGGACCAATATGTCTATCCCATTTTTTGGGAGTGGGAGTCCCTGTGGTAGTGTTTTTAAAATTGAAAAATCTAATGTAAAAACCAGATCTGTTACTATTCTTGAAAAATTGGGACATGTGGCAACAGTGGGTTTGCATTATGCATTCCAACAATTTGCTCTAGCTGAGTAGGAGCTGACCTCTTTAGATGGGGTATGCCACAGTGGGAGCCATGATCCTTCATTGCTTTATACCCATCCTGCATCACTCATTTATGTTAGCCCTAGTTCCTGTAGGACTTTGAGTTTGCAACTTTTCAATGATGCCTCCCTGGTTAAACATGCCCATTTTTAGTCCTGCTACTTTAATTCTCTTTCTTCTCAGTCTTTCAGTGCTGTATCACAAATCTCAAAGAACGGATCTAGCAGAGATGATATTATCTTTAGGAGAATGAGTGTGTGTGTGCGTGCACATATGCACGTGTGTGTGTCAAGCAGGAAGAAGTTGAACCAGCAAAAATTTTTAAAAAAAGAATTTTCACTAACACTGAACCATGTAGGTTTATCCTTTTTAGGGTGCCTTGGAAGTCATGAGAAGGGGAAAAGCTCGGGACCTTAATTTATTATAAACTGTCACATCAACCCCATCTCACAGCCTTGGTAATTGCTGTTTTCCTTCTTTGAACCTCCTTTTTGAGATCACTGCAGGTGCACTGCATTGCACTCAGATTTCAGATAAAATGCCACTTACTTGGAAAGATCTTCCCTAATGACCCTATCTAAAATAGACCTCTTCCATTGCCAACACTTTCTATACATTTATTATATTTTTCTTTACAGCACTTACCATTTACCTGAAAACACAATACATATATATACACTTGTTTATTGCCTATCCCTTAGAGCATGGAGGGATTGTCTGTCTTGTTTGCCATTGTATCCTCAGTTCCTGGCCACATAATAGGAGCTTACTGAGTATGTAAGGAGTGGATGAATCATGTCCTGAAATGTCTTAATCAGAACACTGACAAACTAGAAAGTATCCAAAATAGGATGATTAAAAAGCTTACAATCATGGAATTGCCAAACAACTGAGAATCTGGGACTATAAATGTTGAAAGGTGAGATGATGGCTCTCTTAAAATATTTAAAATTTTGTTTATTGGAAGAAGGAGTAAATAATATGTGCCATGTTGTTTCAAATGGCATCCCTATGGTTAATTTGCAAAGAGGCAAAGTTTTCCCTACTATAAAGACAGACTTTCTAATAAATAGAAACACTTTAACAGCGAAAGAGTGAGCTCCCAATCACTGAAGGTGGTTAAGCTAAGACTAAGTAGAGGCTTAACTGCAGGGAATTTAGGAAAAGTAAGTCTATCAAAAGGTTGGAGTCCTTGCTACTATGAAGTATGAACTAACTGATTTTTACTTAAGGGTATGTTACAGTTGCAACTCAAGAATAGTTGGATTTCTTTAGAAGCCAGAATGGCAAACATTTTCTAATTAATAAAGGTATTTCCCAGTATGGCTCTGATATTTATGTGATTCGGTATTTAAGGATATTTCCTCACAGGTACTAGAACTTCAACATGGTTAACTACTAATCAGTGGTGACTGTGATTATAGAACACGTCTCAAATAATTAAATATAACATCCTAGTTGTAGCACAATTTTTCTGAAAATTACATCTTTTAAGCAGCATGGCTTTTTTTTTTTTTGGAGATGGAGTCTCACTCTGTCACCCATGCTGCAGTACAGTGGCGCAATCTCAGCTCACTGCAACCTCCACCTCCCAGGTACAAGCAATTCTCCTGCCTCAGCCTCTCGAGTAGTTGGGATTACAGGCGCACGACACCACACCTGGCTAATTTTGGTATTTTAGTAGAGACAGGGTTTCACCATGTTGGCCAGACTGGTCTCAAACTCCTGACTTCAAGTGATCCACCTGCCTCAGCCTCCCAAAGTGCTGGGATTACAGGTGTGATCCACCTGTAACGTATTCACCATCAGCTTTTTAAAGTATTCACAGTAATTATAAACTGTCATATGATATATTTAAAAGAATAATACAGTTTGACAAGATTTAAAGAACTATAAACTCCCAGGTATAACTTAATATGCTCTCTCTAACCCTTACTTATAACAACCACTCTATTAGTGAAGCTTTCCTATTTTAAGTAATAAACAACCATAAAACTTATACTAAAGATTTGCTTGGAGTACCTAAAGCATACTTAGGCACATAAACACTTCTAGCTCAACCTATAGCACTTCAGAAGTTGTTTCTCTAACATGGTACATGACCAAAGAATCCTAGATCCTAATATATAATATTTACGGTATTAGTTATTAATTAGCTGTTCTAATGCCCACTGTCACTAAACACGTATCTATATGTGGGAAGTGTTAGGACCCAGGAGGGACCTAGTATTTACAACCCCACTTTTATGCCTACATGGGATTCAAACTGTCTAACTTCTTTTTTAAACAAACCAAAAAAGTCGACAACTCACTTAACACTGAATAAAAGCACAAAATAAAAAACAATATTTTTAAAAAGAATATGGCAAATATTATTCTGGCAGCTCAAGTTAGCAGACTCCTTCAGATGCAAGCTAAAAGCTCATTACAGACAGGTCTTTTTTTCTCCCTCAGAGAAAATACAGTATATGTGGGTGATGAGTTCTCACTTTCCTTATCAATTTCATCTCAATAGCTCTGCCAGGAATTCAGGAGGGCTCCATCTCCTTTGCAGATGGCACCAGCCATTCCCTTTCTGCCTTGCATTTCCATCACACCACTTTCTCCTCCTCCCACTCCTACACAACCAGCAGCCCTTCCTTTGCTGTTGGATCACCACATTGAGGAAATAATAGGTGCTATCTCTCTGTTCCATCCAGGAGACACCCACAGCCAAATATAAGCACTGTCTCCATGAACAGCTGTAGTTTGCAGGTACCATAGAAAAGATACACAACCACATAGCTTTGCCCCTGATTTACAGATTTCCCGTGAGTGTTTACATATTCAAAACCCAGCTATTTTGTACTAAGCTATCTCCACACAGATGGAATATCAGCTCAGCAGCTCAAAAAGAGGATCCAGAAAGAAGAGTTTCCTTGGGCTACTGCTGTAGTGTTTGTTCTTGCTCTTTGGTAAATGCTTTGAGGCTAACTGCCTGAGGTTGCCACACTCTAAACGACATCTTCCCCACTTCATCTTTCTTGTTGCCAACCTACCTACAATCACTGTCCCCTCTGACTTTAGACTTCAGAGAAACACACATATCCACTGTAAAAGGCTCCCTTTTGCTTTTGACTTGGCATTCTTGACTCCAACGTTTAATATATTTGAGATACTTCAACTGTTAAAGGTTTGAACAGGACAAGGTTATCTGAGTCTTGAGCCTGCATACCAATTTTAGATACTTCCTTTTCAATAAGCCCAGAGCCATGGTGATGCCATAAATATTTGAGAGCCTTTGGTACTTTAATCCAGAACATCATTATTCTACCTCAGCTTCATTATTCTACCTAGGCTTCTTGCCCTACAGGTGACAACTGCCTTCTTCTAATGTATACTGTGTTACGATACATTGCCTTTTATTTTTTATAGCATACATATTTTACTTAATTTTATTCAAGAGGAAGAGAAACTATTTAATGAAAGAAAAGTTAGAAATGAATATCTGAACCCTACTGTGTGTAACTGCGCATGATATTTTCAACATACCTTAGCATATCCTTAATTTTTAGATGACCTCAAATCACTCTAGTAACATGTACAGCACCAATATCTTGCAAGTGATGGAGTCAGAAATTAAAGCCAGGACGTTCTAACTCATAGAAAATATGTGGTGGCTCATGCCTGTAATTCTAGCACTTTGGGAGGCCGAGGTGGGCAGATCACTTGAGGTCAGGAGTGGGAGACCAGCCTGGCCAACATGGTGAAACCCCATCTCTACTAAAAATACAAAAAAATTAGCCAGGCATGGTGGTGGATGCCTATAATCCCAGCTACTTAGGAGGCTGAGGCAAGAGAATTGTTTGAACCCAGGAGGCCGAGGCTGCAGTGAACTGCACTCCAGCCTGGGCAACAGAGCGAGGCTCCGTCAAACAAACAAACAAACAAACAAAATAAATATTTTTTTTCTAAGACAAACTCTCTCATACTGTTCTGCAACTCTGTAGAGTGTAATTCTGTCATTGTGTGTACAACATTAAAAGGACAGACTTTGAAGCCAGAATGTCTGGTCATTGCTACCCATGGCTTGTAGACAAGTCACTCACTGTGCCTCTGTGTTCTATAAAATGGGGATAGTACTAGTGCCTGTCTTCTACGGTTTCAGTGAAGATCAAAAGTGTTAACATAAATTATGGCTTAGAATAATACCTACTGCATACTTAGCACTATACAAATGAGACAGAATAGTTCCCTTGACCCTTTCATGGCCAGGAACTGGAGTACACTGGCTCTTGGCCCATCTGGCCACTTCGGCTACAGCAGGGACAAACACCACTTGCTTAAACCCTCTGGACTCAACCCCTCATGAGATGGAGCACACAGGTGAGTGGGTGCCAGGGCCAGGGTGAGCACTTTTGGGCTCTGGCCCCACAGCAATCTAGGGGTGTGTTACAACTAATGCTCTTTTAGCTTTGCTGTCTGCAAACAGCTTAAGTGTTAAACAGCTGAGTGAAGAGTCAGTGTGACAGCCTTTTTGGGTTCCCACAACCAGGGCATCCTGAATTCCTGTCCAGTGTCCAGGAAGAATCAGGTCACACGAACAGTCTCAAAGGTGATGAATACAGAGGATTTTATTAAGCAGTGGAAGTGGCTCTCAGCAGAAAGGGAGGTGGAAGGGGGTGGAGCAGGAAGAAAGTAATCTTTCCCAGAAGCCCAGCCAGAGACCGCCGAGATCCTCTCCAAAGCTGTGCCATCTGAAGCTAAGCCACATCTATCCGAAGTATCTGACACCCAGTTGCTGCTTCTCCTCTCCACGTTCAGCCACTTGTCTCTTTGCCAGCTGAGGTCTGGGGTTTATAGAGCACAGGATAGGGGGCAGGTCATGCCAAAAAGGTAGCATTTGGGAAGGAAAACAGGGCTGACTGTTCTCATTTAGGGTGGCAGTTTCCAGGTTTGAGGGTGGGGCCTTTGCTGGGGAACTGCCCTCTTCTACCCAGTATTTCCCTGCCTCCTACCCATATCACAAGTATTCATCATTTTGGTAAATATTGTTTCCCAGATACATATAAGCTCTTGGAAAATCAGGTTAATCTACTTTTTTGTATTCACACTAGTATCACACAGGTACTCTGTAGTTTGATGAATTAATTCTTTCATTGACTAATGCCCTTACCACACAATGTAGAAACAGCTTCATCCATCAAGACCATTATTGTCAGGCTTGTAAGCATTGTTTCCAAAGTTTACAGTGAAGTTCAATCTTAGACATCCATACTTAAGCAAGTTAGACCAGTGATTCTCACCCTTCCCGTTACCTTCCTCTTCTTATATGTCAAGATCATAGACTTTAAATTTAGTATGGCAATAACAATATAATTGACATTGCTCAAAGTATTAGAGTGGTATAAAATTGACATTGTTCATCATTCATTCACATGTTCATGTATTCATTCAGTCAAGAGACACTGGCTTTTTAGTAGGCATTATGATATGTACTAGGAAAGACTTAGAGTCTAGAGATGAGTAAAGATAAATAAAACAAATAATGACACTACAACATTATATAAGTGCTATCACAAATGAAGTAAAAGTTTAAAGAATTCTTCAACTATTTCAAGGAAAGCATCCTAAAGAAGTAGCTAATATTTGAGCAACATCTGGAAGGATGAAGAAGCATCTACCAAACAGAGGCCAAAGGACATTTCAAGAGGAAACAGTATGCAGTACTCAAAAAAAAAAAAAAAAACAAGTGTCTCAGTAAAATTGGGAAATTCTGTGTGGCTGGTGAATGGGCAACATTGGGTGGATTTCAAGAGTTGAGGCCAGAAAGCTGGGTTTGGGTTTGGGTTCCAGATCACTATGTTGGAATGATTGGGGTAAGCATGGACTGGAGACAAGGAAATTTGTGAGGAGACCAGGGGAGAGAGGATAGTGACATGATCTCAGCCTTGGCATTGTGGCTGGAAAGGAGGGAATGAGTATGACAGATCTTCAGTAAGTGGCATTGGCTGGATTGGTGATAAATCAGCAGTGACCAGGGAAAAAGATGAACCTCAAATACCCTAATTTGCCATTCTTGGTAATATATTTAACTTGAGCAGACAAATAAAGTTAATCTTTTTTTTTTTTTTTTTTTTTTTTTAACCAGGCTAATGAATATATAGAAGCCCTCTCCAGCTGATCTTAAAATGTGCCACTTGGGATTATTGAGTTTCACTTTTTCCACAGTGTCTTTGGCTTTTGCTTACACATTCTTCTGCTTTGACCCAGTCTCATTACATCATTAATAACACTTAATTAAGCCCTGAAGCAAAGTGAGACCCTCTTCTCTACCAGAAGCTACACCAGCTTATAAACTGACTGTACTCAATGTAATCTTGACTTCCCAAACAGAAACAGCTCTGTCTTAGACCTTGGATCAAAGCAGTCTTTCCAATAAGTAATTGTTAAAACACATCGCCTAGGGTGGTTAATACACTATTCCATTCAAACAAGTGTCAGAAAAACAAAGAGGAGGCCAGGAGCATACATACTGAAGGAACACACAGAATAAGTTCATTAACATGATTAGAAACAACAAAAACTTTCCAAAGCAGCAGATCCAAGAGAAGGTAGGTAAGAGCATGGGATGAGGGAAAAAGATGGGAACAGCAATTGGACACGAGGCACTTGGGAAGAAACAAATCCCCAAAAGTAGGAAATAGGACGACGTGCAAAGAAGTCTAGGATACCTGGAATTCTGAAGGCTGTCTTCACATATATAGTAATACCATCTTTTTTTTTTGCAAAAACCTTTATTGGCAAAGCACTACTGCATCTGGTAGTTCCACCACTTGCATTGGATATATGATTTACTCTCTCTGAGCCTTATTTTTCTCATTTATAAAATGGAGATGAAGACTGATGCTTAAAATCGTTGTGAGGTTCATAGAGTAAACCTTATCAATTTCATTTCACAGGTAGATAAATTTAGATGCCCATATTAAATAATTAATCCAGAAACCCAAGAACCTACAGAAACAAAACTGGAGCTATGATTCTCTGATTCCTAGTTCAGTGAGTATTCCCATTCATCTGTGGAGCTGGTCCAGCCCAGAAGACCAGTGAGTAACCCTAGGTAAGGAATAATTTGTAGAATACAGGCAAATGGTGTTCACTTGGCAACCCTGCCTCTCAGCTAAACTAGGAGTTAAGTGATCAGGATGTGACCTCTCATGACCATATTATAAGTCTTTCTTAGGACCCTTTAAAGCCTCATAAATCCATTCTTACAGACTTAAGAATTCATAACAGTTAAAAATGTCTAAATCCATAGCATGTGGCCACACCCATGGAATTTTTACATCTCCAGTTTTTGTTGTTATTGTTGTTGTTTGAGATGGAGCTTTGCTCTTGTCACCCAGGCTGGAGTGCAATGGTGTGATCTCAGCTCACTGCAACCTCCGCCTCTTGGATTCAAGTGATTCTCCTTCCTCAGCCTCTTGAGTAGCTGGAATTACTGGTGCTCGCCACCGTGCCTAGATAATTTTTTTGTATTTTTAGTAGAGACAGGGTTTCACCATGTTGGCCAGGCTGGTCTCGAACTCCTGACCTCAGGTGATCCTCCCACCTCGGCCTCCCAAAGTGCTGGGATTACAGGCATAAGCCACTGTGCCCGGCCATCTCCAATTTTTTACATCCCATTTTATAAAACATGTACATGATAGAAATAAAATCCCACCAGGGCACCCACGTTTAACCCCAGACAACCCTGGCCACAATCTTGTGTTGCGCCTGCAAGTAAAATTTATTTCCATGCTCCATACCTCAGTAACTGCAGTTACTTTCTACGTTGTTTTTAAATGCTCTTGAATTTTCTCTGCGTAAAACATGTTTCACTTTGCATGTTCAATTATAAAATCTTCAAGCAAGCTTAATGGGATAGGGGATAAGGAAGGCCAGCCTAATTTAGTAAAAAGACAAAATAATGGCATTTTAAACGGTAGTTTTCTTACTTTCCCACTGCTAAAACTGCCAAAGCATCAGTAAAAATTTTGAAGTAAGGGCTTCAATGAATAGATAGGAGCAGCTTTCAATTAGCAGATGAATTGTTTGTAAGCAATAAGCACTTACCAGGCCTTTTAAAGTCATCTCCCAGGCTTTTGTTGAAAACCTAGTTAGTGATAGAAATGAAGGAAATATTTGTCTTTAAAGTATTACAATAAGTACCCATCTTTCTCCCACAGCTTTGTTTACATTATCAATTTGCATTATCCAGACCCTGGAAGCAAGCCTTTGAGAAGCAAAAGTAAACTTCAGCTCAGATAGGGGAAATCTAAATGAAATAAGAATCAGATTCAGAAAAATGCCAAGGAACTCCCAAGGCACAGTTGCCAGCTTATTCTTTTCTTTCTTTCTCCAAAACTTTTCCTAAAATCTCTCCCCCAAAAAGTCCTTCCCAAAGGCAGGTTTGATTCCAAGGGAACAAAATCCTGTGGTCTCTGTTTCTCTTAGGAGATAATGGCACATACATGAGAAAGACCTCACACACAGGGTCAGCACAGAGTAGGTGACACGGAAATAAATGCTGGTTGGTTGTGAATTGTAAGCATATGATCGGTATTGCTGGAGGATGAGAATAAGGTCAGTATCAGAACACTGTTAAGTATTGGGCTGCTTCATTCCTCAAAAGATGAAGATTAATTAATTGATCGATTAATTTTTTAATTTAGCTCATGGAAATTAGTAACTTCCAAGGGACAGTGCAGGTTTTCTTGGTGTTGTTGTTTTTCTCCTTTCATACCTAGTCCCACAGCCCAGTGCAAGTTTTAGACAACCACAGACTAAGCAAGAAAAAGCCAGGAAACTATACCTCTGTTTTTTGAGAGATGCATATTTTTATGAGTGCACCTGGTTCCACCAATTGCCCAGAAGCACAGAACCAGCAGAAAAACCCTAGTTAGTATTCAGAGAACAGAAGTTTCCAGCACATTTAAAATAAAGTAGCTGAAATTGTATAATCAGAGAGCATCAGGAATGAGAATCAGAGAATGGGCAATGAGTCTATTGGATTGGTTATAGAGCTGCCCCTATTGCTAGAGAGAACCTCTTCACTAAAGGCCTCTGAAGGAGCAAAAGACAACACTGATTGTCATCCCTGAAGAGCTGGTGCCACGCTGAGGAGCTCACTCTTGAGCCCATGTAGATTAAAGACAGGAAGGAAATACGCCAATGATATGGCTTGGCTGTGTCCATGCCCAGATCTCATCTTGAATTGTAACTCTCACAATTCCCAAGTGTTACTGGGAGGAACCCAGTGGGAGGTAATTGAATCATGGAGGCAGGTCTTTCCCATGCTGTTCTCATGATAGTGAATAAGTCTCACGAGATCTGATAGTTTTAAGAATGGGAGTTTCCCTGCACAAGCTCTCTCTCTTTGCCTGCCACCATCCATGTACGATGTGACTTGCTCCTCTTTGCCTTCCACCATAATTGTGAGGCCTCCCCAGCCATAAGACTCTTTTCCTTCCCAGTCTTATGGATATGTCTTTATCAGCAGCATGAAAACAAACTAATACAGCCAACGTGCTAAAAGTCATTGTGTCTGAATAGTGGAATTATGGGAAATTACTTATTTTCTTTATGTTTTTCTATAAGTTTTAATATTTTCAGCAGATAGGCACTAATTTTAAATACAAATTTTTTATTAAATGTGCACTTTAATAAAAAACATTAAATATCAAGCACAATAATGACCTGATAACCATCTGGGTGGCAAAAAGAGACAGAGACAGAAACCTCTCTCAGAGCTACCTCAGTTTGACAAACCATTAGCCCAGGTAATCTGCATGGGAAATGGAATCATCTTTCTTAATAATTGTTACTATTTATTGGTGGTATTATAATAGCTAGCTTTTACTGAAAGCTGAGTCTGTGTTAGGGTACTGTACTAAGTACTTTATGTTTAATCTCTTTACTTAATTCTCAAAACATCCTTATGTGATAAGCACTATCATTATCCCCATTTACAGAGGAAGAAACTGAGGCTTGAGAGGTTAGATAACTGGCTAAAAGATCATATGGCAATTAGGTGACTATCAAAACCAGTATATAAAGCCAGATCTGTCTGAGTTCATAGTTTTAAGCCACTTGGTTCAAATCAAAGCAACTTTCCCAAACATTATATTTTATGCTTTTCTCCACTCTTGGTTGCTCCTCTTTCATTTGGGGTACCCTCTCAAACATAAGATTCTTGGTAGGAATTTGTATCTGTTTTGTTCACTGCTACATCTCTAGAGCCAAGAAGAGTGCCTGTCATATGATAGATACTCAGTAAACATTTGTTGGATTGATGAACAAACTTCAGTACATCAAATTCTAACCACAATATTCTATCCTTGAGTTTACAACTTCATATGAGCAAATTAGTCTCTGCATTTTTTTCATCTTCCACTCTGATCAAGACTGGTAAATTTTTCTCCAAAGAGTTTTTCTTTACCTACTGGACTTACAGCCAGTCAACATGTCCCAGCTTTCCCTGCAGTTGAGAATGAGCTCATGACTGAGTTCTAGCCAATAGAATATGAGCAGAAGTGATATAGCTACTTCCGGATCTGGCCTGCAAAACCTTATCTTCCACATTCTGTTTTTTCATTTGTCAGCTGGAGGCATGACAGAGACAGTAGATGAAAGAATCTAGGATCTCTGAATGTCTGCATGGAGTAAAGCCTTACTCTGCTCAGCTGACCTGTACTGGGATAAGACGTGAGCAACAAATAAACCTTTGTTTTGTTAAACCAGTAGATCTTGGTGTAATTTATCAAAGCAATTGGTCTTCCCCGACTAATGCACATCTATATCAGTTAAAAATTGTTTGTGTATATTATATATATATGACCTATTCAAAAAAAAATTATACAGAGCCTGCTCAAATAACATATATATATAAATTTGTAAGTCGTGTACGTGATCTACTGCAACATTACATTAACTATAAAACCTACATCAAAATATAAAATGTAAAAAGAATGAGATGCAGATTAATTTTTTTTAATTTCTTGCTAATCCTGTTGGTTCCACTGCATTACTAGGCAACATTTCCAGGTACAGTGGAACTTAGGGAAAGGTTCATCATTAACAATAGTGAAAACAAGTTTATATTTCAAATGGTCTTCTTGATATTTGTGGTGGATGAATTTGTGTCAGTTCTGAATGTACCTGTAGTGTTTTCACCGTGGAATGTGGCTGGACAAAGAACTCAAATCAGGAGAAGTGACAGCTCGGCCACTTCATTGTTGCTCTCATATAGTGCTGGTTTCTCCTCCACCCACAGTTTCTTTGAGAGAGTTTGTATAAGACATCTGTCTATTTTGTGGATGTTATTTCATGAAAATCAGATCATCTAACACATAAATCCATTTACCTAGCCACAACTAAAACGTGATGAGTGCCAGTTCACTGATGGCCAATGAACATATGAAAGTACTGACATCAAACATGCCCTCCTTTCAGGATACGCATGACACATGTATCCATCTGACACATGTATCCATCTGACACCAGATTATTTGAAAATTCCAGTGTCAATCCACATATAAAAATATGTAAAAATATATTCATCTTAAAATTTTTCTTTTTCATTATAAAATAAGTGGAAGTTTTAGCACCTAGGAACCCTGCAATGGGCACGCCTTGTTTTTGAAACTGTTGTTCAGCAGGTGCTTTGGACAGCAAGTTCCATTACTCTTAGTTTGAAGTCCATGAACTGCCTCCCAGCTATGCATACAGTAAAATGGCTGATGTCACTCTGCTTAAACTCTCTCCCACTGTAGCCTCCTACATTACCTATCCCAAGGTCACAGTTCTACTTCTCAACATGGGCTAGAAGCCCTGGTCTCTTTTCCAAGTAACACTACAAGTTATTAGTGAAGCTCTCTTTGATTTGCCCTGAGGCAAATCATAAAAGAAATAAAAGCCTATCTTATCCACTCAAGTATATACATACGCTAAAGATGGTGACTGGCAGGCAGTATGACTGGTGACAAGGCCCCAGGGCTACAAGTTATGATATCCAGGTGCGACCTGACTATCTCTTTGGTGAAGTCAACACAGTCCTTGTATTTCAGAAAGAATAAAGCGTTGTGGGAGAAGAGGATCCTGAGAGCCCTGGCTTGAGTGGGCCACATGAAGGCTCCATAGAGGAAATCTTGGCAAGAATTTGAGAAGGGAGGTTCTCAAAAACAATAAGCATTTTATCTGATGAGCATTTTGTCCTCCAGGAAAATCTTGAGGGCAGCTTAGGACAACACAGGATAAGAGAAGCCCTAGACGATTTCAGAATCGTATGCCCTTAATCAGGAACCTTGAGAAGGTAAGTTCACAGTAGATGCATGGAAGAGCAAGCCTCCCTAGGCACTCAGAGGGCAGAACACACAGCAGATTCTCCAGCGAGATAGCACCTAGTCATGGGCCGAATAGGAAAGATCTGAGTGGAGCACTGCCATGGGTTTGGAAGTCAGGGCTGAGTTCAAGTTGAGGTTCTGACATTGACTAACTGTATGAGTAATTTAATCAACCTGTATGTGCCTCAGTCTTATCATAACTAAAGTGGGGATAATAATAGCTACTTTGTGTCATCTTTATGATAATTTAATGAAACAGCAGCTATACCGGATAGAATCCAGGACTTGGCATGTCATAGGTTCTCAATAAAAAGTTCTCTTCTTCACCATCATTATTCACTCTTTTTGCCCTTGCTTAGCCTATCTTTAAAAGGAAATAAATGAGGCATAGCTATCATTTGCCAAGTACTTAAGAGCTAGGCTTGGCAAGTAATTATCTACATCAGAGGTTAGAGGAGTGCTTCACGGCGGGCCATGCAGAGTGGATGCTCATGCCCTGCAAGACTTTGCCAAGAAGTCACAGATGATGAGCAATGAAAACAAAGCAACAAACCAGGCCAGGCTGGAAGAGGGGCAGGTAGGCAGCTGGCAGCCTGCAGCAGGAATGACCTTCCCAACTCAAGGATTCCCTAAATGAGGTAGGTGAAGGGCAAAGAGGAAGACAGGAGGCCTGGCAGATTGACAAGAGGATCTTACTTCTTTATCAACATAGAGGACTCACTTGGTGCAAAACATTAGAACCAATCTAACTTTTCTCATGCCATCCCTACGGACTCAAGCCATGCCCAAGCAACCTGGCTCTCCACACCTTCTATTGTGCTACTCGGCTCTTGAAGAAACAACCAAAAGGCTTCCCTCAACAGTATCCCCCACTACCACAATCCCTCATGTGAATATAGCATCTTTTCATCATTTTAGAGGGTCTTATAAGCTGCTTACCAAGTCCAAAGTCATGTGTACTATTCCTAGGGAAAACAGTGAGCTTTGATCTAGCGGACAGCCATGAACCATATTCCTAAAACAAAACCAAATTCTTAAATATTTATTCAATTTTTTATAAGAACACCAAAAGAGATAGGATAAGTTAATAATTATTGATATATCTTTCTCACCATGACTATACAACTCAAAATTATTTTCTTCTTAATAGATATGGAAAAACATCCCTGTTAAGAACAGGTTGTGTTTGAAGTGTTCTAATTTATGCCCTTTGGAAAAAGATGATGTAACTCCTTCTTCTTAAAAGGAGAGGCATTAATTATTTAATTAAACAAAGTAGTTGTTGACTTTTTAAAAAGCAATAGGCAAATTTTCCACAAAGAACAAAATTTTAAGATATGCATATCTCTAGTTCCCACGTCTGAATTTAAACTCACTGAAAACCTAACCCCAGTTGAAAAAAATATGTGTTTCAAAGGGAGGAATCTGAAAGAAGTTATGAGCAAGCAGAAACTATAGTTTCTTCTTACGGTTTTCACTCAGCCTTTGAAAAGTACCTTGATGTGATTCCTATTATAATATAAATCCTAATAGCTTGACAAATAAAGGGAGCCATTTTAGAAAGTGGTGGTGAGAGCTATACCAAATCCATGAAGGATACTTTCAAAATACACCATAGATAATACACTATGCCACTTAATGAAGTATTGAAAAGGTTCAAATTATTCTTGGCTTCACTACAGTTCATATAAATGTCCCAAGTCAATAAATCTTGGTATTGATTAATCTACACTCTCACCCAATTCAATTTTTTAAGACCCACTAATTCCCACAGGCAGAAGGGGCAGATGTGACAATAGCTATTTACAAAATCAATATAGCACAAGAGATCTAGAGAAATTAACTACAGGAGAGATGACCCATTAAATCATCCATTTCATCCCCATCTCCCTCTTGGCCCCTTGCAGACTATTCTCTTTCAATATATTTGAGCCACTTTATCTAAGCAAGTTGTACAGGTCAACAGATATAGGGCTTGTTCCTTTTCCCAAGAAACTTAGTCCCATTCCTTCCTTCCCAATATGGAATCTCATGTCTTACTCTACATCAATGACTCTCAACTCTGGTAGCACTTTAGAATCATTCAGGAAGCTTTTGGTATATACCTGTATCAGGACCCGTGCCCAGAGATTTTTATTTCATTGATCTGGGATGGGACCTGGATGCTACTGGTATTTTTTGTAATAGCCAAGTGATCCTAAAGCGGTTAGTTCAGAAAGGGCTAAGATTCAGTTACAGTTATTCATTCTCCAGCTTTGAATGCTTTCTTATTGGCCATGTTAAAATTAACTCAACACTACCAGGCTCTCTGTAATATCATAAATGATCATAAATCAGTGAATCCCAGTTGGCTGAGGAGCATCAGCTGAGAACCACTGGGGTGAGAAATCATCATCACTGTTGGGAGGATGACATATACCTCAGTGGATTGGGGCACCTGAGGAAAAAGTGGTTGAGGTTTATGGCTTTAAACTCAGAGGGAAAAGACAACTTTCCCAAGTAACTGCATCAGGAGCAATTAACTATATGGAGAGCTGCCAAAAATAGAAATCCATCAGATTTGGAGTTCCTCTGCTGATCATCTTAACTTTAGCTTTGAATAGAATAGAAAGAAAATTTAAATGTAAATATATTTTAAAAAGCATACATACACAATTTAAAAGCTAACTTTTCTTGAACCCTTACTATGTGCAGGCATTGTTCTAAGTATCTTATGTGTTTTAACTTACCCAAATCTAGCATAACCTTGTGGGGTAGGTGCTATTACTATCCCATTGTGGAGATAAAGAAACTAGGCACCCAGGGCTACACAGGTAGTAAATGACAGAGCTGGAATTCCAACTTCGGCAGAGTGGCTCCAGAGCTCATGCTTTTAATCATTACTCTTAACCACCTATCAGTAGTGCATAACTTAGACATAAAGCAAACACCTTAGGTTAAAAATTAAAAGCAAGTCTTACCAGTGCTAGGGTGCAATTTATTCAATAAATATACATAAAGCAGTGGTCTCAAATATTTGTATGCATAAGAATCACCGGAAGAGATTTTTTTAAACAGTGAAAGGGCCCGGACCCCTAGACAGTCCAATTCAGTAGCGTGGATGGGGCCCATGAACTTGCATCTTTAACAAGGCGGGAAAGTCATTTGACACTGTCAAATTCCTTAGAGAAGCTCAGGATGGGGTCTGAGATAAGGAATTTTCACAATCAGGAGGGAACTAGAAGCCTTGAAGAAAGCCCTTTCAGGAAGCTGGGGTGTTGAGAGCTAAGCTGCAAAGAGTTAAGGAATGGTTATGAGGATATGGAGTTGGTGAGGGGCAGCTCCTCTTCCTAAAACTTTATTGGTGAAGGGTATAGTACTTTGAGAAAAGTTATTCTTAGGTGAGGGAAAAGTGCCAGAAGAAAGGGAGAGATTAAAAATTCAGGAGAGACAGGGGGATATTGATGACAGAATAAGGTTCTGGAGAAAGCAGGAGGGTGCAGAGCAACCACAGCGAGTCCACCTGCCAACACTTCCACGAAAAGAGAGACCCACCTAGATAGACAGGCTCACACCAGGCCCTTGGCACTATGTCTAGCAGTACAAGTGTATACTTCCCAACCAGTACTTCAGAGCAAGGTTAACAACTATCTTAGGAACAGTTTTTCAAAGTCTCTTGAAAAGTTAAGTACCGCAGGGTACAATATTATCAAGGCATCGTCCACACCCTCCTGGGCTTTGCTAGATTGACATGTTGCTCCTAAGAGGACCATCAGCTGGCATGCAAGGAGTGTTTCTTATATGGGGATGTTATTCTGATACAGTAACTCAGCTCTAGCTGCAGAACAGTCTTCATAATGTACAGGACTCAGCACAAAGGGAAAATATGTAATCCTTTGTTGGAAAATTATTAAGAATTTTAAGAAGGCAATGGCAGAGCATTAAGCCAAGTATGGGGCCCTTCTGAGCATGGGGCCCTCTGTGACTGCACAGTTGCTTACCCACAAAGCCTGCCCTGCCTGGCTGCACATTAGAATCACCTGGAGAGCCTTTAAAAAGTCCAGTGCCCAGGCCACACCTGAGACCAATTAAAACCAGACTCTCTGGGGGGGTGAGAACCATACATCAGAATTTTTTAAAACTCCCCAGTGATTCCAATGTGCAGCCAAGGTTGAGAACCACTGCGTACTTGTCACAGAATCTGACTTAGTATCAGCTTCGAAAATCATTTTCTTTAAATAAGTTCTACCCGGAAAAAAATATATAATGGCCCTACAAAATGGGCTGTAGACCCACTTACACACTAATAAATTACATTTCTCCACCTACCTATGCCCATAAACCGGCTTAGGTTATTAGTATAAAGGAAAAGAATGTAAATCTCTCCTATAATAAATACATGTATTACCATACAAACCAAAAATAAGAGATGGCTTGAGCAATGGCGACCATGCTAAATTCCTGCGAGGCCCCTTCCTGAATTTTCTTGGCTCTACCAGATGCATGATACAGGGTCCTTCCAAGCAACAGTGATCTTCGAACAGAATGCTCAGTTAAGGCAGGAGAATCTGACCGTCACCAAGCCCAAAGCTTGAGATTTATCCCAAGAGACAGGATCAAATGAGGATGATCATCCAAACATCCTAGCTGGGCAGCAACCAGCTGGATGCGTAGCTACCCAAAGGTTCTCAGCCACAAAAACAGCCACTAAGATGAGCTGACGTAGTAAAGAGAGGAGAAATGAGACATCCCCCCAGGAATCTTAGACTCAACATGCATTGGAGAAGCCAATCTCTTTTTAGTGTTCTTGAAGCAAGCAGTTATACTAGCCCTCTCAGAATAGCAGCAAGGACTAAAGTTATTAATTCTGATTCAATCAGCAACATAGAGACAGGGAATGCTTTGTAGATAAATCTCATGGGTTAGAATCCTGGTTCCACAACTTAGTTGCTGTGTAACTACTCTGTGCCTCAGTTTCCTATCAGGAAAATGGAGCTAATAAAGTACCATGGAATTACTGTGATGATTAAATGAGATAATCCACACAGAGTGCTTACAACCAAGCTTAGTTCATGGTAAACACTCAGTAAATGTTAGCCTAGCTACCATCCTCATTACCACCACCCCCACAGCACTCCACAAAACATTTTTGACTTTCTGTCTCTCTTTTCCCAAAATGAAACCAAGGTTCAAAGAGCTTAAGCAATGGGCTCCAGGACCCAAAAACCAGTAAGAGTAGTGCCTAGGACTGGAACTCATGTTTTCTGTCTTACATTCTCAACCCCCTCAACTCACCTGACTTGAGAACTGAGCAGAGACTCTCTCTCTCTGCAGCCTTTCTATGGGATATGTGAGACGTAGTGCAACCATACCTAGCTCTAAGTAAAGACTGAAGAAGATGATACAGGATGCTGTCATATCATACACACTCAATCTAAGTTAGCTATTGCTATTATTATTGCTATTGTTAACATACAATTGATAAACTTCCAGGAAAATTGCATTTAAGATGACCATATTCACCATATCATAGATTCATGTGAAGAGCTGGCTATCTTAGTGATTTCAATGTTAAGCCCTTTGGTAAAAACAGAATTCTTCCTGGTGAAATGATTAAAATCACCTAGCTTAACTATTCCACACCTACATTGAGCGCCTTCTGTATTGGCTATGCTTAAAATAAGAGAAGCCATGCTTCCAAGCTGTCATGGGCAAGGGACAGGGCAAAGATGTGATTTTAGAAAAAAAGTCCAACTTTAGAAACCTATAGTCTCACAGCCAGAAATACACCAGTAGGGAAACAAAGCCTAAAAAGAAAAGGGACCATGACCTCCATGTCTTTTTAAGATCCCTTGATACGGTATGGCTCTGTGTCCCCACCCACATCGCATCTTGAATTGTAACTCCCACAATTCCCACATGTGGTGAGAAGAACCTGGTGGGAGGTGGCTGATCTATGGCGGTGGGCCTTTCCTGCGCTGTTCTCTTGATGGTGAATGAGTTTCATGAGATCCAATGGTTTAAAAATAAAAAGGGAGTTTGCCTGCACAAGCTCTCTCTCTCTCTCTGCCTGCTACCATCCACATAAGATGTGACTTGCTCCTCCTTGTCTTCCCCCATGATTGTGAGGCTTCCTTAGCCACGTGAAACCATGAGTTCTCCATTAAATCTCTTTCCTTTGTAAACTGTCCAGTCTCAGGTATGTCTTTATCGGCAGCACGAAAACTAATACACCCCTCTCTTCAAGGGGGATGACAGCCCATCATGTCAAAACCAACTCACCTTCTATTGTCGATTTTCATATTGACACAGCTCTAGGCCCTTGGTGAGGGCCCAGAGGTACCCATGTCAGGGTTGTTCCCCTGCCATATAGGGAAAATTTCCTGACCAATCAAATGACATTAAGTCACTGCATTTATTTTTTCATCCAAGTGAATGTCTCTTCCAGAAAGACACCTGCCCTATGGCACCAATTTCCCTCTTTTGCTGAGTAGTCCAGAAAAAATAAAATAAAAACTCAGAAACAACAATGAATTTGTGACAATTA
Organism: Hylobates moloch; assembly: GCF_009828535.3. Classification (NCBI taxonomy): domain Eukaryota; kingdom Metazoa; phylum Chordata; class Mammalia; order Primates; family Hylobatidae; genus Hylobates; species Hylobates moloch. The sequence goes on from NW_026652291.1 coordinate 27,019,170, forward strand.
AACTGGCATATAATGAAAGCCACAAATACATAATTACTATGTCCCATTTGGTACAATACACTCCAGAGTTGCCAAAAACTGCCCACTCTGATAGCAGTTGCCCTTACACAGGCCCTGGGTTCCGCAGCTGCATCTCAATGAGCCGAAGTCGGCTGCCTGGAATGGTTTCCCTGGTAACGGGGTTCTGGCTGAGAGGGACATTGATTACCCCGAGGAATGAGTTTCCAGTTGGAGGGAGACTGGGTGAATGCAAAAGCAGAGAATTCAAAGGTGGAAGCAGGGGCTAAAGGGGTATGGGAGTCACTGAAGACCTGGGAGGAGCCCCCAGGTTTGTCCCTTTCTAGGATTGAGGAAAGTAACATATATTTGGTTCCTCGTGGATGTTTGAGGTGAGGCACAGAATTGAAATATCTCATATCTATTCCTGACTTGCCCATATTCCTCATCAGGAGAATAAGGGCAAGTTGGACTGGTTGTCAAGAGGCTTGGATTCTAGTCCCATATCTCTTATTAACTCACTGGGTGACCCTGGATAAATCACATCTAGGTAATATCCAGAAAGTTAGGATCCACAGATTTTTTTAAGGCTTGTAAGGTCATCTGAGAAGAGAGGGCCAACCCAGCCCATGAAGGCAAAGTGGGTGAGAATTTCTGTGTCAACAATTGTCCTTTCCCTTTGCAATCACATTTGTAAAATTCTCCTCTCTCATCAAACATTCTCCAGAATTAAGTTAAGATTTTTCCCCACCTGTTTTTGAGGCTGCCTTTAAAGGAAAGTTTAAGGTTGCCCTCAGACTTAGCCAACTTCCACCACAAATGGAACAAACCTGAGTGCTACAATGAATGAAGGAGCTCAACTGTTGCCTAGTGCTGGAAGCAGCTGGAGCTAGCCCTTTTCCTACTATGGTTGTATGATTCTCTGAATGCCTCAACTCTCCTTACCAATCATGCATTAAAGACTGATGAATGATGTATCCGTGAAATCTCAGACAAGGAGAAAAGGAAAAGCATTCTAGGTAGAGGGAACAGCGTACGCAAAGGCTCTGTGGGCAGGGCATGGTGGCTCATGCCTGTAATCCCAGCACTTTGGGAGGCCAAGGTGGGTGGATCGCTTGAGGCCAGGAGTTCAAGACCAGCCTGGCCAACATGGCAAAAACCCTGTCTCTACTAAAAAATACAAAAATTAGCCAGGCATAGTGGTACGTGCCTGTAATACCAGCTACTCAGGAGGCTGAGGTGGGAGGATCACTTGAACCCAGTTTGAAGCAGAGGTTGCAGTGAGCCAGGATTGTGCCACTGCACTCCAGCCTGGGTAATAGAGTGAGACTCTGTCTCAGGAGAAAAAAACAAAAACAAAAAAGACTCTATGACTGAAAGAAATGGGTTCATATGAGGCCTGATAAAAAAAAAAAAAAACTCAATATGGTTAGAGCCTATTGCACAAGCCAGCTCCTGCCTATCTTGTTCTCCCATCTCTCACTGTGCTCCCTCAAAGGGAGAGATGAGGGAACAAGATAGGCAGCCTTATATGGTTTTGTTTTCATCCTAAACGTTTTGGAAACTTTGGCAGGGGAGAAAGGTGGATATAACATGAAAAGATTTTATTTTGAAAACATGAACTTAATTAAGGACATGAGGAAACCAATTAGGAGTCTATGGTCATGATCCAGGCAAAGAGATAATGTTGGCTTAATGGATAATTTTCAAAAGGTGGGGAGGGTTCACACATACATAGTGGCTGCAGCCTCTTTCTTCTTACCTGGTTCAAGGTAGGGTCTCCTGGTTTCTCTGCCTCACCTTGTTCGGTGTCACTCCGTGGGACTTGTGTGCTGACCACTCAGGTCTCAACCTGGAAAGTAGATTCCCTCTTCCCCTTGGTAGCCACCACCTCTGTTTTCTTACTTTACACTGATGTCTTACTCAATTAAAAGCCTGGTCCCTGCAGAGATTTTCTAGTCCTTGTTCCTTCAGAGAGCACATAAACCTTCTTACTGGTTGTTGAATTTTTATTCCATAACAGTCACTTGCAATAAAGACAGAATGTTTAGCAAACACATCTTTCAGGCATGGTAAGACACTGGATGCCAAAAGGTGATGTAAGCTCTTCTAGAAACAGGGAAACCTAGTCCTAGAATCCTTCATGTATCCAAAAGTACTCTAACAGCTGAGGGACAATTCTTTAGAAAATTGTCCCAATGATAATTCAAGATTCTATCTATCTTAGGACTGAGTACTAAGCATTCAGCTGAATGGGGAGCAGAAAGAGGCAGTGAGACTTTGGCATCTCATCTCTCAAAGATGAATGATTTGGTTTCAATAGACTTGGGGTGACTAGATGGGAGAGGCTGGGACAACAGTCTGGAGCAAATATCTGCTCTAGATTTCACAGGGAAAGGAAGTGTGGCAACCACATATTCTTTCATACTTCTCTCATCAAGGGACAGGATCTATGTCCTCCGGATCCTATGGCTGCTTTGGGTCCTATGGCTGCTTTGACCAGTGAAATACAATGGATGTGATACTGTGCCATTTTCTCTTCCAAACTCCAGATGTCTACAGAGCCTTCCTCATTTTGAAGATACAGAGATAAGTAAGTTGGATGATCATTCATATTTCAAATGGATGCTTCCTATTTCAAACAGATTTTCATTAATAGTAGCTTTCCTTTTGGGCAAATCTATTAGACGGCAACAAAAGAACCGAAAGCTACAGTGTGAACGGTCAGTGACAAGTAAATATCAACCAGAAATGAAGCTAGAAGACTTTTGAAATAATAGTGCAGGTCAATGAGAAAAAAAGGACTTCATTTTTAAAGGTCTGGTTTATGAATGGCCTTTTTAAGGAATATAATCATAAACTGAAGTCTGCCTTCATAAACTACCCAGTGCACTCTGACTGCCTTTTTCTATGAGGAACCAAAAGTTCAGGACTGTAGGTTTATCTTATCCCCTTACGAATTTCAATCTGTACCTCCCCTGAGGCTCATCTCTGAGGATACAGAAATTGCCCATTTCCAGGTACAAACATCTCTGGAATTGCTGTCTCTCCCTTAGTCCCAAATGCCTAGACTCCTTTATCCTTTTCAAGCCACTAGAGGAAGGGATATACATTTAAAATGTTTGCAGATTTTTTTTTCTTCAAAATTGTTTTGTCTTAGGGTCTAAATATTTGTGTTCCCCCAAAATTCATGTGTTGAAACCTGATCACCAATGTGACCCCAGCCTTTGGAGGCAGTTAGATCATGAGGGTAATATCCTCATGAATGGGACTAACACCCTTATAAAACAGGCCCCAGAGAGGTGCCTTGCCCCTTCCACCGTGTGAAGACACAGCAAGAAAATGCTATGAACCAGAAAGCAGGCCCTCACCAGACACATTATCTGCTGGTGCCCTGATCTTGGACTTTGCAGCCTCCAGAACTGTGATGAATAAATTTCTGTCATTTACAAACCACTCAGTCTATGGTATTTTGTTATAGCAGCCCAAATGGACTAAGACACCCCAGTCAGAGAGCACTGCAGTGAAAAGTGAACGTGTGTGGGAACCAGAGACCTGGGGTCTTGTGCATTCCCTGCCTTTCCTTAGCATTATAACTTGCACCAGCTACTCAGTCTCTCTCCAGTCCAGTTTCCTCATCTATAACAATAAAAATCCATGTTGGACAAGATCATCTGGCATGTCCTTCCAGTCCTAAGAATCTAGAATTTTACGCCTTTTGCAGGGAATGTGATCGATCCTTACTCCCTGCTCATGACCTTAAGGAAGAGTCAGAAATTCCCAGCCCAATCCCATCCTCCTTTCAATGGCTGAAGCTCTCGGATCACTGTGTTGACAGGAGCAGACAGCACATGCAGATTTGAGGGGAGCAAAACAGCTTCTCTCCCCCAGTTAGAGAAAGATGAAGCCTGACTTCTGTGCCTTTGCAGAGCCTTCCTGACGACAGCAAGCCCCCCAAGGGCCTGCCCAGCTGACAGCCGTGCTCTCTGCTTACATCTAGGTCTCAGGTGCCACAAAGCTTGCAACCACTGAGATGTTTTCCCCTTATGTCCTCACTCAGTCTCTCAGTTAAATGCAAATCTCTCTTATCTCAAAGTGATTTCTGAGATGGCAGAAAATCCAAGTAGTTGCTTTTTGTGCCCTGACGTCCACACAAAGCCTGCTGACAGTGTGGAGGGTAAATCCCGCCCCCCTTCCCCAACCTGCCAATAAAGAGCCCAGCCAGGAGACCAGGTTTCTTCAACCAGGGGTCATGGTGGGCTCAGACTCAAGTGGAGCTATTTAGAGTTACTAGGAGAAGGTCACCAATGGTGCTACATGGGCATGGGGGCAGGGTAAAGTGTTGGCTTCTTTGTAGTGTTTACCCAGCAGAAACACACAGAGCAAGAGTCAGGAAAGAGGCCTTCCAGAGATAAAGACATATAGAGGAGCTGGGTACATAGTGAAAAGAGCACTGTAAGTTAGTGAGAAAGGGATGGATTGTTCAACAAATACTGTGGGGTAACTGGCTTTTAAAGGAAGCAAATAAGAGAATCATATTCCCTACCTCTTGCACCACACACAAAAATACATTCTGCTGCACTAGAGACCTAATGGTCAGAAGGAAAACTTCAAGACTATTAGAAGAAAATATAAGGCAAAGCCTGCTATCTTTTTTTTTTTTTTTTCTTTTAAGACAGAGTCTCACTCTGTTGCCCAGGCTGGAGTACAGTGGTGCAATCTCGGCTCACTGCAACCTCTGCCTCCCGGATTCAAGCAGTTATCCTGCCTCAGCTTTCCAAATAGCTGGGACTACAGGCACTTGCCAACACACCTGGCTAATTTTTGTATGGCAATGCCTACTATGTTTATGACACCGAAATAGGAGAAGATTTTTTAAATAAGGTATAAAAAATACAACCTATGGAGAGCCAAATGAATAAATTTGCCAACATCAAAATGTTAAAACCTCTTTTTGGCAAAAAAAATACCAAAAAGTTAAATGACAAGAGATACACTGGGAAAGATATTATATAATCCTTTCCAGTGAAAAGATTGGTTATACAGAATAATAAAGAATTCCAACAAATCTAGGAAAAATAATGACAAAAAACCCAAGAGAAAAATGAGCAAAGCGTATGAACAAATAACTCACAGAAAAGGGAACCTCAAGACCAATACCCAGATAAAAAGTCGCTTTTTCTGTCTGGTAATCAAAGAAATGCAAAGAAAAATCACCCACATCAGAGTGGCAAAATTTATAAGGCCCATAATAGCAAGTGTTGGAGAAGACATGGAGAAAGAGAACGTCTACTATTGGTGGGAATTTTAGTTGGTACAATCACTTCAGAAAGTCTTCAGCAGTATGTAATAAATTTGAAAATATGTATTCCTTAAGACTAAAAATTCCATTTCTAGTATATATCCTAGAAAGGTCCTCATTCATGTATGCAAAAAATGTTTGCAAAGCTAGTAACTGTAAACAATCTAAATGTCTACTACTACTAAATGTCTACTACTGAAATGTTTGCAAAAGCTAATAACTGTAAACAATCTAAATGTCTATTACTAGAAGAAAGGAATGTAGTATATTTATGGATAGAACACTATACAGCAGGCAAAAATAGATGCCCTAAAGCTAAACATATCATCACTATGTAGAACAATTTGCAGAAAACTACAGAAACCATTTCTGTGAGTGCTATATAATGTTTATGAACACTTAAGTATGAGACTAACATAGGAAAGTCTGGATTACAGTGATAAATGCCAATTCCTGGCAAAGATTTCCTCTGGCAATGGAGTAGTGGATGGAACTAAGTGGAGAGACTTTATCTGTAATTTTTTTTAATTTTTATAATAAAAATAGATCTGAAGTACATAAGATACAATGTAAATATTTGTTCCTTCTGGGTAATGGGTTTTTAGGGGTTTGTATTATTCTCCAGATTTTTCTATTTTAATTTTTTCAGAAGCAAGGAAAGAAAAGCATATAATGCTCTCACATTGTATACAAACCCTCACACCCTAAATATGTCTACATTGTTCCCTCCATCTCACTGCCTGAGCTCAGACTTTCATCCCTTCTCATACAGGTCATTAATAAGCTCCCTGCCTCCTGTTTCCACCTCTACAGTGTTACCAGGGTGATTTTTCTGAAACATAAATCTTTTTAAAATTGTTGAACAAAATGCAAAACTAACTCTCTTAATATAGACCCTTCACCTTCACCTTCAGAATAAAATCCTAGCTTCTTTGCATGGTAGACAAAACCTTCCATAATCCAGCTTCTGCTTCCCTCTTTGGCCCCAAATACCTGTCCCTGCCTCTCTCCCACGCACACCCTGCTCTGGCCACATTCACTGCCCCAAAGCCCCAACTCCTACATGCTTTTGTGGGGGCGTTCTTTCCACCTCCCCTTACTATTTGTCCTTCAGCACTGGGCTCAGCAATCTTTCCTGGTCACCCCAGCCTGCATTCAGGGCTCTTTCTCCAGCCTCCCAGAGAATCCTCTTCTAACAATTTTTTTTTTTTTGAGATGGAGTTTCACTCTTGTTGTCCAGGCTGCAGTGCAATGGTGTGACCTCAGCTCACTGCAACCTCCGCCTCCCTGGTTCAAGCAATTCTCCTGCCTCATCCTCTGGAGTAGCTGGGATTACAGGTGCGCACCACCATGCTCAGCTAATTTTTTGAATTTTTAGTAGAGACAGGGTTTCACCATGTTGGCCAAGCTGGTCTCAAACTCCTGACATCAAGTGATCTACCTGCCTCAGCTTCCCAAAGTACTGGGATTACAGGCATGAGCCACCATGCCCCACCCACCCCTCTTCTAACAATTTCAGTAGTTACCATACCACTCTCTAACTGCCTTCTCCCTAGGGAGATTTGGAGCTTCAAGTTGGCAGGAGCTAGGTGTCCTAAGGCACTTTCCCCATGCCATAATTAGTGCTCAGTAAATTTTGTTCAATTAGCAAATTAAAATATGCATGCATATATGAAACACCCACTGAGCACACAGTAGCACCCTGAGTTGTGTTATTCATTCATTTGACAATGACTAGGAATAATACTGGTAACAACAGCTATCCTATATTGAGTGTCTATGAAGCACTTGCTAGTCCTTGAAGGGGAATGCAAAGCAAGGATGGGACATATCTTTTGTCTTCAAGGAGCTTACAGTCTTGTTGGAGAAATAATACTAAGACATGAAGCAACTGAAAGCCTATAACTAGACTGCATGTAATTGAAAGCTAAAATGAGTGACACACAATCCAGATTTTTCCTAAAGCATTTAGATAAAGAGCTACTTTAAAATGAACACGTGGGAGAAATTGTGGAAGAAGATAAATGGGGACTCAGAAAGGAAGAAAGTGCTCCAAAATTGCTGACACTCATTCCACATTTCCCAGCTAATATCCTGATGGGAATAGGCACTGAAGGCTGCAGCCGGCTCAAATCAGGTTAGGCCTCCCCATCAATGCCTGCCTGTCAAAATGCCCTGTATCCCCAGGATTCATAATTTAGGGAGAAAAAGGTGTGACACTGGCTGGCAACTTGGCCAGACAGCCCCAGTCTTGCCCCTGCACCAAGGCTCTGCTGTTCAAAACAATATTCGTTAGCAGGCACAATGAGCTCATTTCACGCATGTTCTAATTAGACAATGGAGATTATTACAAAACACCTGCAATGTTTGTAATCGTTTAAAATAATGAGAATCAATATTAGCTTCTAAAGGCACCATATGGTAAATGCTCATTCCAGGCATGTGGTCCCTGATAGGCTCTCAATGCTTCAAAACTGATCATTAACAATTTTTAATTTACAGAAAGTTGCGGCCGGGCGCGGTGGCTCACGCTTGTAATCCCAGCACTTTGGGAGGCCGAGGCGGGCGGATCACGAGGTCAGGAGATCGAGACCACGGTGAAACCCCGTCTCTACTAAAAATACAAAAAACTAGCCGGGCGTGTTGGCGGGCGCCTGTAGTCCCAGCTACTCGGAGAGGCTGAGGCAGGAGAATGGCGTGAACCCGGGAGGCGGAGCTTGCAGTGAGCCGAGATTGCGCCACTGTACTCCAGCCTGGGCGACAGAGCGAGACTCCGTCTCAAAAAAAAAAAAAAAAAAAAAAAAAAAAGAAAGTTGCTCTTGGTTAATGAATTGGCTGCCCGTGTGCCCTCTGCACAGTGACCACCTTTACATGATCATTTAATTGTAACATGACCTCGGTGCCCACTGGAGCACTTGGGGTCTGCCACAAAGGACAGCCTCTGGAGTCAAGCACCTGCAAATATCCTACCCTCACCAGCTACTTCTCAGGTGTCTGACCTCCAAGCCCCTAAAGTCATGGTGCTACAGTCACCTACAGAGCTCATGAAAACACAGAGAGGTGCATTCCACCCCCAGAGTTTCTAATTCAACAGGTCTAGGGTGCTGGCCTGAGATTCTGCATTTCCAGTAGGTTCCCAAGTCATACAGATGCCATTGGTCCAGGGACCACACTTTGAGAAGCATGGCCCCAAAGAATGATACCCAGCCTTAGACTCCAAGCAAACATTTTCCTCATCCCCAAGAATCATATGGGGGAAGAGTGAAGATTAAGAATAAGATGTTAGTTTCTCCCATGCTTGCTGAGCAAACTTACAGGCCACACCTAGTGAGATGGGCAGTGAACTTCATGTTTCGTGTGTTGAGCTGAATGCTGTGTTAGGCATTTCCACATCTTGGAATCCTTATCGCAAGCCCTTGAAAGAGTAAACTAAAGTACAGACTTGTTCAGTGTCAACTGGCCAACAAATGGAGGGGTCAGATTCAAATAGGGAAGGCTTTTGTCCCCAAGTTTTATGCTTCTCAACTTAGAATGTGTTTAGGAATCCCTTGGGAAACTTGTTAACCGTAGCCTCTGAATGCATAGGTGTAGGCTGAGCCAAGAATTAGCATTTCCAAGCTGTTCCCAGGTGACGGTAACGAATAGTTCTGTAACTGAGAAAACACGGAGAACCCAGTGTGGTGAAAAACATGAGCTTTGATGCCATGCACACCTGGGCTCAACTGACTTCCGACATGTTTTTCCTAGAGTGATTCAGTTAACCTCTCAGAACATCAGTTTCCTCATCTACAAAATGGGAATACCTACTCCATATATTTATGAGCTAAATGAGGTAATATATGGAAACCACATAGCACCCTAGTACCCTCTCGCCCCCCTCCACAAACCCTTCTGCAACGACTCCACTCTTCTTTGTATTTCCCTTCTCTCACTTCCTATTATCCAACCTTTTGAGCCAGGGAGGTTGGGCAATTTTATCTCCCTTTCAAGGGTGAGGAAATCACGAGCTTCTGATATACTAAGTACACAGCCAGCCTGCAGCAGCTCTCAAAATACAACCAAGGACTCCTGATTCCAAGCTAAATGCTGTTCCCAACGTCGCAGAGACTAAGGCCTCAAGGGGCTCTAGTTTGGTGGTGAAGATAATAAATAATCAGAGAGTTGTGGCACAACAGGGTCAGGTCTGTTGGAGGACAATAGAGCTCTGTGGGAGTCCTCAAGCAGGGATGCATGTCTTGTATTCCACCTTACCTTTTGCTATCTGGAAATGGGAATATGGGTAGGGGAATGAAGGGGAAATTTCAGCATGGCAACAGCTTAGAAAGTATACATTGTCTTGTCTCTATTTGGAGCGCTATTATCATCCAGGGAGTGGCTTGGTGAAACACTCCATGGGATAACATACAGGACACATCTTAGCCCCAGGCAGTATGCCTGGAGAAATGTACACTATCAAAAGAAGAAAAACAGATAACACCGAAAAATCATAGGTAAGATTTATAGCAAAGTTTGCTCACGAGAAGGTAAATTCACTATGCTCCCTGAGCACTTTCTTTTTCTTCCTCCCTTGATGTTTTAAAATACATAAGACTGTTGTTTTAAATTGTCCCCATAAAACATTGCCTGCTACAGAAGTTGCAATCAGGGATTCTCCCAGCATCCGCATTTGTCTCCAGGATTGTAATTCACGGCAATTCATAAACTTTTTCAAAATGCTGTGAACGTAACTTTAGGGGGTTAATAAAACAGTTTTCCACTCCTCTACTTCTTTCCATTGATAACTTATTCAAATTGTAATTGCCCGTAATGTGCACCCTCTATCACATTACTACTCACGCCCCATGCAGTCTCCCACACCATCCATCACCCTTCGCTGTCAGCAAAGTCCTCATTCCTTCCCTGCACGCAAAAACATGACTGCTTCTCTTTCCACATTTAGTGGACAAGCCTCTGCCCACATGCCACCTGCTCCTGCTCCCTCCCACTGGGTTCCCAGGTAGAGATTTTCGTTGTCTCCTGCTCACCTGGGGGCAGGCATTTAGTCTCAGAGCTGTTCCTGTCTCAACCACATGTCCCGTGGCATGGAGGCATGGTGGGTTAGGTGGTTTGGGCAGCGTTATCTGAGCAGGTGCAGACACTGCAGTAACAGTGCAAGGCTTCCCTGGGTAAGGTGGGATGTTAAAAAGATCCCAGACTGAGAAGTCAGAAGAGCTCATCTCACCCCAGTTGTATTGTGCTCTCTGTGTGAATATGAGTAAGCCATTTAACTTCCCTGATCCTGTTTCCTCACCCAGAAAACAGGAGCCCTAATACCTGCCCCCTATTCCACAGGGCCACTGCAACTGTTTCAAGGAGTCAATGAGATTATTTCTGAGGCTGACTTGATTCACACGGAGCTGACATTTCCCTCTAATTTTTCCCCAGTGGAAATAGCAAGTGATTATGTGAATTACTGAGGCAGACCAGGAGACCAGGTGGGGAGGAGGTCATAAAGGTGAGGCCTGACTTTTAGGAGCAAATACAAAGGACATGAGACTTAGGCCAACCTTCTGGAGTTGGGAAGATGGACATCTGATTCCAGTGACCCTAGGATGGGCAAGAGACGCAGTCAAGACTGTAGTCAGAGATCAGCCAGAGGTTGTAGGGCCTTCTGGTTGCTGGGAGAATCATGCATCGGAAGATGCTTGCTTTTCCCCCTCACCCGTGCTTCAGGTCTCAATAGAGCATCAGCAGTTTCAGATCCTTGTTGCTGAGCCAGCACCCATGGCCTTTCCCTCTCCTGAGCATCCCCTCTCAGCCTCCCAAGTGTCCCAAAGCCTTTAATGGCCTTCCCATTTGAAAACAACCCCATCTTCTCAGAAATCTCTGACACATCTGCCCCAGGCCCTTCAGAGCTAGAGTAGGCACAACACTCAGGGCCTGTCCCCAGGGACCTGATGCCACAGAAAAGCAACATCTTTGCTCCCTCTTGTTCTTTCAAGTCTCAGTTACCCTCGGTCTTGTCAACATTTTTTGCAACAAGTGGCAGCAGGTTTGCCCAGCAGGTGCCTGGATGTAACCAGGAAGAAGGGAGGAAATCTCAGAAATTGCCAGGAGACTTACTTCCCAGATCCCTCAACATCCCAAAATGGGTTCCTCTTTATAACCCATAAGGGAAATCAATTGGTTTGCTATGTCCATCGAGACTGAGAAGTGGTAATAAAAGAGAGGGGGAGGAGAGAAAAGAAATCTCTCCCTAAGTCCCACAGTTAAACCCCTGCCCATTTGCCTCAGCCCCTGGGAGCCCCCAAGTCCCTTGGGAAGAGGCAGGTGTAGGAAAATGCTCTTTTCTGCAGCTGCTACCACTTAACACAAATCATCTATTTTATCTTCTTAGCAAGTGCAAAGTGTATCCAATCCCACTGACTGCTGTTTCAAAAATCTTAAGACTTAGCATTCCCTGGTATGACTTCCTCCTGAACAAGATTGCCTTCCTTGTGCGATTTACATTAGCAGGGAGTCTGTTATTAGCCTGATATTTTATCTCTGACACTGTGAGAAATATTGCTGCCATAAACCTGGGTGCCCTTACTAAAAGCTGAACTACTTGGCAAAAGCTAATAAAGCAAGGAACAGTGAAAGCAATTGGCTATGAATACCTAAGCAGCAAATACAACAGCTGCCCCCCAAGTATGGGCCACAGGCATGTACCCACACACAGGCACACATACGTACACACACACATGTGCACATGCATGCCCTCCCTTATCCCATTCACTAGACATCTCACAATTCCCTTTTCTCCTGACTTACCTGATTCATACCCTCCCAACACAATTCTCTACAGTGCAAGGGTCTCACTTGGTTTATTCCTAACAGCTGGTGGAAACAGGCTTTCTAAACCATGCCAAAGTTGTTAGTGCAGTGGCTCTCACTCTTTCAAAGGCCTAGGAAACAACTGGGGAGCTTGCTAAGGATTTAAATTCCCAGCCCCAAACCCCTTTCAAAGAATCTGAGAGTTGAGATGGGGTCTAGGTACCAGCATTTGTAACAAGCACTCCCAGGAGATCCAAAAAACCATACAGCAATGAACGCTCTATTAGCAGGTGCACAGTGAACAGGATGATAAGCAATGTCGTGTCCATGCACCATCATTCAGAGAAAAGTGGACTTCAGAACAAGGCCAGGTAGACTCAGTGTCCATTTCAGATTTGGTTATCAAAGTGCCCCCAAAAGGTCTCAAACGAAAGCAGCCACGTCAGAGCAGCAGCTCCCCCCATCCTGAATACCAGTGGCAGCCTGGCTTTCTGTGTATGTACCTCACGTGCAGGAGGAAGGGAGGATGCCTGCTCAGCTGTATTAATGAGCATGTGTTGTGAGTCAGTGGGCATGCCCAGAGGAATTTTAATAAAGTCAGCATCTCTTTCTCTGGCTTTGACTACCTGTTTAAGAAACTTCATCACGTGAGAGAATCCTAAATGCAGTTGCTGGAGGTAAATGCTGACTGCCTTATTTGTGAGCCCTCATTGGTTGAGAGACTCCAATATGCCCTGTGGTAGGAATGTTGGATGTTGTTCCAAGGATAAGTCTTGTCCACCATCTGCTTAAATTCTGGTGCTGAACCATGAAGATGGCAAACCCACATGTGTGTGCACTTTTAACAAGTGCTTTTTTGCCAAGTGATAAAGCCAGAAGTAGAGAGGTGGGCTTCATCTGAGGGCTAGCAAGCCTGCTTGGAGCCAAAGACATGCTGTGCTTCTCAACCCTGGATATCTAGTGGAATCATCAAGAAACTTCAAAATAACAATAGCCACAATAGCCACCAACTGTAGACATTGCAACCCAGTGGGATGAGGCCAGGCACAGGTATTTTTTTAGGGTTCCTCAGATGATTCTAATGTGCAGCAAGCATCAAGCATCACTGCCTAATAAAACTGCCAGGGAGCTTAAAGCCATGTGTTCAACCTTCATTGCAAGTGAATCTCCTGGGGAGCTTTATAATACATTGATGCTGGGGTCCCATGCCCAGAGAGTCTGATTAATTGGTTGGGAGACTCTTAAAGTCTCCCCAGGTGATTGCAATGTGCAGCCAAGGTGGAGAACGGTGGGCTGGAGGGGGTTTTGTGCTGGCAGCTGCCTGCCCTTTGTCTCTGGTTTTAACCAGAGTGATCTAGAGGAAGCACCAGATTTTTAATTGAGACTGAATTTAAGCCTTAACTTTGTCACACACACTTGCAGTGGCAACTCAGGCAAGTCATTAACACTCTGAACCTCAGAGCTCCCTTAAAATTCTATTTCACAGAACTGGTGTAAGAATTAAATAAAATCATTTGAAAGTACTCTAGAGATAGTGGCCTGCTATATAAATATTACGTATCTGGCTGTTTTTACCCTTTCTTAGCCAAAAATCAGTTTCTACAGGATTTATACGTCAGTAGGAAGGTAGAACATGAGTGATTTGGGAGAGGTGCCCACAGATGGATAATGTCAACATTGATGCTTTAATGTTTAAATTCAGTTTTGTACCATTTTCTTATTTGACCCTCATCATAGATAGAACTGTGAGATTATGATATTCCATATTAGAGAAGAGGAAAGAAAGGCTCAAAAAGTTTATAGTGTGGTGTTGATGTAAGCACCACCCAAATGGTAGAAGCAAAATTCAACTTGGTTGTGTTGATTTAAGACTCTAAGCTCTTTTCATTGTACTCATGGTTCTCAAGCTTTACCATGCAACAGATTGTTGGACCCCACCTCTAGATTTGCTGATTCAGTAGATCTAGGGTGGGGCTCAAGAAATTTGCTTTTCTAACAGTTCCCAGTTGTGGCTAGTCTGGTAGCCAAACTTTGAGAACAACTGAACTATACCAAACTTTCTCTGATGGTAGAGAATCACCCGGCAGAATGAAATAATTATGACTGTGGCAAAAAGTGGGAGGCAGGGGGAGTAGATAAAGAAATGAACAATCTAAAGTGTTATTAACCACCCCCTGTTTTTAAGCATATGAGCAAACAGGCTCAGTGAAGTAAAATATCCTATCAAAAACGCATAGCGAGTATGATTTCCATCACATCAGAGATGGGTGGGGACCAGGAAAGGGGTCCTAGAGGCAAGAGAAAATCTAGGAAAGGCTTTGGTGCTGTGGACACATGAGTAATGAGTAATTAAGAATTCAAGGTCTTCAGCATTTGAGCACCAATGTATTAGCTATGTGACTGGACAAGTTAACACAACTCTCTAAACCGTAAGTTAATTGTCTGTAAAACTGAGAAAATAATAGTACCTAGCTCACAGGTTTGCTGAGAGAACATTTAATCAGATAATGAATGTGAAACATACAATTTACCTGACATATATGTAAGCACCCAAGAAATGTTAGTGGTTATTTATAACAACTATTATTATTACTATCACCATCTCCACCAATGTTACCCTTGGCAAGCTCGGCACCTAATTACAGAGGGCCATGAAATGTGGCCCTAGCAAGCACTTCCCAACCCTGTGCTTGTATTCCCTATAACAATGCCTCCCTAAAAGTACAGAACAGAATGGCATGTATTTCTCAAGTTCAACTAAAATAAAGTGGATATTCCTTTGAGACTCTTCTAACTGCCTTTGAGTTCAGTGGAAATATGCTGTGTTGTCACCAAATCATTATTGTGGGAATTGATTGAGAGCTCAATGACTTCTCTCTCCCTCTCTCTATCCTGATTTGCCTGGAACTGTCCTGGTTTCAGCAATGAAAGTCCCACATCTCAGGAATCCTGCAGGCCCAGGCAAACCTGGACACTTGATAAAGCAACATCTTGTTCACACACCTAAATACCTTTCAGTAACATGAGTATTTTAGTTATTGACATTGGCAAGCACACCTTACATGTGGAGAGCAAGGTAAAAACCAACTGGCCTACTCTAGGCAAACATATGAGTGAGTTAGAGCCCAACTTCCCTATTCTGGGGTCCTCTGTCCCCTCAAGAAGGGATCCTAAATACATTTACTCTGGGATGTAAAGACTGTTTATCAGCTTAACAGGATTCCTAGTTCAGGGAATTTTCATTTCAATAGAGAACTAAATATTAGCTGAATATCTGAATAATTATGAGCAGAGCGAAATCTGTGTTTGGCAGTAAGGGATTTAGTGCAATCCTTTCTGAACTCCTGAAATCGTAGACTTCGTCTACGGCCATACCACCCTGAACGCGCCCGATCTCGTCTGAAATCGTAGACTTTGAGTACAAGCCTTCCCTTCCTTGCACCAGAGATTATCTTTAGAGAAGGGAGCACATGAGAATCACCTAACTCAGGGTCAGCAAATGACAGCCAGCCACAGGCCAAATCCTATCCACTGTCAACTTTTGGAAATAAAATTTTATTGGAACACAGTCACGCTTATTTGTTTACATATTGTCTATGGTTGCTTTCCTGATAAAACACCAGCTGAGTAGTTAGTTGCAAAGGAGCCTCTACAGCCCACAAAGCCAAAAATATTTCCTATCTGGGCCTTTACAGACCTAGCTTCTTGTTACTCAAATTGTATTCCATGGACCAGCATGGGCATCACCTGGGAGCTTGTTAGAAAGGGAAAATCTTGGGCCCTACCCCAAACTTCTAAACCAGAATCTCCAGGTGATTCCTGCACACATAAGAGTCTGAAAAAGCACTCCCTAGGAGGGTTTTTCAAATTACCCGTGCCTTGGACTACAAATTCTGGGGACCAATTCCCTCCAAAACCCCCACTTACGCCCTCATGAGAATCTTGCCCTTGGAAAGCCACTATTACCAAAGTTGCAAAATAAAATACAAACTGTCCAGTTAAATGTGAATCTCTAATAAACAACAAATACTTTTTTACTACAAGTATGTTCCAAACATTTCATGGAATATACTTATAATAAAAAACTGACTCATTATTTATCTGAAATTCACATTTAGCTGAGTGTCCTATATTTTTATTTGCTGAATAATGCAGCCCTACCAAAGGGAAAGCTTGCTATCGTTTATTTGGGCTAAGCAGGTATAAAAGTACTTACTTCCTACAGCAGTTTGCCTTTGAACGTGGCTGCCAATCACACCACCCATCGAATCAAGAGATATAATCTATTTCTCCTCTCTATGAATCTGGCTGGGCCTTTAGACTTGCTTTGACCAACAGAAGTGGGCTTAAGTGATGCTATGTCAGTTACAGGCCTTGCCCTGAAGAAGCCTAACAATTTCTATTTTCATTCTTTTAGAACCCAGCCAACATGCTATCAGGAAACCCAGGCCATCTTTCTGGTTTGAGGAGCCACAAGAAGAGACCCTGGAAGATGAGAAGCCACATAGAGGAGAACCAAGGGGCTCAGCCTCCAGTCAACACTGAGGCCCTGGATGTGTGAGAGAGACCTTGATGAAACCCAGCCTATCTGCCAGATGAATGCAGCTGCATAAGTGACCCCAGCAATAGACTTGGGGCAAACTTCTGAGTCAACCCACTGAATCATGAAAA
Organism: Hylobates moloch; assembly: GCF_009828535.3. Classification (NCBI taxonomy): domain Eukaryota; kingdom Metazoa; phylum Chordata; class Mammalia; order Primates; family Hylobatidae; genus Hylobates; species Hylobates moloch. Next base: position 27,035,935 of record NW_026652291.1, read on the forward strand.
ATAATTGTTGTTATAAGCCATCTGTTATGCAGCAATAAATAACTGATATACTTCCCCTGTCCCAAAGTAGACAATCGGCTTCACTCCAAAGAATCCCTTCCTGTAAGGCTACACCTGGTAAAGGAAACACATCTTTGGAGATGGCCCAACAAGGGCTGGACTCATCCTCTTGGGAAAAGGCAGCCTTCTCTCCTCCACTCATCATCTTGGAGGAGACAGTTCTGTTGCCTGGCAAGTTGGTGTCTGGTTTTCTCAGTTTCCCTTCGGGCTTGCAGATGCAAACTATGCTTTTGACGAACTGATATTTCCAAGGCATGATTCTCTCCCAGAAACCCGTACAGTCCATTGGATGAGACCTGCTTTCTAAGCCATGAACAGCTTTCTTTTTCTCTATCTTCTCACTCATTCTTGCCTCCATGAATTTCGGCTGTTGGTAGAATACAACTTGTCTTCCAGTTACCGAAGATTCTGGATTAAAAGGGAGAGTCTAATATCTCTCTTTCTGTCTCCCTTTGTGTCACTGAGAAGGAGAAGGAGCACTGAAATTCAAATTTAACTGGGTGACCTGAGAAGAAGACGTACTTCTTCTTCTCAGTGCTCCCCATCTACTTTTCTTCAGGAATTCCAGAAAATCTTAGAATCCTCTTTAAGAAAGTCCCTGGCACTAATTTCTGGGGTCAACATGGCTGCCTAAAGACATTTACTTCTATCTGGAATCCTAGCATCCAAGGAACTCATCTTACGGGTCCACACGTGTACAGAGGAGGGATCAGCTGGGAGCTCCTGTCTGCCAGTGATTTCAAAAAGGCAATCCCTTCTTGACTCAAGCAGTTGGATTCCAAAGAAATTGGCAACCCTATTTGCCCACCTTACCTCAAAGCTATTTTTTCTCCTCACAATTATGGCTAGAATAATCCTATGTCTAAGGAAGGGTGACCCAGGCTCTGCTGACACCCTTCCCAAACACACCACCAGACACAATCAATGCTATATGTGCACCTCCTCTCTAAGGGCCTGTGTCTGTTTGTCGCAGAGCTATGGAATGATGTGGACACCAGGTTCTAGAGTAGCATGGACCTACATTTATAACCCATCTGCTTACTAGCTTTGAGACTGAGCAATATTCTAAACATTTCTGTGCTTCAGTTTCTTCATCAGTTAAAATGAAAAAATAATGCCTGCTCCCATGTGAAAATACATTTAAAAGGCCTGGCAAAGTGCCTCACGTGTGGTAAAGATTCAACAAATATTTACCTCTTTCCTTCAACTTCTCCAACTAAGGTGTCACCAGGTTTAGTGGGAGCAGCCAGCCCCTAGGCAAATAGTCTATTTACCTTTATCTGTCCTTCCCAGGTAAGAAAAGCAACTTGTTTGACCACAGAGAACTGCAGACCCACTGAGGCCATAATATTCCCTTTTTGTTGAGAGGTAGTTTGGTCCAATACAAAAAGCCAATAATTCAAAGTCAGGAGCCTAGATCCTAGGCTCAGCCTAACCACCTCCACCACCTTGGGCAAGTCACACAACCTCTCAGAAGCTGGATTTCCTCATTTCTAAATAAGGTGAATGAAACCACAATGAAGAGGCCCTTTCAAGTGTTAAAGTGTTAAGTCCAAAATTTTCACCTGAAAGTACCAAAGCCTAATTTTCATGGTCCTGGATTCTGCTCTCATTTCTTTTTCAGTCTAACTTGGGGTAAACTTCTGAGTCAACCCACTGAATCATGAAAAATAAATTGTTGTTATAAGCCATCTCTTCGTTGTGCAGCAATAAATAACTGATATACTTCCCCTGTCCCAAAGCGTCTGAGTGGGTTGGTTGTCCCACTTGCACTGTAGTTTATTTTATACACTTTTGGAAACCCAGCTAGTCTGTACCACCCTCTGCCCTTTCCGCCTGTCATTTCCACTTCTAGGCTATCCATCAGGTGGCTTGCTATGGGACAACTACAGGGCTTATTGATAAGGAACAGTCCCCATTCCCCCACCAGCAAACACAGGCCCAAGGGGGCTCTAGACCCTTGGACTAGAAAGGACTTTAAGACCCCTCTGTTCAGTGGGAATTTCTTCAGTGATGGAGATGTTCTACCATTCTGCACTGCCCGTCACGTTAGTCACTGGCCACATGTGGTCATAAGCACATTAAACTAGTGAGACTAGGGAAGTGAATTTTATTTATTTTTTTCATTTTAATCATTTGAAATATAGTCACATGTGGCTAATGGCTACCATGTCAGACGGTGTTGCTTTGAGGGAAATGTTATAGAGATGCAGCATCAAGGGCAGCCCTGGTGGAAGTCACCAGTATGTCTGTGGATGGCATTTACTCTGCTGGGAATAATCTAGTCTTTGAGGACAGAAAGATCTGGCTCACTCCTAGCAATAACAACCTAAACACCAAAGGGAAGAGAGAAATACACAATACCCACACCCCATTCTCCATCGCCCCATCCATGTACCTCCAGCCCACCTTCCCACTGGGTACTCTGAAGTCACTCAGTACCACGACAGCCTAAGCTGAGTCAGTCATTACCCTCAGGATCTTAGACTTTTTGACTGTGAGTCCACCCAACTACATACTTCATTGCTGCCCCAAACATTCCAGATTCATCTATTCATCTCTGATTCCTCTAAACAAGTTTAAAAATCATGTTGCCAACCACCTGGGAGAACAATATCAGTACTGTATACAAGGCCTTCTCAGAGCTTTAGGAATGTAGAAACAATTAGGATGTTTGAGAAAGCTAAATTTCATTTAGACATTAAGTGCTTAGAGAAAATATCCAGTGCTCTGCCTAACACACAGGGTTAGACAGCCTTTGAAACCCCAGAGCAACCCTATGCACAGGCACATAGCCACCAATATCTTAAAGACTCCCTTGTTCCCTCACTGTGATGGAGGCAGGAGGCTGTCCCTAAGCCTAGGTGAGCATTTACTTTATCATCCCCAAAGCTGGTTAGCTGTTTTCCCTTCCTTTCTGTCCCTGCTCTTCCCATTGCCTTCCTTTCCTCTCATAACCCCCATTGCCACCTTCACTAATTATCCCTCATACCTACAATCCAACAAGACCCATAACTAGGATAAGTGAGCAGCTCTTTGCTCCAGAATGCTAGAATATGGATGGTGTGAAAATAAGTGGTATCTCTGAGCTCAAGGTTAAAGGCAGGGAGGTCATGTAATTCCCTCTGTACAGTCAGGGAAACTGCATCTCCCTCTTCCATCTGGCGCTTTGCTCTCCACCTCCATATATGTCCATAACTGTGAAGGCATGTCTGATGCCTCCCCCAGTAAGTGAAATTACTGCTAGTTATTATTTCACACCTTAAGACACCACTGAGGCAGACACTAGGCGTGCTCAGACAAAAGTCTGGGCACTGAATTCTAGAAAATACAAAAAAATTAGAAAGGGGCTTAGACTACATTCTAGAAAATTCTAAAAAATTAGAAATTCTAGAAAATCAGAGAGGACCTGTGCTATAAACATATATATGATCCAAAGTCTACCGAAATTTGCACAAGGAGCAACAGAGACCCATAGGATTCAATGACCTGGCTTAGAGCCTAGCAGAACGGCATTGTCCCAGTCCAATGAATTGCATCACAACAGGATGCTGTCCCCTAGCCATCTTCCCCAAAACTGTTCTCATAGGAGAGCAGATAAGAGGGAACCCTGGGGGTGGTCATATGTGGATACTGACCCTTTGAACATGCTTGGAGCTGAAAAGACACCCCACCCATTGCACCTCTGTTACTAAGAATCATCTCAGATGAGTCACTCAACCTCTAGAGGCACTTACTCTCCTCATCTATCAAACAATGAGCAGAGGATGTCCACTTAAGACCTGTGGAGCACACACTTGCTCAATTTCAGAGAATGGACTCCTTCTTGACCATAAATATAAACCCAGGAGCCTCCTAGAATAGAAGCAGCTCCATGAGAGCAGGGTCTTGACCTTAATCCCCTGTTCATCCCAAGTACCTAGAACACTGCCAGGAGCAAAGCAGATGCTCAGTACACACTTGCTAAATAATGAGTTTGTCTCCTTTCTTCCTTCTAAAATACCAGTTCAAACTTGGGCCTGGGAAGAGAGGCACAGCTTCAAGTCAACTCAGGACCAAGGAAGCATAAGAAAATGCAGCTACTGGCAAAGAGATTATTAACATATTAAAGATAATCAGACCAATTCCAAGAACCCAGGTCCCAGCCTCACTGCAACTCCAAGTCAAATATGGGAATTCTTTAAAGTGTGGTCTCTAGAACCACTCACACCCAAAAATAAATAAATGTACTTCCGTTTTAAGTGCAGATACCTGGCCCCAACTCCAAACCTATTGAATCATACTCTATGGGGGTGGGGAGAGGGGACCAACGAATCTGAGTTTAACTTGCTTCTCCAATGATTCTGAGGAGCTCTGGATTTTGAAGACCATAGCTTCAAAGCACATTTTCCTGAGTCTACTTTGTGGAGTTCCTTTTTAAAATGGAAAGCTGGAAGGCTTTTGTGAACCCAAGCAAAACCTTCAGAGTTGGGGTTCTGGTTACCTTAGCGACGCTCTCTCTAGACCCAGGCTTTTCCTATTAGCCTCACCTGACTGCCTGTGCCTTCCCCAACGGTTCCCAGATTTACATTTCATGGAGCTGGAGACAGGGCTTTCCATGCAGAGAGTGCTTCGGTCTCTGAAGTCATTTTTGTCATGACTCAGAGACCTCAGTAGACCTCCAAGAGCTGCAGACAACACTTCCCCTTTATGCTCAGCAAACTAAAGGCAGGTGGGAGGAAGGAATCAGGCCACAGCTGCCTTCCTTTCAGCTCCTGGCTATTGGGAACTGCTGAATTAATGTGTCTATTTTATTTTACTCATAATAAAGCTTTTGAACTAATGATACCAGTAATTAATATATTCATTATACATTAATATCAATCAATCAGTCATTACTAAACACCTGCCAGGTGCAAGGCACCAAGAGAGGGGAGAGTGCTAGAAAGGGAGCCTGGCTCAGCTTGGGCAGAGTCCTGGCCCTCAAGGCTTTTACAATCTACCTTGAGAAATAAGAGATCAACAGGTGAAAAGATAACTGATGATTTAAAAGAGCTGACAGAGTGCCAGAGGGCCACAGAAAATGGGTAAAACTTGAGGTTTTCATATAAAAGTCTTAAAAGGGAGAGAAAAAAAGGGAAAATAATGCAACAGGCTTTTTCCTCCCAAGGGAGCCACTGCCCACCACTTAACATTGCCCAATTATTTTTATCATCTCAAGTGCAGACTTCAGGAGAATGTTTTCTGAAACTCAAAAAGGATTTAGAGGGAAAGAAGTTGAACATTTCAAATCAGGAATTCATGGGGTAAGGGTGGGCTTGAAACTACAGAAGAGTGGCCTTGGGGTGAGAGCCTGGGATGATGCCTCCCCTCATTTATGAAGTGAGGGGTATCCCCTGTACCCACCTTCAATCCACCTCCCCATTCCTGTTACCTTCATGGAGAGTGATTCTCTGGTCCAAACTCCTGGGGTTGCTCTGAGGATATAATGTTGGCAAAAATTTCCACTCCTCTGTCCAGCCCTAGTAGGTGCTTCAATAAGTGTTTACGGAATCATTAAAAAGGCATCTCTTCTACAATAGGCAAGCTCGGTGTCCCTCCTACTCCAACAGGGACAAAGAAATAGGCCTCTCTAATTACTACCCACCCCCCACTGAGAGGTCCAGAATTAACAAAGTTTCCCTCTCCTCTTCATTCAGACTGTGGTACATAAACTTTTCAAATCTCCCACTTTGCTAGTAAGAAGTTTTTAAATACACATTCTCAATGAAAAAATAATTTATAAAATATAACCACATATTAAGCACATTAAAAAACGAACACACACACACACACACACAACTTCGGACGAGATCAAAGATAGATATTCTGACGTGTTCGTCCTACATCCCAGGGGAGCATCTTGTATCGTCCTGGGGGAGGAGCCCTCCCGTCTGAAGACAATGGAACCCATCCAGGTATGAACCTCAGATGGATGGAGAAGCAAGTGGAAGGGACCTATGGCTAGAAGCTTGACCTGAATCCACCCTTAGGGAATATGAGTTCTGACACAAAGTTAGGAAACTCCCACAGGAAAGAAGTGATTCTGGAAAGTACCCTGGCTTTAATCACCGTCTGTATGCCGGTGACCCTCAAATGTATATCTCCCGGCTGACCCTCTCCCCTGAACTGTAAGTTCAAATCCAACCAATTCCTCAATATCTCTTCTTGGTTAGCAAACCCAAATCTGGCATCTCAGACATAATATGACTAAGCTAGACTCTTGCCCTTTCCCTGTAAATTGTCTCCTCCCCCAGTCTTCTCCATCTTGGTGAAAGGCAATACCTTCCTTCCTGCTGCTTAGGATAAATACCTTGGAGTTCTCACTGATCCCTCTCTTCTCACACCCATATCCAATCCAGCAGCAAATATTGCTGGCTCCACCTTCCAAACAAAACCGGAATAGAACCACTCTCACGCCCTCCACTGCAGCCACTCTAGCCCAACACCCACCTCCTCAATCTCTCACTTGGATTACAGCAGGAGCCTCCCAAATGGCCCTGCTGCAGCCAGAGGGATCCTATTAAAATACAAGAGAGATTTTCTACCCAGAACCCTCTGTTGACTCCCCATTCTCTCAGAGTAGAAACCAGAGTCCTCACAGAGGCAATGAAAGGCTTATAAAATACACCCCCCCACACACCTCAACCACTTCCCATTCTAATTCCTAATCTGTAGGTCCCTCCCTATGTCATCTTCATTCAAATATCCAAATATCATGTCCTCAGTGAGGTCTCTCCAACTGCCTTATAGGAAATTGTTTTCCATCTCTCACCCACATTCCCAATCCCCCTTTCTTGGATCTATTTTGTTTCTACTATAGCACATATCACCTACCAACATCTATGTCTCTAGCTAGTGTATTTATTGTGATTTTTCTTTATGTGTGTACTTCTCTGCCCTACTCCCCCAGTAGAATGTAAGACCCACAAAGGCAGGAATATTTTTGTTCATCTTATTCTCTGACACATCCTCAATTCCTAGAATGGTGTCTAGCACACAGTAGGCATGCACTAAATCTCTGTTGAATTTAGACTTGGAAGTCACAGCACAAATCCTTCAAGGTACTGACCTCACAGGCCTCCCTTACTGCATACTTCCCAATAATTCCTTTACCCTACACCTGGCTGGCTGACCAGTCTCCCTTAGGCCTGCGGAATTTACAAGAGTCCAAGACCCTGCCAGTCTAATGCCTAACAATCCAAAGAGCAAGAGTTCTGCCTTAGGTTTGGTTGCTCTCCAGCAACAACTAGATTAGCACTTGCAAATTTATCCAGGGAACAAATCAAGAAACGCAATCTTCAGAAAGGCCCAGCACAGTAAACTTACTAATGAAACTATGCACGATCTCATTGCACACAGACCACTGGCATAGTAACTGTAAACATTCTGACCTCTGATTAAAGTGGTCCTGGAGAGTCCTCCATTTTATAGACAGGCTGGCCTTACAAGTAGGTTGAGAAAGACCACATGAAGAAAAGGTCAAATGCTCAGAAAATTATAAAGTGTGATACCAAGATGGGACTGGCCCCAGACAAAACTGTCTCCCATACCAGTAAACCAGGAATTAGAATTCTACCATTAGAGATTGATTCCTTTAAGTCACAATAATTTTTAAATTTTTCAAAGTTGCCTCTAAAAGATTATAGTATAGGTAGTACACTTGGGTTAGATGACATTTAAGGCCTTTGTCAGCCAGGTCCATGGAAGGGGCAGTGTGACAGCTCTAAGAAAATATGGTACAGGCTGGGTGCAGTGTCTCATGCCTGTAATCCCAACACTTTGGGAGGCCGAGGCAGGCAGATCACGAGGTCAGGAATTTGAAACCAGCCTGGCCAACATGGTGAAACCCCGTCTCTACTAAAAATACAAAAATTAGCCAGATGCGGTAGCGCACACCTGTAATCCCAGCTACTCAGGAGGCTGAGGCAGGAGAATTGCTTGAAACCGGGAGGCGGAGGTTGCAGTGAGCTGAGATCATGCCACTGCACTCCAGCCTGGGTGACAGAGCAAGATCCATCAAAAAAAAAAAAAAAAAAGAAGAAGAAGAAGAAGAAGAAAAGAAAATATGGTACAAGATAGTGGCCAAAAGCAAAGAGGACAACAATGATGGGGAGGGAGAAAACAATTGAAGGGAAATAAGGGAAAAGATATTTATCAAGGGTTTGCCTTATGCCAGGTATTCCACTATCTGCTTTATGTATGCCAATTCATTTATTTTGAAAACACCATAATGAAGTCCTCATTATTACTCCCTTTTTAGAAGAGGAAACTGAGTTTCAGAGAGGTTAAATGACTTGCCCAAAGTCACAGAGTTGATAAGGCTAGAGTCAGAGCTGTAACCTCAAGTCTACTGAGCTCTGAAGTTCATGGTTTTTTCTCAACATCAACCTCTAGAGATAGTTAACATCCAGCTGTTTCATGGTTTTCTCTCTAACTGGCCTGGCTGGCCATAATTAAGTGGTCCTTGTTTTAAGGTTGCCTGTAAAACTGTATATTGATGCAGCAGAGTGAAATTCCAGATCTCAGGACAAAACTATTTTTATATTGAGTAATCAAGCACTCTCATTCCAATACATCAAATGATAACAGCTTGCCCTCTGCACGCTCCCCAGTCTTTAGGATGTCAGTCATTGTCCTTCAGATGCCTTCTACTCACCAGTCATTTCTCTGGAAGTGAACAGCATTTCCTCCTCAACTCACACATCCTGGAACTCTCAGGCTACCTGTTCCAGGAAGTAGCCTTCAATCACAATTTTCTGGATTATATTCAACTATAATTGGTCCTTTCTGGGAATAAAGCTGTTTCAAAGACTTAGTAAACACTCTGTCTTTTCATATTGCTGAGATTAGAGCTACCTCATGCAGCCACGTTCTCTGCCCCCATGATGCTTTGCATGTTTGCATCTTGGGATCTTGGAACATTTTCAAACTAGTCTTTTCATCTCATGTCTTTTCTCCATCCCATTTTTTCATTTTTTTTTTTTTTTTTTTTTTTTTGAGACGGAGTCTCGCTGTATCGCCCAGGCTAGAGTGCAGTGGCGCAATCTCGGCTCACTGCAAGCTCCGCCTCCCGGGTTCACGCCATTCTCCTGCCTCAGCCTCTCCGAGTAGCTGGGACTACAGGCGCCCGCCACCACACCTGGCTAATTTTTTTTTTTTTTGTATTTTTAGTAGAGACGGGGTTTCACCGTGGTCTCGATCTCCTGACCTCATGATCCGCCCGCCTCGGCCTCCCAAAGTGCTGGGATTACAAGCGTGAGCCACCGCGCCCAGCCTTTTTCATGTTTTAAATGCTGATGAGGTAATACTTTCATTCCTTTTTTTATTAAAACAACAGTACTTTTAAAGACAGTGCTCAGTAGCTAAACTGGAAGAAGGGTATGATAGAAAAAGAAGGCTAATCATGCCTCAGTCTTTAAAACTCAAATCCAGCCAGGCTCTTCCAAACTTTAGTGAAGGTTTAAGATTTAATCATCCTCATTTCAAGCGTAGAGTATCAGCTCTAAAAGTCAACTCATATATTTTGGTGACCTTTCTCAAACTGGGCTTTGTAAATCCTTGTGGTTATTATTTGACATTATAGACTCATGATGAGCAAAATATCCTGCATAAAATCTAAGAACTAGAGCCCTGACCCTTTAAAATTTGCATGCTCAAACACAAAGGCAAACAGATTCTGACTCCAATGTTTCAAATATACAAGAACATAAAACTGGGAAATGTTAGGAAATTTACTGATATATTTAATAAGGGGCAACAGGTATGTACTTACACAGTAATGAAAAACTGCTAGTAAATTTGTATATACTATCAGTTTGTTTGCAAATATATTAATTAGGTTATATTAACATCCATATCAATTACATAAAAGTGTATAATTACAAAGATTTTAATTAGTTAATATAAAAACTTTAAGCCTTGATTCTAAATATCAGCCCATTAAGGAGTTGGCTAATCTTAGAATCCTCCTACAAAGTGGAAAAGATTTGACAAATTCAAAAAACCCAAGTATATCATACATGGCAATGGCTTTCAGCACTATAGCATATCTTATTTCAAGGAAATACATTATATTGTAGAAACAGCATGGATTCAAAAATTTAAAACCTGAGTTTTAGATTAGCTCTGAGATTAATATAATAAGATGGAGCAATTTTTTCCCTACTAATTGTCTGAGAAAGATTTAAATTTGTTTGGGAAAGGCATTAGAGTGGAAGAAGAGTGTACCAAGCCCACCTGAGTTAGGTGGGCTCCTTCCATGTGAAATGAGAGGAAGAATTTTCTTAGTGTTCTAGAGGAAAAAAAGACCAGAAGGAGAGAACAGGAAAGAGAATGGGGGTGGGAATGTAGAGTTTAACTCATAAGGCGCATTGTGGGAGCTCCTGTCAAGCTTAGCCAAATCTCTTAGGGTCAAGGTGACTGCAGCTGACATCTAGGTCACACTTACCCATTCCTTAAGCTCTCTCTGTTTCAAGAAAATGAAAGGGTGAGGAGATTGGATTAATTATCTCTAAGCTTCCTTAAATTCCTAAGATTTTAAAATATTCTCTGTTTAACTGTGTCACTAGGAGTACAAAAACCACCCTACTGTATAAAGAAATCAAACTCTGCAACCATATGTCAATACTGAGCCTTCCATTGCATATGGTGGACAGCACACCAAGTATTACCCTGGGAGCATCTGCTGTTTTGATGCTCGTAACTGCAATAATAACCAATGTATGTGTAATTGGAGCCAGGTTGATGAAATCTAATCACTACCGGTGTTCCTTCTTGTGCAGCCTCTGTAAGTCTAATTCTCAACAACCTTCAAATTCCAAAATATTATGAGAAAAATGAGCTTCCTACTGTCTTCTTTCATTTGCCGAATCAAGAGACATTTAAAGAGCAGAGAGAAAACACTCATGGGCTTCCAGGTGCTGATCCTAACTTCCCCAAAAAACCTCAAGGACAGAGGTAGTTATATCTTCTCCTTGGATACTAATTCCCACTGGATTTTTCCCCCTTCTTTTTGGCCTAATGCACAAAACTGTCAGTAGAATGGGAGGCATTTGGCAGTGACTGCAAGAAACAACTGTGCATTTTATAACAGTCCATTAGCGCAAAGCTCTTAATGAAAATGAAAGCTGTTAATGAAGCCAAAAGGCAGTGGAAGCTTCATTCTGGAGAGGGCAATTAGATAGGAGCAGGAGGGAGAAAAATAAATACAAATCCAAAACAAGGTACTCTGTGATCAAGTATTACACATGATGTAATCATGACAAATCAGCCAATTTATTTCCTACTTTTTTAAAGAGACATATACAAACATTGAAAACTGTCATTCTTCAGGCCCCCAAGCTTCACCCCCAAGCCCTCGTGTTGCAGAATGATTCAACCTCAAAATTGTGGACCCATTGACACTTTCAAACTAGAAACAGCAAGTGGGATTTTAACTCAGAGAAGGTTTCCCTGTAGAGTGCCATAATTTAGAGCAAAGTGAGTCACGAAAGTGAACTTTGTAATTACTATATTATTTTTATAACTCCTATGAATCAGAAGCTCTCTCATTTTAACATGCTGTAGACAAAGGCAAAGATTGCAGGAGAATAGTCCCCTGCCAAATACACTATTTCTGAGTAGGATATTTCCTGTGAAAAGACAAGTCTCTAGAAACTGCAGCTTCTGGAATGAACACAAAAAGATCTGGGTTTTTTTTAAAGCTGTGATGGAGACCATGTGGTAGAATCCTGTCCCCACCCCTACCCCAACTGCCTGCTGCACTTCCTCAGCAGCCTAGGTTTGCAGTTGTAAGATAGTACCTTGCCATGTATACATGTCAATCCTCAACTAGATTTTAAGTTCTTTGAAAGTGGGGATATCATCTTACATGCAGGTAAGAAATTATCTCAAAGCCTTTCCTTCTTTGCCCAGAGAGACTTACACACTTCCTCTTGTAGCATCTCCATCCCTAGCTCTTAAGCTGGATTAAAATTATGTATCTGGAAAATTCTTGATATCAAGAAGGACTGGTGTGGATATTTATGCATCACCGCCATGCTTAGTCCATTAATGTGCCTATGTTGAACACAAATACTTGTGAAATGAGTGACTAAATAATGATCAAATTCAGTTGGATAGTTGTCGCTACATTTGCATTAGCTTTTTTTATTTCCCAGAGACAAGCTCTTGTTTCATTTTTTAGTTCTATTACATGGAATAACTATGTCAATTGAATTCTATTGCGTCAAATAGTTGAATATGATGCTGTGGTTAATGACGATTGATGCAACTCACATCTTCCACCCCAGGGAACATGAATCAAATCTCCTATTAGTTACCATCTGGGTACTTGAGTAGTTGCTGGAAAATCAAAAGAAGCTTACCCTGAGAAATAGCTTTAACTGGAGAGTCATCATCTATTGAGCGAACAGTCAAAAATGTCTCATGAGAATTTTTTTTTTCCTAGACTGCCTAGGAACAATTGGGATTTTAACTCACAGAAGCCTTCCCTGTAGAGAGCTATGATTTAGAGCAAAATGAGTCTTAGGAGCCTCCACCCACCCCATCCCCTGTGTGGCGGCTTTGTTATATGTCAACTTGGCTAGGCTGAACTACATTTCCCAGAATTCTCTTTCTTGAATGTTTCTGCTTAGAGAGGGCCTTAAGGGAGACTCTTGGGCAATTTGGAGGATAGAAGAAAAGCACTAGCTATTTTGCAGCCCATACACATTGTTGCTGATCTGCTGATTCACCTCACTGACATGAAGCAGCGGCTGGACCTCCAACAACTCTACATTCCCCTGGATCCTCCTTTAGCACCTCCAGATCCTCAGCCCAGGCCTAGGCTGAGTGTATGTTTTCAGCTCTGCGAGGGAGGCTCCCACTCCTGTTATCTTTCTTTGTAGCATTTATCACCGCCTGATGTAGTATATACTTTTTCATTTGATGCCTGCCCCCTCCTCTAAAATGGAAGCTCCATGAGAGCAGCAGTTTCTTGGCTCACTGCTATATGCCCAGTATCTACAAGAGCGGTAGGTGGATAATAGGCACTCCATAAATATTTGCTGAATGAGTGAATAAATGAATCAGTCAATGCGTCTGCCAAACAACAACAAAAATCCCTTGTAGTTGAAGTACAACAAAGTAATGTGTTGAGTTCAAGCCTGGAGTTTGAGCTATAAATAATAAGTAGGGTAAATAACTCACTCTATTTGGTGCTGTATTCATCAGCAAATGCAGCAGGAATTGCTACAAAAAGCTCCTAAGAAGCTAAAAAATAAAAGATCAAATTGCCAGCTACAACCTCAGGAGATGAGCCAGTGTTCATGATGTTTGCTTCACCTAGGATTCCCTTTCTTCCCAGTAGGCAAAGCTCTACTGATCCTTCCCATCCCCATTCAAATATCACCTTTAGGTTGACAATAAGTTTCTGTGATATTAATTATTCCCCCGACCCCAAGTGATTTTGCCTTGGCTTTGTTGCCTTTGCACTTTAAACATGGTTCTATTATGCCTCATTTCGATATACCATTAATAATAACTAATAATAGCTAACATTTATTGAGTCTTGCACTGAGCACTTTGAATGCATTAGTTCACTTAATAATAATATTAGTAACATGGACCATGTGCCAAGTACTCTTCTAAGTACTTAAAATATATAAACTAGTTTAATCCTCACAACCATAACAGACAGTACTATGATTATGCCCAATCTACAGATGGGGAAACTGAGGCACAGAGAGTTTTTTTTTTTTTTTTGGTAACTCACTCAAGGCAACACAGCTAGTAAGCAGACTAACTGGATTTGAATTCAGATCCACTCTGTTCACAATTACACACACTGCATGTCTCCTCCACTAGAACAAAGAAAGGACGGTAATCATCTTTATGTGTTCCCCACAGCTAGAACAGATCATAACACAGAGTAAGTAGCTGCTTAATAAATATTTGCAGAATTAAATGTGTAACTTCAGAGTGAATTTTGCCTCAACCTCCATTGCTCTCTGAACACCACGCTTCATCTTACTCTCTGCTCCTGGATGTCCCAGTTAACTTCTCTTTCCCTGCACAAACATGTGCACACCACCACGATGTATACCTTTTGTTCTTTTCTTTTTTTCCCTTCAATTACTTCCTCTACATTGTCAATCACATGCATGACTCCCTCACAGGGTCTTCAACCTTTCACCTTTCTGGTCCCTGAGGAATCCAAAAGGGAACATGTTATTCCAGACGGAGCTGTGGAAAACACAACCGACTCTTTGTTTCAGCTCATTCTTTTCACAGAGTAGCTTCACATTTACTTATCCTGTGAAATGGTGCCCTTCTCAGACTCATGACTCTCCTCTCAGCACATGTTAAGGCTGCAAGCAGCCAAAAGAACCTGAGCGGGACTGGGTCAGTGTAGAGATGAGGTATGGCCACAGATATCATTCTACAGGTACTCATGTCTGTGGCACCTCCAATGAACACACTTCCCCAACTTTGATCACTCTATTCCCCACAAACAATGTTGGGTGGCTTTCTAGGGATGGCTCCCCTGAGCTCAGTAAAACTCCCGCATTCTTGCAGATGTGTATTTGGACTTCCATGCAATACTCCAACAGGCTAGCAGTTATCCTATGGGCAGGCTAACCAATCATCCTGGTCTGCCCAGGACTAAGGGGGTTTCTGGAAGACAGGGCTTTCAGTGCTAAAAGTATACAAGTTTGTCACCCTCTCCAGGATGGCAATTGCTGGGTAAAGAATAAGTCTATAGAGTGAGATGTGCTAGAAGATATCCCTCAAAAATGACAACTTGAATAATACAAAGCTCAACTCACTTTGTATATTTGTACAGATTTGCAAGCTTTTCCAGCTAGAAGGGACCTCAGAGATCACCAGGTCAAGCCCCAGATGTTTGTACACATGGAAACAGGGGCAGAGAGATGAAACAACTCATTCAAGGTCACCTATAGCAGAGCTTGGGAAAGAATCCAGATCCCCTGACCCTATGCTCTTTTTACACCCTGTGCTTTTTTTCAAACTGTTCTTTGGATGTTTCTTCCCCCACTTTAATGAGAAAGGCCATTCCATCAGGTACAGACTGGGCACACAGGGCAATGATGATAATGATAAAAAAAAATGATAATAATAGATAGCATCTATCAAGTACTTACCATATATGAGGCATGGTGTTAGGGTATCACATTTGTCTATTCCTCATAAAATTCCCAAAGTAAGGACTATTATTTTCCCATTTTTACAGATTCAGTAGTAGAGGCAGAATGCAAATGTGCACAGTGTACATTCATTCAAGCGATGTGACACTGTGAAAGGCAGAGTACTTCTGCCTCTGACGCTATCACACTGAAGAAACAGGAAGGGATAATCCTATGCAACACTGTCGCTGTGAGGACCACCATGGCTCAGGTGCCTTCCCACTCCCCGAAACATAACCCCTGTCCACTCCTCACGTTCAGTTTAAATTATGGAAGGATAAATCCTTGGACGGCCTTGGACCTTTGTCTCATTCCTGTCCTGATGCTAATTTTTATATATTTGCAAATTTTTTAACGTTTGCAGATTGTCCTCAAGGAAATTGCCTCCATTTGTCCTTGCCTGTACTCTACTGTATTGTTCCTGCCTGCCTCGGCCTCCTGTCCTTGACTGCTGACCTCTTATAATATGCTTCCTTCCACAAGCCATCACCATGACACCTCCCAATTTAGCGCCACGTATGAATGTCAGTACCAGGAGTTTAGTTGTTCTTCCAGATCATTAAGTGATGATG
Organism: Hylobates moloch; assembly: GCF_009828535.3. Lineage (NCBI taxonomy): Eukaryota > Metazoa > Chordata > Mammalia > Primates > Hylobatidae > Hylobates > Hylobates moloch. The sequence continues at coordinate 27,051,773 of NW_026652291.1, forward strand.
GCTAAATTGGGTCTTCTCACCTGACCCCATCACACCCCGAAAGCTAAGGCCATTTGTCATCACAACCTTCACTCCCATCTCCCAGCCAGTTCTCATTCTGAGTGACATGGCTTCCCCCCTGGCCGACTTGAATTAATTTCTCACGCAAGATTTCAGGCCATTTCTCCTTCAAGTGATTTTACTAAAATCCAGATATATTACATCCACTGCATACTTCTCACCTTCTAGTACTGTGATTTGCTTTTCTGTAGTGATCAGAATGTCCTGACATGATTTGTCCTTTTATTAACGCACTGTCTTTGCTTTTCTCTGTTTAACTCTGTCTGTAAATTTCCCACATTGCGTAATCTCTTAATTTGGTTTTGTTATTTATACTTCAGAATGAATGAAGGTAGACTTAAAGGGCAATGACTGGCCATTAACATGACTTCTTCCTTTTTGAAAACAAAAACATTCTCAGATCACTGCATTTTTTCTTCCCACTTTCTGACAGCTTCCTCTGTTAACAGATCATGGGTAGAACACATCTCATTGTGAGCGGGTGCCTCAGCTGTCCTATGTGCCACTATGTCCCACTACTCACAGCAATGCCAGGCATGCAGCAGGTGCTCAGTGAATGTACCATAGACACTTTGCAGTGTGCACAGTCCTTCCATGTCCATTCTCTCATCAGATCCTCATACCCCATGTGGTAAGCGGGTTTATCCCCATAATACAGATGAAAAGACAGGCTCCAAGAGGTTGAAGGCTGCAGAGCATAGTGGTTAAGAGCTCAGGCCTGGGTTCCAATCCCAGCTCCTGTTTCTCATTAGCTAGTTACCTTGGGCTAGTCTCAATCCCTGACCCTGTTCTCCTGTCTGTAGTAGGAGGATAATAACACATATTGCTATACACCCAGCTCACAGTGTTGTCGCAAGGATGAAGTGAGATAATGGCCATGAAGCACTCCATCCTTGGCACTCATTGTATTAATAATACTACATTTGGAGAAACTGCTCATGGCTGGTAAGTACAGATCTAGAACCACAACCCACCTCTCCTGCTAGTTCCTGTGTTCATATTCATACCCCAAAACCTGATCTCTGACCATCAGGATCCTGGGACTGGGCTCCCACTTGTACCTGTCACAGGTAAGGTTAGGACCTACGCACCTTATCTTTATTCACAAGGCCTGGGGAAGCACTTCCCTGGCATGAGAATATTTGTACAGACAGGAGGGCCTACAGGATCTGACCATAGGCTCCCTCCAGTCTGGTCTTTTCCTGCCTGTCACAGCAGACCTATCCATTGATCTATTCCCCTGCCACAGTATGGCTCAGGGAGGATTTAGCTGATAAATGATGATGCTGTTTATAGTAGCACCACTCCCTTCTATTCACAGTACACTTTACAGTTTACAAACTGCACACATTTAATTTCCCAACAAACCTGGGGCAGGCATGGCAGGGTTTAAATCCCCCTTCAACAGATGAGGTTCCAGGTGTGCTGCGTCCTACCCAAGCTATGCAGTCAGAAATGCAGAGTTAGGACTTCAATCCAGGGCTTCTCAATCCACATGCAGGGCACTTTGATTTTAGGTCTCTCTTCATTCTTTCCCAAACCACCTCCTTCTGTGTTACTGTTCCTCCTCTGCTCCAATCTCAATTTCTGTAGCCCCATACTATGGTACCTCATCCCCCACAAAAATGAAAGTAATATATTTATCATGTTCGTAGGTTGATATTTGGGAAGATATATAGAATTTTAAATTCACTTTAAATCTTCAAGCTCTTTTCCTGTTTATCCCCCACCCGAGCACTGTGTTAAACCCTGTGAAACACTAGTTAATCAGATACAGTCAATCTGCTATCCTATAACATCAAGCCTTTATTTGTAGAGGCATTATGGCAGCCATAAGTGTAAGAAATAAGGTGCCCAGCCTCATTTCAGACTGGTTGGGGAGACACGAAGGTGACATACATTGCTGAAAGGCATAGTGCGGGGAAGATAGCTAATGCATGGTGCAGCTAGAAAGCAGCACGGCATTCTACAGAGCTGAGGTGGCCAGGCAAAGTGTCACAGAGGGTGGGAGGCTCCAATTAAACTCCAAGATATGGCTAGAAATGGGAGAAATGTCCATGATAAATGGGGAAACATGAGCAGAGGCAGGACGGCACCTGGCATAGTGAAGCATCATGGATTAGCAGGGTGATGTTCTCGCCAAGGTTTCAGCAAGTGGGATGGGAGCTGAGGTAAGCCAAACTGTGAAGTACCAAATGCCAGGCTAAGGAGCTTGGACTTTATCTTCCAGGGAATGGGGGCAGCCATCAAAAGTCTTTTCATTGGGAGAGTGACACACAGTACGGAGTTTAGGGAGGATTTATTTGTCTGCAGTCCACAGAAGGTGGTATATCAAGGCAAGCAACATGACAGAGACAATCAGAGAATAAAGAGATGTTGAATAAGGCTACAACATTACACAATACTACTATTGGAGGGCTTGGACTCCAGAGTGCATTTTCATGGAGTAGCAAGAGCAAGGCAAAGATGTTCAAACTAGAGTGCAGGAGGAATCATCACCCCTTTCCGAATAGCCAGAAAGCGCAACCTCCTTACTCAACTTTCCTAGTATACTTTGCACCCTTTCCTAACAACTGTGGCTTTCCCAGTTACATATTTGACAAGCATCTTCCCCAAAGGATTGTAAAGATTCAGATGGTGAGGGCTTGGCTTATTTCATTTATTCCATCCCCCTGCCCCTAATAACCCATGGAGGCTCAATACATTTTTTTGGCTTAGATTAGAGTAAAATTTAAGGGCTGATTAAAAAAAAGCGCTGGTATGCAGATTGAGGGTAGTGTGGTAGAAAGGAGTAAGACCTGTGGAAGGAATGGGAGTGTGATCCTAGTTTTATTGAAGGTGGTGAACAGTCCAAAGTAGGGAGTGTGTATCGGAAGCCCCTGCCCTGTATGCTTTCAGAGCCCTTCCTCATCTGCACTTAGGTACCATTCGGAAGGTAACTCCTGGTTATCAAGGAACACGGTCTCTGAATCTCTGATGCCCAGCACACAACAGACACTCAAGCAATGGATCTGGAAGGGGAAACCAGCAATGGTTTGAAGCCTATGAGACCTTGGAGGCATAAAGCATTTTCAAACACATACCTCTGTTGACTCGGTTTAGGGACCTTGAAACTTCAAAACTGTGAAAGGAAGAAGTACACCCAACCCTTCCTTCTCTCTGCCATGGAACCAAGAACCCCACCTTGATGACTGAAGACAGAAATGTACAAAGCACCAGTTGCTTTCAACAGCAGTCTCAGAAATGTTTTAGCAAGAATAAACTAAATCCAACAGAGAGCCTTGCAGGAAACTTTAAAAAACAACTACTCATTGTGCCCTCTAAAGAGCAGAGAAGCAGAAAGGAAAGAGAGGGTATACACATACAAGAGTATACACATACAAATATTTATGAATCCAGAAAAAAACAGAAATAGGACAGGAAAGTGTAAAAGGGCAAATAACTGTTTTTTATGAAGATGGGTTTTGTTCTGTCTTTACCAGTGGTTGTAACCCCTGACCCATTTACTTCCCCCTTCCTGACCTTGGGGAAGTTTTTCAATGTTTTTATTAGATATGCTGCCTTGGGGCAGATGGAAAGTAGCAGCATGCATGGGACAGTGGAAAGAGCTCAAGATGGGGTTATGAAGAGCACCCTGGACTTGAATCCCAGCAGGGATAATTTAGGGCTGGGTGATCTTTTTTCTTTTTTTTTTTTGAAATGGAGTCTCGCTCTGTCGCCAGGCTGGAGTGCAGTGGCGCCATCTCAGCTCACTGCAACCTTCGCCTGCTGGGTTCAAGTGATTCTCGTGCCTCAGCCTCCTGAGTAGCTGGGATTACAGGCACGCACCACCACACCCAGCTAATTTTTGCATCTTTAGTAGAGACAGGATTTCACCATGTTGGGCAGGATGATCTTGATCTCCTGACCTTGTGATCTGCCCACCTCGGCCTCCCAAAGTGCTGGGATTACAGGCGTGAGCCATCGCACCCAGCCAGGGCTGGGTGATCTTAGGTGAGATGCTGAATCTCTTTAAACCTCGATTTCCTCGTCATTGAAATGGGAACAAAAGCAGCTCTCTCGCTGGATAAATGTGCAGATTAAATGAGCTGATACACATTCCTTGAGCACAACACATAGGAAAGCCACACGGTACCCCCAACTCCCAGTTGACCACCAGTGTGAGGTGCTCCTCCCTTGCTTCTAGGTCTCCCGTCAGATCTACTGGGAAATAATGGGATTAAAAGAAATCACAGACACAAGCACTTTCGATTCCTCTGACTATACGCTAGGTAAATAATTACATCCTTCTGAACAACAAGGAAAAGGGTTTATTTGGAATATTCTCAAGTCAATTTCATCAAAGCCGAGATGTCTGGCCAGAAGCAGATAAGGTCAGATCTCACACAGACGACCTCAAGCCCGACCCAGAGGCTCCTGTTCAAAGGAGATTAATGCCCACTCCACGCTTCCAGGACCCCAGTGATGAAATAAATAATTCATTTCCATCCCTGTTTCTCCTCTCACTGCCTAAATACAGATTTTGGTTTTAAACGCTTCCATTTGTAACTAAAATAACAACGAAAATCCCGGTGAAGGCCCTCCCCCGTTGCCAAGTGCTACGTGTTCTCTCTGACTCTCCTGTTACTGGATTAGTCCCTGGGGAAGCCAAAGACACACACTTTAACCTTTCTCAGAGCAGATTGAATAACTAGCTCTACTTACAGCTGTTGATGCAGCATCCCTGAAGACACCAGGTAAACATTTCAATGCAGGCCACTGCCAGCTGGAAACCAGAGCCATCAGCCAGTATAGACACTGGCAACCAGTTGTGAAATATGAGCCTCCTAATTCACTTCTGCTCCTCCAACAGCAGTCCCAAGCTTTTTTCTTCCTCCCTCTAGTCCAAATAAAACAAAGGAGTCCACCAGAGAGTTAACTATCTGCTTTGTTAGACAGTCAGATTATATTTCTTAAGCATTTTCTCCTTTGTTTTTGTTTAGATCTCATTCTTCCCAGGGGATTACACAGAGGGAAACAGGGTGAGTGAGATCAAATAAGACTGAACACAACACAGGGATGGCGAGACCAACATTGCATTTGTGGAGTAAAGTTAAGTGAGATTATACCCAGAGGACACCCCACGTCCAGGGCTGCAGCCTCAGTGCCAGCTCCAGGTTACTGAGAATGTATATTGTCATCGCTGTTGGGAGTCACCCAAGCCCATAGCAACCACCAGTGTGTAAGGCAAGCCCTGATAAATTTGGGCAAGGGGGTGGGACTTGGGGCTCACGGGTGACATGAGTTTCCTACCCATCGATAATTACAAGCAACTTACAATGGGCAGTCTGTGAATCATGTAGGCCCCCAGAAATGTGTCCTCATGGTGATGATTTGTTACAGCAACAGGCCTTTTTAGGAGCATGAAGAGGAGTCTGGTAGACACAGAATTATAGGTTACTCCCCATGTTTCTCTCCTTGTGGGAATGGAACAGCACACGTGCACTTGTTATAAATGCCATGACCTCCATGTTTCCCAGGGTCCTGGGAGACAGGCCAATGTCATCATGCCCCCATACAGACACGGAGACAGAGGCAAAGACTGACGCCCCACTTCTATTATCCAAGGAGGATGAGAAGGCTTGAGTTTCAGCAGATGGTCCACATACCAGCAGCATCATGGACATCCCTTGGGAGTTTGTTAAAAATGCAGAATCTCAGGCTCCACCTCAATCCTCCCCATGCAGAACCTGCGTATAACAAGATGTCCAGATGATCCGTGTGCACATTAGATGGTGAGACACACTGGCCTAGAAAGCGGTTTGAGAAGGTCAAATGCAACCTTCATGCTAAGAGGCAGCAGCCCTTTGAAGAAGGGCCTTCGCTCTCATGGTATTTGGTTTGAAGAACCTGATAACCACATCCTTCCAGTTATTGCACCCTAGGGAACTCATTCTGTTCTACCTGCCACACTGGCTGCCCCTTGTTATACTGAGGGCTAAGGCAGGTAATAAGAACTGTGGCCCCAGGTCAAGGTAGAGCTAACACCAGCAGTGACACTGGGGGAATTGGGGGGGATGTTGCTGCCTCAAAATCCTACATGAAATGTGTGGTTGGGAATTAGGTCAGTGTGCTAAGAAATAGCAGCTAAAAAGAAAGACTCTGTGAATGAGGTGAGGCATTTGAGAAACAGGTATTTACTGAGAGCCACTCTGTTAAAAACACACTTGAGACTAGAGGGCTGCCTCAGTCAGCTATCCATCAACAGCAATCCATGTCAGGTGACCTAAGTGGAGGCCTGAGATCAAGGCAGAAGGAAACAACGCCATCAGAGCAGTTTCCTCTTTTATTTTATTTTTTTATTTTTTTGAGACGGAGTCTCGCTCTGTCGCCCAGGCTGGAGTGCAGTGGCACAATCTCGGCTCACTGCAAGCTCCGCCTCCCGGGTTCACGCCATTCTCCTGCCTCAGCCTCCCGAGCAGCTGGGACTACAGGCGCCCACCACCACGCCCGGCTAATTTTTTTGTATTTTTAGTAGAGACGGGGTTTCACCGTGGTCTCGATCTCCTGACCTCGTGATCCGCCCGCCTCGGCCTCCCAAAGTGCTGGGATTACAAGCATGAGCCACCGCACCCGGCCGAGCAGTTTCCTCTTAAGAAAGCTGGGCTTGGCATTCACTCCATTCCCATAGACGTTTCCCTGCCTCTTTTCATATCAATGAACTAAGATCCTGAGATGCTGGGTCCCTGATTCCACAGATGCTAGGATACCAGTGGCCTCCCCCTTTCACCTCTCTGCTTCCAAATGTTACCTATGCTGGCACACAAGCTCCCTCTTTGACATCCCCACCTCATGGAAATAGGACGACCTGACAGCCAGATAGTGAGGATGAAAAATATATACCCCCAAATTTCCCAATTCCTTATTAAGAACCTAGTTGGGTTTGGTCTCATATTTTTTAAAGTTCTTCTATCAAGGTGGAGCTGACATTTGCAACTCAATATCCATTTCCCTATTCCCAAAATTTGGAATCAAATATCCAGCCTCCCCCTAAATCCAATATACTGCAGGAGAAAAACCAACTGTTTAGTGCATTTTCAATTATACTCAGGATAGATGTATCATGTTAGGCGAAATTATGATCTTGTTATCTTTATTTATAGATTAAGTATCGCTTAAGGAGATATAGATGAGTGTTGGGTTGACAAGGGGTGGACTTGTGATGTGTAATTTTACGTGTCAACTTCACTGAGTCCCGGTACTCTGATTAAACATTATTCCGAGTGTGTCTGGGAAGGTATTTCTAAATGGGATTCCCATTAGAATCAGTGAACTGAGTGAAGCAAATTGCCCTCCCCAATGTGGGCAAGCATCATCTAATCCAGAAGTCCTCAACCTCTTTGGCACTAGGGACCAATTTCATGGAAGGTACTTTTTCCACAGATGGAGTGGCAGGGGGAAGGGAGAAGAGGGAGGAGATGATAGTTATAGGATGAAACTGTTCCACCTCAGATCATCAGGCGTTAGTCAGATTCTTATAAGGAACACACAACCTAGATCCCTTGCATACACTGTTCCCAATAGGGTTTGCACTCCTATGAGAATCTAATGTAGCCACTGATCTGACAGGAGGCAGAACTTACGCAATAATGCTCACTTGCCTGCCACTCACCTCCTGCTGTGTGGCCTGGTTCCTAACAGGTCATGAACCACCACTGGTCCACAGCCTGGGGGTTGGAGACTCCTGATCTAATCCACTGAGGACCTGACTATAACAAAAAAGCTATGGAAAGGGGAATATGCTTTCTCTGCCTTATTGCTTACACTGGGACATCAGTCTTCTCCTGCCCTCAGACTGGGATTGACACCATCGGTTCAGGCTTTAGGGCTCACACTGAAACTATACCACTGGCTTCCCCTCCAGCTTGTAGATGGCAGATAATAAGACTTCTCAGCTTATTTAATCACGTGATCCAGTTTCTCATAACAATCATCATGTCCATATATATCTCCTCTTGGTTTTGTTTCCCTGGAGAACCCTGACTAATACAGTCAAGGAAGAGAGTTACTCTCCCTCACTTACAAGAACCAAAAAGCAAATCATCCTGGGAATGGCCATCAGCATCTTAAAATCACACGGGCGGGAGCTGCCAAAAATGAAGCCAACACCAAGAAAGTCAAGCCAAAAAATGGGGAAGACAAACACTAGGTCTTGGTCATATCATTTGAGTTACTGGGCTTTTTACAAACTGAGCCCATAAATTCCCTCTGTCGTTTAAGGCAGTTGAGTTGAAAGTTCTGTTCTCTGCAGCTGAAAGCATTCTAACTGACATATCAAATAAATAAATCATTCTCTGCTGGGAAGAAAGGGAATGTCTCACCAAAATTCTCTTGGCCTGGGCATATATATTAGGCCCTCCCAGTTCCCTTCTCCTCCAAAAATAAATTGTCAGACCAACAGAAAAAAACAAACAAACACCTTTCAGATAAAGAGGCAGGTGAAGCAAGTTAAGAAAAGTGGCTGCCCCTCCCTTCCTGCGTCTCCAGCTCCCTGAAACAATAACCCCAAAACATCTTATTATAGGTCTTTAATTCCTCTTACTTTCATTAGGAATTTCTTCCTTTACTCCTTCTAGGGATTTAAATATCAGAAGCAAATTGTCCACCCTACCCCCACAGCTGTCTGCCACCCCCGCCCCCAACTCTACACTCCCTCCTGTCACCATATTTAAAGTGGGGGTGGGGAGCCTTTATTCTAAACCCAGTGCAATTCTCTCAGCTCTTTCCTAATCCCTCCACCTGTGAGATAATTGCTGGCATTTAGGGAAAAAAACTCAATAGTAATCACAGACTTGTTCACAAAGACACAAAAAGAGGCAGATAAAATAGGAGAAAGAAAAAAATCACAAGCCCAGAATTATCCACACTCTGACATCCATTCCAAGAGTACAATGGGCCAACCTCTCGCTACAAGAGAAAAAAGCACAGCTTTACAGGAAAGGGCTTCATTTCAGAATATCATGGAGGTAATGGTTCCTATGCATACAAGAGATTAAGATACATCTACAAACTAAAATGAGTTGCCATCAGTTAACTGTTCACAAGTCAGTCACAAAAAATAAGCAGGCCTATCAAACATGTACTCCTATTATTGTCTTAATGCAACAAGAAAATTATCTTAATCAAAAGTGTCTCTTTTTAGATGATAAAGAGGAAAAAAACGCTGAGATATTTTTATCCAGTGATCACAATAAAACAAAATCCTATTGAATCAGGCATTTGGCCCCACTCCATCACTTCAAGCTAAGATCCCAATCACTTTTGGGTTATGGATGCAAGATAGAGGTTACATCCCTTAAAACAAGAACTACAACAAAAATCTATGTATAACAAATAGATTTGGTATACATAAACGCAGCTTGTTTTAAATATTTAAAATACAACAAAATACTTTTATTAAAGTCTCATACACTTCCTTTCAGTTCATTTTATTCCTTGGAATTTGCTATAATACAGTGTGTCTCAAATTTACCTGATCATAGAATAATTTAGAGCTGCAGGTCCTACAGTTCTGAGGCAGGAACTAAGGTCTATAGTTTCACAAGTTCCCTGGGTGATTCTCATGAATTTGAGAAACATTAATGTAACTCTGAAGGGTTTTGTTTAATACAAAATACACATACAAGCTGGGCGCAGTGGCTCATGCCTGTAATCCCAGCACTTCGGGAGGCTGAGGTGGGCGGATCAACTTAGGTCAAGAGTTCAAAACCAGCCTGGCCAACAGGGTCTCTACTAAAAATACAAAAATTAGCTGGGTGTGGTGGTAAGCGCCTGTAATCCCAGCTACTCAGGAGGCTGAGGCAGAATTGCTTGAACCCGAGAGGCAAAGGTTGCAGTGAGCTGAGATCATGCCACTGCACTCCAGCCTGGGAGACAGAGCAAGACCCCGTCTCAAAAGAAAAGAAAAGAAAAGAAAAGAAAAAAAAGAAAAATACACAAAATACACATACATGTGTGTTATAGAAAAAGGAATGAGAAGTGATTCTCTATCTCATAGAAACCATACTCGCCTTTGTTTGAATGAAGGTAAGCTGAAGAAAGCTAATAGGCATGACACAAGATCAGAACACAGAAGAACAGAATACAACTCATCCACTGGGGCAGAGACTGTCACTGTAGCCACTAGGCCCCTTATCCCGTGGCTGAGCACAGAGATAAATTGCATTTCCCAACCTCTTTTGCAATTGGATGGGATTACGTGACTGAGTTATGTCCAATCATAGGTGATACACACTACATCCAGGCATGGCCCTCTTGGAAAAATCCTCCAAGCTCGCTCTGTCCTCCCTCTGCCAGTAGACTGCAAAGAAGGACAAGGCTCCAGAAAATGACAATGCTACAGGACAGAAGGTGTCTTGGTGCCTGAATGACTGTGTGGAGTAGAGATCCCCCACTTCACCACCCATCAATCTGCACCGCAAACTGGAATGTGAGAAAATTTTGTTAGTATTAAGCCACTGTGATTTGGGAATTGTCATAGCAGTTAGCCTGCCCTGAGTAATATACATTGCTACTTCCCTGTATCCCTGTTTTTCCCCCATTTTCAACCCACTCTTCTGGATTTTAGGATGAAGTAAACACAGACTAACAGAGAAACAAGCCACAAGTCGCTACCACTGCAATGTCAACATGCTATCTCAACATTATAGGAAACAAACTACTTGTACCCAGAAAAGGTCTTTCGTATTTTAAGTGGCATTTGATACAGACAGTCCAAGACAAAAGAAAAAAAAAGGAATCGCTTTTGGAATTCATTATGTAGGGGTTTTCTTTTTTTTTTTTGAGACGGAGTCTCGCTCTGTCGCCCAGGCTGGAGTGCAGTGGCGCAATCTCGGCTCACTGCAAGCTCTGCCTCCCGGGTTCACGCCATTCTCCTGCCTCAGCCTCTCCGAGTAGCTGGGACTACAGGCGCCCGCCACCACGCCCGGCTAATTTTTTTTTTTTGTATTTTTAGTAGAGACGGGGTTTCACTGTGGTCTCGATCTCCTGACCTCGTGATCCGCCCGCCTCGGCCTCCCAAAGTGCTGGGATTACAAGCGTGAGCCACCGCGCCCGGCCCAATGTAGGGGTTTTCTTCCTACTCTATTGTGAGCTGCTCAAGAACAAAGACTGATTTTTACCCATTTTGTGTATCCCTTGTGCTCAATACTTGTTAAATTCAATTACACTTCATTGTTACTGTCGAGAGGGAAGGGAATATATTTATTAAAACCATAACAAGAGCTAGACATCTTTTTAGGCACTTAATATGTGTTAGCTTATATACTTCTCAATTTTACCAAAAGTAAAATAATGTCTTAATATTTATAATACATCATATGTAATACTATTTATATGAATTCAGAATATATTAGAATAATATATTAGCATCCCCATGTTACAGAAGAGAAAACTGAGGTCAGTGAAATTAATTGAAATGATGGTATCATATGTAGTGTCACCTCAGGCTTTGGGGCCAGACAAAACTCAGTTTATCTTGGTTCTGCTGCTAGCCCTGTAACTAGCTTTGTAACCTTGGGCCTCTGTTTTCTTGCCTGTGAAAATGGGGATAATGCCATGTAATCATTCAGAAATTTATTTAAACTGATATGAGAAAGTTTTGTTAAAAAAACTTTTATTTAAAGAAAGGCAGAGGTAAAAGTAGGGAAACTGGAGGATTATTTCAGACAAGATAAACCATTTCTAAGAAAGAAGTAGTGCTGGATCTCCAAAACAAACTGTCAAGCAAGAACCAACAGAAGAGCCAGTAAACAGGAATGCAGCTGCTCATCTCCAGGGAGAACAGACCTGTCTCTGTCCACTAAACAGATGAAACAAGCAAAAAAGTGCACGAAAGTCTTCCAACTATCCGGTTGGCCAGAAAGGGCATAAGGGATGCAAGAGAGACAGTAAGCCTGTGAATCCTCAAATGTATTTTTTTCCTATAATTTTTGGAGGGAAGCCGGCTAAAAACAGGAAGAGATCTGGAAAGTTGACAAAAGTCATTACTCTCCACAAATTACTCTGACCTTGCCTAGACGGTGACCTTCACACTACCACCGGTTTAATGGCATTTATTTCTACAGTAGCTGATTTCACTATAAAAAACAGAGATGCAGCGCACAGGATAATAGAACTAAGTCACTCTTGTAAATATTTAATATCATTGCCTTTCTTTTTTCCTTTTAACAAATCACTATCAAAGGCTGAGCACATAGTAGAAAACACTTATTTATTCTATCCTGGAAAAAACGCTTAGTGCTCATGCATTTTATCTATCTAGTTCTACAAATGACTTTGACACTTGAGAGCCCTCGTGATCAAAATAGTCTGAAGGAAGGCAATTTTGCAACAATTTAAGAACTGATTTCCTGCACCCATCAACATCCCCCAAGGCTGCCTCACGGACAGGCACTAAACTTAACCCATCAGACACATGGTAGAACCCTGAAAAAATTGTTTTTTAAAAAGAAAACCCAGAAATGATACTGGCTTAAAGATAAATACACTCTCACTTGAAAAAAAAAATGTTTCTTTTTAGTTGAAAAATTACAAATAAAATGACAACTATTTTTAAAGGAAGTGCAAACAACTATTAAGCAACAGTTTGGGAATCAGTCCCTGGTGAATATCATCACAGCTCATGTTTATTGCACTCAATGTGCATCCACGCTGTTATAAATAGTCAACATGGGACAGCAAGAAAGAAAAAGTTACGGGTATAAGAGCTTTTTAAAAGTCAACTGGTGTCACCGTCTTACTTCAGCCAAGACAAAGCCATCAAAAAAGCAAGTCTGTGTAAGTGGTACAAAGCGTCATAAAATACTGAAATTCAAAGCAGCTTACTGACAACTTTGAAAGCTGGAGTTGTATCGGTTCCCAGGCAGACAAGTAATTTAAGAGATAACCTTTTTTTTAGAAAGTTTGCACACTGAAACTTCCAGAATCTTCCTTATATGGCATTATCAACAATGATCTTGGCAACCTATGAATGATCTATAACAAATACCATCAACAGTGAAGATGGCCAGGACTTAGAGGCAACTTGGTGGGAGGAGAAAGAAAACAACATCTGAAGTCAGAAAGTCTGGTCTAAGTCCCGATTGTGCTACAAATTTTCTGTGCAGCGACAAACACATCACTCAGGCCCTCTCAGCATGTTCTCTGTCATCCACAAAATCACAGTGGAATGGACTAAAGGAATTCTAAGTCTCCTTTAAGCTCTGAAATTATATGCTTCTAAGATTTGAGGAAGCAAATCAGCATTTTTTAAAAGTAACCCAACCAAATGTTTTTGTTTTCTTCACAGCTCATATAGTTCCATCAAGTAATATAAGGAAATCCTATAGCTCTTTGTGTGCACAAAAAAAAAGCAGACACATCTATCAAAAACCTAAGAATGAACAGGTTTTATGAGGATTACTATTTTTAGTATGAGAGGCTGTAAAGCAGGAGTGTCCAATCTTTTGGCTTCCCTTGGCCACATTGGAAGAGGAAGAATTGACTTGGGCCACACATGAAATACACTAACACTAATGATTTCTGCTGTGCTTAGAAAAAAAATTCACACACACAAAAATCTCATAATGTTTTAAGAAAGTTTAAGAATTTGTGTTGGATTGCATTCAAAGCCATCGTGGGCCATGTGCAGCCTGCAGACCTGGGGTTGGATGAACTTGTTCTGAAGGAAGAGACTAATGATTCCCTCTTGCAATGGAGGTACCCAAAGACCCTCTCTATTGAAAGCATGACAGGATCACAGGAAGGCTTGGGGCTGGCCCTGCTGCAGAACTCTGCTAAGAAGTTACTTAACTCGTCAACAAGTATTTACTAAGTTGTTTCTACGATGAGGCAGGCACTGTTACAGGCACTGGATATACCAAGACGAACAAAATCAGATACTGCCTCTGATTTTATGGTGCTTATATTCTCATGAACTACTTATTATTTAACATTGTGTAGCACTATTTTAATTTGCACAGCACTTTCACCTGCACTGTATCAATTATTAGCCAGAACAAACCTACCAAGTAGGCATTTTACAGGTAAAAACACAGATGGTCAAAAAGATTGAATAATATGTTCAAAGTTCCCATATTTAATGAGTGATGCTGATATTGACAAGATGTATTTATGATAACTAATGTTCGTTGTTAATGTTTATAACTAAACTAATGCTTATGTATGTTAGCTAAGCTCTACCATAAGCTTTTAATATTATTGTCTCAATAGATCCTCTCAGCAACCTTGTGAAGTGTGTAGTATTCTTGCTCCTGTTTTGCTTATTAGGACAAGGAAGCTTAACAAGGTCGTATAGCTAGTGAGTGTCAAACACTAACATCAGTACTCTAACCCACCATGTTTTATTCCCCAGCATTCTGAATTAGGTCCTCACATTTATCTCACTGTTCTATTTGCTCCATAATGCTGACCCTAGGTTAGAATTATTCACACATGGAGATCTAGTATTCCAGGTTCAGTTGTCACATGGATCAATGAGTTTAGAACTGCGGAACCTCACTCATAACAATTTGGGCCAAGGCATTTGTAAAGACTCATTATTGGTCACTTGGGAAACAAGGGAGCGTATGCCTGGCTCAGCAAACTACATCTCCACAACCAGATAAATAGCCCCAGGCAAATGGTGTACTACAGATGGATCAATGGCTGCCACTTCATACTGAACAGACAGCACATAAATAGGACAAAGTCCTCAGCTGTGCACTGAGACAACCCACAAAATCCTTAGCTGAGCCAATGACTTCTAAACAAGTAATTCCTACCAGAGAGCAATTCCTTCACCTACATGTTCACTGTCTGGGAAAAAAAAAAAAAGCCATTCATAACCAGACTCTCAGGATGAACGACCTTAGATACACAGTAGAGAAATAACCATGATGACTATTGACCTGCTCCAAATTTGAAAGCAAGTAAGACTAAAGTTCCTAGTAGTTTTCTCATGTTATGCCGAGATCAGCTCTTCCTAGAGTTAAGCAGCCATTCTCAGAAGTATTGTTTACGCTCACTATATGGATATCTGTTTAAGTACTCAGGTAATATAAACTAGAAGTGTTTTAACCAGACTTGTATCTTTAAAACTGCAGTTGTTTTAACATCTGTGGTGTGTATTTTACCAGGAAGCAGTGATTTCCCTATTTAAATGAACCCTTCCAAAAAAACTATTCCCAATCAAAACAGAAAATGTAGTTAAAAGGATTCTTGAGTTAAGCCAATCCAAAAGTTCCTTCAAATTTTAGAGTCATTAAGCCTTAGAATATTAGCTTTGGTAGCTACTTTAAAATTGCTGTCCAAAGTTTTTTTAACTGAACACTAACTAGAGTTCTAATTCTAGCTATTTTCATCCAAAACGAAAATCATAAAAAAGGGTTTCATGTCAAATAAATTTTGGTAACTTTGAAATGTACATTTCCCTTCTCAGAGGTTTGTAATTTGCATTGCCATAACAAAGGCTCTGAGAAGTCCCGCAGTCAATAAACCTGCTTAGTTTAAAACTATGTTTTCAGAACTTACTTTTCCCAGTAGTTTTTTTTCCTTGAAATATTATTAGCATTTCTAAACATTGAGTACACATGGACACCAAGAAGGGAACAAGACACCAGGGACTACTTGAGGGTGGAGGATGGAGGGTGGGAGGAGGAAGAGGATGGAAAAACTACCTATCAGGTACAATGCTTATTACTTGGGTGACAAAATAATCTATACCAAACCCCTATGGCACACAATTTACCTATATAACAAATCTGCACATATATCCCAAACCTAAAGAAAAAGTTAAAAAAAAATTATTAGCATTTCTCAAAATTTTTTCAGAAGATGACAATCTGGCTGAACGTGCTATATAATACCAGGTTCTACAAGATGACAAAGCTTCCTCAAATTCACCCAGGAATTTGTGAATTAGAAATTTGTGAATTAGAAAAAACAGAAATATTTTTCCTTGGGCCTATTTTGAAACCATATAATACATTGTTTTTAAAGAAACAGAACATTTAAAACTTCCCTAGTCAATATGCAAATAGGTTTAATAAGTCTAGGTTTAATAAGTAAGAGGCATTAGCCTCTATTGGATTGAGTTTCACAGTCCTTTCATCAACTTCATAGCACACAAGCCATTATAGGTAAAATATTGGACCACAAAACTCACATTATCAAGTTCAGGTTCAGAGACATCACTAATAATAGAAGAGTGTGCTGTTCAATGCACATTTGCCATTTAGCAATTCTTACCAGCAACAAGGAACAACGGATTACAGTAACAAATTTATTTCAAATATTTCAAGAAAATGGGTTGAGAGACTTTTCTATATTTCTTTATTGTTTGAAAGACTTTTATTTGGAGAGAAGTATAATACACACGCACAAACACACACACAATAGTATTTGAGGTTTGAGATTTATTTTTGTATAGTATCAAGCCAATGTGCTGACTCTCATTTCAATAATAGATCTGCAGGCATTTGCAAGGCACAGTCATTAGCTTATCTTTAAGTAAATATTTTGATTGTCAGACAGCTCATTGCAAACAAGGTTCTTTTCCAAACTCACTTCTGATGCATCCAAGCCCACTTGCACATCATTCATTTAATAATCTGTGTCTGTGCCAAAATATAAAATCATCCTAAGGAGGTCAAAGAACAGAGAAAAGCAGGCTTTGCAGGGTTTCATTTAAAAGGGCTGCAGAGCATGTGGGACCCAGTTCTTTTTCAGTTCTATGGTCTTTACTATGCTACATTACCATAAAGCTTAGGAAATGAGCTATTACACACCATCATCCCTCCTAACTGCTATCACAGAAAATCACACACTCACAGAACAGCATTAATTGTCAGAATTAGCAACCATTTAAAAGGCAGCTGTTCTTTCACTCTTAAATAGGCTCCAAATTTCAGACCTTCTCCCTGCATTGGCTGCTCTATCTATTGCTCTTACACACGCACACACATGCATGCACATGCACACAATGGCTCTTTAGCCGAACAAATTTTTTAAATTCTCTATATTCATAAAAAAAAAAAAGAAAATGTTATTAAGCAACATTTTTCATCCCAATACTTGCCATCGTTGTTACAACCGGCTGGAAAGCTTCCAACCTGCACAGAAGCACTTTTCAAAGCTCCAGGTGGAAGGTCTCTGTTTTGTGTGGGTTGGGGGAAAAAAAAGAGCAGTATCTCTTTAAGAGTCAACAGTAAATTAACTTGCCCAAAAGAGTGAAATAATTAGCAGTTAGTAGCTTATTAAAAGGATGGCAAAGGCCAAGCTGCCATCTGGGATCTGCAGTTTCTTGTGATTGTTATTATGTCAAGATGTGCAAGTTGCATTAGGTTTCATGTCACCGCGCCTGCCCTTGCTTTACATGTAAATTTTAATGAAAGATGCAGCACTTTTACGATCAGACGTCCAACAAAAAGTGTTATTAGTCGGGCTTTTTACAAAGCATATGGTCTTTTCCACCTCTGCTATTCTGCTTACCACTAAATGCCTTAGGAAAAAAGAGAAAAACTCAATAATATCAATTAGATATTCTCTTTGTATAGACGGAAACCTGCGCTTCATCAAAAACAGGGCAAAGCTACCTCACAAGAGGACAATATTTTTGCTTCTATTTACACACAGTGAAAAACCACACTGCCTGGGTGTCTCACAAGGTTAATCCTTCTTAATGAAAGTTAAGCAATCTAGAGCCTGCCTACTGATTATTACATGGATAAACACAATTTTGGATTGAGTGGGGAAAATACACGTATTTATTAAAAATAAATGGCAATTTTTTAAAAAATAAATCAACCAATAAAGAAAAAGAAGTAATGGCAGAAAGGGTCATAACGGAATCTTATAGTGATGGGCATATTCTATTTCTTGATTTGGATGGTATTTACATGGGTATATACAGGTTAAAAAAAAAAAACCTTTAAGCCGTATGCTTAAGAGCATGCATTTTATACACTTTGCACTGTGTATGCTATCCCTAATAAACAAATAAATGACAAGCAAATAAAAAATTCCGTATGTGTTCACACACAAAGCACATTTTCTTTTCTGATTCTGATAACGTAAAGCGTGGGTGATCAGACTAAATGATTACCTAACAATTTCCGTTTAAAATTAAAAAATTAATTTAAAAACTGCATATATAAAAATACATTAAAAACAATGCATTTAAGACTTTTTACTTGAGGAAAGGTGGTTGTTACATCTGAAAGCTATTTTGAAACTCCCATTGACTGTGAGCAAGGTGTCAGAGGGCTGGGTCTATGTTTGCTCAGTTTCTGCGTACTTAGTACCTAGCATATCGTTGCCTCTCCATCAATATTTGTTGAATGCCAAATAAGCATTGCTTTTCTAATATTGAAGCACAGGATCTGCTAAATTCTAATACATGTCACCCTGGAATCTATTATTTTCAGTACACCTACAAATGGCAACTGCATATAAAAACACAGTACACCAGTATAAGCCTATTAATATGTATTTGCACAAACTGTACCTATACTCAGATATACGCTGCCCTACACACCTAAGAAACAGACCATGGCATGTACAAGCCTAAGCACATGGGGAAATGCACTTTGCTTATTCTCTCATTAAATATCTTTCCATCAGACTACTCTTTTGCATTCTTTACAAATGAGATGTATCTTAAAGACAACACAATTCAAAACATTCTTTGCCTGTAGGTGCTATCAAAGTCAAGTTTATGTGTGTATACATATTGATCTACAGTTGAAAATTATATATCTTCTAAGATTAACTAACTCAACTGGATAAGCAAAGGTCTATACAAACAGATAGATCATTATTCATACCTTAGAGGAGAAAGTATTTTATGACATATATACACAGACATAAAATCTATAAGTAATCAATAAATCCAAATTGATCTTGAGGAGGAGGAAACAGACATGTCGTTTCAAAATCTGAGAAATAATTTCTTTTGTGTATTGTCAATTGGAATTTAATTAAAACATTCTACTGATACATTGTACATTTTATTATTAAATCTTCTGTTCACATTAACACTTTTTTGAATGCTCCAAGAAACCTCCATGCAAAAAATGTCTTTGGTGTCCAGTGAAAATTTCTAAACAGGAAAAAAACACACTTTTCAAATTTTTCAAGCACCGTCTCAAAGACATCACTGCCAAAAACACAGAGCTGCTAAAATCAAGCAATTTACGTTTTATGTTTAAAATAAATCTATTTTCTCCCACAGACTTTCAAAACATTAGAAGAAGAAAAAATACATGGAAAACAGGCTTCTTGAAAAAACAAAGCGATTTTATATTCATTGTCAAGAGGACAAATCAGTGGTGGATGAGAAACAGATGAGACAAGAGATGGAAATATAATACTGCCCCTATTTTATTATAATTAGATATTTATAGAGCACAGATGAGTTTATTTTCATAATTAGTAGCTGGCATTAGTAAACGAATTTGCATACTCAGTTGGCTATCAAGGCAGTAACTTATTTTCAAGGCTCTCAAGTCCTAGCAGGGACAAGAGGGGGCTCAACTCCTCAAATCAGCTTTCTTCATGTTATTACCAGTA
Source organism: Hylobates moloch (assembly GCF_009828535.3). NCBI lineage: Eukaryota > Metazoa > Chordata > Mammalia > Primates > Hylobatidae > Hylobates > Hylobates moloch. The sequence continues at coordinate 27,071,420 of NW_026652291.1, forward strand.
AAATGCAATCTACATGAAATCATGTTCAAATTCATGTAGCTTGATTATCTCTTTCCAGTTTGGCCAGTGTTGATTAGCTCAGCATTAGAAGGCCAGTGATCAAATCTACATGGGAAAAATACACATAAACAAATCAAAAATGGCTTCTAAACTCTAAAGGACTAGAATAGATCTTAGGGTCAATACTAACGCAGTCCAGTGAATATAAAACTTTGTAGAGCAAAAGGAAAAAGAAACTAAATCCCCCTGCTGCCCCGGCCGCCCTAAAGGTTTAAAAATCAGTTTTTGATAATTATTGGAGATGTCAGATACCTCTCTCCCAGGTCATTCTCTGCATTCTCCATACCCTCCCCACACTTTCCCATACCACTCTACAAAAGCAACTTTACCCAACACACAGACCAGCCTCTCCGAAGGTAGTGCCAAGGGTAGGAAGGATTCTGGGTAACTGATCACAGCAATGGTCAAAGAGAAAATTAGTCAAACTACCTCCCACTATTGACATCCAGTAAGAAATCTTGAAGGAATCTTTTTCTCCTCCCTTCTTCTCAAACCAAAGGTCAAAAACTTATGGCTCATGCACCAAATCATCTGGCACGCAGGTGCACACCTGTGTGTGTGTTCATACATACGTACAGAGGAGAAGATACCTTCAGATGACATTTTTATCACGCCCACTTCTGGCTTTTCTTGAGCATCTGGTGACTGTGCTTGCATCCTTGCATGGCAGCGATCAGCTGGAGCAGAGTGGAGACTGCTGCCTTTGATGGGACTTGCACTCTCCAGTTTGCCATGATTCCCACGATGACCTATTGCTTTTCTTACACTAGGACACTACTTATCCCCAGGTCTACTTCTTCAGACTGGTCAGGTTCCTGCTGGCTTTTGGGTCTGTGACCCCTGCCCTGAGTTCAGTTTCAAGGGAAGGTATTTGGTAACCTCATCCAGAATGGACAATCCCTAAATGGACTAGAAGAAGGGGAAGAAGGCCAAAATATACTCTCAACACTTAAACAGAGGCTTTCAAAACACCTGACCAAGGCTGGTTGCTGAAGTCCTCTGTGTGAGCCACTTCTAGGTAAGTTCACGCTTGTTTTTGGCCATGTCCTGCCCAACGGCCTCCTCAACAGAGTGGTTTTTGTTATAGCCTACCCACCCTGCTCAGTTTTGTAGATTTAACTTGACAATTGTTTCCATTATGGATTTACTACTTCATCATTCAGCTTTAAAAGAATGACAACATCTGAGGCATAGTCCTTCTTTTCTCTGAAAAATGTCTAAGAATAAATTCAAGACCTTTCCCACATTTATTCTGGTGTAATCTATAAAATTTTCCCACTGACACTTGCACACACAGGGCCAAGAGATGGCCTTAGTGAGGAGGGAAGTGGAGCTAGAACACGTGGTCTTACTTCATGACCCATTGGGGCTCCTTTACTCAGTGATTTGGGGTCATTAGTGTTGTGATAAGGGGCACATGTTAGTAAGTAGAGTGATTTCATTACTAACATCAGTGTTGAAAATCTAATCCTGTCCATCTCCCCTCCCCCATATCTAAAATCAGTTGCTTAGTTCAGTTAAACCATTACTTAATTTTGTAAGCATTCATCAAGTACGACTCTGGCCCTAGTACTAAGCTTGTATAGAATAAGTGACAGAGAGGGCAAAGACACAGGTCTTGGTCCTTTGTGGGACAGGTGTGGGGGAGTGGATTGAAACACATGAGTAAATGTGACTCAAGGCAGTTTGGCATAGGTACCTTATAACACAGCACAAAGTCTGGCAGACTTAGGAGCCTTGGATCTTCAAGGATAAGAGGGAGAAGCATGTTCAAGGACATTTAAGAAAGAGAACAGAGCTTGAGCAAAAGTCTGAAGGCAAGAGAATGCGGTGTGGATGCAAACAGAGTGACTTGGGGACTTTTGGAGATGGGGGAGCTGGCAGGGGTGATGGGTGGGCAGAGGGGGTAAGCCCACTGAAAATAAAGCAGGGAAGGCACCTTGACAATTATACAACAAGAATCTACCCAAAATTTTGGAACAGATGAGCTACATGACCCGATTTAATTTTAATTTTGCTTTATTTTCACTTTTAGGAAGATAACAGCAAGATAAGAGGATTAGAGATTTTGAGTCCTTTCTGCGTGGAACACACTATGCTAGACACATCTGGATGTTAACAAATGAATACATTTGTCTTCAACATATGTGCAATCTAGTAGAGAGGAGTGGCCCAAGTCCCAATTAACTTCCATATAAATTGTTAGAGAGGTACATGGAGGAAGAGCCCAACTCTGAATGGAGCATTCAAGGAAAATATCACATAAGAAATGAAATATATGTATTTTTCAATGGGTAGAAAAAAGGGGATTAGGGACTGTTAAAAGGTAGAGAAACAGAATAAGCAAAGGTAAGAGATGAGGAAATTCTAGAGAGGTTATTTGGTATTCCACTTGGCTGGAGCAGCAATTTTGTAGCTAAGCTTAACAGAGGAGCAGGATAAAGGTAAACAGGACCATATAAGGGAAGGCTTTGAAAGGGAGATAGCTAATCCTGCACTCCATTTGGTGAGCAGCAGAGTTTAAGCAATTCTCAACCACTGGATAGACTAGAAGAGAATAGAGGGAAAAAAAAACAATTAGGAGAGGGCAATAACTGAGTAAGTGCTAACTGGAAACTGATCCAGGGAGCTGACAGGAGAGATGCAAGAGACATTCTGGAGAAGAGTCTCAACAAGCTCTCTCTCTACCAATTGCCTAGGAGTAGGAAGGTTCAGGAAGGAGAATGATAGAAAGCAATTCCTGGGTTTCACACCTGGTGATAAGGCAGGTGGGAAATGCGTTAACAAACAGGAGACATCATAAAGGGAAGCTGGTTTGTGGGCAGATGATATAAAGGTTGACTTTGAGCCTACTGAAGTGCCTCCCTTAGTGGGGCATTTACATAGACATATGCTACAGAGAATGCAAGGTGGTAGGCTGGAAATTATGACAGGTCAGTGTAGAGAGGTAGCTAGAAGGCTTAAACATGGAGGTCACCCTTGTATCCGGGAGAGGCAGTATAGAGCAGAGGTTAGGGGCACAGATTCTGGGTTTGGTTCTCACTTAGTAGTCATCGACTTACATTATCTGACTCTGAGCCTTATTGTTCTTATCCATAAAACAAGAATAATGCCACCACCTACCTCACAGATGAGTTATGAGCATTAAGTGTGACAAGCCCATTAAGCATATAGCACAATGGCTGGTGCGTGAAAGTGTCAGCAGCTTCTAGTAGTGGTAGTAGCAGTGACTCCAAGAAAGAAAATAAGATACTCACGTGCAAAATCTAAAAAACACTCAAAACATCTATTTTATGGGATGCTGTAGGGGATTAGGGAAAGACAAGGAGACAGAGACAGAGACTGAATCTAATGTATTGCCAATGAGAGAAGAGGCAACAGTGCCACATGCATCAGAAAAGTTGAGTCCTAGACAGATTGGTGGCTGTGCCTATGAGGTCACCAGTGCCTTCCACTAAGTAGCGTCAGTGGATAGGTGGAGATACAGCCAGATGTAGCCCTTTAATCATTTATTCCTCTTCCTCTCCCCGCTTTCCCACCCACCTCCTTTCAAAAGATACCAACTTAGCAATGGGGTAAGGGTTCCCCATGACAGATTTCTGAGAATGAAGCCACCTGGGATTAGCATAAACGGAACAGGCAATCAACCAACCCCAAAGTGGAAAGGACTGAACTGCTTCCAAGGCAACCATACATAACTTTTCAAAGACCCAGAAAAGCATAAAACTCAGATAAGAGATAGCCAGCTCACAGACGCATCACTGAATCCATGTTTTCAATAACTTGTCAGCCCCTTCTTTCTTCAACATCCTCATGGCATAAAACACATTTCCTACTTCTGTTACTTGCCAGTCTTTGAAGGAAGAGACAGCACACAGACTCATTGAGATAGGGGCTGGAGAATTAGGGAGGAAACAGGGAAGACTAGATGTAGATACATATTTATAATTTATCAATTAACCTCTCCCTTCACTCCTGAACAAGTAATCCAATTTGAGCTGGTGAGCCAGGTTCTCGAGGCTCAGGTCTCTGACAGCTTTGAGTAGAAATGGATGCATTACCCAAAGGTGTGGTGCGATGAAATGCATGTCAGAGTGTTGGTGCAAGATTGCACACTCAGCCCCTCTCCTTTTCTCTGCCCACCTGGCAAAAGGCTGGCTTTGTAAGTTAAAATCCTACGTTATCTCTTTCTCCTCTTCCTCCTGACTGTGTAACACATTTTCATTCCTGTGTTCTTTCACACCCTGCCAGTCCCACGCTTCTGAACCCATCACCCCATCAGAAAATTCCGAATCCCACATATACAGGAAAAACAACACAGGAAAAAAAGAGAAATAAACAAATATCCCCCCCCCAATTCCACATTAAATAAAATTTCAGGCAATTCGCCAATCCTCTCCCTTTCTCATCTATCATCCTTCCCCCACCAATGTTATCCCCAAATTCAGTTACTCCAAATAATAGCAACAATGATACATAATTTCATCCTTCCCCTGTTCCTTCAATATATTTACTGGGAGGGGATCTTAGAACACCCTCCCCCGTTCCTGCTAGAAAGAGTACAAGATCATACAGAAGGCCCACCCTCAGTTTAGAGGGAGGCAGGCCAACACAGAATCATCCCCAAACACTGAACATGAAGTGCACTGAAGGGAAATGATAGCATTGGCTTTTTATTTTTATTATTTTTCAGTTGTTGTTAAAAGCATTAATTTATAATCTGGACTGTATTCAGAATCGACAATCCTCTTGGATGCATGAATATTTCAAAAGGCAGATTGATAGTTATAATGATAAAAATAAAGTGAGCTCTACCTTTACTTCTACCTATAGAAATGAAGGTCCAATTAAGTAGAGGAAGCATGGTGTCCACCATGGAGGCGGCAAGAGAGAGACAGAGAGAGAGCAAGGAGAGTCAAACATCAGCACACTGCAGACACACAAAGAGACATAAAACACACAAAACAAAAACTCTCAACAGTAAAGGCAGTAGCATTGCAACATCCTGAGGGGGCAGCGCAAAACAAACATACAACGTGGAAGCTCAAACAAGCGGTAAACGCTGTGACCAGCAAGGCTGCTCCCTCAGCTTCATGTTCAAGCTCCATCCCATTCATTTCTTCTCAGTCCCATCCTCAGAAACATGACAAAGTCTGCATGCAAAAGTACTGCACAGCCACATGTATGTGAAATTGCATGCACTTAATCTAAAAATGATTAGGGAACATCTCGGAGAAGCTAGTTTCTCCTGTATTTTCCTAACATTAATATGAGTTATGAGGACCAAGAGTATAACACACATGTATAGGTGGTGTACACACAACATACATAAATATTTCCACACATATTTATGGGCACAAAAACAAATTATTAAGATTCAGTAGAAACCAGACAGAAGCCTCCTTTTTTCATGTCGAAGGAATAAGGAAAAGGGAAGGAGTACTGGTGAGAAGAAGAGTATCGGTTTTTTAGGTAATCATCAAATGGGTGAGAACAGATAAGGGGATAGGAAATGGAAAAGAATGAAAGGAAGAGGAATGCAGTCAAAGGACTGTCTTAAAAACAGATTAAACTTCAAGTTGCAACTTAAAATATTAGTAGCACCAGTCACCCAGAAGAATTCTGCATCCTTTCTTTAAAACCTCTCCAAAGAGGAATTCACAACATCCATGTCTGTCATTATTTCTTTCTCTCTTTCTAGAAGGTACCAGACTTATTCCCCCGGAGCATGGTTGTGTCTGAAGCTCTGTGTGTGTGCATAAGGAATATAATATAGGCTCTCCGAATGCTTTTCATACCAGTGTTGGGATTTAGCCTTCCAAGATATCCATGCTGCATCAGTGTGTCTGCAATAAGCTAAATCAAGATCAAGGAAGTCCCCATCAGCCTATCCCATCTGCCACACTCTGCCCTATGATGTGAGGCACTCAGTTCTCCAAGCCACTATAAAAGCTTGGAGAACTCCCGAGGGGCACCTGGGAGCATAAGGCTAAAGAATGTAGGAGGGGAAAAAAGAATGTAGGAGGGGGTTATTGGGACTCTAAGCGTCTGCTTTTGCTGTGTAACTTGTCACCAAAGTTGAGCCATCGAATTTCAGCAATTCATAGAGCTCGGTTCCTCAAAGAGATGTGCTTAACTCTCTCAAGCTACCTGCACACTGGTCAACATCAGGCACATCCCCTACTCATGTCCACCTCATAGTCATTTGCTGTTGGTCCTTCCTTCCCTTGCTAAACTGCAAGAACAGAGACTTCATCTCAGCCTCTTCCGGAGCCCCTTCTAGTACTAGAGAACTCACCTGATCTCCTCTCCCAGTTCTATTTTTTGACATATGCTCTCTACCAAACCATCTCTTTATTGAAATTTCTGAAGTCCACACCACTGGTCTTGGCTTAGGTCTGGAGGATACATTTACATTAGAAAAGTAGGCTTCCTCCTTACCCTGCTTTGTCAGTTCAGAATGCCCTCGACTGCCCACTTCCACAGCTAACTGGATGCCATAAACAAACTTCTTCCAGCCTCGGGCAGTTCCTTGATTTGATGAGACTGCCGTTTATGTCAAAAATGTCAGGGAGCAGAGGAGGGGAAGTCCTACCCTCCTCAAAAGATCAAGAAAAACAGGAATATATGGAATTATCCTTCTTTCCCCTTTTCTTTGGTCCTCCAGAAGAGGTGCTGAGTCCCATGTATATTTCAACATGACATAGTCAAGAAAAATTAGAATTTTTGGTTACAGGGCAAGGCAGGTAGACCAATCTTGCAATCATCCTAAGGCTCAGAAGAAACACAATAGCAGCAATTGAACTGTGAAGGAAAAGACAATTTTAAGTAGGCTCAGCTCTCAACTCCTGATTTAGGCTGATAATGTGGAAAATTTTTATTTAGGAGAAAAAGGCTTCATTCACATCCCACCCTGTGCTTAGCTGAGCTGAATTTCCTGCACAGTTCATTCCCTGCATATTTGAATATTTTAGGTTGCAGATGCTGAATTTACAGATCTTTATATGCAGTTTTCTTCAGGGTGTATAATGAGTTAGAATTCTGCCATGAGGACATTAGCATGTTCTTTAGGTGGTTTTTGCTTTTATATAAAACTGAAAACAGTCAAACCCACAAGGGCTTCCTTTGACCATGGAGGGCAGATCATTATGGGCAGTGGAATGGAGGGGAGGACAAAAAGCAGAGCGAAATTCAGGGAGGAGCCCAGCTCCTCTCCCCCAGCCTGGAGCCCCGGCATGGGGCCTGGGGAGGAGCAGGAGGAAGTTAACCGCTTGGTTGCTCTGAAATTAGCTTCATTCACCCCCATTATCGACACCGTCATGCCTGGTTTCATGCTTCCCACTCGGATGCAGCCCAGCAGGGCCAGCGCCCAAAATAACAAATGGTGGTGGAGAATGGAGAAGCCAAGGGGACAATGGGGGTGGGAAACCATGATGCATCAAGGAAGGTGCCCCCACCCCCACTGCAGGGTGGTCCTGCAGCCAGCCTGGCCCAACGCAGGAAGGACAGGCAGCGAATGGCCTGCCAGTGACGATGAGGCTCTGTGACCAGCCAGAGGCACGGAGACAAGCAGTTCAGGCAGCTGCAGGACCACAAGCACAAAGCACCTACCTTGTTCACTCATCATGAGGTGGGAGAGGCCTGAGGAAGAGAAAGAGGGAGAAAGGGAAGAGGAGCGGGGAAGGGTAAGGAAAAAAAGAAAGAAGACAAAGTTAAAATCCCAAATGCAGTACCATCTTAATCCTTGAGTGGAAAAAGGAGTAGCAGGGGCCACACGCTTGCTCACACGTCAGACTCCACAGGCACATACCCTGGGACATGCAACAAACACGGACACCCCAGCCTTCCTGCTGCTGGGCAGAAAGCCTGGCTTTCTAGCTTACAGTCTTGTGTTTGCGCAACTGCTCTGGGCCTAATCACGAGAACTTTCCTTTTACCGTTGTTCTGTGCAATAGGTAGGATTTGTGATAGATCTGTTAAAGATTAAGTCCCTTGGGAAGCAGACATAAGACGCCAGGTAAAGTAGGTTTCTTTCTTTTAAATTACTTGTAATAGTAATACATGGTCACTGTAGAAACTTGGGAAAAATCATCAGAACAAAAATAAAAATATCAGTGGCAATCCCACCTTCCAGAGACTACCATCCAACTTTTTTTCTCTAGATAGTCTTTTCTACAAAAATTGAATCATATGGAATGTACCAAATAAGTTCCTGCTTGCAAGAGTTGCTCAGACAACCTGGAACTGTTTCTATCACTGTCATCTTAGCCCAGGGACAACGATACCACTTCTTCCACTTCTCCCCCACCATCTTTCCTAGAAAGGCCTCCACACTTGATCAGGGAGGACTAGCCCAGCACTGATTGGTTATAAAAGGTATGTAAAGTCCCAATAAATAGATAACAGAACCTCTGGCTATATTATTATGGAAGGCAAACAGGGATATTAAGAGCTCCTTGGTTCAGGAAAGCACAAGCCTTGATAAATCTATTAAAAAGAAAAAATGTTCAACCACGAACCAATTGTACCAGTTATCTGCTCTTGTATTGGTTCTGTTATTACTGGAGATATTTGACAATATCAAATCACTCCAGAGAACCTTTACTTTGAGCAAAATTCAGGGATATAGGGGATTAATAAAGGAAAAAAAAACCTCTAAAGTATGGAAATCTCTAAATGTTTTTGGAGATTACTAGAGATTTAGAAAAGTAATCAGAGACAAAATATAGGTCAAGCAACTGACTTGTAAAAGATCAATAATATATTAAATACACAGATACATGTGCCATAAATGTCATGGGATCTATTTTTTAAACAAATTTCATTAAACTATAATATTTTAAATAGAGAGTTTTAGTATTTGTTGCTCTAGGACCAGGATAAATACTCATGAAGAATGAAATCAAGACAAAACAAGTTATTCTCATGATTGCTTTGTTCAAAAAATTCATTTTGGGTCTTTTATGGGGGAAGGGTATAGTAAGAAGAGAGGAGAAAAGGCCCTAGACTTGGTTAAGAGAAACTTCCATAGAAATAACTGTTCTTAAAATGTCTGTTGGAGTATATGGCAAGGGGAACAGGAACAGAACAGGTGTATGAATTCAGTAGGTGACCCTCACAAGAGTGGCTCACACCTATAATCCTAGCACTTTGGGAGACCAAGGCAGGAGAATAGCTTGAGTCCAGGAGTTCAAAACCAGCCTGGGCAACATAACAAAACCCCGTCTCTACAAAATAAAAATTAAAAAATTAGCTGGGGGTGGTGGTGCATGCCTGTAGTCCCAGCTACTCAGGTGGGCACTGAGGTGGGAGGATCGCTTGAGCCAAGAAGTTTGAGGCTACAATGAGCTATGATCACATCACTGCACTCCAGCCTGGGTGACAGAGCAAGACCTTGTCTCAAAAAAAAAAAAAGAATAACGAAGATCTAAAGAGCTACCTAACAGTCAAATAGAGCGTTAAAAAGGGCAAATATTTTACTTCTGAGATTAAAGATATTTAGCAGCAGCAGGAAGAAGTGAGTAGGAAAGAGATGGAAGAGTCTTTATTTGACCCACGTGAATATTTTTTAAATTTACCAAATAAAGAGTGAACAGGACATCTGGTAGTAAGAGCAGATTCAAGCCTCGTAAAAACCCCTACAGTCGCGCCTTATCTTATGTGCTTCCCAAAGTGTATTTCACTGACAATCTACATCGGCCACCTGGAGATGCTTAGTAAAAACGAAGATCCTGGGCTTCACCCAAGACCTAATGAATCAGAATTTGGGGAAGGAGTGGGGGCCCGATCTGAATTTTAAACGAGTTGCCCAAGTGATTCCCATGCTTACTGGAACTTGAGAGCTACCCCTTTAGAGTGGCATATAAATCAAATTTTGGTAAATTAAATCGTATAATAAATGCACTAAGGGGAATTGGATATTTAATAGAACCCTGCAGTGCACCCTTTTGTAAAGGGAAGAATCCTTTTAAAATGCAAATAACTCACCACCTGTGTTTTTAAAATTGAAATATGTACTTATCAGGTTTTATTAAACTACGTACATAGTTGCAGTATTGCCACTCAAATAAAATGTTCATATTCAACTTATAAAACCCTTACATACTAGGCCAGAAAACGAGATATGTGATCCCGATGCCAAAACTTTGGTTTTATAGCCAATAAAGCAAAATGGATATGAATCAGTGTGACAGGAAACAGGACTGGGGGGAGAAACCATGTAACCATAATATGGTTTGTTTTATTTTGCTTTTTGAGAAAAGAATTATCTTCCACTTTCAAGGGCTTTTACATCAGTACCTTTTCTTGCACAAAGCTGTCCTCAGAGCTTGCAGAGTTAAAAACTGGAAACCAAGAATTCCATCATGCCCAGGTCTATTTTGAAATTCTGCTTCTCTGCCTTCTACCTCAAAACACTCCTACTTGCTGCTAAAAATCTCAAGCCCCTCAACAGTGAATGGAAGTACCAACAACCAGTCATCCAAACAATTCATGTATCTACCACATGCATAGACTGAATAAGGTAGTGGGGATACAAGTAAGTGGGGGACATCATCCCTGACATCTAGAGTTCAGTCTAGCTGGGAAGGTGTGCATGTGCTTTTATTTACACACACACATATTTGACATATATACTGATACCTGACAGTGATGCATGGGGGTTAAGATCAAGGACTTCAGAGCCAGATTTGATTTCCATCTGTGCTACTTTCTAACTTGTGACGCTAGGAAGGTTGTTAAACATTTCTTTGCCTTGATTTTCCTATCATAAAATTTGACTAACAATAATGCCTACCTCAAAAGTTATTTTGAGGATTAATATATAAAAATATGTGCCTACACATAGGAGCTTTTTCTTTTCTTTTCTTTTCTTTTTTTGAGACGGAGTCTCACTCTGTTGCCCAGGCTAAAGTGCAATGGTGCAATCTCGGCTTACTGCAACCTCCGCCTCCCAGATTCAAATGATTCTCCTGCCTCAACCTTCTGAGTAGCTAGGATTACAGGTGTGTGCCACCATGCCTGGCTAAATTTTGTATTTTTCAGTAGAGATGGGATTTCACCATGTTAGCCAGGCTGGTGTTGAACTCCTGACCTCAGGTGATCTGCCCGCTGCAGCTTTCCAAAGTGCTGGGATCACAGGCATGAGCCACCACACCCAGCCTGACACGAGCTTTGTAACAGTTGTTGTTGATGTTATTTTTATTATGCTATGGAAATATACTGACATGTAAAGCAATACCTATTATAGTACCTGACAGACAATAGGTGTTCAGTGTGTGTTTGATGATTGAATGAGGATTGAATGGATAATTGCTAAGTGTCAAATGATTAATTCAGACAATAAGACCAGTAGGGACTATAAAGAGGCTTCCAGGTGTTCAGAAAAGGTTTCTGGAGGACAGAGGAATTTTTAACAGGTCTTGGAAAATGGTTTAGGGTTTAGATGGAGGACACTCCAGGTAGCAGCACGAGCTACCAGGATCATAAAGTGCATTGGTAAGGACTTTTCTGTTCAGCTTTTCAGAAGCAACCAGGACACTGCCAGGCATGTGATTGAGACATAACAGCATGCTATACAAATAAAGGAATGAATACATATGCATAGTTCATACAGGGAGAAAGTGAAAGATGATCCTAGAATCAGAGTATGGAGGTCTGGAGTTTCAAGGCTAAGCAAAGTGGACTTGATCTTGTCACTGATGGGAGACATTGAGGGTTCATGGGCAAAAGAAAAACCCAAGGAAGATGTTATCGAAGAAGATTATTTTTGCAATACTGTGAATGAGATGGATCAGGGGGAAAGAGACAGAGGCACAGAGATCAGTTACAGGGGAAGGGCCTAAATTAGTATCATGGCAGTGGGAAAGAAAAGAAAAAAGAGGATTGAACAGGCTTCGGTGATGGATGAGATGCTTTAGGAGAGGGCTGGATGGGAGACTGGGGGAAACAGTAACAGAAATAGGAAGGTGGGATGGAGTAGGGGGATGGATTCAAGGTGGTGGGGACAATAAGTTCTGTTTGACACATAAAGAACTGAAAGGAGGAATTAGTCAAGCAAAAGATCCGGTGTGCCCTTAACAATGTAAGACTACAGTCTGAGAGAGAGTCAGGACAAATATTAATATAAGGGCTTCTCACAACCCCATTCATAGATGAGAGGGGCAGCACCTGTGTCAGTGAATGACACCTCAAAGGAAAAGGGCTTGGAGCCCTGAGTCTTAACCTGGGAGGAGTGGGGAAATATTAAGATATCCTGGAGGTTCTTTTTTTCCAAGTATATTCAACATTAAGATATAAATGTTGAAATAATTTTACATTTAAAAAAAGGAAAAGGAACTATATGGCTTTCCAACATAAATTATAGAAAACAATGCTCAAAAAATCTTAACTGAGTAGGATATAATTAGCAAGAAAGGAAACAGAGTCTGTGCTAGGTATGCATTCTGTATGTCGTAGATAAGGAAGGGGTAAAAATGAAGATGGACCTCCTAGTCGACCTCAGAAACAGGGGGTCAAAATGCCTGCCCATCAGCAGCAATCTCCCAGGCCACACAGCCCTAGGACCAGCACCCTGGCTGATTTTGGAGTTTGGCATTTATTCTGGGCTTGATATTCCAGGGCTGCCAAAAGAAAAGGCACAGGCTAAAACGGGGGCTCATGGAAGCAGAGGGGACCACACCTTTCCAAAACAGTCTCACCATTGGTTCTGGCTTTGAACAGATCTTCAGCTATGACTCAAAATGCAGCACCATTAAAGTTCACCTAAGGAAATTAGGAATTGCCAATGTCAAATTCTTATGGAACTACAATTCCTTTTTTAAAAAATAATTACAAAAATATAAGAAAGCAACGGAAGTGTCTCCTGTTTGATGTCACACCCTGAAAAAGTGCTACTCCAGCTGGATCCCAACAGGATGTCTGATACTTTTGACCCTTCCACCTCCCTCTTTCTAGTCCTATTAATATATTCCACCCTTCCTGTACCTGCCTATCTGTGGCACACAGGTTCTCGGGGTACATAGAGGAATAAGAAGAGAAAAAGATCACCAGGAGATAAGACATACAAAGTTGAAATTGCCTTAGAATAGACTGCAAATCATATGTAAATTATATGCAAAGTACACGTAAGGCCCTCTAAACTATGTTACACCCTTTGGGAAAATCCCCATGGAGATAGCTATAGCTGCTTTTGCAGCTCGGGAAAATGGAAATGGCTATGAAAGCAAAGTCATTTGTAAGCGGCTGTGGCCATCATGAAGCCTGTCATGAGAATGACTAATACAGAGAATAGAAACCATTTACTGAAACAGGCAAGAGGAAGATGTAATGTTCAGGAACCAGGCCAGAAGTTGAAAGCCTCCATCATTTAAGTTAATATTGTCTCCCCCTTAAATCTATAATATCCCACCCACCTCAGATGGTTTTCAAATCCATCCTTCTTTCCTTCACCCTGGCTGGGTAACTGACAAAAGCATTTCAGGGAAGGAAGGAAGTCACTCACAAGGGGAGAAAAAAAGAAAAAGATTCAGCAAAGAAGAAAAAAAAAGTTATCTCTGCCAAGACTTTTATTTCACTCGCTTTCAGAGTAACTTTTATCTCAGTAAAAAATCCACATATATCATCTCTTTTTTTCATAGTGAAGTAGAGAAATTAAATGTCACTAATTGCTGCAAGTGCCAAGTGCCAACGATGAATTCTTATGAAGCCACAAGGACTTTTTAAAAGAGTAATTACATAAAATCAGAAGGTCATAGAAACATTCACCTGATGTTTCTGGAAGAACTCAGGAGATATTGAAGGAGGAAGAGGGTGGGCCCCCGAATTTACAGAAGCCAAAAGTGTCTGTAGGGTGACCAGGAATTTGGAAAAGAGAGAAAGGGGAAAAAAATCTCATGTTGTTCAATTTGCATTTTAAAGAGGAAAGTGGCTTGATAACCCTCCCAAAAATGACCTGGGAAAGGAAGAATTTCATCTTCCAGTTGAAATACACATCTTATCATTTTAAGCACTAAAGAGAAGGAATTCAGTTAACTCGGTAAAGAGAATTACAATAACAGCTAATATCTGTTGGTTGTTTATCACAGACGAGACATGGCTATGTGTTATCTCATTAAATACAGCTCTACGGGAAAGACATTGCTATACCACTAATTTTACACGTGAGAAAACCGAGGCTGAGAGCTAAAGTCACACTACCTTAGTGAGGGGTGAAGTGAGGACTCGGCACCAGCAGATGGACTTTCCAGCCTGTGATGGTAACCATGACACCAGTTACCCCCTCTAGTTCAGTGCCAATGGAGAAGAAAGGAGACATATTTCAGAGAATCCAGAAGCAGAAAATAGTGCCTAGACATCAGCTTCATTTATGGCCCTGGCTCAGCATGGTTTAAAGGGCCCTGGGAAGCCCTTTTAAATGACTATCTTCTCCCTTTCCTCAATCCTCATCCACAGAATCTACTAAAACTTGAAGTTTTTCCTTCCCCAAGTTATCTAGTGGCATAAAGCCACTTCCCTCTTTAAAATGCAGATTTAAACATGAGACACACTCAGACTCCTCAGTCATGGATACTGTCATGTATGAGATCATCAGGCCAGCCAGGTTAAAGGTCTCTCATCCAAGACAGGGGCATGCACAGGAGCTTTTGAATAGAGAAAGTCAAGAGACATGCAGACTGAAGAAGTCTGCCACCATGGGCAGGAGGGAGGGCACAGGGGACAGGGTGGGATTGAGAAGAATGCGTACAGGAAAGGGGAAGGGTCAGAAGAAACCTTCTACCTAAGTTCCCCCCCATCTTTTTTTTTTTTTTTTTTGAGACAAGATCTCACTCTGTTGCCCAGGCTAGAGTGCAGTGGCACAATCGTGAATCGTGGATCACTGCAGCCTCAAACTCCTGGGCTCAAGCGAACCTCCCACCTCAGCCTCCTGACTAGCTGCAATTACAGGCAAAATCCATAATTTTGTCTCAGACCAGCCCTTCCTTGAGTAATTCCCTGACCTTCACTGTGAACCTGAATCTACTTTTTCTGCCCAGGGTTCGCTAGTTCCTTACAGCAGAGCCTAGGCCTGCTCCACATTTGGATCAATGATGTGTCTGAAGACATTCATGACATGCTGTCTGGATGTTGTGATGACCTCAACCTGAAAGTACCTAATTTGTTATATATAAGAATTAGGGTCTAGAAGAATGAGAATAGGCAAAAGTGAAATTTAATTTTAAGGACTAAATGTAAATTTTGGCACTAAGTGCAATCCTCTACCCACCAGAATAAAAATGTTCAAAAGTCTCGCCTTTTCTCAGCATTGTCTGTACCAGACATAAGGTTTTGGTTCAGTGTATGTTGCCATTCATTAGGGGAGGCATTAGTCAAGTGGAGTATTAATTCCAAAGGAGAATACCTAGGATCATGAGGGACCCAAAACATGTCAACATGCAGAACAGCTCAAGGAACTACTATGTGCAGCTAACTTTGTAAAAAAAACTCATGTAAGAGCATGAGAGCTACGATTGAGCAGTTTTGTTTTGTTTTGTTTCTTTTTGAGATGGAGTCTCGCTCTGTCGCCAGGCTGGAGTGCAGTGGCACAATCTCAGCTCACTGCAACCTCTGCCTCCCAGGTTCAAGTGATTCTCCTGCCCCAGCCTCCCCAGTAGCTGGGATTACAGGCATCCGCCACCACGCCCAGCTAATTTCTGTATTTTTAGTAGAGACAGGGTTTCACCATGTTGGCCAGGATGGTCTTGATCTCTTGACCTTGTGATCTGCCCACCTCGGCCTCCCAAAGTGCTGGGATTACAGGTGTGAGCCACCGTGCCTGGTCCCCGTCAAGCGTTTTTAAAGTTGTACATGCATGATGGAAAAAAAAAAAAAAAACAAGCACATTTGGCATGAACAGTGGCTACTCAGGAGGCTGAGGCAGGAGAATCGCTTGAACTCGGGAGGCAGAGGTTGCAGTGAGCCGAGACTGCGCCACTGCACTCCAGCCCGGGCGAAAGAGCGAGACTCCATCTCAAAAAAAAAAAAAGGGAGTCCTGAGACCACTCTATAATGAACTGAACTGATCCCAATCATACTCATAATACTGTATGTGGTGTGGGCATCCTTCTTTGGAAAGGATGCAAAAAATAAAATGTGTCATTTTTCAGAGAACAATGACCTGGAAGAAAGAATTAAAACCCCTTGTAGGAGAATGCTTTAAAAAAAAACTGGAGATGTTTTAGCCTTTAGAAAAGAAGATCCTTAAAGACAAAAGCCCTGTCTTCAAACACTAGGAGTGTAATTAGAGCTATTCTATGTGTCTCCAAGGGCTGGAAGCCATACAGGTGGTGGAGGCAATAGCAACTAGGGATAAGAAAGAGCTTTCAAACATTCGGTGCTGTTGGAATGGAATGGAAAAGCTAAAGGAGCAATGAGTTGCTCATCTCTGAAGGGGTCCAAGCCAAGTCTGAATTAACTCTTACAGAAGAGATTCAAAAATTAGGTGCACAGAGAGCCTTGACAATCTATTGGGCCTCTTCCTTCCTTGAAATGCTGATTCTAACCACAGGTTTATGAGCACCTACAATGTGGCAGGTAGTGGGGATACAGGCATGGATAAATCTCTGTTCTCAAAGAGTAAGACACTGCTGTCCTTCAAGTGCCCACGGTAGCAGATAAGGGGGCCAGAAAATACACAGCTGACTATGGTGTATCATCATGATGGCTTTACTAGACCTACGGCCTAAAAGCCATGGGGAACTCAAAGGAAGATCATCATCCCATCTTCCCTTCTACCTCCTCTTCACAATCTCCCACACTACTCATGATATATGTGGGAGTATAAAATTGTGGTGAAGAGTGAAGCTTTCAGGTCCCTTCATCTTCAAGATGACTTTATTTTAAAACAGTGATTCTCAAACTTTGGTTGTATTAGAACCACCTGGGAGAACTATCTTAGTTTAGTGAGCCTGGATCTCATTCATTAGCTCTCCAAGTGATTCGGATGCATACCAGAGTTTGCAAACCAGTGCTCTCAATAATCCAAAGCCTGGATTCAAATTCCAGCTCCACCTCTCACTAATGGTGGGACTTCTGAGCAAGTTAACTTTGCACTTCCTTCTGCCTCTCATCTGAAAAATACCCGTAAAATTTCCTGCCTCTCATCTGTAAAACATCCTTTCAGAATCACTGTGACAATCACATGTAACCTATATGGAATACACTTAGCACAGTTCCTAGCACACAGGAAGGGCTCAAAAGCATGTAGTTATTGCTGCCATTATTTAGGGGACTGGTCTATCTAGGTCCTCTCTCTGCCCTGCCCTCCATCTCTTGCCAACACCATTTCTCTAATAAGCTGGCAGCATTAGCGGACCACCTGCCCAGTGCATCCTCAGATGCCTCCCTACATGGTCACAGTCAGCTAAGCTACCCCATAAAGGGACCCACTGCCCTGGACTCTCAGCTGCATTCTACCTCCTCACCCCTCCTGAGGCCTAGCCCAGCAAACTGACAAGCTTAGCCTCGTCCTTACCAGACCTCCCTAGGCAGGTCTGCAGACTGGGAGGATCTCCAAGCCTGTCCCAAACTAGCTGTGTGGCTTAGCTGAGTCGCGTGGGAGGTCTGTTGCCTCATTTCCCCCTCCTGGACAGGGAGGGAACTGGTCTAGAATAGTCTCTCAGTGGCCTCATCAATGACATTTTGAGCAGCACAAATCTTTGAATGAGGCTCTCCTGCATATCACAGCACATTTAGCATTCATTACCCCTTCCTTCTAAATGCCACTGCTGCCCTCAACACTGGAGCAACAAATAAACACCTCCGCCCATTTGGCAGGGGCAGGGGCAGGATACCACGAATGATTTTTCCAGCTAAAGCTCTGGCCTTGCCCTCCAGAACTGGGAAATGAAATGTGACCATAACCAATACCCCAGTGGGTCTGCCTGTCTAAGACAATAAAGGAGGGATTTCTAACAGCTCTAGAAAAAAGCACCAAGGCCCAGTGATCTGCATCCCTGAGTGAGCCAAAGCTGGAGGCAGGTTAAGAAGCAGCTCCTTACTCACACTTACTCATCGAGAACAGCTACAGGAGCCAGGGGGTCTTCCTGGGCCCCAGCCAGGCAATTGGCTGGGAATTGAGCACTGTTAGCCTAGCTGAGGGCCCCCTTCCAATCTAATTACATGCATTGGAGGTAGATTTCCCTGCAGCCTCCATCTCCCACTGAGCCAAGCCCAAGATGGGCACTGAATAAAGATTCATTCAATTACCTTCTGTCTCAGGGTGAACCCCAATAAAAAGCGGACTTCCTTTCAGCGGGATGTGGGATAAAACAAAGAGCTGAGTCCTAAGCACTGTTGATTCATTCAGGAAGTGTTTTTCTGTGCCTGCAATGTATTGGCAGAGTTCTAGGCTAAGAGGGCACAGTTGTAAACAGCAGTGTACCTTTGTGAAGTGTACACTCTAGTGGAACTCCCTAGGAGATGTCTCCTGGGCCGCACCTACCAGGGTTTGCATTCTATTCCACTACTTTTTACTGGATTGTATCAGTGAGGTACTTATTGTACCTGAGCCTCAATTTGTTCATGGGTGAAATGGGCCAAATAGCAATTTACCTCCTAGGGATGTCAAAAGCATTAGATGAGGCATGTAATACTTAATATTTCCATGCCTGGCTTAAAATACAAGCTCAACAATTTCAAATGTTTTTTATCATAAGGTAATAAGGAAGAAAAGCAAGTAGGAGTATTGCCCTAAAGAATAGCAAAGAAAAAACAAAATATCTCATAGGTACTACTAGAGTTAGGAGGTTTAAGTCTTTGGTAATGGAGAAGGCATTCTCCTGGTTGCTATTCCCCAAGGTATCTCAGTCAGATGGTCTAAGCACACAGCCTCAGAATCAAAGAAGCCTGAAAGGTCATCTGATTCTAATCTATCAGGTTAAAGAAAAGAAGCCTATTGCCCAGAGAGGTTACATGACTTGCCCAAGGGCGTACACCTCCTGGGAAAAGTGGCAGAACTACCAAGCAGAATTCCAGACTTGCATTTACATTCTGAAACTTACCATACCTGCTTCTGACCTTGGGCAAAGGATGCAATGTATTCGAGCTCAAGGTTCTTCATCGGTGAAGTGGTAGGTGCCTGGTAAAGAACTGCGGTTCTCTACAAAATATTGGTCCCCTTTGCCCCTTTTTACTGGTTCCTAAGCCCCACTTGAGAACAATGGCTGGGATCTAAGTTTGAGGGACCTCTTGATTGGAAGCACAAAGGGCAGGACAGATGGGAGAGAATACGCGACAGGAGAGAACAGCAGGTGTGTTTGGGGAGGTTCTACAGCACTGCGCAGGAGCATGCCTCAAGACAATTAGGAGACCAAGACACAGCTACAACAGTGGGTTGATTTTCCGTTTTTAAAAAAACCTTTCTGAGCCAAAGTATTTTCATCTATAAAATGGAAACATGTGCTTAAAGGATCAAATGGATAACTTATGTGAACCCCGAAAACCTGAGGTCTCAGTTAATTTAGAAAGCTTATTTTGCCAAAGTTGAGGACCCACTCTGACACAGCCTCAGAAAGTCCTGCTGACACATGCCCAAGGAGGTCCAAGCACAACTTAGTTTTATGTATTTTAAGGAGACATGAGATATCAATCAATGTATGTAAGAAGTACATTGGTTAGGTCTGGAAAGGCGGGACAACTTGAAGCAAAGGCAAGAAGCGAGGAGGGGGCTTCCAAGTCACAGATAGGTGAGAGATGAAGGGTTGCATTCTTTTGAGTTTCTGATTAGCCTTTCCAATGGAGGCAATCAGATATGCATCTAGCTCAGCGAGCAGCGGGGTGACTTTGAATAGGAGGCAGGTTTCCCCTAAGCAGTTCTCAGCTTGACTGTTCCCTTGAGTGATGTGGGAGCCCCAAGATTTATTTTCCTTTCACATTTATAATAATAGCTATTTTATATATGGCTAACTATGTGCCAGGCACTGTTCTAACACAAGCTCAAAACAACTCCATGAGGTAGGTTCTCTTATTGTCCCCATTTTGCAGATGAAAGAAGTGGAACCCCCACAAAGGTAAAGTAACTTGAATAGGTCACAGTGCCATGATAGAGACAGAGGTGGCAAACTTTTGTTTAATAAGAAGCCAGATCGTAAACACTTTAGAGACTGTGAGGTTCTATCACAAAGATGAAACTCTGCCTGGGCAGCTCAAAAGTAGCCGAAGACAGGCCAGGCAAGGTGGCTCACACCTGTAATCCCAGCACTTGGGGAGGCTGAGGCAGGTGGATCACAGGTGGTCAGGAGTTCGAGACCAGCCTGGCCAACATGGTGGAACCCCATCTCTACTAAAAATACAAAAATTTGCTGGGCGTGGTGGCACACACCTGTAATCCTCACTACTCGAGAGGCTGAGGCAGAAGAATTGCTTGAACCCGGGAGGCAGAGGTTGCAGTGAGCCGAGATTGCACCATTACATGCCAGCCTGGGTGACAAGAGTGAAACTCCATCTCAAAAAAAAAAAAAAAAAAAAAATGTTAGCCAGAGACAATGCATAAAGGAATAAAGGAATAGGTGTGGCTATGTTCCAAAAGAACTTTACGAGCATTGAAATTCAAATTTCATAAAATTTTTGTCTTACAAATTGTTCATCTTTTGACTGTTCCCAGCCATTTAAAAACGTAAAACACATTCTTAGCTTTCAAGCCATACAAAACCAGGCTGCAAGCTGGATTTGACCCTCAAGCTATAGTTTGCCAACTCCTGCTCCAACCTATGCTATCTTGCCTTACATCTACATGAAAGATGTAACATGTCAGACAGAGCGTGCCTGAACAGTGACCAGCGCAGACTAAGTGGTCAGTAAGTGTTCATTCTCGTTCCCTTCCCTAATCTCGTTCTCCTTCTTCCTCCCCACAACCAGATCAGATATCTCATTCTGTGCCCAGCACAAGAGAGGAAGACGAGGGCTTTAGCGAGGTGAACTGTAACTTCTCAGTAAAGACAGCCCTGTTGGTCCCAAATGGGAGGAGAGAGTGGGAATTTGAGCTCAGTGTGGCTCAAACTTTAATGAGTATACACCTAGAGGTCCTGATAAAATGCAGATTCTGATTCAGCAGGCCTGAGAATCTGCTGGTTGGTCCTGCAGGTCGCCCTGTGAGCAACAAGCTTCAAGCGCATCCCCTCTGTGTCCACAAACACAAGTCAGACTCGAGCTGCCTCCAAGCTTTGGGTTCAGGCTGGACTGAGTGGCTCCCTGGAGACAGGGCAAGGCCCAGGACACATAATCAGGTCCCCTCCCCAAGGACAGCCTGAGATGACTTACAATGGAGGAGGAACACAATACAGGGTGGAGATCAAGAGCGGGTAGGAGAAGGCTCCAGCAAAGGCGTCTGTTCCTTTGGCAACAGCAGACGGAGGCCTCCTGGGGGCCCAGCAGACAGAAGCCCCTCCCGCCGTGCCTGCCAGGGCTCTGATGGACGGAAGCAGGAGGCCTATTTCCTCATCGGGCCTCTGAATAACTAGGGCACTTCCACAAGGTCACAGTTATTCATTTAAATTCCAGGTCTAATCAGCAGGCAGAGCCTGAGAAATTATCCCTTCTGAGGAGAGAGGCTGTCATTGGAGCACCACAAACAGCCCCTCCAGGCAGGAGGGAGAAGCACTGGGGGAGGTAAGAAGAAGGGTCTCACACCCAGAGGTCCCAGAATTGTTCCCTGTGCTCTAACCCACTACTCTTCCCTCTTCCTCATCTCCAAATGGCTTCCAGAGAGTTCTAGAACAGGCGAAAAGCAGGGGAGGGTCAAAGGCAGGGCAGAGATGCCCACCTCTGCCCTACAAGCAGCCCAGGAAGACCAGTGACAAATCCCAGTGTACAAACGCATGGGATAAGGGACCTGACAGGGGTCCCTGCCAGGCCACAAATCGGTAACATGGCGTTGGATAGGTCCCTTCCCTTCTTGGGCCTCAGTTTGCACTCCTTGGTCAGGATACCCTTTAAGCTCCACCATGTCTTAGAACCCTACAAACTCAAAACTCCCCATGAGCTTGTGGCCATACTTCTTGATCAACAGAGATTTTTGAGGTTAAGCTCTGTGCCATGTGCTGTGCAAAGAGCTGGGAACGCAGACACAAATAGGACACAGCCTGGCCCACAGCTCTGTCACGTGAAAGGCAGGGTCTGGAAGAACAAGAGCACAAGCTTTGGAGGCAGACAGATCCGGGATCCTGGCCTAGTCACTAGCAGGAGGTGACCTGGGCAAGTTACTGAAGCTCCCTGCAGCAGCTTTTCTCCCTCTGTGCTGAGGACAGTAACACCAACCTGGAGGGGCTGACATGGAGGGTTAAGAGAATGTCAGAGCTGGGCTCCCGGGCCCTCTTCAGCACCTGCCAAGTGCTTATTGTTACTGTTATTATTCTGAACCTCCTCCCCAAAGGCTACAAGGAGGGAATGTGGATTTCACCCCATGACATGGAAGAAAATGTGCCTGCCCCTTTTTCCTGGGTGCCCTGGGCTCTTGCTCCAAGTCCCTAGCCTGTCTCTGGGACCTTGGGAAAGGTGTTGCCCACCAGGCCCCATCTCAGACTGCTTTACAGTAGGGTTACTTCTAACTCATCTCCTCCACATGTAAAATTAATCAATTAATCAATCGTCCCTTTATAGTCTTCCAGCGGCCTCTGGGTAAATAGTTACATTAGCTCATAAAATCCCCAACTTGACTTCCTGAGGGGAAGGAAAAAAGAGTCAGAGAACCGCTGAAGGCTTCTTGTTTCAGAACCACAGCGCTGCTGGCTCCAGAATGCCTGGCCAGGGGCTCAGAGAGGCAGGAGGCCCCCACCCCCCCTCGGCCAGGGCTGGGCACGCTCAGGCCACCTCCTGCCATGTCCAGGGCCACAAGGGAAGGGTCCAAACCAGTGATTTGCTTCAGGCTCAGAAACCACAAGAAAGCAAGGGGTTGGTGGGGCAACAAGATTGGTAATCAGCCCTTGACACTTCAAGGACAGAATGAAGAGCACAAGATCTGAAATTAGGCCGCAATCCCCTCTTGGCCCTGCCACTCAAGAGCTGGGTGACCGTCACACATCGTTTAACTTCCCTGGGCCCCAACTTCCTCAGCACTGAAATGATGCTCGGGCTACACACCTCAGAGAGATAAGAGAACAAAATGAGACAATAGCCATAAAATTGAAATGGTGTGGGTCAGGCTGGTCATAGTTGCTGTTATCTGAGGAAGGGTGACTCAGATCTCTACACCTTTGAAAGGATGGCAGAAGGCCTATGGGTCCACTGCGTTTCACTCCACCATGTTATCTCACCCAGGACCAATATGGCGCCTGTGTGAGCCTTAGAAAAAGATGCCCCTTTGGTCAGAGGCAGCCTCATGGGCACAAGCTTGGCAAGAGGAACACAGGCTGGATTCATACCCTCATTCACCCCCTTGGCTGGGAGACCCTATGCAGGGCCCAGCTCTATGTGGTGACCCCTGGTCACTTCTCTGCTGGGAACAAGAAAGAGAAGCCGCCACATGGCACTTTACAAACAAAACGAGGTGTTGGACTTATTCTCTCGCTTCCTTGAGGTTTCCCAGCAAATATCATCTTATCAGGGGGTACTTCCCTTACTACCTATTGTAAATTAGGGACTTCTCCTCTATCCTGCTTCAATTTTCTCCACAGCACTTCCCACCTACCCCCGATACTATATATATGTAATATATACATAACATGCATATACATGTGTATATATGTATGCATATAAAGTATATGTATATATACATAGATATGTGTGTGTCTGCATGTACATTTTAGATCATTGTCTGCCTCTGTCTAAAATAAATGGTCCATGAGGGCATGAATGTCTTCTGTTTTGTTCACTGTTTTGTGCCCATGGCCTAGAACAGTTCCTGGAACATAAATATTTGTTGAGTGAGTGATTGAACTAAAATATTATTAAATAGAAATAATAAACTTAATGGCAACTTCCTAGGAAATGCTTTCCTGGGCTTTGGTTCAAACACCAATTATTTTCAAAGGTAGGGAGCAGGCAGGAGAAAATGGAGAGAAACTCTCTGCACTAAGTAGAATAACTGTATTCTACTTTTATGTTGTGTAAGAGCCCACACAGAACAATAATCAGAAGAACACTACTTAAGTCTGGTTGATTATTTTAGATATTTAAGAACAATAAAAAGATAAATTCATTTGGAAAGAAGCCTGCTAATAAAGAAAATGTCACATTATCTCTAAGCAAAAACAAACAAATAAGCAATAGTCTCATTAGGAAATACTTACAAAATCTTTAATCACTGAGAATTTTCACTTACGGGTCCCAGTATGTTCCAATGGAGAGTCAGAAGTTCAAATCCCAGTGCTACCACTGACAAGCTCTATGACCGTGGGCAAAATTTCTTAACCTAACAGGCCCTAAATTTCCTGTACATTAAAATGAATATAATGATACTTTTCTTGTATTAATGCTATAAAAATTAAATGTTAAAAGGACTAAACAAGAAAACGTGAAAACACCTGGGATGATGCTCCCTTCCTATTTGGTCAAGTTAATTATTCTTTTTAACTGAAAGTTCTAGCCAGTTCAGAATACTCTCCAAACCATTCTAAGTCATCTGACACTTATCCATAAATGCCTGCATCAGTTCACATGATTCTATGTATGTGTGTGTGCATATATATTTGTCCATACACAGGCAATGCTTAAAACCAGGACTCTGGATGAAGACACACTTTAAAAAGAGAAATGCATAATTATTATAAAGGTGGTTCTTTAATTTTTCCATTGACAAAAACCATTTATTCAAACCATCCCACTTTTTTTTCCACAGTGAGCATGTATTATTTACATAACCAGGAAAAACAATAAATATTGCTGATTTCATTGTGAAAAAGACATTTCTTAGAATAAAAAGAAAGAAACCTCCTTTCACCCACATCATATTTTCCATGCTACGTGTGTCATATCTTCTGCTTTCAACCACATGAAGCTAGAGAAGATAAGCAGATGTGTGAAGGACAAAGCAAATGTTGTTCATTAAACTGGAGAATACATATCTAAGAACATCTTTACAAATACTTTCCCAAAAATGTTCATTTTCTGAATCACCCAGAAATACTAATGAGAAGGAAGTGATTATATTAAGTATGAGAACCATATTCCTTTGGCTTTAAAATGGTTCTTCAAAACCAATACAAATCCATTAATTCGAAGCATTTCTTCTTCTAAACCTAGATCAGTGAAAATGCAATATACTCAGAATTTTGTCTCTATAAAAGTCTCACTCAGACTCAAACCATGCACAATCTAGCAGACGGGAAATTCCCACAGCAGCTGTGCAAACACAAAGACTCACCTGGATCTTGACTGACATCTGTGGCAGCATTTTCAAAGGGAGGGAAAGGGAGAGAGGAGAGAAAAGGGGAGAAAAAGGAAGAAGAGTGTTAGCAGCACACACACACACAATGCAATGTGCCCTTGCATGACTATCAAGTTCATGCAAGCCCCAGAGGTACTCAGCTTCTGAGCACTTAGTTCTACCTTCACCCAAAAACCACCCATGCAAGCCGAGGGGCCAAGCTCCCTTTTCACTTTGCATGTAGCAAGAGAGGTAAGCTTCACATCTGTCCGGAAAGACATCATCCTGGAATCAGATAGGGCTTCAAAGAGCCAAGCAGACTGGAATCCTGCAAGAATATTGGTTAAAATATTCTGGTTGATTTCTGCACACTGACACCAAAGCAAATCCTCCTCCTCCTCTTCGGATACCAAACACTGGACATGAAGTCAAGCAAGGTTTCCCAGCAGAGAGAAAAAGTAAAAACGAACCATTCCCTTGAGAAACAAAGCAAAAGAGGCATAAGAATTAAGAGCAAGTTACAGATTTATTCACCACATAGGACTGAAGGACATAAGGTCACAAAATATTTACAATTCCCTGCCTCCCCAGTATACCCAGTGACCACACTTCATCACAGACAGCAGTGTGTGCATGAGATTGTGTGTGAGTAGATCATTCATCAAACAAATTGAAATCCTGCCTCCTACTTTAATTTTTTCCTTGCTTTTCACCCCAACACTAATGACAGAAATTGCCATTTGAAATCACTTTTGACAACTACGAATAAACACCCAACCCTAGATAGGTTGACATTTGAATTAAGCCAATGAACTTTCAGAAAATGAAGAACGGTTCACTCCTATCAGCCCCACGAACAACATAATCTCCTCCTTCTTCCCTCAAATGTGAAATAGAATCGGGCTGGGGAAGCACAACCCAGAGCAACCCAAGGCACTGTTAAAACCCCTAGACCCAACCTGAGAGGATATACCACAGCAGAGGAGAAGGAACAAGGAGCTGCTTCAGGAAACCAATGACCAACCTGGCAATCTTGGATAGCTCACTTAGAATCACTGAATGGTGGATCTGGAGTAGCCATAGACACTAAGTACCTAGTTTAGTTCTTTTTTGTTAAGATGGAGGATGAAAAAGTAGAGAGACTTGTATAAGGTCACACAGCTACTTCAGGGGCAGAGACTAGAAAATATCCTAGATCTCTTGCATCCCACCCAGTCCATCATTCATTCAACTGAAGCCTAGGTCCCTCAAGAGCATACAGGACCTGAATTTGGTTTGCAGATTAAAGTGATCATGCTGAAGCCATAGGGAAGCTGGGTGAGTGTCTCCCACCTGCCCTACGAGTGGGTCATGGTTTATTCTCTGTGCCTCTAATTTTCTGCCCGAACAGGATGGGTAATGTTCTTCATGCCAACCAATAATGAAACACCTGCAATCAGATTTGTAAAGCTCCAATGTGTCCTTGGGGCCCTTGCCCCAGGAAAATCCAGGTGCTGACCAACTAAGCTGTGCCCCAGAATAAACATACCCATAGCAACAGCTGAGCACTTCTCTAGCCCCCACTCTGCCTCCCCAGAAGCTGTATCTGCCCAAAGAAACTTCTAGAAAGCTCTGAATCATGCCTCAGTCACACCCCTCCCTTAAGGTTTTCTAGTGTGTTAGATTTAGGGATGAATGGCAGGAAGAAGAGAAGAGGTGGAAAGGGAAAAAGTGTTGTTATTGATGGATTGCCTAGAATAGATGTTAAAATACCCCTTAATTAAACAGGATATCAAACTATTTACATGTGGCCAAGTTCTGTGGCAGAAGAATGTCAACACCATTGTTCATACAAATAGGCTCTTTAGGGACACCAAGTCACAAGGAGACAGAATTCCTTGGAACTCCAAAGGTTTTTTGATACTGGTTACTTGCCCATTTGGGGATGTGGTTACAATCTTAAACTTCAGAGACAGACAGATCTGGGTTCAAATCCTAGCCTCTCTGTGGCCTTGGACCCATCATTAAACTTCTAAGAGTCATCTTCCTTGGCTATAAAATGAGAATGATATCAGAGCCTCCCTCATGGGGGTGTTATGAGAATTAAGTGAGATTAAATGCTTGTAAAGCACTGAACTAAGTACAATGCTACGTAAATGTTAGTGACTCTGATTGTTATCACTTTGAATTACCACAGATGGAAATATCAAAAAATATTGACCAGATGGCTGACTGGAAACACCAAGAGATCACAGGAATGAAGCCAGTGATTTTGGTTCCACTTTCTACTTATGAATAAGGACATCTGCTCCCGATCTCCCCTCCCTCTGGTTCTTTCCCACCCCATTCCTCAGTGTGAAGTGAGGGGGCGAACAGAAGCAAGGATCAAAACAAATTCCATCCTTATTTCTTTTGCTTTCCCTCCTCAAGTCTCAATTTGGCATAGTTCTAGTCCTGTATGTAAAAATACTGCACCTATTCTTGTCAAAGAGGGGCAACAATCCCACCAAAAACAAACAAATGAACAAAACCTTCTGGCTGGGGATCAAGGTCCAAGCTCAATTCCTAGCTGTGGCGCTGACCTGGAGGCAGGTCTGAGTATTATTCCAACTTTAGGAATAGAGACACATTATCACCTGGCCCCTGGCCCAAGAATCGGTGAGTGACCTGAATCTCTGGACTCAATTCTGACTGACAGAATGAAATGGCAAAGGCAAGAGGTAGACGAAGGAGGGGAATGGCTAGCAGGTAAGGACCAAACCTTAGCAGTGTCTATCTGCCTATCCAGCATCCCTTTCCTCTTCTTCTTGTACCAATCCTCAGCTGTTTTCCAGGGAACCCCCCCCTTCCCAGCCTTAGCCCACGTGGTTTGCTAGAGGTGACCCCCACTCCCACTTGAGCTCCAAGGGTAGTAGTCATGTGACTCAGTCCAGGTCTTGAGAATATTCTATCTCCAATAATTGGCTCAGGAACAGACATGTGACCCAAGCCCAACCAGTGACAGTCTCCCCAGAGAATTTTACTGGAATTATCAGGAAATGGGGTACTTTCATTTCTCTAGAGCTGCCATATTCCATTTTTGTTACCATGTGAAGACAGCTTACCTAAAAATATGGGGAGCATAGAAGAAAACAGCTTTTCTTAATAAGGGGATTAAGATGACCTAGAACCAAATCCTAGCTCTACCCCTTCATCTACGCCTTAGCTTCTCTGAGCCTCAAACTTCTCATGTACAAATGGAGATACTAAAAGTATTTCCGCAAGTTTTATCAATGAAGGTCATCTATTCACCATTCAATACATATTGACTGAGCATCTATCATAGGCTGAACTCTGCTTTAAACATTGGAGATACAAGCAGTGAATGAAACAGACAATACTCTTGGGTTTTAATGGGAATAAAAATGGATATATAATGTCAAATAGTGATTGGAGCCATGAAGAAAGGAAAAGTAGAGTAAGTGCCAGCAGAGTATCCCCATTTTAGAGAAGGTAGTTAAAGGTCTTTCTGAGGAAGCAGTATTTGAGCTGATACCTGAAGAAGGTGAGAAACACTCTTATGTATACCAAACAAAGACTATTCAGACAGGGGAATAGCAAATGCAAAAGATCTAGGCTGTACCTGCTCAGTTAGTTATTTTTACGTTATGATAGAAAAACCGAGGACTGGCTCACATTACTCCCACCTTCCTAGCTCTACCATTCACACACATCCTCAGTAGGTAACAGGTACTCAAGAAATATTTAGGGGGAAAAGGTAATCCTAATGAAAACTAGCTCTGGCCCAGTTGCAGCCACCTCCCTTAGGATCTCCATGCTCTAAACAGTAGGAAGAAAACAGGAAAGAAAGAATTGGAAACCCACCTCCATCTTTCACCCACTCTCTTCAGCATCACAACCAGGGAAGAAGTAAATTAGGGCATTCCTGCCTCCACTCAGAACCCCACGGACACTTACTGCATATTCAACAATAACTTTAGCCACAAGTGCATACGCTCAGCATGGTCATCCTCAAGTCCAAGGGAAACAATTTTCTGCAGTTTGGGGAACCTGGTTCTTCTAACCTGATAAGGTTTTGCTGTGTCCCCATCCAAATCTCATCTTGAATTGTAGTTCCCATAATCCCCACAAGTCACGGGAGGGACCCAGTGGGAGATAATTTAATCATGGGGGCAGTTACACTCATGCTGTTCTTGTGGTAGTGAATGAGTTCTCACAAGATCTGATGGTTTTATAAGGGGCTTTTCCCCCTTTTCTCAGCACTTCTCCTTCCTGCCACCATGTGAAGGACATGTTTGCTTCCCCTTCTGCCATGATTATAAGTTTCCTGAGGCCTCCCCAGCCCTGCAGAACTGAGAGTCAATCAAACCTCTTTTCTTTATAAATTACCCAGTCTCAGGCATTCCTTCACAGAAGCATGAGAACAGACTCATACATAACCATTGGGAGGAAAAGAAAGGACCCATCATTCACCACTATTGCACTTGCAGAAGCTAGCTCAGCCGCCGTAGTCCTCCCACCTCACCCTTCATTTGTACTAGATCATCTGGACAGGTATGAGTCCAAGATTCCCCCGACTTGCTACTTCAACTCCCCCATGCCTCTGGAGGCGCTCTGGGGAGCATGGGACAGGCTGCGCAGCCAGCCTCCTGTAGGCGAGTCCCAGTCAAACCTTCTGGGACCCCACCTGGTGAACCCTGCATTGAGTCTGACCTATTTTCTAGGAGAGAAAATAGAATATAGATTTAAATGCAGTGGCGCTCTGGAAAACTACAGGCCCAGCAGTATGAGAAAATAAAACAGCAGGAGGTAGCTGAGGAAGTGTGCTGGCACAGGGGAAAATGCCACCACCCCTAGATCAATCTTACCTGGTTTGCCAACTGCCTTTTCTTCTGCAATCTGCCCCCACTTTTTGTCTATTAAAAGTTGATACACACATATGTATACACACATATTTACCTATGTATTTCCTCTGGCCAGTCCTGGGGTCCTAGGCTGCTCCTCCATACACAAACCCCAGCTGGTCTAACAGTAGCATCCACAGGCAGAGGGAGCTGTACAGATGAGACCCTCAGAAATAGGGAGGCAGCAAGGCAAGGAGTCAGAAACACCTGCAGCTACATCCCTTCTGTGTCTGTCTGCCTTCCTTCTGTGTGACAAGAGGAAGGGTGGGGTTGATTTTTATAATACTCTTATCATCTCATATATGAAGGTAATAAAATCACCAGCTAACATTGACTGAGGGTTGTCTGTGTGCTAGGCACTGTCCTAAGTGCCTCACAACAACCCGATGAGGTAGGAACTATTACCACACTCATTTTACAGATAAGGAAACTGAGGCACAGAAAGCTTAGGTAACTGGCCAAAAGTCACACAGCCTGTGGAGCCAGAGCCTGAATCCTGGACATCCAGCTGTGGATTCCCCTTTCTGTCAATTACCATTCTGGCAGTATCAGCCCATCAGAGGGTGAAAGTGAGGACAAAATGGGATAAAAGCAATATTAATCCTAACAAAACTCATATTTATTAAGCATTCTCTGTGTGCTGTTATACAGGCTGGGATCTGTGTATGGGGAAGCAGCACTGGGCCCCAGGACTGGCCTGAGGAAATATGTATGCAAATATGTGTGTATACATATGTATATATTTATTTTTCTAATAGACAAAAGGTGGGGGTAAATTGCAAAAGAAAAGACAGTTTACAGCCAGATAAGATTGATTTAAGGGAGTTGGCATCCTCCCCTAGGTCATACGCATCATCTTATTTAATCTTCATTATAACCCTAACAGGTAGAAACATTATTCATCCTATTTTACAGACAAGGAAACTAAGACCTAGAGAGGATGCACTATGATTATACCTCTCAGACTCAGCAGCACATCAGGTAAGGGTCAAACTATATTTTTAAATGTAAGAACAAACCAGGACAGAAACCATCTGACCCATGGAGCTACAAATTAGATATGAGAATATTAGGCATCTCACGGAAGTAAGAAAAAGGTATTGCAAGGGACAGAGGAAAGGGGTAAAATGTGGTAATGCCGTAGGCCTGAGCAACTGGAGCCCCTGCCCTGGGCTATATGTTATCAGAGGGGCCCATTCTGTTCCTTCTGCAGCCACATCCCAGCCCAGGAAATGAAGAGTCCACAGGTCAAATAGATGTTTCCACCTAGAGCCAGCAATACTTGCCCCCACCCTTATAGAATATGCTCTGGTACCCAGAATTCCTCGCCCAATAGCTCCAAATCTAGATGGGCCTCTTCCCAGGGTCCGTTCTCTCAAAGCAGACCAACCTACTGGTATGTACACTCTAGTGTCAAGAAGTGGCCAAGAAGAAGCTGTCTGCAGGAGTTGTGGGCTTCTACAGGCTGGGGCGTCACATAAACGTGCATGAGGGCCTTCCTGGTGCTAGCAATGAGAGAAGGGAGGCTGGCCACTGGCCTCCATGTATAGTCTTGCCTCAGGCCCTCAGATATCAGGGCAGGCCTTCCACTAAGGATTACACTGAGCCATAACATTAGAAGAAAAAAAAAAAAGGCAAGGACTGCACCTCCCCAGTGGCCTATTGACTCCTGCCCCCAGGAAAGATGAGCATAAGGTTTTCCCTTCTTCTTCAAGAACAAACACAGAAACAATTTTTTCAGTTAAGAACTAAAGCAAACTTCCAGCAGCGAGGAGGTTGTTTCTTTCGTTCTAGGGCTCTTTCTGGCTCTCAGTGTCTGAGCTCTTCAAACACAGGAAGAGTTGTCTCCATAAAAGGCCGGGTGGTGTTAGCTTTATCCCCGACATAAGGATCCATTCATCTACCTTCGTAGAGGACTGAGCCCCAGAGCCCTGGTGCTGTTTGCTTTTGTTCTTTGATGCTAATAACTCCAGATTGCAGGATGGAGCATCAGTAGCAGCTATATCAGGTACCAGTCAGCCTGGGCAGGCAGTGGACAGGAGGGGAAGAGGAAGGACCAAGGCAGGCATTTCTGTGGGCCAGGTCACTGCTGTACTCAAACACCTTCAGGGGCTCTCACATACTTGTAGTGGCTCTGGCTTGAGGAACCAGGGTTTGACTGACAGTTGGGAGAAGAGGCAATCTGGTTGTTACAGATATAATCAGAGATTAGTGCAGACAGCCTTTTTTTTTTTTTTTTTTTTTAATGCTTTAGAAGTTTTGAGAACAGGCATGGGAGTAAGGTAGCCTGGGTTTGAATCCTGGCTTTGCCACTTGTCACTTAAAATATTTTTGGCAAATTTCTTAGGTTCATGGTCCTCTTCTGCCACACAGAAATAATGGTAGTAAAGTCAGTTCTGCCAGAAGCATGTATGCAATCCTAAAAGTCATTTCGCTGTGCAAAATCATACAGTAAAAATCACAGAGCTTAACTGGAAAGATGAAGTTGGGATGCAACACCTATAAACTTCATCAGTGACACATAATAGAGGAAGCAGTTTTATACATGTTAAATCACTAAGAAGTACGTAAGTACTACAATAAATATGGCACTTTTAACAGACCTGAAGTTTGTCTGTGAAAGTGGGAAGCTTATGAATCACTGTAAAGTGTAGCAGGAGGATCTCCTGGAATTGGACACAAAGTTGAAACATCAGTTGTGGGGTGGGACTTATAACACACATGGTAGCTGGTACAAGTTTGAGATGTGTGCACTTTGAGTGTTCTTACACAGCTTGCTTCTGCTGGCTGCAGTTTTCTGCCTTCACCTAGTGTTTCTTACGGACAAAATCATGCATAATCAAAAGCGAAATTATTATGCTCAAAATGTTCCCTAATACATCAATTGCATTAGAACAAATTTGCATTTTCCAACAAGTGTTATAACAGAACTGATTGTCCCTAATTTATATGACTATTGTGAGGATTAAGTTAAATAATCCATATAAAGTTGTTCAGCACAATGCCAGGCACACAGTAAACATTCAAGAAACTTATTGAAATTATTACTGTTTCTGCTGGCTTGTTGACACATCTCTTGTAAACTGAAAATGACAAGTTGAGCTTCTATTGACCTGTTTAAGCATTGCAAACAAAAGGCATTTCCAGCCAAATAACATTTCCCAGCCTTAGGCCATGAGGTTGGCATCTGCAGTAGTCTCCCACACAACAGAGTGAGGGCCTTGGGAAAGTCCTCGTAGCAGATAGGCACTGCCAGGAAACAGGATGCATATATCAACTTCCTAGGGAAAGAAATGGATGCTGTCCTTCTCACACTGCAGCACGGCCCACCAGGGAAAGGAATACACATCTGCATCTCAGAGGATACCAGGAAATCAAAACGGAAACTGGCCTAAATGAGATGTCCCATCATCTGGTAGGAGAGAGAAAAGTGTATCACAGGAGGAGAGAGAAATCTGTCAATTCCTATGTTGGAAAACACTCAGACACAGACATCTCCAATTTCTCTGCCCCTCTCTTAGATAGCATAGAGGTTAAGAGGCAGGTTCTAGAGTCAGGTAGACTTGGATGACAATCCTGGCTCTTGCACACATGAGCTCAGGCATGTTAGCCAATCTCTTCGAGCCCTAACCTCCCCATCTGTAAAATGGGGACAGTCTACTTGCCTGGTAGGACTGATGTAAGCATTATAAAGAACTAATGTATGCAAAAGCACTTAGCAAGGTGTCTGGCACAAAAGAAGTAGTCATTGAGGCTGGCAATCATAATTATTGCATTACTTGACCCCAGCGATTTCCTTGAGACAGAGGATCTGCCCTCTTTCAAAGAATTCCCTACTGTCTGGAAAGACTCCGACTTCCCAGAGTTTAGGCCAATAGGATGAATGTTCTAGGAGAAGCAGGTGGGTCTTCTCGGGTTTCAGTGGAGGTGAGTTCTGCAAACTTTTCAATTCAATACAAAATAAAGTGTCTTAGAAGAGGAGGCATACTATAGCTGCTCTGTAGGGGATGCTGATACTGGGTGTGGGAAAGAGCCCTCAGTTTGGAGTCAGAAGCCCTGGTGCTAGTTTTGTTTTCCCAGTTTTTTTGAATTGTGATAAAATACACATAACATGAAATGTACCATCATAACCATCTTTAAGTGTGCAGTTTAGTAGTATTAAGTACATTCGTAATGTTGTACAACCATCATCATTGTCCACTTCCACACTTTCCATCTTGCAAAATTGAAACTCTATACCTACTAAAACTAATTCCCTTTACCCCCTCCCCGTGGCCCCTGAAAACTACCAATCTACTTTCAATGTCTATGAACTTGACCATTCTAGGTACCCCATATAAGTGGAATCACACAGTGTTTGTCTTTTTATGACTGGCTTATTCCACTTAGCATAATGTCCTTATGGTTCGTTCATGTGGCAGCATGTGTCAGAATTTTCTTCCTTTTTAAGGCTGAATAATATTCCATTGTGTATACAGTCCACATTTTAGTTACAGAAGCCCTGGCTTTGAGGCCTGACTTTCCAGTTTCCTACTAGCTGTGTGACTTTTGCCAACTGAGCCTCTGTGAGCTTCATTTTCCATATCCCCAACTACTGGGAATAATGACAGTAAGTACATGACCAGGTTGCTGTGAGGTTTGAATGAGGCCATAAATATGTAAGTGCTTTGTAAACAACAGAGTGCTATATCATTTGTTTATTCACTCCAGAAATACTAACGAGGGGCAATTCCTTGTTAGCCAATATGCTAGATCTTAGTGTCAAAAAAAGGTTTAAGTGGGATCCCTATTCACGATAACACCATAAAAGAAATGTGAAAAACATGACCCAGAAGACAGCAGGGCAGGGATTATTACGTATTATAATCCCTGCCATTTACTGAGTGCTTCCTGTATACCAGGCCCCTGCAACTATAGCGTATGTAAATAACCTCATTTAATCCTACTGATGTAGATACTGTTGTTATCCCATTTAACAGACAAGGAAACTAAGGCTCAGGGAAGTTAATATTCCCAAGTTCACGCATCTCATAAATAATAGCCAGGATGTGAACTCCAATTTCTCTGACTCTAAACTCGTTTTCCTTCCCACAGTACCATACTTCCATCCACAAATATTTCTTCCCTTACTGGTCTCACCACCCAAATCTATCATCCTTTGGGACACCAGGACAAATTTCAGGAAATTAGCGTGTGCTCACTGAGACCACTGGAAAGTATGGAAGGAACTGATGGCCATTAATTATTTTAGAGTATAATGTGCATTGTTGTATGTACAACGTCCGATGCTGCGTGGGATCTCAGGAGCCATATTTCAGAGAAAGGATTAAAAGCTGGGGTAGCATATCCAAAACTAAATTCCATAAAAATACAATATCACAACGTCCAGCAAGATGTGAACAGTTGTTCTTTCAAAAACAAAACAAAACTGTGGTGCAGTAAATTTAGAACACACAAAGTTTGTTTTTTAATATCCCAAGTCTTCAGAAAACTTCATCCATACTAAGATATACTGTGGAGTCCAAGAGGAGATACAGTCCATAGGGGATATATGTTTTTAGATCACTGAAAATTCCCCCTCAATCCCCCCATTAAACATCTAGTAACATCTCACAGAACACAGTTTGAGAAAGGCTGGCTTTGGGATTCTCAGAAAAGCTGGGAAGGTTTACAATTTACCACAAGCCTTTATCCTCACCCTTTTTTTGTTCTCATCGTGAGCCTTAGTGTCTGGTTCTATTCAAAATAGCTAACATTTACTGACCACGTGCTACATGCCAGACACTGACTTAGGCACTGGAGACTCAAAAAGATGGCTCTGCATGCTGTTAAGTCACCAATCTCATGAACCAAGAGACGATGTAAACATGATAGCGTGGCCCTTCATGATCTTCTATTATCATACTTAGCACTAATGGGGGATTTAGAGTTGACAGAGAACGCTTCAAAGTCTTTGACTGGAGAAACCTCAAAGTGCCCCTATAGGATGGACAGCAACAACTGAGTGGAGAGAAATCTTTTATTTTTTTGAGAGACAGTGTCTTGCTGTCACCCAAGCTAGAGGACAGCTGCATGATCAAGTGGTCCTCCCAGCTCAGCCTAAGTAACTGGGACTACAGGCACATGCCACCATGCCTGACTAACATATTTTTTATCTTTTGGTACAGAGAGGGGTCTCACTTTGTTGCCTAGGCTGTTCTTAAATTCCTGGCCTCAAGCAATCCTCCCACATTAGCTTCCCAAAGTGCTGGCATTACAGATGTGAGCCACTGTACCTAGCTGAGGAATTTTTTGTAAAGACATTTCACCATATGGGCCGATGGTCAGATGGACACCCCTGAGGGCTGGGCTCACTGAGAGGTATGTAGAAAGTTTTGAGCTCAAATGCTAATATTGCTATTCATTATGTGACCTTGGATAAGTCCCTTAAACTTCATCTGTAAATTGGGAGTCATTGTATCAATTCCAGAGTTGTCAAGCTTATCAAAAGAAGCAATTGTATATAAAATACCTAATGACCTGCCTGACACCATGCTCAGCACATACTAATTCCCTGTTCTTTGATTGTTGACATCCTGGAATACTGTGTTAAGAAAGAGTTTGAAGCTACACATGGGCCTGGGATAAAAAGAACTTTATGGTTGATTAGCACGGTTTGCAACGAACTTGAGAAGGAAGGGGTAACATATTGGCTTAAGATAGCATTCAACTGAATGCCTCCCAATGGGTCCTTGCCCTGACAGAATGAGTTTCTAGTGACCTGGGGAACCCCAGAAGAAAGCAAGTAGCCCTACTAGAAGACTCTCTTACTTCTAAGCCCCTTGGCAGCTTTTCCGCTTTCCCTTGTACCCCTCCATTTCTCCCCTTTAAAAAAAAAAAAAAGCAAGGTTGATTTCTTCTCCTTTGTGAAGTAAGGAGGTGTTGTAAAGCTCTGGACCTAAAAGAATCTTTTTTTGAGTCTGAGGCCCATGCATATTGCCTACTGAGTACCAGTCCCATTCTGAAGGCTCAACAGGAGCCTGCAGGCCCTTCCAGAGGGAGCTCAGAAACCCAGACAAAGAGATGTTCTGCTTCCAAGAAACACAGAGATTAGGCTGGGGTTGGTGGCTCATGCTTGTAATCCCAGTACTTTAGGAGGCCAAGGTGGGCGGATCATGAGGTCAGGAGATCAAGACCACCCTGGCCAACAAGGTGAAACCCTGTCTCTACTAAAAATACAAAAATTAGCTGGGTATGGTGGTGCATGCCTGTATTCTCAGCTACTTGGGAGGCTGAGGCAGGAGAATCACTTGAACCAGGGAGTCGGAGGTTGCAGTGAGCCGAGATCACGCCACTGCACTCCAGCCTGGCAACAGAGTGAGACTCCATCTCAAAAAAAAAAAAAGAAAGAAACACAGATTAAGTAAGAGGAGAGAGAGTCCCTAAAAAGCATTTCAATTTCACATTCACATATTAATAATATGCTTTGTGAATTATAATTAGAATTATTAATCACTATTTTTATCTTATAACTTCTGTTGTACTCTAAAGACAGTTTAAAAACAGTAAAAACAAAAAAGGTGGTGTTTCTGAGATCGTTTTAGAGATAATAAGAAAAGGCAGAGAATTTGAAAAGTGAAAGAGTCTTAGGATTTCAAGTAATTCCATTCCTTTCATTGTACAGGTTCATTTCATTGACATATATTCATTGCACATTATCTATGTCCCAGGAACTGTGCTAGGCACTGGGGTGATGGCAGATGAACAAGACGGACACAGGTCTTGCACTCTTGGAACTTAGAGTCTAGCCAGGAAGATGGGCCACAAATAATCAGACAAGCAATTAATTAATTATAATTGTGATCAGTGCTGTAGAGTTGTCCAGGACACTTTGAGGCACAGAGGAGGAAACACATATCCAAGAGAGAAGAATTAACATGTCCACTCAGCTGGAGAATGTCGGAGCTGAAATCAGAATTGAGGTCATCTGCATCCCAGGTCATTGCTTTTCCCACTGTGCCTCTGCTGGGGTACTGGTACCCTGGACTGGGGGTCTGGGAAAAGAATCCAACATTAAGAGTATAGTGAGAGCAAGCACTGGATTTAGAGGTGGTTTCAGTTCTAAAAGTCACTAGTTCATTGAATGACCTTCAACTCTTTGTGCCAGTATTTTCTTCTATATTAAATAGAAGAATATATTTTAGGGGGCTGATACTCAAATGAGA
The DNA here is from genome assembly GCF_009828535.3 of Hylobates moloch. Lineage (NCBI taxonomy): Eukaryota > Metazoa > Chordata > Mammalia > Primates > Hylobatidae > Hylobates > Hylobates moloch. The sequence continues at coordinate 27,109,903 of NW_026652291.1, forward strand.
TAATGTACATGAAAATGCTTTAAAAATATAAAATACCATACAAATGTGTTTTATTGCTAACTCTTAATATATCATCTGCCTCATCATCTCATCAGTGTCCTCTCCCCTCTCCACAACTCTAGCAGGCACCAGGATGCCACCTACCACCACTGGCTTTGGGTAACTTGACGAAAATTTATTAAGTCCAACCTACTTCTACCTCCCCTAGTTCATTCCCTTCTACACACCTTTAAACAGGTGCACCTTGAAAAAAAAAAATTGTAAAGCAAACTTACAGGATTCTCTACTCCTGCTCCTGACCTACAACTTCCCAATAAAGAAAAGACTCAGTGCCAACCTATCACCAAAAGCTTGTGTTTATAAATGCAATAAAATATTTTTAGTATTCAAAAAAAGAGTATGGCAGTGGCAACTGGGAAAGAAAAGCAAGTAGCCAAATTTATGCAGCTTTTGTAGAGAAACAACAGTGCGAACTTGGGGATTTACCTCTAAGCCCAGACACTCACTCATGCATTTTAGCAGTGGGAAATGGTTTTAACTATCACACAGTGGGGTCTTAAACACTAGAGCCTTCAACCATCAGGACAACAAAGACTAGACAGGGGAGCCCCCGCCACAGGAATTAGAAAGGGCAGAGATGGGTGGTATAGACCCACTACACTGGCTGAGCTCTAATCTATCTGCTGTACTTTGCTTTGGAATTAATCAAACAAATCCCCTGATAAATCTAAGGCCGTTATTAGACAACACTAATATCCCCCTTAGAGTAATCCAGACAAATACATTCAGAGACAGGGGAGTCCCGAGTGGCTGCAAAACAGACCACTTTCATGTTCGCACACATCCACACAAGAACATGTGCACGGGCACTGCTCCCCACCCCCTCACCCCCAGATGTCTGCTCCCAACAGCACCATTGGCTTCTGCCCTGCTGGCTTCAGGAAAGGGGAGTGAACCGAAGGATGGAAGAACAGGGCCCGGATTCCCTCCCCTCCCCAACTCTGCCACTGACCTAATTTTCCACAAGAGAGGATTTTTCCTTTTTGGTCCTGCTTATTTGTAAATCATGCCACCCCAGTGCACACACAGCTTAAGGCGGACCTAGCTAGGAAGCACGGAGAAGTCAAGAGGCTTGGAACTATGGCCCCAGCTGCCATTTCTTGGGGAGGCTGGGTCAGTGGAAATTCTGTTAGCTCAGCAGAGGGGTTGGGAAGTAGAAGCTAGAAGGAGGAAGGCACAAGGTCAAGCTCATCCCAATTTTACATCCTTACTCTGCCCCTCACTGAACAAGAGGGGCTGTATATTCTAAAGTGACCCAACAGATATCTGCTGCCCACTTTATGTATGACCTCAGTTAAGTTTCTTAATCCTTCTGGGTGGCTGGTCTCTATAAACAACACAGGCTATTTTGACCCTGACGTTTTGACTTCATGAATATGTTTTGGACACACTCCTGAGAAACTATTAGGAAAGGGACTGACTTTAGTTGTAGGAAAAAGATTTGGTTTTTCAAACTGCAAAAACTGACCCGGAAAAAAATTAGACCTGTCAGGAAAACACACACAAACACACACACAAACACACACACACACACAATAGAACTGACAGCAGCTAAAAATGCACGTGGTGAAATTTGTTATTGACTAAAAAATTGAAGGAAGAATCAAACATTCTTGACAAAATTTAGACCTGCAAATCTGATGTGAGAAAATTGAATGTGGTAGAAATAATGGCCACAAAAGAACATTCACAATAGTAGAAGCCGGGTAGGTAAAATTTGATAGACACACGAAAAATAACTGATTGATGAATCAAATCGTCATTATAGAATACATATGGAGCAGAATTGATCTTGTTAAAAATAATTCAGTAAGATAAAGCTGAATTGAAAAAATAAGGAATGGTTTAACTGTGCTGAAGAAAAAATGAATCGAGGAATTATATGACCCCCGTACTGTTTGCTTCTGAAAAATACTCCCTTGATAAAAATGCTGCAGTCTTTGTCTAATTCGGATTATGCCAACATAGAAGTAAAGGGTCTCAGAGTCAAAACTGTACAATCAAAATATCTTGATAAATGCTGAATAAAAATAAATTATATGGTCTCAGAGCTACTATTTGCAATTTTTTCTGATAAATGATCAGAATAAAAAGTGAATAAAATCATACAAATACTTTACTCCTAAAGGAAACTAAGCTAACATCTGCAACAGTGGTCTTCAGATTAACAGAGTTTATTTACCTCTAATATATTTAAAGCAATTTTGGAAACTAACATTGGCTAACTGTATTTCTCTACTACCAAGAAAGAACAAAAACTAAAATCTGACACTTTATATCATCATATTCTCTGAAAAAGAAAAGGTCTTTTCATGCCCCCAAAATAAAAGGGCATATCCCAGAAACTAAAAAAAAAAAAAAAAAAAAAAAAAATGCAACTTCACCAAAAATTTACTACATTGTTTATTTTTATTGTTCTCATGCAGGATGGAAAAACTTCACTCTAACTCCTGTGTATCTTTGTACTACTGGGTGGAGGGTAGATTGGGAAGTCTCTGTGCTGCAGTTTCCTTGTCTGTAAAATGGGAATAAAAGGTGAAACTATTCACAGTGCCCAAAATGTAGTAAGAGGTCAACAGATGCTAGCCTAAAACCAAGGAAGAATGGCCCATCAAGAATCAGGCTGACTCCCCAGCCTCAGATTTTCCACTTCTCCTCTAAGTTGAGAACCCTTTAGATGTTCTGGAATATCAATGTCCCTGGCAACAACAGCTGAAGAGCATAGATCTATAAAGACAATAACCCCTTTCTCTTCATGTACCCAGAAAACAAACTGTGGCAGGTGGGAGGACCTGGGAGAGCAGGACTGAGACATTAAGAAGAAGGAGAAGCTATTTGGGAATTTTCAGGCTGATCTATGGCACTATGGGTGGGAGCCACATGGTGCAGCTATTCGAGCAGTAAGTTTCTCAAGGCTGGTGGCAAATTACACTGTTGCTTTCTAGTCCCAGCAGCCCTTCATTTTTACCCTTCTCCCACAAGAGAGCTTCCTTTACATAGACATTCTACCCCTGAATCCTTACCTCCAAGATTCTGCACTCTGGAAGGACAGGGCCATGTGTGTGTCCACTTACCAGCCAAGGTGAGCTGCCCTCATCCTATCACACTGATGGCTTCTCTCTTTCCCCATCCCCAGTCAGTCCTCCACCCATCCGTCTATCCATCCATCCATCACTACCCATCAACCATACTCCAAGCAAATACATAAAAGTGAAAGACATAGTTCTGGCCAAGGGATTAAACTAACCAATCTTGTTCTTCAGCCAAGCAAATGACACTGAACACATACAGCCCCGCTCCCTGGCTTTCTCTCTGCTCCTTCTCATCTTTGGATGTCACCTCCTCAGAAAGACCTCCCTGACTACCCTGGTTTTCATTAGATTTCCCCTCACTCTGTTCTTTCCATCTACAGCACTCATCACAAGTAATTACACACTTACTGGTTTATGTTTTCCATAAAAAAAAATCCACTCATTTGTAAGCTCATTGCAGACAGGCACCGTAACTGTTTTAATCACCCCTGATTGTGCTTGGCAATTGATATTCTTTTGAATCAATCGATTCTCCTTAGCCAAAATCTTTTTCCAGAGTGATGTAGGGGAATGAGTGCTAGGCTGGGAGTTAGGATATTTGAGTTCTAGTCCCAGTCCCCAGCCACTGAGTGGCCCATTGTAAGTCACCTTGCCTCCCTAAGTCAGTTTCATAAAAGGAGGTTGGATTGTGATGCTTAAGAGGGGGAAGGGGTAAAGCAATAAAATGCATGAGTTGGGGAAATATATAAATTGAAATAATATTCACTTTACAATTTAATACAAGTAAAAGATTTTCACTAAAGCTTGACAAAAAGCCTTTTGGATAGTGGTACACAACAGACTAACAAAAACAGTAACAAAAATTACCTGGAGGTCATAGATTTTAAAAGATGGAGAGAATATGGGATTCCAGCCCAAGCATGGTTCTAGATCCATCTCAGTGATGGCCAGTGAGATGGAATAAGACAAAAGAAAAAGCGGTCCAGGGCAGCTTGTATGTTTCTCTTTGCAGAACATGTGTCTGAATCAGGATCAGAGCAGAGCAAAATCAATTATGTGCAGGAGAGGGAGAAGGTCAAAAGACAGGTCAATGAATACTGGCAGTGTGTTTGCATGCTAGAGAACCCCCAGCTGGGCCAGCCGAGGATAGGGTCCGGTCACCGATATCCACAGGAGCCCCTATTCAATGCCAGATTGAACAGGGGGTGGCAGAGAGAGATGAGTAAAGAGCTCAAATTCCACATCCACTGCCTGGGCTCTTTCCTTAGATAGATGCTTTCTCTCTTCAGCTACAGTTTCCTCATCTGTCAAACCAGAACAACCACCACCTCCTTCCCGGGTGGAAGCGATTGGGAGAATGAAAGAAGTCACATATGAACATACTTAGGCCAGTCCCCAGCACATGGTAAGTGCTTCATGAGAATTAGTTAACTGTCATTATTATTAAATTTACCCAATCAAAATAAGAAGGTAATAAATCATAAGACTTGTGTATTAGTCTATTCTTAAGCTGCTGATAAAGACATACCCGAGAATGGGCAATTTACAAAAGAAAGAAGTTTATTGGACTTACAGTTCCACATGGCTGGGGAGGCCTCATAATCATGGTGGAAGGTGAAAGGCACATCTCACATGGCAGCAGACAAGAGAAGAGATCATTTGCAGGGAAACTCCCATTTTTAAAACCATCAGATCTTGGGGGACTTATTCACTATCAAGAAAATAGCATGGGAAAGACCTGCCCGCATGATTCAATTATCTCCTACCAGGTCCCTTCCACAACATGTGGGAATTATGGGAGCTACAAGATGAGATTTGGCTGGGGACACAGAGCCAAACCACATCGACTTGCATGAAATTAACATGCATCATCAAGGCCTACTCGGGAGCATGGTTAGAGCGGGGCACTAAACTTAGAAGTCTAAGTCCTAAGTCTGCTGGCTTCATTTGTGGTCCTCAGCCAACGGACCCAAGCTAGGAAAGTCAGTCCAAGAACAGTGAGTCCAGCAAAAGCCCTGGACCTCCTGTGTGTGACTTCTTGGAGTGCCTTAATCACACTCCTTAACTTCACAAGGTCTTTTCTCTGCCATATGTGAAGAGAGACCAATAAACCCACAGAGACCACTGTTACACATATGTCTCCTTTAATGCATACACCACTCTATAATTGCTTGGTTAATTAAGCAGAAGGACGTGCCTGTCTTGCTCACCAGTCTTACTGCCAGTGCTTCTCCTGACACAGAGTGAACCTTGAATAGTGTGCATTGTTGTTGGATGAGGTGGAAAGAGGTATGTTTCTGATAACATGCCCAAGTTTCAGCAAGAGAATTTGTGTAAAGCATGCATGTCCACATAGGCTCCATTTCTTGGTTCCCATCACATACCAGCTGGGCCCCTAACACCTCAGTTTCTTCTGCTTAGAAAAATGAAGGCGTTCCCCCTCCTCCCTAGGCTCCCCATTCTGACTTACGCTAGATAAGCAACTTCAGATTGCTGAACAGCAACACACAACACAGCTGGGTGATAATTCCTGTGTCCTGAAATTCCTGGAAAACTGATGCACAGCAAGCATTCAGAGCACAGACATAGCCCCCACCCCCAGTCCTAGAGAGTTGAAGGCAGAAGGAAGGGCAGCAAGCAGGCAACCAGAACTGAACCTCAATTTCCTTAAATATTTTGCTGTCTTTCCAAGCATCCCACCTCTGGGCAGGGATAAAGAAACCACAAGTGAATTAATTACCAGCACTTATACTGCTAGCTGATCCAGGGCTTCCAGCATCTCTTGTGTGGGCATCTCGCTCTTTCAGCCCACAGAGACCAGAGGTAGGAGAATTTCTTCCCTCGATCCCTAGAGGTATATGGCTTTGAGGGGAGCTTTAGCACTGGTACCCCCAAGAGTTCTATGCCAGACCCTCAGAAAAACTTAGCCAAAGCATTTCATGTTTAATCGTGTTTAACTCACATGGTCTCAAAAAAGTGCAAGGTTCAAATTAGAATACCAATTCGCTGATCTTGGGTGAGTCACTTCATTTCTCTGTGTTTGTTTCTTTCAGATCTTTGAGTTCTTGCTTTTATGGGACCTGATGTTCTAAGAGTCAGAAACTCTGTCATGTGCAAAAACATTCAAAACCCTCAGGTTCATCATCACTGCATATGAGACTTAAGTTTCTATTTGTAGGATTTTTTTTCTTTTTTTGAGATGGAGTCTCACACTGTCTCCCAGGCTGGAGTACAGTAGAGCAATTTCGGCTCACTGCAACCTCCACCTCCCAGGTTCAAGTGATTTTCCTGCCTCAGCCTCCCAAGTAGCTGGGATTACAGGCGCCCACCACCACGACCAGCTAATTTTTTGTATTTTTAGTAGAAACGGTGTTTCACCATGTTGGCCAGGCTAGTCTCAAACTCCTGACCTTGTGATTCGCCCGCCTCAGCCTCCCAAAGTGCTGGGATTACAGGTGTGAGCCACCACGCCCGGCCAGGAATGTTCTTAAATGAACAGACCTCACTATATTGAAGGTAGAAGAAAGACCAACATGAATACTTTTTGAAACTAAATGATGCAATTCTTTATCATTTTATTGTTTTCAACTGCACGCCCCAACTTCAAGCAGGTTAAGAAGGTATACTCTTTCATTTATTCACCAGTGAAGAATTTTAAAGAATTTTCTTTCTCTCCTAGTTTCCTTCTACATGTCTGGGTATCTGCTGTAGTCTGTCTTATGGATTCCTTTCCCCCACAATCCTAATTATTACAGTTCCCAAAGTTTCTGCATTTAGGCTCCTTTTCCTCTAAACTACATTCCTTCCCTGGGCAGCCTCATCCATGTCCAAGTCTTTCCCACCACGACAACAACCATCCTGACACTTGTGGCAGCCCCCATCCTCCTCCCGCCAATGCCAACCATTGCCCCCACCTGCCCCTGTACATCTCCCCACAAGGGTCCTATAGGCTCTGGAAGGAAGGCAGGATAATGGCCAAATCAAAATCTATTTTTACTCCTCTCTCATCTTCACCCCAAACCTGCTCCTCACAATGGCTTTCCTGTTCTACGTTCCTACAACCAGAAGGGCATATTATTGAAGCTCTGTCTTTCTCTTTTCAATTACAGTAATGGCTAACATTCACTAAGGGTTTACTATGTGCCAAGCATTGTTCTGAGCACTCTACGTGCACTATCTCATTTAAACCTCATAAAAGTCCTAAATGGTACACACTATTATCATCCCCATTTCACAGATGGCAAAATGGAAACACAGAGAAGTGAAATTATTTGCCCAAATTTGCAGTCTAGTAGGTGACAGGCAATCTGATTCCAAAACTAAAATTAATGCCTAATTATTAAGTTCCTCTCCTTGGTATCTCTGCAATCAGCCCTTCTTCCATCACTACCCACCCCTTAATACAGACTCCTCTCTCACCAAAACCACACAATAGCTTCTATCTAGCTTCCCTGCTTAAGCCTTCCTATCATCAATCCATTGTACAAACTGGCCCTAGAGTCATCTTTCTAAAATTCAAATCTGACTGTGTCACAATTCAACTGAAAAACTTCCAATGGTTCCCGGTTGTGGAAAAAATAATGTCCAAAATTCCTACAAAGCAGTTAAGACATTCCCTCCCTAACTCATCCTCTCGTTACTATTCCATTGGCCTCAATTCTTTGGTCCAACGACATTGACTACCGCAAACAACTGGAAACAGCATGCTGCTTTCTCATAGCGCTGCCCTGAATGTCCTTTCCTCCCAGTCTCCCAATTAATGCTTCCATGTCCTGCCCAAGAATTTGCTCTGCAAAGTTGCCTCCAATCCCCAACTCTCACTCCAAGTGCACATGCACACACCCACACCCAGGTATGGTAACATGCTCCCTTTTAAGCTGCTTTACAAACATTCTACCTGCTATTATAGCAACTCCGATATGTGCTATATACTTCTTTGCCAGACAAGCTTCCCAACTAGACCATAAGCCCCTTAAGGGCAGGGATCACACTGGTACATTATAGACATCCATGCAGTGAATGTCAGATGAATAAACTTATTCCAATAAAGAGATGGCCTGTTCCAACAAGTAGATGACTATACATCAAGGATTGCTTTGCAAAAGCTTGGAGATAGTTCAGAGACTTTGCTCTCTTACACAAAATGAAGTTGCCCCAGCAAATGTTCATACCATAGTTTTCATACCGAAAACGATAGCATCAGTAATCCTGAACAGAGTGAGTCCTCTGAAGAAGGAACTGTAACTGGAGTATCTCCCCATGAAGCCCTCAGAGCCACCTGGCAGGTCGATCAAGACCACCACAGGCAGAACTGAAGGCAGAAGTAAGGAGCCCAACACATACACCACTGGCAGCAGGAATGCCTTAGGTATCACCTGCTCCTGAAAGCTGCAAGCCCTGGGGATAAGGGATTGCTACAGGCAGTCAGGAGTAACTATAACCAATTAAAGAGAGATAAAGGGAGATTTGAGTGTTGATCAGTGGCCTCCCACCCTCTCTGAGCAAATTCCCCACGAGAAAGAAAAATTTACTACGCTCTTATAACAGATGCATATTTACTTATTTAAAAACTTGCATATGAGTTATCAATGCATTGTTAACTAGGTGTGTTGCATGGATGCAAGTTCCTAGGAATATGAGCTGAATGTCATCTGTTGAACAAATTAATCAATGAAGTCAGGTCCTGCATCCCCAAAGAATGGTCTTGGCCTGTGCCCTATCTGGAGGCCACTGATCTAGAGAATAATCTTTCTCACCCCCTAAAAGGGGGTGCATGATGTGCATGATCAAACATGAGGGTGGGCCTGGCTACCAAGACCCCAAAACCACAGAGTCCTTGGATTGAAGGCATGAACATGCTAGCACATGCTCCTGACAGCTTCACGAAAGCACCTGCTGTGCCCCTTTTGGGAACAGAGCTTGCCAAAGTTGTGCGTTCTGTGGTCCAACACCTCTAACCATCAGAGAATTCTTCCTCTGTGGCTCAGATTCCTCCGGCTTTCCCGCCAGTGTATCATCATCCTCCTTTGCATGGCTGCACTTTCGATACCTGAGGATAATTATCCTGTCTCTAGTAAGCGCCATCTTCCCCAGGGAATCTACATGAGCGAGTGGGGCCTCTCCATCTCCAGTGACAACAACGTGCCTGCCTCAAACAGCCATTCCATTGCATTGACACGGTCCCAGGCTGGCTACTGCCTATAATTGTTATAGGAAATCATTGGTTTGTAAACAAACCAAAAAAAAGTCTTTCTAGTTCATCCTCAACTAGATCAAACCAAGTGGAATGTGTATGTGCTTGACACAGATTCAACAAAAACTGTCCCACAATAAAACTGACGCTTTTCCCATTAAAAGAAAGAAGGTGTTTCCAACAGTGGCCAGTGTGGTCCTATTGGACCTGACTTCATTGATTAATTTATTCAACAGATATTCTTGAGCTCATATTCCTGGGAACCTGCATCCATCCACCACACATTAGGGAGCACATGCACACACATATATGAATACAGAATACAGACACATATGTACACATACAAAACCTGCATATACACACAATGTGATTAAGGCAACAAACATTTATTGAGTACCTGCTTTTTGTCAGAGACATGACATTTAGCAAACAAGCCTGTAAGTGCATTAACTAAAGGAAACAGAGTCCTCCACCCTTGGTTTCACGTCTTACAGTTCCCAAAGAGAATACCTCCTCACATACTCCTGCCACAGGAATCAGGAAGCCCAGTTGAGCAATCGCAACTTGCATTAAGGATAGAAAAGCCAAAGGGAGCCAAGAGACACATTAAAATGTAGCCACTGGTTATATATTCTACACGAGGAAAAAATAGCCCCAATCTGTGTTAACACAAGGCTGAAAACTCAACATCAGGAAGAGCAAATAGCAAAGTTTCCACAGCAACTAAAACCCAACCATCCTCTGCCCACGTGGCAATGACCACATGATGGTGTGAGGTGGTCACGCCCACTTCCCAGCACATGTGTGTGGTCCGAGGCCTGGCTGCACAATGAGACCACAGACGAGTTGGTGACTCTCATTCCATTTCAGTGCTTGGACTCAAAATGATGTCTGTGGGCTTTGCTCTTAAAAGTAAACTATTTTAAACCACAAAATGATGAGACGGGTTCCTTTTTTTTTTTTTTTTTCTCTGCTGCTGTGTCAGGTAAATGACCGTCAATGGGGAGATGGCTGACGGCCAAGACTAGCCTCATCCCCTTTAGGGTGCAGGAGTGAATTTGCTTGGCAGGTTTCCAGTCTATGCCAATGTGAGAGCAAGATCTTCCAGCCCTGCCTAAGCCCTTTCCCTGGGAGACTTCTGCCCAACAGTGCCAAAAACATGAGATACCCAGAGCAACCTGGCATAGTAAGAAACATTTTCACACAGGGAATATGCTTCCAAGGCCTGTCTCCAGGAGCAGCTACTCAATACTGCTTCATGTCATGCCCTTATCTTCTAGAAAAAAAAAGAAAAGAAAAAAAAATACTGCTAGCCCTTTTAGCGAAATCTTCATTTCTGTTGGCGTGTCTGACTCTGGCTACCATGATAGGCTTGTTAGGCAAGTCTAATCCAATCCCCTTTTCATCTTCTCCATTGTATTCCAGAACTTCCATTTTTTTTTTTTTTTCTGGAGACGGAGTCTCACTCTGTGGCCCAGGCTGGAGTGCAGTAGTGTGATCTCGGCTTACTGCAACCTCTGCCTCCTGGGTTCAAGTGATTCTCCTGCCTCAGCCTCCCAAGTAGCTGGGATTGCAGGTGCCTGCCACTACACCCAGCTAATTTTTGTATTTTTAGTAGAGATGGGGTTTCACCAGTTGGCCAGGATGGTTTCGATGTCCTGACCTCGTGATCTGCCTGCCTCGGCCTCCCAAAGTGCTGGGATTACAGGCATGAGCCACTGCTCCCAGCCCCCATCTTTTTATTGCAGAGAAATTCAGGATTTCCAGGAAGCTCCTTGGAAATTCAGAGATGCTAAAAACCTAGTTGGATATGGGGGAAGATGGGACATCACAGGTTGATAAAATGAGGCACTGACAAAAGAGCCAGAGATAGGGCTAACCATGAATCTTTCACAGTGCAAGCTCCCCAGGAGCAAAATGACTGGAGTATGAGTCACCTGCTTACATCAAATCTCTTCCCACATCAAGCCCTCCCACATTGTTTAAGATTAATCACAAGCAGTTAATTCTAAATAACTCAGTGGTATGTGTACTGCTAGCACCATGTTAGAGAATCCCTTATGAATTTTACCTTGTCACAAGGGTTAATTCCTGCAAAGCATCATTCAGAACTGTTAGGATCAACCCACCCATCTTCTTCACCCACATGGCCCATTGCAAAGGTCAGATTACTTTAAATAGAATGAGGACTAATGAGAAAGTGGCTGGGGCTGATATAAAGAAGAGCTCCCTGATACTCAGCGTTGACCAGAGATACATTAGGCTGCCTTGAAAAGCACCAAGTTCCCATTATTGCAGATGGCTAGGAGTTTTTTTTTTTGGGGGGGGGTGGGGCATGGGGAGGCTCATTTTATATACTGCAGAGGAGGATGAGAAATGAGTAGTTAGATCCAATGACTTTTGAAGTCCCCTTTAAACTTATTATCCCATGATTGGTTTTTTTCTTTTTTTTCTGAGATGGGTCTCACTCTGTTGCCCAGGCTAGAGTACAGTGGTGTAACCTCAGCTCACTGCAGCCTTAATCCCCTGGGTTCAAGTGATTCTCCCACCTCAGCTTCCCAAGTAGGTGGCACCACAGGCATGCACCACCTTGCCTGGCTAATTTTTAAAATTATTTGTACAGATGATGTCTCACTATGTTGCCCAGGCAGGCCTTGAACTCCTGGGCTCAAGCAATCCTCCATCATCAGCCTCCCAAAGTACTGGGATTGCAGGCGCGAGCCACAGCACCCAGACTCCCATGATACTTTATAATGTACCTTGGTTTCCAGTACATTAGCTGGGGCAAAGTCATAGCTGGAAAGTAATGTATTATAATAAATGTCTTAGCATCCTCTAACAGGGTCACATGATCCACACTTCATCCTTCACAGACTTCTCCTGCAACACCAGAATGTCCCCAAATTTCAGTGTGTTTCCTTAAAACTAAGCCGTGAGTCAAAGCACATCATGTGATTGTACGACACCTCTGCCCAAACTCCAGCCTTGTCTCTTCTGGCCCAGACAGAGTAAATATACTGTGGGAGGATTTGTCTTTCAAGGATTCCACAGGTCAGAGCTCAGCACCCTCCAAGCCCACTCTTTCCCATTCTCTTAACTCTCAAGGCTAACCATGCAAGATACAGGGCCCCGTCTGGAAAGAAAAGAAGCCTGAGAGAATGAGGAGGAAGGAAGAAACTGAGTGTCTGGAAACCTCCCAGCCTGTCCAGCCCTTTCCCCATGATGTAGATCGCAAAGAAGTGGTCTCAGCTTTGCTTTCCAGCGTATCCCTCCTCGCAAGTGGGTACTCCTTTCTATTTGAAAGCAATCTGTTAAGTAAATAAGCTGTACACACTCTCACTGTACTTTTTCTATTCTCCAGGAGCTGCAAGCAACACATTTCCAATCATACCTGGAGGAGAGATTGCAGAATTGCCTGAAATGTACTGCTTGCTAGAGTGGAGACACCAGTCCTACATTACCAACAACCGACCACAGGACTGTTGGGACTCCGTCTTCTAAGGACTTCACACGGGCAAACAGAACAAGCTCAGGAGAACCAAACTGGCAGATCAGAGGCAAAAGTGTCAGGCGAGGATCGGATGAATAGCATCTCATCAAGAAACTTAAAGGAAAACTCCCCAGAGTCATTTTCTTAGCTACAAAGACACCGTACTTAAATAAGACTCTCAGTAAAACCAAAAGGATCCTACATGCATTTCACAGCCAGAAAACTTGAGCCGGGAGCTTTACATTGCCTACAGTTCTTGTCCCTCCCTCTCTTTCATCTTTACCTTCTTTATGCCCTTGCATACCTTTGCATGGTGCACTGTTTTTCCCCCAAAGAGCCAAAGAGTTCACAATTTCTAGGACTAGATGCAAAGTAAGTTTTGTCATAGAGTGCAACTGGGTAGTTTCTCTGGATGACTATGAGGTCAGCTTGCTTTTAAAAGCTACTGGTACCAGTTCCAGGATTTGAAAAAAACTTTGGAAAATATATTATTTAGGAACATTGTGGCCACAGTCAAGGTTTGAGAGCAGATATAGACGATGACACATTTAAAGGGAGTCCCGTATTGTTTTTAAATAGGCCACTCAAAGACATCAATTTCTGGAGAACAACAGCCATAATGACAACCCACTGGCAATGTCAGTTCCCAAACAGACCAGGGAGACAGGCCTGCAGAGCCATACTTTGTCCTTCTCCTCTGCCAGCCACAGCCTGATACCTGCAACACAGTTCCAGCGTACTCCCAACTCCCCCTTACCTTGTGAGCCACAGCAAACTAAACCTCCCAACTTCAGCGGGGAAAAAACCCTCAGGAGGATGACTAGAGTGATCCCTCTGTCTAAATACCACCTTGTTCCTCTAAATCTATAGCAAATATTTCCAAACATTTCCTCCCTTTACCCAGTGGATATCCTAGACATCTCCTCTTCCCACCACACCTTCCCAAATGACATTCCTATATTCCCTGCACCTTCCGGTACTCCCTAGCTCTGATTCGTCCACCTATGGTGGTTATGAAGTAGAAAATGTGTCTGTGATGAATGGTCACTGGTTAGAGGAAACAAAGAAAATCACACATACACCCAGAGCAACATTGCTGTCACCGGACAGCAACAAGTTGTGTTAACAGAGGGGGATCCACAGAGGTGGGACCTGGTGCTTATGATATTTGGGAGTCCTTAAGAAAAAGAAATTGCAAATACGAAATTAGGTGTGGGGACTTAGAAGGGACCCGTGCAACTGACAATGTATGAAAGTCTTAGTTTCGTGGTAAATCCGCCTCTGTAATCATCTCCCCCTCTCACACACACAAAGGAAAAGACAAGAAGAAACAGAGAAAATTGTTTTTTTTTTTACGTGCGGAGAGAAGTTGAAGGCAGGAAAGCTAGGAGGAGTTTGACAGAGGAATCCAGGAGCTCCAACTCTCACCACCAACCCTGAGTGAGGTAATGGGCATTGCCTGGTACCTGGGAAACCAAAGGTAAGTCTGAAGAGGTCATCCTGTCCAGCGAAGCTCCGCTGTGGTGTACCTGTGCTCCAACTACCTCCGGACCCTTGGGTCCAATTCCAGTCACTTCACTAAAACCAGAGTTTTGAGGCTGGGAATTGAATACTATACTCATATTCATTCATTTTCATTTTGTTTCCTATTCTCCCTCTCTCTCTCTCTCTGGCTAGAAGGAACAAGTCCCCTGGGACGGGCCAAGCTGACAGCCTCCTGCACCAGGAACTTGACATTTTGCTTATCATCCGCATCCAGGGAGGCAATGCTCCATCTCACGACAGAAACACATGCCATTTGTGTTTATGAAGGGAGCCCATGAGCAGAGGTAAAATGCCACATTAAGGGCCTGGGCTCTCAGGTCCTAGAGATGGCTGCCCAACAGGCAGCACCCACGCTTGCCCTCATACCCTTGTACCCACGACAAGTTCAGGGTCTGGGTCTCCTCATCTATTCAGTGGGATGTTAAGGCCTGCCCTACCCGCCTCACTGGGTGGCTGCTGAGGCCAGAACACCACACGTTTCCTGGCAGAGCCCTGAATCCCATCCCGCACGCATAACCATTGTCAGCAGCCCCATGCTCTTGGGCAGGAGCAAATGGCAATGAAATTGGATTCTGTACACTTCCAAAATTCCCCTCCTTTTATCTCTACCACCTTTCAGACTGGGATAAGGGAAACTGGTGGAGGTAGGGGTCGCTCAAAAGGAAGCATCAAATCTCCTGTGAAACCAAATTGATGTGCAGTTTGTTCTTACACAGGCCAGGAGACCAATGGCCCAGAGTCAGAACTTGCGCTTTCCTGGAGTCTAGGCAGATAACTTCATGTTTTATCTCACTGAATCCTCTCAACAACTCCATGATGTATGATTTTTTATGATTCCTATTTCACTGAGAGTCAAGATAGCATGGTGGTTGACAGTGTAGGCTCTGAAGCCAGACTGTCTAGACACAAATTGCAGCTCTGCCTCTTAATACCTGCATGATCTTGGGCAAGTTACTTAACTTCCTGCCCCTGAGTTTCCTTATCCAAAAAAATGAGAATAATAGCATGTCAAGAGTGGTTGCGAGGGTTTCAAGAGCTAGTGCATGAAAAGCACCTAAGACAGTGTGAGCCTGGAGCCAGTGCTCTGTGATTATTAGCTATTATTGTTACTAAAGAAGATACTGAAGCTTCAAAAACCTTCTCCAGAGCCATACAACATGTAAGTAGACAAGCCCAAATTTAAGTCCGGATCATTTTCCCTCCAGCAGCCGTACACTTATCCACTATGCTAAACGGAGTTCAAGTTCCCAATTTCTCGATTCCTCAGTTTCCTCATCTGTAAAATGGAGCTAATGATATTAACTTCATAGGGGTTTCGTGAGAAACAGATGAGCCAATGAATATAAAAAGCGCCTAGAATGTCAGGCGCAGGGTGGTATTTAATAAGAGCAATGGTAATAATATCATTATTATTTTGTGTAAGGAAGGGCACTCGATCTTTGGAGCCCTGCTCTAAAGCCTCCCTTACTCCAGCTCTGCCTCTGGGGCCTCACTGTGATGGACCCACACTGTGGAGCCAGTGACTGCAAGTAAAGGGGGTGACATTAGTCCCATCCCCCAAGTGCAGCCTGCAACCCACACCCCACCTCATCTGCTCTGTGAAGGAGAAAGAGGACCCAGCTGAAGGACAGCTGCCCCAGAAACTGGAAACCATCTTTCTGGAGCAGCCTGCAAAGGGAGATAGGGGTCTTGAAAATAATTAGCCCCCAGCACTGGGCCTGTGGTATCTCATTACCAAATGCAAATGCAAGTTCACGTGCTATGCTGAGGCTCCTGGCAAAACGCCTGCCTGACCCTCAGCCTTGCTGAATTTGGACCAAAGCATTATCCACTGCCCACCCTCTTTGCAGCCTGCAGCTGGTGTGCAGTTTCTGCAAAAGGGGAAGGCTGCTTTCACCTCATTGAAGGGGGAATATGGAAGAAGGGTCTTATTTCATTAAAGGAGGCAGAGATGTTAGGGGAGGGGGGAGATTTTTAAAAATTGCTTTTCCCTCAGCAGTTAAAAGAGGGATAATTGAAGCAAGTGGCAGGCGGCTGCTCTGCCATTTAGCATACAGTATACCCAGGAAATCTCACTTGGTAATCAGGAGGAAAGGAGGAAAAAGGAGCAATCAGACCCCTATTCAGGCTCCGTTTAGTGACAGCCCCTGCTGGCTGGCTGGTGGAGAGTCAGGCTGGTCCCATGGAAAGCCTGAATGCTGGGTGGGGAATCAAGTCTCAGAAGCAGCAGTCCCTCCTTTGTGTACATTTTAAGGCCTTGCTTCTGTTCTCTCCTCCCCAAACCAGGGAAGACTTAGAAAGGAGTAATCCTTTACTCTCCGATTATGCACCACTTCCCTGCAGGACACCACCCCTTCTCAAAGCCATTCAGAGTTGGCACAGATTAGGAACAATGCCATGTTATAATTCAAGCAGCATGTGCACTGTGGAGAGGGAGAGGAAATGACTGGGTTCTTACACAAGTGCCCAAAACAGGAGGATCCAACTGAGGCAACCACTGGTCCCTTCACTACAGTATCTGATGTCTCTGGACCTCAGTAAATGCTCAGGGATAAGCAGCCTCCTCTTGGTATATGCCATTCCATCCTAGTTCTGGCTTTGAGAGATGGGGCAAGAGTCATAAATTCTCAATAAAAAAAAAAAAAGTAATTGAAATTCACTTTCAGGAAGGCATGCAAAGGCCACACAGTCGTGTTGAGCCATCAATCAAACTGACCTGAGTAGGATCTGAGCTTCAGATAATGTGGCGGGGGGCGGGGGATAGTCACTACTGAGGACCACACAACAGTGTGCTTATAACAAGGCTGTGGTCCCTATCACCAACACCCACCACGACACTTCACTAGAGGATTCCAACACTTGAAAACATAACAGCTAAGTCTCGAGACAAACCGTTTCTGGTCTGGGCACCCACTCAAGTCTGCAGGAGAAGACAGAAGACAAGTAATCAACTTTTTCTTTGTCGGTAGACTAGAACGTTTTCCCTCTACTGAATCAATGTAAAATGTGATGGCATGAGTGATATGTGACATAGGTAGATTTGGGAGTGGAGATCCACCCATGAAAGCTTCTCCATTGTTCCCTGGCTCCACCCAATCTGCCACAGGCTGACTTCATGCTAAATGAACTCTTCAGAGACACTGGTCCTGAAATTTATACACCTTAGCACCGAATCAATTCTTCACAACCATAAGATTGTTGAGTAATTCAATACATGCACATTCATAACCAAGAATGTTTTAAAAATAAACAAGTTTAAACTCATTTCAAGGTGCTGACGAACTCTCAATGAGCCGCGAGGGGACCACTCTCTAGAGGGAGTGAGGATACCTCTTCATTAGCCACTGAGCTTCAAGGCTGCCCGTAACAGGACAGGCTGAGCTAAACAAAAAGCCAGATGAAAATGCCACACCATAGCTCCACTATATTCCAAACAAGATATACATAATTTTAAAATCACCACCAAAAAGGCAAGAC
This sequence comes from Hylobates moloch, assembly GCF_009828535.3. Taxonomy (NCBI): domain Eukaryota; kingdom Metazoa; phylum Chordata; class Mammalia; order Primates; family Hylobatidae; genus Hylobates; species Hylobates moloch. Next base: position 27,127,700 of record NW_026652291.1, read on the forward strand.
TAAGTGTCAACATGAACAAGTCTAGTTGACCACCAAAGCATTCTATTTATAGACATAACACCCAGATGTAAAAATCTAGGGCCTCTTCTCTGTTCATCATTCTCCACAATGTTCAATGTGACTATTATTTGGAATAAAGTTTTCCCAAGTAAGCTGTGTGGAATTCAGTCTGCAGCCAGAGCTAATAGTCTTTCACCAAATGAAAGAGAAGATACTGTGTCTATTACCTCATACCCATAGGTCCAAACTCTCCCAAAGCAACTACCTCCTGTGTCTTCCGGGTCTTACCTAGGGAATATACCCAATGGGGAATCAAAATAGCCCAAAGCACATAAAAGAGATGGGCCGCACATTCTTCCTGGGGTGCAGCATGATGACATTTTGGAGCCAACAAGGCACGGAGAGCCAGACAAGCCAAGCAAACAGCAACACTGCAGGTGGGCTAGGAGCTAATGGACCACAGAAGGCGCCTCCAACGAGCTGACCACATCCATCTGAAGCTGCAGAGGCCCTCGCAGCTCTCCCTGCTCTTTGAACTGCTAAAGCATGAAGTACAAAATGGGCCTTCCATGCCAGGTGCAAGCCCTCACACCATCAAATAGCAGGGCCTAGCCTGCAAATTGAGACAAGAGGTGCTTTGTGTACATTCTGCCTGCTGGGTATAAGCCCCCTGGTTTCAGTACTGTGACATGGACAGTTTAGCAGAGGTTGGGTGGGGAGAATGGATGCATTTCTCTCTACCCACTTCACCACATTATCTTTGGAAAAATGGGCAGACATTATCTTGTTTTGTGTAGATCTATTTGACACTTAGCAGCTGCTGTGACTTCCTTTCCCTTCACATTTTACAGGTGACTCTTTCCGCTTACTTTCTAAAAATTAACTATGTATGGAGGCAACGGTTATTTTCTAATAGTCTGTGATGCATTTTTGTGATTGATTAGATATGATGACAATTACCAGGATCAACAGGCTCCAAGTAATCAACAGTACATTCTGTTACCTCCCGCAACGTCCACTCTCACCTCAACCTTTGCACTGCTCTGTTCCAAGCCAGCCAAGTGTTACTGTTACGGCAGTTTATTTACTCTATTTATGTATGGGGAGAATAAATGAGTTAGGCTGTGTGTTTGCCTTCTACAGATAGGGTTATCAGTCCATAGCCAGGAGATGATCTGAACCTTGTAGGAAAAAAAAAAAACAATTATTAAAATACACACATTGCATTTAGCTATTAAAAAACCAACGGCACACAATCTGCTCTGAAGAAATTCCACTGGGAACTGGAACACACACAAAATATAAAAAGAAAAAGAAGAGAAAAGCAAATTGTATACATATACAGTATAGAGATTTTTTTTTTCCTGCAGAAAAGTGCTGATCCAAACCTGCCCCAAGAAAATGAGTTCTTTTTAAACACAAAAATGCAATCAGGGATAATCAGCAAGCTAACAACACGCTTGCAAACACCCTGGTCCCTAGAAAGGAAGAATGCCAGCTTTCAATACAAGTTTTGAGAACAGAACAGATCCTTTGGGCGAATGAGAAAACAAGTGATCATGTCAGCGTCTTCAGGCAGAACTTTCTCCAAAGCCAAGAAGCTCTGGAACAGCAGTCAGCTCCAGAAGGCACCTGCTTGTGAGAAGCACTTCAATAACCACATTCCCAAAATGGTTTGTAGACTGGGGTTGCCTCTTTCCCACCCCTTCTCCCAGTGGGTTCAGTGGAGGAAAAACAGAAGCCAAATAAGGACAATATACATGCCTGGCATCTCCAGCTCTGATAGCCCACCCACAGGAAGGGAGAAAGATGTGATGCCCAACCCATTAGAAGAAAGGAGTGGAGACCCAGGCAGCTCCTGCAATAGCCCATTCATGACAAGACCTCTGATGTGTTCTAGTCTCAAGCAGGTACCACCTGGGAGATAAATTTTGTTTTAATTTTTTTTAATATTCTTAAATAGCCACTGATAGCTAAAGTTCACATCAAGCACAACCTGCTTTAGGGGTTGGGATGTTCTGGAAACACTTAAGGAATACCTGCAGTCTTTAATTACACATCCCAAGGTAGCAGGGCCTTACCTGAATCAAGAGATCTTGGGAGTCAGTGGCAAGGCGCTCACCTGGCCATACCCACCTGGCACCACCCACCTGGTACCAGCCATCTGGCCTCCCTTGATCTTGTACTAGATAGTTCTTAACCCTGATTGTGCATTGGAATTATGTAGAGAGCTTTAAAAATGTACAAATGCTTGGATCCCACGCCAAGAGATTCTGATTTAATTAGCCTGGGGTGTGGTCTGGAGTTTAAATTCCCCCAAGACAATCCTAACATGCAGCTAAGTTGAGAACTGCTGTTCTGCCCTGTACCTTACACCACCTCCACGGAGAGACCAGTAGGGGATGGCAACGTAAAACCTGTCTAAGAGAATCCAGGGCTTAACCCAAAAAGGATAGGAGGAAATGTGACCTCCTTGCCTCCTGTCACCCTAACCTCTCAACATACATACCTGTACGGTCGGTTCTCAGCTTCTCACTTCAGCAGTTCCTACTACCCAAATCTAAGCTGTGAGTAAGTCCAGGAATTTGGATTTTAAGTATTTGTCAAATTAAAGTTTGAGCCACCTCTCTTAGATCTAATCCCAAACAGTCAGGATTTGGTGAGCAAGGGAGGGCAGCCTAAGCCTTTGTGCCTCCCTTCTTCTCCCTGGGAAGTCATGGTTGAACCAGGGAGGTTCTCCAGGCTATGCTGTATACTCTCAGCTCCCTTGAAGGTTTGGCTGAACAAGGCTGCAGTCAATCTCTGTGCCTCTTTGCAAAGTTCTCAGTACATGGAGAGGATGGGAAAGGGAACCACATCTAAACAGGTATCTCATGTGAGAAATCCTCATTGCCAAAACAAAGAGGCAAGAAGGGCCTGGCCCAGATGCCTCATCTACCTTCCAGACACCTCCCAGAGGGTTGGGAGGGGGGACGGGCCTCAGAAGAAGAACTGGGTTCATTTTTCTTTACACAGGCATTCTTTATGTGAGGGATGATTAAGAGGAAGTGATGGGGAGTTTCCCAACTATCCCTAAGGGTCCAAACCTCAAGGGGTCAGGAGGGACACAGGTAGAAATTTGACAATTTCTTTCTTTTTTTTTTTTTTTTTTTTGAGACAGTCTCGCTCTGTCGCCCAGGCTGGAGTGCAGTGGTACAATCTCAGCTCACTGCAACCTCCACCTCCCAGGTTAGAGCGATTATCCTGCCTCAGCCTTCCGAGTAGCTGTGACTACAGGTATGCACCACCATGCCCAGCTAATTTTTGTATTTTTAGTAGAGACAGGGTATCATGTTGGCCAGGCTGGTCTCCGACTCCTGACCTCAAGTGATCTGCCCACTTCGGCCTCCCAAAGTGCTAGGATTACAGGTGTGAGCCACCTTGCCTAGCTGAAATTTGCCAATTTCTATCTTATTTCTTGCCCTGGGTTGACCGTGATAAACGGTGCTGCAGTGAGAGGGGCCAAGCTGGGGCAGACCCTGCAGCCTACTTCATCTAACCCTCTGAGTAGGGTACAGAGCCCAGGGTTCAGGGGCCAGGATTCTCCTCCTGCTGAGATCTGACAGATTCTCCATTGAGAGTAGGCAAAGGATTTCCACTGCCTCCTCAGGGCAAGGGGCCCAGTGATCTAACATGCAGCTAACGATGTGCATCCATATAGAACTGGTTTCTATCAGGACCCCCAGCCTCAGCCATCCTGTGGGTGGGTCTCTAGCAAGAGAGGGAGAGGGTCTTACCTTCTGAGCAGAGCTTGCCACCATAGCCAGTGGTAGAACAGTCACAGGTGGGATGGCCGTCCAGGAGAAAGCAGATCCCACCATTTTCACAGGGACCCTCACCACAGGGTCCCTCGGCATCCAACTGGACACCCTGGCTCCCCAGAAGCCGAGGCTCCGAGTTTCCATACTTGAGATCCAGAATTAATCCCTTGAAGCCGGGCATGGCCTGTACTCCATCAAGGGTCAGGGCAGAAGGTCGTATGTCAGCAGGGACTCCACCGAGGAACAAGTCACTGACCACATCCATGTAGGGCCGCTGGGGCTGCAGCTCCCCAGACTGGCCCTCGCCATCAAGCATCAGCACCGTGCGCAGGCGGTCACGGCTAACCATGAGGAAGTGCCAGCTGCTGTCATTCACCTGCTTGTTGGACAGCACGGCAGTCTCGGCACAGTCCATGCTGAAGCGGAGCTGAACGCGGCCATCCACCAGGGAGAGGCATAGGAAGTCGCAGACGCCGCCATCGTCCAGGTAGAGGAGCAGCCCTGCGGAGACGTTGGTCTTGAACTGGAAACTCAGGTCACTGCGTGTGCTGGCATCCCAGCGGAGGTAGCGGGCCCACTGGTTGGGGAGGCCCATGAACTCAAGGCCCAGGCAGAGCCCCAGCAGGGACCCCAGCAGGATGCTGACCTTCAGGGTGAAGAAAACTGAATGGAGTGTGGAGCTCATTGTTGCTGCTGGGACAGAGCCCGGAGGAGCAGACAGGCCAGGGAACAGCCCAGAGAGGATCTCTCCCTTTGGCAATAGAAGTGGGAGAGGAAGACAAGACAGAGATGGGAAGACAGAAAGCACACAGCAGGAAGGCAGCACACACACAGATCCTGAGATGGTGGAGAGGGAGGAAAGCGTACAAGAGAGTCCCAGAGGGACACACAAGCAAGAAATTGAATAAAGAGGCAGTAGAAAAAGACAGGACCAGCAGAAGAGGAGGAAAATCACGTGGGGAAGTGAGGGACTGGAGTAAAGAGTAAAGCGTCTTTCTCCAAGAAAAGATCTCAGCTATCCATGTGGATCCGGAGGCCTTGACTCAAGGAGGAGAAGGTACAGGAGAGTAGGAAGAAGACTTCAGTGATGCACTCCTCCCAGCAGACCCCCAAATGCCCCAGCCAGGGAGGCCAGGGACAGGGAGGGCCAGGGTGCTGTGATGGAGGAGGAGTGAGTGGTGAGGTGAGCCAGATGACAGGTAGAAACAGGCCAAGGACCAGTCCTAAAGTTCTACCTCCTAGCAGCGGCAGGCTGTGGGGAGGGGGGCAGCTAGAAGCCCAGTGCTCAGACAGAGCAGGGCCCAGGGCAGAGCGCAAGCAGACTCAGGCTTCATGGTGCGGCCAGAAGCAGTGCTGCCCATAACTTGCCTCCCAGGACTCCAGAGAAAAGACCTGTGGGAAGAAGGGGAGGGAGAAGGAGAGCAAGATTAGGGCCATATATCAGGAAAACATTGCATCCTATCTCACAAGTATTGATGGAATGCTGACTTCGAGCCAAGCTATTCTAGTGATTGCTACAGTGCTTAGTGCTTCAAACAGGAGGGAGGCCCTGGGTTCTTCCAGAACCACTACAAGACCGGAGCCCAGGTCCTAATGATGCACTCAGGTTTTCCATATGTAAAAATAATAAAAATCCCCAAAGCCACATCAGCACATTATTACAATATTCACATCGCAAGGTCACATTGCCAAAATGTATTTTTAAGATAAGTGCTAACATGGGCCGGGCGCGGTGGCTCACGCTTGTAATCCCAGCACTTTGGGAGGCCGAGGCGGGCGGATCACGAGGTCAGGAGATCGAGACCACGGTGAAACCCCGTCTCTACTAAAAATACAAAAAATTAGCCGGGCGTGGTGGCGGGCGCCTGTAGTCCCAGCTACTCGGAGAGGCTGAGGCAGGAGAATGGCGTGAACCCGGGAGGCGGAGCTTGCAGTGAGCCGAGATTGCGCCACTGCACTCCAGCCTGGGCGACAGAGCGAGACTCCGTCTCAAAAAAAAAAAAAAAAAAAAAAAAAAAAAAAGATAAGTGCTAACATTTTATATATTCAAATACCCACACCTAATTTTTACTTATTTACCTATTAAAAGCATGCAAATGACATTAACTTTTTTCTAGATGTTTCCTTTTCAATTTGACAACTCACTGTAGGAAGCCTAAGGCAAATTGCCACCCCTAAATCTGTGAAAGGAATGTTTATAAAAATCGGTGAAAATAAACTAGAAGGTGAGTAATGAGTAAAACAATCCTCCTCTCTTACTGAATATTGAGAGAGGAGGATTATTTTACTCCATCTAAAAAAAAAAAAAAAAGGCTGAGTTTGAATCCTAGCTCCTGTATGTGGCACTTTGAGAAAATTTCTTAACCTATTTGAGCTTCTATTTCCTCATTTGTAAAGTAGAGAAAATAATAGCCTCTTCCCAAGATTGAAGAGAGGAATCAATGAAATCAGATACAGGAAGATCCTAGCATAAGGCTTTTTTTTTTTTTTTTTTTTTTTTGGAGACAGAGTCTCGCTCTTTTGCCCAGGCTAGAATGCAGTGGCGCAAGCTCGGCTCACTGCAACCTCCACCTCTTGGGTTCAAGCAATTCTCCTGCCTCAGCCTCCCAAGTAGCTGGGATTACAGGCATGCACCACCATGCACAGCTAATTTTTGTATTTTTAGTAGAGATGGAGTTTCATCATGTTGCCCAGGCTGGTCTTGAACTTCTGATCTGCCCACCTAGGCCTCCCAAAGTGCTGGGATTACAGGCATGAGCCACTGCTGCCGGCCACATGAGGCTTTATACATAGTAGGTGACCAACAAATCCTAGGTTTCTTCCTTTATTTCTGAAGTGGGAAGGGACAGGAGGAGGGGTTATTTGTGTATGTCTGTGTATGTGTGGATGTATGTATGGCTATAGAGTGAGCAAAGTGTAAAAACAAAAGTACTAAAAAAGATTATGAAAACTGCAGAATGGATGACAACTGAATAGTTAAGAAATTCCTAGAGGCCGGGCGCGGTGGCTCACGCTTGTAATCCCAGCACTTTGGGAGGCCGAGGCGGGCGGATCACGAGGTCAGGAGATCGAGACCACGGTGAAACCCCGTCTCTACTAAAAAAAAAATACAAAAAATTAGCCGGGCGTGGTGGCGGGCGCCTGTAGTCCCAGCTACTCGGAGAGGCTGAGGCAGGAGAATGGCGTGAACCCGGGAGGCGGAGCCTGCAGTGAGCCGAGACTGCGCCACAGCACTCCAGCCTGGGCGACAGAGCAAGACTCCGTCTCAAGAAAAAAAAAAAAAAAAAGAAATTCCTAGAGTGATACTGGATAGTTCCGAATGACCTAGAGTATATTACATACATTTTATGATGATGTAGAAACATTTAGAAACGCACCCGCACGCAGTCTAGTTTCAGAGGGCAGACTCTGGCCCGCCTGAGTTCTCTGTTCAGATCAAACAGTAAGTGTGATTTCTAGGAGCTGTGCAAGTTGCTGCTTATTACCTGGCACATTTGATAATTCACCATGGTCTCCATCAGAACATTACTATCCACTATTTTAATGATAACCACATCAGCAAAGCTAGTTACTACCCCTTCTTTGAAGAGGAAGCTGCTGTTCCTTAACCAGGAACAAACACCTATTCCCAATGAACAAACAAACCCAACGAACAAGAGGCTGATTAAATCCATTATAAGGAAAGCTTTTGTTCTATAAAAGTCTTTGTCCAAGCAATGTTCCCTAAAGTGTGGCACAGGTGCTGTGCCAAACTTCCATAGACTCCGATAAGGAAGGTACCAGGTTCAAGAGGCAGAAGAATCCCAGAGCCGGCAAATGAGAAATGGGGTTGAATTGGGAGCTTACATCCAGAGGAGAGAGTCCAGCGGTGGTGAGCTCGGTAGGGGAGCTGCAACTGCTTGCAAAAGGCATGCAGTTTACACAGCATATTTACTTAGCACCCTCCCCATAACAGTCCCTATCTGGCAACCTTCATTTACCCTAAAACAAAGGGCCTTGATCTCCTGTATAGCCCATGTTCCATGGGACTGGCCGGGGGCTCATATGTTCCTCATAGAGAAGGAACGAATCTCCTGGTTGGCCACTCCCAGGTTCCCTAGTTTAGGACACACATTCAAGTGCATCTGCCATGCAGGGTCATTCTCAGGGTATGCTCAAATTATTGTTATCAAGTGCTTTTACCATACACACAGGTACCCCCAGTGGTTCAAGGGATGCTCAGCTGAGACATGGACACAGGAGTATGCTGGTGCCAACTCATACAGGCTTGTGAGAGCCAACTGCTAAAATTTCAAAAACTTTGACAGGTTGGCACAACTTTGGTAGCATGTAATAAACAGGCAAGGAGTCTTTATACCCCAGAAAAAAGGCAAACACCACAAAGAGTGTTTGAGAAGGTGAAATTTAAGTAAAGGCTTGAGGCTATGCACGGTGGCTTGCGCCTGTAATCCCAGCACTTTGAGAGGCCGAGGCGGGTGGATCACCTGAGGTCAGGCGTTCAAGACCAGTCTGGCCAACGTGGCAAAACCCCATCTCTACTAAAAATACAAAAATTAGTCCTGGTGGCAGGCTACTGTGATCCCCGCTACTCGGGAGGCTGAGGCAGGGAGAATTGCTGGAACCCAGGAAGCAGAGTTTGCAGTGAGCCAAGATCGTGCCACTGTACTCCATCCACTTGTTCCAACAGAACAAGACTCTGTCTCAAAAAAAAAAAAGAAAGAAAGAAAAGAAGACTTTCAAAAGACTTGAAAGAGTGTGAGGGAATCAGCCATGTAAGTATCTGGGAAGAATGTTCCAGAAATAATAGTCAATGCAAAAGAACTGAGACTGGAGCAAGCTGGTATATTTGAAGAACAGCAGGAGGTGGGTGCTGTTGGAGTGGAGTGAGTGGAAGACATGAAGCCAGACGTGGATAACAGGAGGGTAGGACATGAAACATGACACAATTTCTAAGAATATGATCCTTGTATGAGGTGAGGTATGCCAACCAAGTCAAAGGGCAACATCTCAAGGAAAAGAGAAAACCCTTCAATTCAACCGTTTATTGAGCTCCAATTCATTCCAGGCACCGCTGAATCAAAGCAAAATAAAGACACCGATCTCACCCTCCAGGGCATCACAAACTAGTGGGGGACAAGTTTACTTCAGAGACAGTAAAGTACGGCAATTAAAAGCCCAGGCTCTGGAACCAGATTGCTGATGGGGGGCTCCCTGGAGGAAATGACTGCTTCAGCATGGTGTCTGCCACAGGGCCTCATCATGGAGCTGGAGTTTGGGAAGCACTTGTAGATAGAATGAACAGTAAAAGCAGAAGTGGAAGAACATTCCTGTGGATTACTTGACTTCTGTTCCATGCAGTGGCCTCCATACAATCCCACTTTATACAAGGACAGCAATCCTGAGCCCCCATGCCTCTCTGGATGCCAACCTCACATGACCCCAATGAGCAAAGCACCACATGCTTAGTGACCTGGGGAAACCCATGAATGAAAAACTGTGCTGCCCAGAAACATTCCCTTGTTGGGGGAACATCACGGGCACTTAGCCTGCTTTGTCAGGGCCACATACCCCTTCTAGGCTGAGCCTCCCCATTCGTTCAGCCCCTCATCCTTCCCCTCCAGCCCAGACCAGCACTGGAGATACCACCGTTCCCTGCCCTGCACTGCGAGGGATCAAAAAGGCTGACTGAGGAAACCCAAGCTTTCTTTCCCACAGGCAGAATCCAGTTTCAGAAGTGATAACATCACAAGTGGGCTTATATAGACTTAACCCTCTATGGTCTATCCACATTCTTTCCTACAGGCCTTCCATTTCATTCTTAGTTTTGGACATTCCTGCAGCCTCTGGGAAATTGCCAAAATGGCCAAAAGCTAGAGATGGCCTTACACTAAATACTACAGGCCTCCAACTGCTGCCAGCGTTTATCCTTCAGCCTTCTTTGTCCCTCTGTTGGGGCATGCCAGACTCAAGAAATGGCAAAACGGGAGCCAGGGAGCCCTCTTCACCTGGCCAGACAACTGCCACCCTCTATTGAACCATAGGAGAACGCAGGCAGCCACGCACACAGGTGGTTTGCCCCAGAGCCTGCATGCAGGGCCCGGGCTGGTGCAGAAGCTCAGAACACTTGTCTGTTGTGTGGGAATCAAGCGAGAGAGGGAAAGTGAGTGACATTATCTAATTGCCAGCTAATTTACATAATTATCGAACGGCACACTTTTTATGTGAGGTTAACATCTTTGCAAATGTCTCATAAGCAGGCTGCTTAGGAGGCAGCAGAGTGGTGTGGTGGGGGGGCTCACACAACTCTGACATGTGGGCTATTTGCCACATGCGTGGCTCAGAAGATCTGGCTGCCATTTGCCCTCCCCACCCCTCCTTCCAATTCCATTGCTCCCTTTTCCAAATGCCTGGAGCTTTAGCTGAGCTTGAAACAGACTCAAGGAAGTCAGACTGTCTAGAAGTAGGTTTGATTTAGGAAGTCACGATGATGACTGTCCTTGAGCCCAGCCTTTGTGGGCATCCCACAGTCCCCAGGTGGGGCTTACCATGTTTTCTTCCAGAAGCTTCCTATGACCTGCCCTCACCAGGACTGGAAAATCTCTCCAGTGGCTCTCTGGTGGTTTTGCCCCATGTTCACTTCACCCCTTACCCCACTTTGCAGGTAAATGATTTTCACCACCAATCTCGTTCTGTGTTATTCAAGGTGAGGTTCATCCCAATCCCAAATCATATGATCCAGTTTAGTCAACTGCGACATTCCAATCTCTTGGCCACAATGATTAGTTTCAAGATGGGTCTCTCACCCAAACTTGAAGTTGAATTTGAGTTAATGCCAGGACTTTCACTGGAATTATTATGAAAAGGATCCTCTCTTCTTACCACATCATCAAATTATTAGAGTGAAGCTCAAACTTGACAGACACCATCATTACTGGTGGAGTATGATCCATCTCCACCATTGGAGAGGATTTTGTCTAATAATGAAAACAACAAAGAAGAAATCAGAGCCAAGAAATAGATACAAACAGATTTCTAGTGATGTTGTTTTAACACCTAGATCTAGCCAGACCTGAAGCCCAATGAATCCTGTGACTTCCATTTCATGAACCAAAACTTTTTTTCCTTTAGCAAGTTTGAGTTGGATTGTGACCAAGAGTCCTGACTCATACACTCCTAATACTGGACCATAAAAAACTCTCGTCACTGACAAACTAGCAGAAGCTTCCATCTCATATGGCCACCTACACCCAGAACTCCCAGTAACCTGAGCCTCATGTCTTACCCACCTTCGTCATCAATGCTCTCCACACCCATATGCCCATGCACTTGAACAAAGGCATAGGATATGGGCTTGTTTCTTCTCTCCTTGTGTGTTTTGCAGGTGGACAGAGGCTTGTTCTTATACAAGAACCTCAGAAATGTGCACCCTCAACTAAACTATACCCCTCCAGACACCACACCATTAGGGCAACCTCACATAGTCAGCACTATCTACCTTAATACAACAGCAAAGGCTCTACTGCATGTAGTGAGGGAGGTTAAGGCATGAATTCTCTCAAAGATATAAAAGTAGTTCAGGCTAGTGAGAGAGAACATGGGCTTTGGAGGCAGGCACAGCTGAATTTAAACCCAGACTCTCATTCCTATAGCTATTGAACCTTGGGCAACTCTCTTGAGTCTTTCTTCATCAAAAAAAAAGGGGGGGGGGGGAATAATACCTATCTCATAGGGCAGTTTTGAACTTTATTAAATTTAAAAATTTATAAAAACATAACTACTTTTGGAAAATTATGCTGGCAGTATCTACTAAAGCTAAACATTTTTACCCCAGGACTCCACAATTACCCTTTTAGGTATATACCAACAGAAATGCTTACAAATGTCCAACTGAAAATATGCATGAGAATGTTCATGGCAACACTATTCATAATAGACAAAATCTATAAAATCCCCCAATGTCTACCTGCAGTAGAGTGGATAAATTGTAGTCTATTCGTGCAAAATACTACACAGCTTTGAGAATGATTGCTCTTCATCTCGACAGAAGCATGGATGAATCTCACATACATAACATTGAGCAAAGTAAGACACATACTGTATGTGCTTCATTTATGTAAACCGAATAGAGGCAAAATTATTTATTCTATGCTGTTAAATGTCAGAATAGTGGTTAATGATTAGAAGAAGGCAAAGGGGTGAAGGAATCCTGTTTCTTGATCTGGGTGATGCTGCATAATGTGTTCAGTTTGTGAAAATGCAACAAGGGAGCTGTATACTTACAATGTATGTGCTTTTCTCTATGTATGCTATATTTCAATAAAAGCAACTTAATGCACTTCCTGATACATATACATGTTAATCTATTATTTTTGTTCTGTCACTTGAAGAAGGGTTTCAAAGAAAATTATTACTAGTTCCTGTTTTTTAGGCTGGAACCTCCTTCTTTTTTTTTTTTTTTTTTTTTGAGATGGAGTCTCGCTCTGTCACCCAGGCTGGAGTGCAGTGGCGCAATCTCGGCTCACTGCAAGCTCCGCCTCCCAGGTTCACACCATTCTCCTGCCTCAGCCTCTCCGAGTAGCTGGGACTACAGGCGCCCGCCACCACGCCCGGCTAATTTTTTGTATTTTTAGTAGAGACGGGGTTTCACCGTGGTCTCGATCTCCTGACCTCGTGATCCGCCCGCCTCGGCCTCCCAAAGTGCTGGGATTACAAGCGTGTGGAACCTCCTTCTTACAGTTCCCCAAGTCAAAACCAACCTCTCTTCTAGAAAACTAAGGGCGAATATCCACCACGCTTCGCAATAGGAAGCTCACTGTCCTCTCTTTTCAGCCCACTCTATACCCTAGTCCTCTCTCCCATAATGTGGTCATGTCTAGGAATACCACCCTTCTTGCATCTTCTCTTCTTTTCCTGAAATCTGTGGAGCTGATCCTAGTCTTAGTCACCAAGCCTTACCCTTTAGGAAAAAGAAGGGGAAATAGCCTCCAAGGACCTTAATTCCGTTCTTAACAAATGGACACATAGAAAAGAGCATTTGAAGTTTATATTGTGCTGAAAGGGGGATGGAGATAGAGAGAGACAGGAAGAGACTTTTTTTTTTTAACCTTTGTAACACTTTTTTTTTTTTTTTTTTTACTAAAAACTAAGTTTTCACAAGAACTAAGAAGTCATGTCAGGCTAACCTAAATTCCTTTTCTGTCAAGAATACTGATCTGTTATGGTAGAGATACACAGGAGTTATATATGGACTTCAGCAGATCTTCTCATGATATGAGGACTGTGAGGCAGACAGACCAAGAAGACTTGTCACTAGCTACAGAACAGCATTCAAAGAAGGCGTGAACCCATTAGGACACAGGCTCTTGTGGGAGGTCAGGCCTGATCTCATCCTTCATGTTCATCAAGAGCCCCAGTGAAGACAGAGAGAGCCAAATAATCATGTGTGTAGATGAACTGACACTGAGAGTTATGAGTGTGCCAGGTGATGCTGAAGGGACCCCAAGAGACCATGATAGGCTAAAACTACAGCCTATATCTAATAAGACAAAATTTGATGGAGATAAATGGAAAGTAATACAACTTGATCCTCCAATATAAACAACCCATAAGGATGGAAGGTACAATTTGTAACTATATAGTAAACAAGAATTGAGAAATTAAATTGACAAAAAGACACACGCACACACACACCCCCCCCCACACACACACACACATATATATATATATATACACACATATATGTATAAAAGCATTTGTGGCTGCCAGATAATCAAATGTAATTTTAGACTATATTAATTGAAATATAACTTATAGGAAGAAAGAGATGATCATCTGTGTCAATCTGACACCAGTCACTGAATTTTTATTCTGAGTCATACTCTTTGAGAAAGGTGTAGGTAAGCTGAAAGATAAGGAATGGAAAGAAAGTTTTTCATTTACTTTGTTTAACCATGGAGCACCCATGTTCCAGATATAAAGATAAAAAAAAATAGCTCAAGCCCTGAAAGGCACTTACATGTTAGTAGAAAGGAAAGACATGAGCCTAAATAATATAAGGAGGTGACCAAATGTGAGAAGCAGACTCTGCCAAGTGTGGGCTTGATAGGGTGATGGTTAGCCTCTAGGGTCCAAAGTAGAACACTGGTGCTAGGATGAGTGCCCCTCTCATGCAGGCAGGATAATGTAGTGGTTAAAGGCACGGGCTCTGGAGCCAGACTTCCTGGGTTCAAATCTCAGACCTGCTACTTGATGCCTATGTGACCTTGAGCCCATCACTTATCCACTCCGTGCCTCCGTTGTCTTCTCTGTGAAACAGATGATAACAATGAATTATCATACGTAGGCACTTAGTACAAGTGAAAGCCCTTAGGACAATGCTCAGCCCAGATAAGTACCAAATAAATGTTATCTACTGTTGCTGTCCACTGTTGTCCTTGATGCTTATTATTTCATGCTAGCAGCATGGCTAATGTTGGTGTCTCATGGGGTGTATTAGTCCGTTCTCAAGCTGCTAATAGAGACATACCTGAGACTGGGTAATTTATAAAGGAAAGAGGTTTAATGGACTCATGGTTGGGGAAGCCTCACAATCACGGCAGAAGATGAAGGAAGAGCAAAGGACATCTTACATTGAGGCAGGCAAGAGAAAGCTTGTGCAGGGGAACTCCTCTTTATAAAACCATCAGATCTCATGAGACCTACTCACTATCAGGAGAACAACATGGGAAAGATCTGCCCCCGTGATTCAATTACTTTCCACTAGGTCCCTCCCATGACATGTGGGAATTATGGGAGCCACAATTCAAGATGAGATTTGGGTGGGGACACAGCTAAGCCATATCACAGGGACTGCTTAGGGAGAGAAGGCTGGGTAGATGGACTTCTTTAAATTTCATTCCAATATCACTGACAATGTGGAGAGTCATACGTGAGTCTCTATAGGAGAAATTTTCGGAGGTGTCAGGGTGTTTGGGCTAACACAGGCAATGCAGCAGTGGCAGGAGCAGTGTCCGCAGGAGTAGGAAGCATTCTTAAATTGGAAGAAAGATCCTACAGTTTCTCTATTGCCCTCCAGAATAGAATTTTGTCTAGTGAATGGAAGTTCTACAGAGAGTATTTATGTCTTTATCTTACAAGCAGATTACCTCCAAATGAAGTGGACTCCCTGTTACTGGGGATGACCCAGAACAGACTGGACATCTTTAGGGGTTGTATGTCCAGTACTAAGTAGGTCTATGCATGGAGTACAATACAATCCAGAGGAACAAGAAGACTCAGGGCTGGTGTGGTCAGAGGTTTCTCAGAGGAGAGGAACCTGCAAGGAAACTTGAAGGACGAGTAGGGCATACGCAACTGGGGAAGAGAAATCTGATGTCAGGGAAAGACCACTAGATTGGAAGTCAGAACCAGACTATCTTTCCACTAACTATTGGCCAAGCGACCATATGGATACCTCTGGACCTATTCAATTTTTTATTCTTCTCCTATAAATTGGGAAGAACAATGAATACACCCTCCAGGATGTGCACATCAAAGACTACACAAAGGACAGAAATGATCATGCCTTCTTACCATGCCTTGACAATCTTCTAAGGTTCATACCAAAAGCAACTCATGGCAACAGTCTCTTTTCCACCTACCACCTGTACTCCATCCCCAAAGTGGCCTAGTTGTTGCACCCTGAGTTATCTAGTGGGTGAAAACCAACAACAACAACAAACTCTTCCCCCACACACCAAAGAACTCAGGCCTTGTAAGGTGCCAACAGGCTCCCCAGCAACCTCAGTACAGGCAGGCACCCAAGAAGCTGTGGCCATTTACTATTCAGCCTCCTCCCTTCTCTCATCCCCTCCTCCCTGGCCAGTGGGCCTCCCCAGCCTGGAGCTCCCAGCCATGGTTTGGAAAGCCATCTGGCTGCTGGGAGAGTTAATAATTTATAATGAAGATAATCACCCTTCAAGATCCTCGCCTCTTGGGACCATTAAAAAAGATTCAATTGAAAGCCAGTGAATTCTTTACATGAGGGGATAGGGAAGGGAAGCAGGGAGGGCTGGAGGAGAGAGAAAAAATGGAGAGGGAAAAGGAGGAGAAAATGAACTAGGTGCTTAGCTGATCTTTCCCCACAAAGGGGGTAAGGGGAGAGGGAAATTATTCAGCCCTAGAGGACAATCTTATCCAGCTTTCGCAGCACCAGCCCAGCAAGAGTGCAATTTACGAGTCTTTTCTCCTAGCCAACTCTCTCCACACAAAGAGGGGGAAAAAAATCAAACACATGTAAGAGAAGGGGAGAGAGGCGCAGACAAGAGAAAATAAGCCTGCCCAGCAATCATGTCTGGGGCTGCTGGGAGGGCTCTCTCTGTTCTCTTTCCAGGACACAGTAAAGCCCCCACTGTGCTAATTATTCCCATTACTTGACAAATTCTCCATTAATGGAGCAAGAGGTGCCAGAGCTGGTGAGGAGAACAGAACAAACTGGCAAAGGCTCTGGACAGATTTGAACTGTGTGAACCCAGACCAGACAGCCCCCAGCTTCACCACAGGGTGAACGTGGGGCCTGGCACAGCCCCATCTACCGGGCACACCTCACAGGTATGAGGCACAGACCACACCTTCTACAGAGCAATTCGATGCCAGGGGGCAGGAAGCAGGGGCAGCAATTTGCCCACAAAAGGTATTTCCAGGAAGGGTTACAATGGGGGTGAAGGCTGAGCGTGGGAGCCAGGAGTAGATGACACACAGCCCCTAGAAAGGGGACAGTGTAGATCAGTGTGCTCAGGACCCAGACCCATGGCAGTGTGGTCCTTTTGTGATTTTGGAAAGCCAGTGGAAAGGCTGCTACACAGCTCTTCCAGCACACACATCTTACAACACAGCAGCAACAGCAAACACTCATATTACACTTGCTCTGGGCAACATGCTATGCCAAGTATGGTACATGTGAAGTCATTTAATCCTTACAAAACCTCTATGAAGTAGGAACTATTATTATCCCTATTTTGGAGATGAGTAAACTGAGGGCCCTGGAAAATGAAGTCATTTTTCCAAAGTCATATGCTAATAAGGGTGCAGATCTCAGCTCCTCACTTCCAAAATGACAATGAAGAGAAGGAACAATAGTCATGGCAAAAAGGACCACAGTCATATTCAGCCTATTTATTGCATGAATTTGGCCCTATGTGTAGCCAAGGACAAGGCCATTAAGAAGCTCATCATCCAAAACACAGCAGAGGCTGCAGCCATCAAGGACATGCATGAATCATGTATCTTCAAGGCTTTTGTGCCTCCCAAGCTGTATGTGAAACAACATTACTACATGAGTAGTGCCATTCATAGCAAGTAGTCAGGAATCACTGTGATGCCTAGAAGGACCAAACACCCTCACCCCAATTTAGAGCCAAGGCACTACACCCCTGACTTCTGCCAAAGTCCCTGTAAGAAGCTGAGTCCTCAAGGACTAAAGAAAATCTATTCTCTGGAGGAGAAAAAGAATATGGATACTATGCATTGAATGAATGAATGAATAACCACAGAACTGGGTCTAGCTCCAGAATTTATGTGATGCCTCTCACCCAATCCGCCATCTCTCCTCCTCTACCTTCAGGCTCCCCAGGGTTTCCTTACCCATTGACAGGATGTTCCAGGTTTGGCCCTGCATCCCAAGACCTCACAGGGGAGGCCGTAAGCTGCACTCCAATCAATTCTACTACACCAGTGTTTCTTTTTCTCTTGGACTACATACGGTTCTCCCAACAGGTATCCCTGCTCCCACCTTTGCTCCTTATGGAATATTGTCCATACAGCAGTCAGAATGACCTTTTAAAATGGAAGTCATCACTCCCTCATCCAAGACCCTCCAGTGGTTTTCAACATACTCAGAATGAAATCCAAAGTCCTCCCTGTGGCCTATGAGACCCCACATGGCCATGGTCTGGCACCAGCCACCTCTCCAATCTCATCTACTACTCCTCTTCCCCTTGTTCACTGTGCCCCAGCCATGCTACCTCCTTGGTGTTTTCAGAACTCACTAAGTGCAGCCCAACCTCAGAGTCTTTGCAATTTCTCTTCCCACTGCCTGAAATGCCCTTCTTCAAACCTTCTCATGGCTGACTCCCTCTTCTCTGGGTCCCCACTCCAGTGTCTCCTCTAGGACAAGTTTTAGGACTTGCAGAGCTTAGAAGGATGGCAGGTTTAGTGCCTGACACAGCTAGCATTCCCCAGCCTTCTTTCCTTCCATAGAAACTGTACCCCTCCATGTCACCCCAGCCTCTCCATCACCTAGGAAAGAACAATAAAAGATGCAAGTCCTCCCACCAAAAAACTAGACCTCAATTCTGCCCTTTGCTCAGGAAGTCGCTGCCCGAGAGAGAGAGAGAGAGAGAGAGAGAGAGAGAGAGGCAGAGACAGAGGTGGCCAGAACAAAGGGATCTAGGAGGCCAAGATGGGCAGATTGCTTGAGCTCAGGAGTTTGAGACCAGCCTGGACAACATGGTGAAACCTTGTCTCTACTAAAAATACAAAAATTAGTCAGGTGTGGTGGCTCATGCCTGTAGTTCCAGCTACTTGGGAAGCTGAGGCGGGAGGATCACTTGAGCTCAGGAGGCAGAGGTTGCAGTGAGCCGAGATCGCGCCACTGCACTCCAGCCTGGGTGACAGAGGGAAACCCTGTCTCAAGAAAAATACAAAAAAAAATAAATAAATAAAGGGATCTACATTGGAAAAGCACTTTGGTCAGATGAACTTAGCATCCTTGTCAATGGCTGAGGAGAACTGGAGAGGGAACAGTGACCCAGTGAGCCCACCTGTTGCAATATATTAGGTCCCCACTTATTATCCCCTCCACTGCCAACCCCTAGAGAGTATATGTTGCTACCAACCCTCACACTGTGTCCTGTAGGAAGACATAAACATGTGAGGCAGAAAGAAAAGGAAGGAAGATAGTGGCAAAGAAAAGACACACCAAGAGGGCACACTTCGGACCCTCCCAGGCCAGGACAAGTATTAGGACCTGCAGAGCTTAGAACGATGGTAGGTTTAGTGCCTGACACAGAGTCTATCATAGACATGTGCTTGCTGACTGGACTAAGGTGGGAAGCAGATGGAAATTTGAAGGATTCAAGGGAGGGATTTTGGTTCAGATCACTAGCAGACCAGTTCTAGAACTTCACCCCTGGCAGTAGAATAGAGCACAGATGCCCCTCCTGGAAGATGAGGAATATCAGAGCTGGAGAGGACAGTGAAGGTCGCCAGCCCAAACCCCTCATTCAATAGATGAAGAAAGAAGAACCCCAGGGATCATCAAGCAAGTGTGCAAGATTACACGACTGGACAGTGGCGGAAGTGGCACTAGAGCTCAACTATCAGGACCCTTTGACCAGGTTTATTTCCATTATAACAGGGCTTTCCTTTCTTCAGCCACTGAGACTCTGATTGAAAAAAAAAAAGAAAGAAAAAGAAGTAAACCCCAAAATAAAAGAAAGTTAAAAGCAGAGCTTCTCTGCAGAAGTAGGAGGTAGAATCTTGCTTCCCAGCCTCCACCATGACGGCCACAGTGGTCGTCAAGATGTTATAGTGTGAAACTCTACAGAGTCCCAAAGAACAGTTTCAAAACCACTGCACCTATACCAACCTCAACATTTAAGGGACCATCCCTAGAATCTCCTACTTTCCCCTCAAAAAGCCACAGAGGAGCTGTCATTTGCACCAATGTGCAAAAAATTCTTGAACAGATTTTTCCTTTTTACTCATACTAGCTTGAGACTGAGTCTTAAAACTTTTGCCAACCTCACACGTCTGAGCATGAGGGAACCATCAGTAAATACTCATGTGGGGGACACATTCCTTGAGGTTATCACCCTCCGCGTGAAATGGAGTTGCTCATTATTTGCCCTAGATTCCCCTGTAGTACATTTCAAGGGGTGTCCCTGCCCCAAGGTTCTGGCATTCAGGGATTCAGTTAAGAGCTAGACTAGGGTCAGATAAAACTAGATCCTCATTCCAGAGCTCTACCACTGAGGAGCTTTGTAACCTCTGACAATTACCTAATCTCCCTGAAACTCAGTGTTCTCTTTTGTAAGATGGGAGAGGTAATACTAGCACTTACATCAAAGGGGTGTTGTGAGGATTCAGTATAGAATAAAATGCAATAGGCTCCCAGCACAGATAACAAGCATTCAATCAATGTTAGCCATGACCATTATCATGATTACTATTTTTCTGTTCACCTTACTCACACTATGATTTTAGATATCTAGCCAGGCACAGTTGCTCACGCCTGTAATCCCAGCACTTTGGGAGGCCAAGGCAGGCAGATCACTTGAGGTTAGGAGTTTGAGATCCCCCTGGCTAACATGGTATAACCCGTCTCTACTAAAAATGCCAAAATTATCTGGGTGTGGTGGCAGGCACCTGTAATCCCAGCTACGTAGGAGGCTGAGGCAGGAGAATCGCTTGAACCCGGGAGGCGGAGGTTACAGTGAGTGGAGATCATGCATTACACTCCAGCCTGGGCAACAGAGTGAGACTGTCTCAAAAAAAAAAAAATTCAGCGATCTCTTCCATAATGTTGTGTAGTAGTTTGATTGTATTAACATCCCAAATTCTTCACTCTCCCCATCTCCATACCCTTGGCAATTTAACATCACTGAGCCCAGCCCTGGACACTAAGCTCAGATATGTGACTTGCTTTGGCTGAATGGCATGTTAGCAAAAATGATACCAGCAGAGGCTCGAAAAGCATTTTCATATTTTCTGCTTGCTCACTCTTGCTCCTTTGCCATGAGAACACACCCACGCTCGCCTCCTAGAGGATGAGACACATAGAATAGAACTGTCATCCCAGTTTTCCTGGCCAAGGCTTAAACTCTATGACGTTCTAGAGACGCAGTCCTGAGGCAGCTAAGGAAACTTAAGTCCAAGTCTTAGCTCCAAATTTACTACGAGCACTTAACATAGTAAGTTAAGTAGAATGGAACTTCCAAGCCAATAAGCGCCACGATGTACTTCAGCCTCATCTGCTTCAGTGTTAACTGCCTATGCTGAAGGACGTCACCACAGAGAACCAAAGAGGTGGGAAGTGCTCTAGTGAGAGCCCTAGGCTAGTGGGTGTGCAAAGTCAGTGAGCCAGGAAAGCTTCCTGTGCTGTGAGCTGAGAATGGAAAACAGGCAATACACACAGAAACCATCATATATAACATGCACGGAGCAAACAAGTAAGTACTAACTGCATACAGCAATGATCTCATAAGCCTGATTAGAAAAGCTAGGCACTAATGTGTATAAAGTAACTCTCTCTCATCTAACCTCCATATGACAAATAAGGTGTTATTTTTTTTCAGCTCCCATCTACCTATGAAGAAACTGAAGCTCAGAGACAGAACATGGTTCGTTCAGGGTCACAAAACAGTAAGTGACGCAATTGAATCTTAAATTCAAGCTTTTGAATAAGTCCCATATTTCTATCATATATCACACTGATTAGTATTATACCACTGTTTCTGGGATATGTTAGATAAGGCGGCAAAATACATGAATCTTCCCTTCACGTGTTCACAGCACACTTCACTAGTCAATCATTAATTAATCGTGGTACCATAATGTTGAGCCCAGAGGGAGCTTCAGAATCCTCCTCAACCAACAGTCTAAGAAGTGCTACCTTCCCATCAGTTGCAACAGGCATATGATATAAAACCTATGGGCTCATCCTGCAGTAATTAAATGCATTTGGATGGCACACAATGGGCCCACCTATGCCAGACTCTGCCCTGTAACAGTGAGTTATATAATATCAAACCTTCTCATCTAGGGCTGCTAATCCAGAATTGTAATAATTTGAATATAGTTTCCATGATCCTCAAAAGGTAGAAGCCCCAATTACATCTTTCTCTACCAAGTTTCAGGTTTTACTTAACAGCAAAAAAAATTTCAAAGTTTTTTTTTTTAATTAAAAAGTCAGTATATTTTTCAAACCCAAGGCTCAAAAAATTATTCTATCAGCATGGCTTCAACGTCTGGGCTCACTGATAATTCTGGAATGTTTATGGTCCTTTGTTTATGATCCATTATTATACAATCAGGACTAATACAACCTGTAATTTTGCATTAGTTTTCCCACTTTCCTTATTAGTACCTATTTATATCTTAGCTTTCAAAAACCTGCTATGCTTGAAAGGTAACAAAACTGCCTCTCTTTTTAAAATACTCATCTTTCTGCTATGCCAGGATAGGCATTTGTTATTCCAGGTTAGATAAATCTTTTGATATATGCAGAAAGGTGAAGGTGACAAGAGGGAGTTAAGTGGTCACAACCTCCATTTCATTCAACACAACGCGCCTTTATTCATTCATTCAACAAACCTCTAATAAATACCTGCTACTTGGGCCAGGCGCGGTGGCTCACGCCTGTAATCCCAGCACTTTGGGACATGGAAGTGAGTGGATCACGAGGTCAGGAGATCGAGATCATCCTGGCTAACATGGTAAAACCTCGTCTCTACTAAAAATACAAAAAATTAGTCGGGCATGGTGGCATGTGCCTGTAATCCCAGCTAATCAGGAGGCTGAGACAGGAGAATCGCTTGAACCCAGGAGGCAGAGGTTGCAGTGAGCCGAGATCAGGCCACTGCATTCTAGCCTGGGCGACAGAGCAAGACTCCATCTCAAAACACACACATACACACACACGCACACACACAGACACACACACACACACACACACAAAACATCTGCTACTTGCCAGGCACCCTGTAAGTTCCTGGAGTCCCAAAGATCCCAGCCAGAGTTTAGTGGGTGAGGGGAGATAGACATGTGAGCAATAACCATAAGGGGAGGTGATAGATACTTAAAGAATGAATGGTTTTGCTAGACCTGGCCACAGGGGAGGTGTCCCAGCAGAAGGAAAATCACAAATAAAGACAGTGGGATAGGAAAGATCATGGGGTGTTCGGGAAGCCATAAGAAGTTCTATCTAGCTGGAATGTAGGATGGGTGGGAGTGAATAGTGGGAAAAAAATGTAAGGCTAAAAAGTCATGTTGGGGGCAGAGTTCCAAAGGTCCTGGATGCCAAGCGAAGAAAGTCTTGGGGAGCTGTTGGAAGATTTTAAACAGAGGGAGTGATGAGACAAAGTCTGTGTTTTTGATGGTGTGGGACCTGGTTTTGAAAGGAATACAGCAGGACACAGAGAGACTAATAAGGAGGCCATGGCTCACATCCAGGGGAGATAGGAGAGGGGCCCGGGCTTGATCCCCGTGCCTAGTTCTCAACCATCCATGGCCATTCTCAATACACCTGGGCAGCCAGGGTGTCCTGTTCCAATACCTGAAGCCACATCCTATCCAGATATATAATCCAAAAGAGTGAGAATGTAGCAAATAGCCTCCTTTCTAGACTCTGTACCTTACCTTGGAACTGCCCAATTTTCAGAATTCCTGATCCTGTCCCAGGTCAGCATGTCCAGCCCTCCCAATCTCTGGCCACATCTCTACATAAGCCAGTCCCTTTGTCCCCCTATCCCTCAGGGAAAGAGTTATCTTGGATGCTTCAAATCCTCCATGGAGTTCAGGGTGCTCTGGGGATAGTGGACCAAAGTAGAAGAACAGGCACAACCCAACGCTGAAACCCGAACATCCACCTCCAACATCATCAGAACAAAGGATAACCAGATGTTTGAATCCACTGGGTGCTCTAAAAGCAGCCATCCCATCCTAAGCATAAGGGGAAAAAAGCACTGTTACATTTGACACAAGCACATCTAGGAGGGTGGGAGGGGAATGACCGTCAAAAGAAATTCAACAAGAATTGATCCAGCAGAATTAGTCAAGCCCACATTTCCAAACATGTGCTCCATAGAAAACCAGTCCCACAAAAGGCTCTGAAGGCAAAAAGAGAAAAGAAAGAAAAATATACATTTTGGAAGCATCAAACTATTTTCCCCATTTTAGAGATCACAATGAACAATAGAATATTAAAGTCTCCAAGAGGCCTTGTAGGAAAGAAATCTGAATGAATGCTTCAGCCTCCCCCTTTTGCAGGTGGTCAAACAGGTCTGAAACATTTTCATGTGACTCTGCATTGTTAGTTAGTGTTCCCAAAGCTGCAAGTGAAGTCATGCAACCCTCTGGCAAGCACTGTGTCTCACACTTCACGAATGCCTAGTCATCCTGATTAATATTCTAGAGGACCCTAAATATTTGTTGAGTGACATTACCAGAAATAAGTTTGGAATTCTTTTATGTGGAGATGGATATACTAACTTGTAAATTTTTCATCATGCATTTGCTCATCCACTCAAATGTATTTATTGAGCACCTATTATGTTCTGAGTGTGCTGCTAGCACTGGGCATAAAGCTATGAATAAGACAAGTCCAGCCTTGACTACAAGGAGCTTAGAGCCTAGTGGGAAACTGAAGATCAAGAACTTCAAAAAGTAGTGAGAGGCTCTGTAAAGAGAAAACGTGTAGGTCTGATGTGCCCCACCTCATCCACCTTTCTTGTAGAGCCTCTCTTTCCAAGGATGGATGTTATTTCTATTACTGTGTCTCCATTTAAATAGTTTTCTTCCCACACTCACCCTCTGGCTTCCTTATTTGTAGTGCCAAAAGGAAAAAAAAAAGTTCCCAACACCCTGCCAGAGTAAAAGTAATTGTGAAATCCCAAGTATAGTACGGATCTGTGACCACCTCCCCCTAAAACTATCTCCTCCCCGGGAAGCATCTGCCCTCCTCAGTTAGTCCGGAAGGGAGAAGCACCCAAAGCCTCATTCAAGGCAACGTGGCGGCTGGTCTTTACAACACCTTCCCAAAATAATAAGGCTTTGAGAGAGTTTACCTCGGGTGAGCCCACGCTATTCTAGCAGCTGTGTGTGTGTGTGTGTGTGTGTGTGTCCTTTATTCCTAAGGCTAGGACCTCCCTGCTCCAGCAGCTGCTCTCTGGCCCTGGGTAGCCAACTGCCTCCCAATGCCTCTTTCGAATTCTTCCCTCTGTGCCCTCCAGAATTCCCACTGTTCATATTTGACTCCTTACAATACAGAAAGCTCCGTCTTCTCTAATCAAATGATGTCTTTGCCAAACACTCTGTGTTGGGGCCATGTGTATCTCAGGATGGGAGCAGAGTAGACAGTATCCTTTCTTCCCCTCTGTGCTTATGTCATCATTCAAGGGCCTCATTGCCATCTGCAACCCCACCTCTCTCCCTCTTCACAGCTCTTACCTACCACTTGTAGTCAATTATGTTACTGTTCAGAAATATTCACTCACTGTCACCTCCTGCCTGCATGGGTGGAGTCTATTTCCCCATATCTTGAATTCTGGCGTGGCCACATGATTTGCTTTGGCCAAGGAAATATTAGCGGGTGTGACATGACCAAAAGTTTGAAAAGTGCTTGGTCTTTGGCACCTCTGCCCTCATGATGAGATAAGCATGTCTGGTCTAGCCCACCAGTCCCAAGAGGTCAATGACCAGAGCTATTCCAGCCACCCACCCCAACTATGACCAACCTAGATCAGCCAAACCCCATCCAAACTGCAGGTGCAAGATCAGTGGAATTACCCAGATGAGGAAGGCCTAGATCAACTGCCTCCAGATGTGGAAGCTAAATCAAGGCTTACTATTGCGTATCATCCAGTTTTTTGTGATTGTTTGTTATGCAGTAATAACTGACCAATATATCACTCCAAGATTACTCTCCTACATCCACTGAGATATTTAACTGGCTATGTTTCCCTCTGTACCCTGACTCCCACTACTGTGATCAATGCCCATGTGCTCAATACCCTGGCTTCATGGCCTTTGTGCCTCCACTCCAGTAACCTGCACCCTTTTTCCCACTCCCTTATCACTGACCTGGACTTCAACCCAACCCAGAACTACCTCTCCAGCAAATACCTATCTCAGGAAAATCTCATTTCTATGTCCTGTCTCTTCCTAACCCTCCTTGCTAACCTGACCAAAGCTATATGGCACCCTAATCTCTTCACTCACAGTCTATCACCCCTCCCATACTCCATTCTCTTCACTTCTTACCTAGAAGAGACTTCATAGTCAATCATTCCCTCATCCCCTGAACTTCCACCACCCCACCAGTTCCCTGTCTTGAGGAATCTAAGCAACCACTTCCCCTGCTCCTGAGCAACAGATAGGTACTAGAAACCAAAACCCTATCTATGCCAACAAATGCAACTACAGTATGGTTCTGTCACTCTCAACCTCAGCTACTTAGCAATCCTTCAACTTTTCCCCAATATGCTCCCTTCTCCAGTTCTTCCAAGCCCTTTTCCCATTCCTCATTCAGATGCCACAGGGGCTCCTTTTTTACCGAAAAAAAAAAAAAAATTGAGGTTTTTAGTCATGAAGGCCTGTGCTTCTCTCCCCTCTGGCTACTCACTTTCTCTCCTACCTACCTTCCCTACTTCCCTTCTCAATTTCCCTACTTCCCTTCTCAATGAAAAATGGTCCCTTTAAAACTGACTTCTCCCCAGTGCTCTTTCTCCAAGCTCTGCCACCTCCCGGGGACCCTGTTCTATTAACACTTTCTCAAACCTCTATAGGCTCCCCACTCACCCCTTGCCCCCAGCAGCATGCCAGTTACCTTAAAAGAAAATGGGACTCTTCCCTCTTCCCTTGCCTTGAAGATATTCTCTGTAATCCTTTTCTCCATCAAAACTCATCATCTCCATTTCTCCCTTTCTATCCTCATCCTCTGCATTCCGGCTTCTGCCCCCACATGTCCCTGACTCACACAGCTCTCCCCAAAGTTACCAGTGGCTTCCAAAATACCAAACCAGAGCTTCTTCTCAGTTCCCACCTCCCAGGCCTTCCTGCTGCATCTGCTGCTTTCGGGCCCCCTTCCTGGCATGTTCGGGTGCTTCCCCCTCCTCCCTCTCTGCACACCTTTGAAAGTCATCTCAGGTGCTCCTTTTCTCCCTGCCACCCTTCAGATGTCAGGGTCCCTGGAGCTCCATCTCCAGATCTCTTCACAAACTACCCACTCTCCCTGACCCTCTTAGTCCTGGATGCCCCCCAGACAACTCAGACATGCTCTGACTACAATCAAACTCATTGTTTTCCTCCTCCACATCCTCTCTTAACTGTTCCTTCTGAATTTATCTTCCTTAGTATTCTCATCCACTCAATAGGCCCAGCTAGCAACCTGGGCATTATCCCACGCTCTTCATCTCCTCTCTCTCACACTCTCACATCCAATCAACTTTCTTATGTTCTGATGCTATCTCCTCAATATCCCACCTTTCCTTCTCTCTCCTATTCTCTTTCTATACCCCTCTTCCCTTCTACCATCCATCCCCATCCACCTCAGTAACTCAGTTCAAACAGGTCTTCATCAGTCGGATTATTTCAAAAGCCTAATAGCTGATCTTTGTACTTCCAACCTCTCCCTCCTTCCAACTCTCCTAATGTACTGCTTCCAAGCCAGAATTAACTTTCTAAAACTCACATTTAAACAGATCACTCCCAGGCTTCTAAAGAAGCTCCTTGCTGCCAATAGGAAAGAGTCCAAGCTCCTTAGATTCAGATTCTAGGAACAAATAACATTTTTTAAAACTCACCAGATACCCAGCACTGTGCTCATCTTATCCTTGCATAAATCCACTGATGTATTATTACTTCCACTTTAGAGATGGGGAAAATTAAGACGTCAAGTCTAAGTCACTTGTTCAAGGTTACACGGCTAACAGGCAGGGCCAAGTTGAAACCCAAGCCTTCTAACTTGGATCAGGGTGCTTTCCACTGAGTCCTTTATTGGTCAGCCTTTGAGATTAATAATTTGGACTTGAGCTACATGGTCGTCTGTGTTTATCTGATGAGGTTTCTCAACAGTGGCCTTTTTCAAATTTCTCACCCTATTCAATGTCTCCTGGAAACCAAAATCTCAGTGGATCTCACTTTAAGAGGTCTAATTTTCCAATCCTACTAACCTTAAATTTAACATCGGGTTAAAAATCTCAGCATCAGATGTCACATAAAATTTCCAGTGATTCTCCCCATCCCCTGGAAATAGTCACGCCATATATTGGACAGGAATTGTTGGGGGCTGAACTATATTCCCCCTCCCACCCAAATTCCTAATCCCAGTACCTAATGTGACTGTATTTGGAGTTAGATTATTTAAAGAGCTAATTAAGTTAAAATGAGGTTCTTAGGGCGGGCCCTAATCCAGTCTAACTGGTGTCCTTATAACAAGTGGTAACTTGGACACAGATACACGCAGAGGGAAAGCAATATAATGACACGGAGAGAATACAGCCATCTGCCCAACAAGGAGAGAGGCCTCAGAAGAAGCCAGTCCTGCCAACACCTTGGACTTCAACCTCTAGAACTGTGAGAAGATAAACTTCAGCTGTTTAAGCCACCCAGTCCATAGTAGTTTGCTATGGCAGCCCTCAAACCAATACAGAAGGGCTCTACTTCAGAAATCCTCAAGCATTAAAGGAAACTCTCACAGCTTAGGTACCCCAGCACTTCTGAGTCTTCCAGTCCCAAAGGTAAGAAAAAGAAATTAGGGAAGGTAGAAAATTTGAAAAGCCAAGGAAGGCCCTGCCTTACAAATGCTACGAATTAGAATTGCGATGCAATTTCATTTTTCTTAGCAACTGATTGAGGACTCCCGGGGCCTTTGATAGTGCTTTATTCTAGAAGGATTAGGTTCTTAGAGAGAATTAATATCCCAGAAAATGGAGATGCTTTCTAACCAGGACTGGGGGTCTACCCTGTGGCATCTGGCCAGGTTTCCAGACTTATAGATGTCATGGGGAAATAAAATTTGATTCCCGCCTCCCTCCCCCCCGCCCCCCGCAAAAGAGAATGTGCCTAATAAGGACATAAGATTAATTTTTTATTTCATCAAGTAAAGACTTAAAAAAAAAAAAGAGAGAGAGAGATAAGAGTCTTTCTTTGTTGCCCAGGCTGGAGTACAGTGGCATGAGCATGGCTTACTGCAGCCTCAATTCCTAGGCTCAGCAATCCTTCCATCTCAGCCTTCCAAATAGCTAAGACTACAAGTGTGCACCACCATGCCTAGGTAACTTTTTTTTTCTGTAGAGACAGGGTCTTGCTATGTTGCCCAGGCTGGTTTTGAACACTGGACCTCAAATAAAGGCCTTTTTATAAAACAACAAACTACAAACCAGTTAAAAAAAATCACGTAAGTATATTATATACACATACATATATGAACATGGATAAATCTTTAAAAATGTTGAAGAAAGGAAAACAGCAAGATGCAGAATATGTGATGACACTGTTTATACACATTAAGAGAATGCTATTTAAGCCAGATGTGGGGGCTTATGCCTGTAATCCCAGCACTTTGGTAGGCTAAGGCAAGCAGATTACTTGAGGTCAGGAATTCAAGACCAGCCTGGTCAACATGGTGAAACCCTGTCTCTACTAAAAATACAAAACTTAGCCAGGCATGGTGGTACACGCCTGTAATCCCAGCTACTTGGGAGGCTGAGGCAGAAGAATCGCTTGAACCTAGGAGGTGGAGTTTGCAGTGAGCCAAGATCGCACTACTGCACTCCAGCCCGAGCAATAGAGCGAGGCTCCATCTCAAAGAAAAAAAAAATACTACTTATACACAAGAGAATACTCATGCACAATACCATACCACAATACAATACCATTCGGACTTGTAAATACGAAAAAGCATGAATAATATTTCTAGAAGGATGCAGGTCAATATCATGATTATTCTTCTCTTTAAAATAGAGTTTCTCAACCTGAGTGCTATTAACATTTGGGACTAGATAATTCCTTGTTGCAGGCTCTCCTTGCATTGTTGGATGATTGGCAACATTCCTGGCCTCTACCCACTAGATGACAGTAGCACCCCCAAAACTGTCCTGGTTGAGAACCACTGCTCTCAGCAAAAAGAGAAGATAATGTAAGTGAGAAGATGGTTAACAATAATTTGTAAATCTATATTTGTAATATTTTTGTTCTTAAAAAAATTGAAAGAAAATATGTGTCAATTGTTGATTTGAGTGATAAAAATACGAGGGTTTGCTATTTTTCTGAGTCTCATACATTTATAAAACAAAAACTACCACCTATGAGAACTATAATTTCATGTATTAAAAGGGTAATTTTTAAATCAAATAAGCAGGAAGGCTAGACTAAGATGAGGTGTTGTGGATTGAGAAAGACATGTTGAAGTCTTAACACCTGGTACCTGTGAATGTGACTTTATTTGAATACAGGGTCTTTACAGATGTCATCAAGTCAAGATGAGGTCATAACGGAGTAGGTCAGGCTGCAAATCTAATCCCTAGTGTCCTTGAGGGATAGAGAGATGTGGACACAGAGACACAGGGAAGACGACCATGTGATGATGGAAGTGGCGACTGGAGTGGGGCCACTACAAGCCAAGGAATGCCAAGGACTGCCGGTAACACCAGAAGCCGGGAAGAGGCAAGGAAGGAATCTTCCCTAGAGCCTTCAGAGGGAGCGTGGCCCTGCCAACACCTTGGTTTCAGACTTCTGGCCTCCAGAACTATGAGTTAATAAATTTTTGTTGTCTTAAGCCACCCAGTTGCTGGTACTTTGTTAGAGCTGTCCCAGGAAACTAGTGCATAAAGCTATGCTCCTTTTCAAACTCACTGCATTGCTGAGGAGGTCTTCATTCTCCTACCAACCAGTGAAAACATTGTCTCAAGCCAACTTGCCTTTGCCAGCCACAGGGAAGCTCAGGGACTCTGGCCAGCTAGAGAACAAGGAACCCTGTAGCTTCCCCACTGTTGGGGCTGTGTTGTGTAGTGGTAGAACAAGATGGGAAAAGAGCAGCATTCACAGCAGAGCTGACACTGGTTCTGTGAGCTTTGCCAAGTGGGACCTCAGTTTACTCATCTGAGCAATGGAACAAAAAGAACAAGCCACAGAGACATCTGGAGGACAAAATGAGATCACGTATATGAAAAGGACTTACGAATGCAAACTATCATCGGCACCAAGCTGTCATTTCACACCTGGACCAAAGAAAAGACAATTAGCCCCAGAAAAGACAATTAACTTGATACCTTTAGGAAGAAAAAAAAATCTGTCTTTGAATATAATTACCTTTATACTTGCTTGGGAACTCTCTATCCAGTCTCAAGAGGGTTAAAAATGAGGAAGGGAAACAGATACACACTGAAAAATGGCAGCAAAAATAAAACCATTAAAGTTTTTATACCATGCTCCCTAAAAATTTTTAACAAAACTTTCTCCTCTGTTTCCTCTTTGACTGGTCATCTTGGCAGGGAACTCCCCATGTATCATTACACACAGAGCAGTTTATCAAACACCAGGCTGAGTTTTTATTATCTGGAGCTATGGCACCCAGACCAAGCCCTGGGAGGGACGCCCTTAAGAAGGAAGCAGGAACGGGGTCAAAGTTCAGAACCCAGAACAGATGTGGGAGATCCCAACAGTGGCCACCTAGGTGCACAAAACCCCCAGTACAAACGAACCCCTGCCCCCCCCCCCCCCCCCCCCCCCCGCAGCACAAACGAAATCCCCCAGCACAAAAGAAACCCCCCAGCACAAACAAAACCCCCCAGCACAAATGAACCCCTGCCCCCGCCCCCTACAGCACAAACGAAACCCTGCCCCCACCCCCCACAGCACAAACGAAACCCCCCAGCACAAATGAAACTTCCCAGCACCAACAAAGCAGCGGCAGGAAACAGCTGTGGACAAGGGTGCTTCCTAGTCTATTTCCCCAGTTCCGCCAGAGCTCCAGTTGAATTTTTCTTCTCATTATAAAGACCTCCAGGACGCAATTTCCACGACCTTTGTTGCCTTCTCTATTTCCAGCATTTAACCACTCTGAATGCCAGAAAGTTCTTTCTGGGATCTAACAAATCTTTCAAGCTGGAGGCCATGCCGCCTCCTCTTGCTTTGTGCCCTGTTCGGGAGCCTGTCTGGTAATAGCCTCCCCTTCCTGATTTGAGCTCGTCCTGTTCATGAAGATTGATGGAGCTTCCTGCTGAAAGGAGCCTTTAGACATGAGGCAACCCCTTCCTTGCACTGATGAGGGAGCAGGGACCCAGAAGCTGAAACACTGGTCCATCCCACAGGCCTCCTTTCTCCTCCACAGAGCTGATGCTCCAAAAACGTTTTACTCCTTTTTAGAAATACATAAAAATATCTCATCTACAGGGTCAGGGGGAGAGGGCCAGAGTGGGCTCGGGAACAGGATCAGCAACAGGGTCTGGACAGTACCCCCATCCGCCCTCATCTCCAGTGGGTTTAGGCTTCTTTGAAAATACTAAGACGTGGCACGGTATTGACATTTGTAAAATACTTTAGAGTTTACAAAAGAGCACTCTTTCACATATTATCTCATTTAATCTTCAAAGTTTCCATTTAAAATGCACATGATCACCCCCACTTTACAGACGAAGAAAGAGTCCAACAGGTTAATGGTTTACTCAAGGTCAGATCAACTCTGAGAAGACA
This sequence comes from Hylobates moloch, assembly GCF_009828535.3. Lineage (NCBI taxonomy): Eukaryota > Metazoa > Chordata > Mammalia > Primates > Hylobatidae > Hylobates > Hylobates moloch. The sequence goes on from NW_026652291.1 coordinate 27,159,949, forward strand.
GCCCATATGGAACCCAGGCATTTGCCTTCAAATCTCATGCTCCGTGACCACGCAAGGCCCCCCACAGCAAAGAGTGCACTAGAGTCAGAGTCGAGAAATCAAGGTGTGAGCCCCAGCTCTGGCACCCCTTGCCATGTAAACACGGGGAAGTCACCGGCCTCCTGATGCTTGGTCTCTTCTAATGCAAGACAAGGAGATTGGGCAAACAAGGACTTTGAAAGTCACTCCCACCTGTGGAGGAGTGTGCCTCGCTCTGCCTTGTATTTTGTTTCAACACTTATTTTCTTTTTACTTATCGAATATCCACTTACTCTCTTTACCACCCTCTTTGTAGATTATCCACTAGACCAAAACATCATGACTAAGCATCCCGAGTGTGTCCGGCATGGAGGGACAATGATCAGCAAAGACAGAGGTAGCCCCTGCCCTTGTGGAGCTTTTAGCCTATCAGAAAAATCAGGAATTTTGGAAATTTCTGATTCCAGCCAGGAAAGATGTGAAACTGTGACTGTGACAAATGCCACCAAGGCACAACGTACCATGTCCGAACACAGTACTTAAAGAGCACTAGGAGGGGACTCCAGCCCTCCCTGAAGAAGTTACTCTTGTGCAGAGATATGAAGGAAAGAGAAGAGGGGAAGGAAGAGCACCCCAGGCAGAGGAAATATCATGGACAAAGGCCCTGTAGTAGGAATGAGCAAGGCAAGTGCAAGAAACTGAAAGGCCAGTGGGCTGGAACAGGGACAGGGAGGAAAGCATAGTAGGCAATAAGAATGCAGGGCTAGGAAGGGCCCAGACCAGGCCCAAAAGGCAAGGATAAAGGGTGTAGACTTTATGCAAAGAGCAGTTGAAACCACTGGAAGGGTTTAGGAAGCTGGAGGTAACGTAGAAGGGACCACAGGACCAGACACATCAGGGTATCCTTAGGTAATGAAGAGGGATCTTCTACTATAGGCCTGCCCCCAGCAAACTCAGATAACATGCTCACATGAGCTGAGCAAATCCCACTTGCTTGGACACTGAGTTTCTGGTGAATAAACAGACAACAGTTCACTATAGCTGTCCCCGGGTCTGGAAAAATATGTTTTGCTCTCCCTCCCCTCTCGCTGTGTTTCAGCAAATGCCTCATTGCTCTCTGGGTGGCCTGGCCCTCCCCTATGAGGGTAGCCATGGAAGTGCACCACTGAGATCTCCTTCAAGAGGACATGCCACAGAAAGCAGAGTTGACAACAGCACAGCTACCACCTTTTGGATCCATCACTGCATTCACATTGCGGCCACTCCCCCAAAGCTGCTTCCAGCCAACAACCAAGCACATTGGAGTACTCATGCCAATCCATTCCCATCCAATTCAGGATTCCTCTAACAATCAACTCTTGCTTGGAGACTTCCCATCAGCCTGGCTGAGACTTTCTCAGAGCTGTGCTGCAGACGAGGCTCTTCCTACTCAATCTTTCCTTGTTGTCTCCTTTCAACGGAGTCAGGTGTGCATCAAGGTCTGAACACTCTCCCTCCTTCCTGCTCCCTCCCCTTTAATCCTACATAGGCATCTCCCTCAATAAGATTCTTGCATGTGTAATCAATCCTGTTTTGATGTCTGCTTCTTGGAGAACTCATCCTAATTCCCCTTCCATTCTCTTCCCCCCATCTCAGATCAGTCTTCCTAAGAGGGCTAAGATGATCCCCACTAACCTGGCCTGACTTCCACAGGGGTTCTCTGGGACTCAGGCAGCATATCCTGTCCTTTCTTATAGCATGCTGCCCAAGGCCTAGGCTTCCAGCCATCCTAAACTATCAAGAACTATTTGTTTCCAAGGAAAGCACTAGAGGAGTTTTGCCAAAGCTGTGGTTCCTCAAAATCAGCCAAATCAGGGAGCTCCTCAGAACAGTTTTTTAAGCCATGTCCATAAAACCCAGGTCCTTAGAGATGCTCTAAGTGGGTCTAACAAAAGGGAGGCCTAGTTGGCAGGCCCTGGAGACCCCCAAACCACACTTTAACCAGAAAAGCTACACTTTTATCTTTTTCATTTCATTTTGTTTTGTTTTTGGTATTGAGATTCTATGTAAGATTTCATTTGACCAAAACAAAGTTCCACTGCCAAAAGTAAAAATATATCTAATTGAAAAACTGCTACCAGGAGACTTTTTCTTTCTGGTAATGGCAGGCTATTACCATTAAAAACAACTAAAGGTCTGGATTAAAAAGCACAATGTATCTTCTTAAAATCACCAAAAGGCTGATCAGATAGTAAGGAAAGACTAGTCTAAAAGTGAAAGGAAACAGGAATCCAGACAAGTATGAAAATCACTTTTGCCCTGAAGACATCTTGTGACTCTGACAAATTTGATCTTTATTTTGACAGCCTGGCAGGGCAAAAGAGAAAAAAATCCACAACCAGAACCCACATGAAATGGGGAGACCAAAAGTAGACCCTCCTCACAATAAGCTGGGCCCCTAAGGGTGAGGATAAATCAGAAATTGACTAGTCCTCAAGAGAATCTACAGACTGGGTTTGAATCACTTGTTTTTGAGGAAGCCTCAAGCCATTAATTTCATTTAAGGGCGGGGGCAAGATTTATAGTGCCCTCAAGTGTCTACCAGAAAAATCAAATAAAATTGTTCTGTAGAGGAAGGCACCTTCGTCATCTCAGGCTTAACCTATACTTATAAATCATTTTCATGTACAATGACCAGCATGCAATCGAAGATAACCAGACACACTGTGAAACCACCAGTGAGAACCATTAGAACTAAGATATGAATGACCATCTCTCTCTCTCAGCTCTGAGACCCTATTGGTACTAGAAGTGTCTCCACTGAGTCACAGTAATCTAGTTAGTTGTGCTCGGAACACCACTCTGAGATCTGCCAGCTCCATCTATACTCTCCCTTCTAACAAAGTAGGAGGCTCCATTTGCTAGCCGAGAAGCTCCCATACTTTCTAAAGGAGACCCCCAGACCCTAAGCATATGATCCCAGAGTCAGCCTTATGCTTTCACTATAGGGAGGAAGTTCTACAGTTCCATCCCTATGGAAAGATAAAACCACTTATACCATGAAGACAACAGTGATTCCCCTTCAGGCAACCCCTACAACAGCATAGCCCCCCTTTTCCACTTTCTTCCTCCTCCCTAACAGTTCTGACCCTGCCTACCCTCCCTCTTGATCAAGACTGCTCTCCTAATTAAAATAAACAAATGTCAGGAAGCAATTACTGCAGAGAAAGAGGCAGATGGTAGAATAGTGGCACTCTGGTATTGCATTAAGCAGTAACTTGCTATCTCTTCAAAGTTTCTGCACTTTAATTAAGCATCATTATAGACAGGTTCAATGAGCTTTGGAGTGGGGTTTATCAAATTAGCTTCTCACAGGGCTGATGCTGTGTGATTGCAAGAGGTGTTCCTGATGCAAGGCTCAGCTGCCTGAGAGGGCCCAGGAGGGGAGCAAAGGGCAAGAAAGCCCAACTCCACTCCCTTGGCAGACCAGAGGAGGGGGTGAAACTCTACCCACAGTGGTGGGGAGGGTGAAACAGTAGAGAAAAACTAAGTGAACACTGAGGTAGGGATTCAGACATCCCCCAAGCTGAGTACCTGCTTTTTCCCTTCATCCCCTTTCTGTGTGTGCCACCCACAAGAGCCTAGCCCAAAAGAGAAAGACCAGACTCTAGGAGGTGGCAGGACAAAGAGTGAAATCGGACAGATCTCAATTCTAATTCTTCCTACAATCCAAATAACACTGGACAAACAACTTTTCTGTGCCTCAGGAGTTTTCCTCTTCATTTGCAAAATGGAAGTAATAACAGCTAACAATTTTTGAATACTTACTATGTGCCAGGCACCATTCTAAGCACTTTACGTGTCTAATTCATTTAATTCCTCTCTCTGGAATACTATAAGGTAGGTATGATCATTACCCCATTTAACAGATGAGAGGCTGGAGGCACTGGGAGAATAAATCTGCCCAAAGCCACACAGCTGGTAAGTGGTGGAGCCAAAACTCTAACCAGGCAGCCTGGATCTACAGCACATGCTCCCTCGTGGTCACAAAACACCACAAAGCAAATTAAAAAAATGATTTGTTCAACAATAAAATCAGATTTACCACGGCTGCTTGCAACATAGATAAATCTTTAAAATGTTATGCTGAGCAAAACAAGACAGAAGTCCATTTACATAAAATTCCAGAAACAGAGAAGTCCATAAATAATGACAAAAACTACATCCGTGGTTGCCTGGGGCCAGGGGTGGGGACAGGGACTGACCACCAAGAGGCACAGAAAAACTTTTTGGGGGTGATGAAGATGTTCTCTATCTTGACTATGGTGTTTGTTACACAGGTGTATACACTTGCCAGTACTCGAACTGTACACTTAGAAAATTGAGGTACTTTATTGTACATGACTTACACCTCAAACAAATTTTTGGAAACCTACTTACTAAATGAATGAACACAGAAATATAAATGGCAGTGTTATGGTCTGAATGCTCACATTCCCCCACCTAAGTTTATATGTTGAAACCATCCCCAGTGTGATAATAAGAGGTGGAGCCTTTGGGAGGTGATTGGGTCACGAGGGTGGAGCCTTCATGAATGGGATTAGTGCCCTTACAGCAGAGGCCAGAGGAAGCTTATTTATCCCTTCTGGCCCTTCTGCCGTGTGAGCACACATTGAAGACACCACCTAGAAGAACTGGCCCTCACCAGACACTGAATCTGCTGGCAACTTGATCCTGGATTTCCCACTCTCCAGAACCATGAGTAAAAAATGTCTGTCATTTCTAAATTACCCAGTAGAAGGTATTTTGCTATAGCAGCCTAAATGGACTAAGACACGCAGTGATCCTTGTGTGGTGGGATTCATTCATTCAATAAATATTTATTAAGCACTTATTATGTGTCAGGCAATGTTCTAGGTGCTGGTGACACATCAGTGTAAACAGATTAAAATACTTGCCTTTGTGGCTCTTAAATTCTAGTGGAGAGAGACAGATAATAAGCAAATACATAAATATAACAAATAGTATGCCCAATGGTGACAAGTACGCAGGAAAAAATAATAAAGCGGAGAAGAAGGAATTAAGAGTGCTGAGGGAGAGGATTGCAATTTAAAACAAAGGGTTCAGGGAATGCCCCCTTCTCAGCAAGGTACATGATATGGTTTGGCTATGTCCTCACCCAAATCACATCTCAAATTATAATCCCCATAATCTCCACATGTTGAGGGAGTGTCCAGGTGGGAGGTGACTAGATCATGAGGGTGGCTCCCCTATGCTGTTCTCGTGGTAGTGAGTTCTCACGAGATCTGATGGGTTTATAAGGCAGTTTTCCCTGCTCTTGCTAGCTCTCTCTCACCTGATGCCATGTAAAATGTGCCTCTTCCCCTTCTGCCATGATTGTAAGTTTTCTGAGGCCTCCTCAGCCATGCCGAACTGTAAGTCAATTAAACTTCTTTTCTCTATAAATTACCTGTTCTCAGACATGTCTTTATAGCAGTGTGAGAACAGACTAATATAACACATGAGCAGATAGGAAGATGGACGAGGTAATCGCACCGGCCCTGAAAGCAGACCTGTCCAGCCTCTGTGTTCTCCTTCAGCCCTGCTCCACAGTCCTCCACCCCTGGCTGCCCTCTCCTTTACCTCAGGTTCTCCATGCTCTTCCTGTTTCACCTGCCTCTTCTTCCCACAGCTGGCACAGTCCTGCCCACCGAGGTCTCAGGCTCCCCTCACACCTCCAGCCACATCTCCCAAGCAAGCCTTCACACCTTGCTGCACACCACCTGCTCGGTTTAGAACATCTTGTCACCTCCCAGGTGCAGACTCACCTCCTTCAGACAAGCTTCAGAAAACAAAACCGACCTGCTGGGGACAAGGCTTGGAAGGTCTGTGTGGCCAAGACACTGATTTTATCTCAAGTGAGATGATGAGTGTCGAGGCCCAGAAGTTCAGGTAACCATCAATATTAGTGATCATCTACTACAGGAGATAATGGGATTATAAAGCTTAGTAAAACAGGGCCCCAACCCTCATGGGGACACATATGCAAACTACAAATTAAATAGCACATAATGGCTGTATTAGTGGAAATCATCATAACAATACAGTACTTGCTGTGAGCTTACCATGTGCTGAGAGTCTGACCCGGCACTTAGTACACACACTGCCGTATAATCCTCACATAGCCTCATCAAGTAGGTAACCTACTCCAATCTTACAGATGAGGCTCAGAGAGGTTAAGTAACTTGCCCAGAGTCACAGAGCTTGGAGGTGGCCAAATCAGAATTAGAATTATGTCTGTCCCACTCCAGAGGCTCCAGCCTCATCACTGTAATAAAATACACATGGGCATAGAAGTAGCTCAGGGAAAGAAGTGTTATCTGTGTCCACTGGTATAGGGATGGCCTCAGATAGGAAGGATTTGATCTGAATTTTAAAATATGAATAACTGATTTGAAGGATTATAAGGGGGAGGAGAGGTGGGAAGGAAGAGTGAAGAAGGATAATCCAGGGACAAAAGGAAACATGAGGAAAAACACAATGGTATTGAACAATGGCAAACTGTTGAGTTTTATTGGAGGCACACTGTCAAGGGCAGGAGGATAGAGAACTTGAGCTTGGAGAGGTCAACAGTGTCCAGTTTTGAAAGGCCTCTAGGTCAAGCTAAGGATATATATTTATTTTATTTAATAAGGCACACACTAACAAAGCACACAGTAAATACTACATAAGTAGTATTTACTATGTGCTAAGCACGTTTTTAAGCATATCACAAATATTAACTCATTGAATCCTTCCAACACCCTACAAATTATGTATTAATATTATTGCCCATTTTATAGGTGAGAAAATTGAAGAACAGACAGATTATATAACCTATCTATGCTAACTCAGCAAGTAGAAGAAATTCAAACCCAGGCAGTCTGACTCCAGAACCCAGGCTTTTAGCCACTACCTAGGCTACATTAATGAGATTTTACAGGCGAGGCAGTATCTCACACAAGGAATGCTGTGCTTAGTTTTATTCCCTTAAGATTTCTACCACCATATGTCAGAAAAAAATAAAATGGAAGAAAAAAGAATGAGTGGTAGGAAGACCCCCCAAGAAGGCACCAAAGTGTTCTGTTGAAAGCTGATAATGGCCCAGTAGCAAGAAAGACACAGAGGAACAAGTGGAGTTCAAAGATATTTTAAAAGAAGAAACAAAAGGGCGTGATGACTAATGTGGTGGGGAAAGAGGGATATTGAAGTTGGCTTCCACCTTTCCAGCTCAGATTCCTGGATAGATGGAGATGCTACCCACTCAGATACGCAGGAAATGATGACACGCAGACTTGGGTGTGTTAAGTCTAATTCTCAACTTACTATGGATTCTCAATTGTAAGAACAAGTAGGAGTTGCCTGTATAGCTCTGAAGCCAACAATGTTAGTTTTGCAGCTGTCAATCCTGATGTGCCTATGGGTGGAGAGGACCAGAAGCCAGGTAATATAAGGTATATGAGAGAGTTCAAGGCTAGAGGTATCAACTGGGGAGTCATCCACCCTTGAACAGTAGTGAAAAGCATAGGATTAGAAAAGATATCATAGAGAGAAAAGGTAGTGTGCACAGGAAGAAGGTGGGTGGCAGGGCTCTGGAGAAAGACATTTAAGGGTCATATAAAAGAAACAAACCAAAAAGAATGGGTGGGTTTTCATAGACTTTAAGAAACAAACACACCCTGTAAATCTGTGGCTAGGTAATATTCCTTAGAAAGTCCAATGTGGGGAGGCCGGGTGCGGTGGTTCTGTAATCCCAGCACTTTGGGAGGCCAAGATGGGCTGATCACTTGAGGTCAGGAGTTCAAGACCAGCCTGGCCAACATAGTGAAACCCCTTCTCTACTAAAATACAAAAATTAGCCGGGCATGGTGCTGCACACCTGTAATCACAGGTACTGAGGAGGCTGAGGCAGGAGAATCACTTGAACCTAGGAGGTAGAAGTTGCAGTGAGCCAAGATCTCACCACTGCGCTCCAGCCTGGGCAACAGAGCAAGACTCCATCTCAAAAAACAAACAAACAAACAAAAAGAATGTCCGATGGTAAAATAGGAAAAGAAGCCTGGAGGCCAACTCACTGTGTAACCTTGGACAAGTTGCTCACCACCCACTTTGAGCCACAGTTTGGACTCCATAATCTCCAACATCCCTGCCAGTTATGAAACGGGACCATGAAGTGACCTCAAGATGGGTCTGTGTAACCACCCTGAGAACATTCAGGACAGTGACTCCAGGGAAGGAGTGCAGGCGGTAGTCCTGCCAGCTGCCCTACCAACCAAGGAGGCCACTAGTTAAGCAATGGGAGCAATCTCATCTCAGCCTTTCACTCTTTTTTTTCTCTCTTGGGCTCTCTAGGCCTTTGTTCCTCTTTACTTACAGAGAGAGAAGCATTCTTCTCAGGGCACAAGAGAGAGTTTCTTCCCCACTCAGGTCACCCTCCTCTGGGCAGACTACAGGAGGAGAAACCTGGCGTTCCTGGGGTATGAGTGATCCAAGCAGAGTGTGGAAACCCCCTGCATGGCTGTTTTCCAAGAAAACATGAACACCAATACTGTGTCTGAACACTCTGCATTGAGAGAAGCTCCCCTTAGTCCACTTCACAGGAATGGTGTGAGCACCTGGGAAAAGCAGTCATGAAAAGGTTTTGGAAGACAAGTTTCATTGTACATAGAGAAACTCCTCCATGGTGTCAGACAACAAAAGTGAGCCTCTGCTGGGTACTTTACAAAACAAAAAGACAGGGCATCTCCACTTTTGTGCCCCACAGGTACCGCAAATATAATATGCCCCAACCTGGATTCATCAACCTCCCAGCAGCCTCCACATTTGCTTTGTGATCTGGTTTCTTGGCCTCATCAAATGGTACCCACAACCTCCCAATTGCTCAATACAAACTCTTCCCTCTGCCTGCCTACCCCTTTCTATCCTCACTGCCACTTAACTCCATCACCATCTCTTACCTGAATTGTTGACCCAGACTCCTCATTTATCTCCTTGCATTCAGCCCTGGTCCTCTCTCACCCATTCCCACACTGGAGCCAAAGTGGTCTTGGCACAATTTCAGTTCAAGCACACAACTCCTTTCCTGAGAGCTCTTCAGTGACTCTTGGTGGCTCTCAACATGGAGTCCAAACTCTGGCCTGGGAGGCGAGGCCCTTTCCCAGCTGTCTGCCACCTCTTTAGATGCATCCCTCTCGTCTTGCAGCTGGCTATTCCCTCAGCAATCTTTGTCTCTAGTGCACCCTGCTGTCCCTCCACCTCTGCACAGCCTGTTCCCTCTACCTGGAATACTCCTCTTTACCCTCTTGGCCTAAGCCAAGCCACAATCAACTTTTTGATCTTTCACCTCAGTTCCTCCAGGAAGCCCAATCCTACTACTCAAAGAGTTAAATAATCATCTTTCATTCAAACTCTACCCAAGCAATGTGTAAGTACTTCAACAACATCCAAGTATGCCGTGCATCATCTCAGCCAATCTGAAAAGACTCAACACATGACATATTGTGCCATGCCAGTGGTACTCTGGGATGGGAAGGAAAAATAAAGATGCTTGCATGGGCAAGTGACTTAATCCCCCCAGACCTCCATTTCCTCATCAGTAGGTAAGGGGATTGGCATGGAATTCTGTCCCCATGATACTTATCATTATCAGAAATACTTAAACACATCCAATCAGTCCCCGCAATGAGATTTAGACATTAACCCTCTGGCATCCCCAACCCTTCAGTCTCCAAACACCAACTGCAGTGATCCCGAGATCCACTGGTACCTTGGGTGGCATGTTCAGTGTGCCCTGTGGGCCGGGGCAGCTGGCACCTAAATAGGTTTCTCCTGCACTACCTGTGCCCCCATCAACACAAAGGGCAGAAGGTCAGATAGAAAGCTACTCTTGGTCTCCACACTTTGACTCTGGCCTCCTAGAAGCCCCTCCTATGAAATGGTCCTGTAAACTTCCAAAGAACTCCACAAACCTCAAAGAATGTGAAAAGGCTCCATCAGCTACAAAGTCCTCAGTAGAATCTAAGTGACCCAAAACCCAGTTACTTACGGCTCTTTATTGCCATGTATGATATTTTAGAATTTATGCTAACATTTGTTTTATGTAGGATTATAATAATACATGTACCTGTTAGAAATTTTTGAAAATACAAAAGAAAAAGCACAATTATGCCACTTATAAATGATTAACATTAACGCTTGTAGTCTTTTTTCTATGCACATATTATTTAATTTAGATCATAATGTACATAGTTTATAGCTTGATTTTTCCCTATGCCATTAAGTTATTTTGATGATTGCATAATATTTCATTACCACCATTAATTTAAGTAATTCCCCATCCTAAGAACTTAAGATATTTCAACTTTTTAAAAGTTTTCTCACAGTAACATTATAAATAAAACTGTGAGAAATATCCCTAAATATATTTTTATATACCTTTTTTCTTAGGGTGGAGATCTAGTGTTTCTGCATTATGCTGACAAAGGAAAAACCAAGAGGCAATTAAAGAAAAACAAACCAAGGTGGCAAACATATTTTTTCCTCACACCCCTGAAGAGCCCATTCATAGCTGCTCATGCTCTTTCTTAGAACTGGCCAAGGTTAAAACAAAAAAAAAAAAATGTCATTTTTTTAGGCCTATCTAATAGACCAGGCTTAGCAAAAATACATTATAAAGGGGCTGGAAAATGTTAATTCTTATACTCTGCAGGTGGGATGGTAATATGGCACAAACTTTAGAGAGAGGAACGATATTATTTTTAAATATAGAAAATGTAGAATTTAAATATTCAACAATAAGGAATAAAGTAAATTGTTACATCTCTGTAACGGAGTACTTTATACCTTTACAACCCTTTCAATAAAAGGTTAAAGAATACCTACTGGCACAGTAACAAGCTCACATTATAACACTAAAATCAGACAACACAGTGTGTTTCTGTAAACAAATAAAAAAAGAAGTGTATACAATCTAATACACACACACACACACACATACACACACACCTGGAAGGATCTACACCAAAACGTCAACAACGGTATGTGGTAGGAAAATAGTGATTTTTTGCTTCTGTCTCTGTGCTTTTCTGACTTTCTAAAGTTTTCAGTATTAGTGTTTATCATTTGCATCACATAAAGTACTATGTATTAATAGTGGTAACAGAAAACCTTATCAGATTGGTGAAGGAAATAAAGCAACATTAACTGAGGTTTCTGAACACAGGTGGGTTGGTCCCATTTCCTGCCCCTCCTTTCTACCTCTCTACATGTGGCCACACTCATCATGGGACAGAAGAAAAACAACTAGAAAACGAGCCTGTGACATTTCCCACCCCGTTTTGAAACTGAGCCGAGCAGCTGAAAAAGACTAGGATCAAAGAAATACATCATACCTGGGAGCCAGTGCCAAATCCCAGACTACGCATCACTGATGTCTAACCCTGAAACAGTAGCAATGGGAGAATGCTTTACCTAGCTCCAAAATGCCAACAATGAGTAATTATTAGTAATATTGCTCCTGGGCCCCAGGGAGCCTCATCTCACATGGGGGTTGGAGGTGAAACAAAGGAGTTGCCCCCTCTCACAAACCAACCTGCCTTCAGCACACCTGGTGCTTCTCATCTGCACAGTAACTCACAGCCCCAGGCCCCCAGGGCACATTCCCAGGGGAAAGCCCTCTCTGTGGACACAAGCGTAAGAGGAAACATCTCATGTATAAAGAGAAAGGCATGGGGACTCAGATATGAGCCTTGACATGCCCATGTATTCAAAGAGCCAACAAGCCCCAACCCCAGCCAGAGAAGTAGAGAGGGATGGTAGCCCCGACCAGGCTGTGGTCCTGGATATCTGTCTCTACTTGCTGGCTAGCTGTGTTGCTTTATTCTAGTGTTCTAATGGCTCTGCCGCTCTGTGTCCTCATCTGTAATACAGAAAATGCTAATTCTACCTATGGCATTGGGTTAGGATTATAAAACTAAAATAATACACATCACAAATCTGGGTCTAGCACACAGTATTTGGAAATTGGTCCCCTTTTCCTGTCTTGCCCTTGTCCCTGGAAAAGGGCAGGAACTCTTAAGAGTTGGCAGGGACACTGTCCCCAACCCCAGCAACCAAGTTTTCCCTCACAGGGTGTCAGTGAGGGGTTGGCCTTGATATGAGAGATCTGTTTAGCCCACCTGGCCAACACACATAGAACCAGAAAGCCCATCCCTGCCATTTATTTTTCCATCTAACAGATTTTTCACAGACCTAGGAGGGACTTTCGGGTGACCTAGCTGACCTCCTCCCATCCCCACATCCCTCGACTTTACAGCCCTGACAGGTGACCTTCGGGGAAGGCCCCCGGCAGCATGTCTGGTTACAGTAAGTCCAAGCACTTGACAAACGTCACATCATTTTACTCTTGACATCCCCAGAAACAGGTACAATAATGCTGCCACATCTTTAACCGATAGGAAATCCACAAAGTCCTTTTGCAGAGGCTGATCTAAATTTCATTTCACTTTTTGTTTTAAAAATTCTGTCAAATCCTCTCTGACTGCAGACAAGAACAGGTGTTCCCTTCGTTTTCAGGCAGGGTAATGGAGGCATGCTTGTCTCAAATTACCCAGCCTTTCGTTTCCCCCTCCTACTTCACCCAGGATGGCACTTGGCTCTCTGATCCTGGAAGGCATGCCGCAGCTCACCCATGGCAGCTCACCCATGGCAGCTATGGGAGTTTCTCCCTCCCCACTGCTTTCATGGCCTGCTGGCCTGAACCAGCCACCCATTCTTCCCTCGGTTGAAGCCCTAGCCAGAAATAGACCTTAGATTCAATGGCCTTGGTCACTGTAGCCAATTTCCGCCCTGGCGACCTTGCCCAGAGAGAGGCTTTAAATGGTGCAAGCTCATCGCACTTTCCTCCTGCGGCCTCCGAGTCACACTTCAGACGCGTGTCATCAGAGAAGATGGAAGAACAGCATGTCGGAGAGGCTGACAGCATCACCACAGCTCTGTCTCTGCCCACTGCTCTGTCTCACCAGCTCGTGGTGGTGAGATTTCTCCTTTCTTCTCCACCTTCTGTCTCCAGCCCGAGACTTGTCAGCAGCCCCTTCATGTAGCAAACATACTCAACGGGTTGACTTAAAAGGTCAATTGCAGCAGATTTGTGTGTGTTCTCTCACTCTGACGTAGAAGTCCCATGCAAGCCAAGGGAGTACAACCAGTTCTCGATGCAGGCTCCCCCTGCTCCCACTCCCAGCTTCTCACTCCTTCACCACCACCCCCATGCCTGAACAGTGTCTACAGCCAAGGAAGGACAGAAAGTGAACAGGCTGGGTGCCTCTCACCACCTTTTCTGCACCAGCTCGAGATCTGGACATGCATTTCCATCAAAGTTGCCCAGCAGAAGCCATCAGATCTGTAAGCCCCAGAGCGGCCAGATGGAGAAGATATGGGGTTGGGGGCCTGCCCTTTTGTAGAGATTGACCATAGAGTTCAAACAGCTTGACAGTGTGGAGAATTTAGGCTGTACAAAGTCAGGGAGCCTGTTTTGGCTACGATCTCAAGGAAGAAGTCATTCCTATTAATGAGGCACCTGTCCTAAAATGCAGTTCTCAAATCAGGGTCCAGAGTCTTCAGTGCCCTGAGAGATTCTTCCAGATGGTCAACAGGCTGTCACTTCCAATATTAATGTTGAAAAGATGGCAGTGTCAACACTTCTGCTTCCAGCATGACGTAACCATGGCCTTTCCTTGGGACATCTCTGAGAATCACGGAGTGTCACCCCGAGGAGGGACCTTCAGGAGCTCCAAATCCAGCCTCATTTCACGGATGAAGAAGCTGAGCCCTGGAACCAGGGAGAGGCCCCCCATAGCTCAAGAGACTGATACACAGTAGGGCCAGAACCTAGGTCCAGAAAATTATATCACACCACCTTAACGAAGTGCATGCCAAACCCCATGATCAAACAATAGACCTCCCACTGAAGTCTGGGGGAAGGTTCTTTGCATGACAAGGATGAGGGAAGTAGCTAGACCCAGGAATTTTGCCTGAGATATTGGAGAACCATTGTGATTAATCTGATTTAATCCATAAAGGATGTATTAAGCATATTTTTAATTATATAATATCAAGTCAGTTCAGGATTTTCTCTTCTCATCCTGAGAGCTGCAAGATCTGTCTAGGACACCATACCATCACTTACCCCAGCATACTCTACAGCTATGGTTTTCAACCATGTGCATCAGAATCACCTGAAAGGCTTTTAAAAACACAACTTGCTGGGTCCCACCCCTAGAGTGTCAGATTCAGGAAGTCTGGGGTGGGGCCTGAGAATTTGCATCTCACACAAGTTCCCAGAAGACTCTGCGACCCCAGGTGACTTTGAGAACCATGCGCTGGAGTTTCAGTAAGACTGACATCCATTTCCATGAACCCCATCCCCCAAGTTGCACATTCACAACCAATGCACAGTTGCTCAGTCTCCTCCTGCATCGGCAAGCTTATCTGAAGGTTCTGCCCAATTAAGACAACTCATTCATGCTACAACATAATCTATTACCCCATTAACAGATGGTTAAAGATTTGGGTTGGCCTCCTTCCCAAGATCGCCTGCCATTGTGCTGTACCAAGTTCCCCCAAACCAGATAAAGCAGATGAACCAGCAAGGACTTTCCAACCACTACTCTGACAATAAACTATTCCTGAGATGCACCCCATTGCCCCAGCTTTACCAGAGATTGTCGAATGCCAGGAGCTGTCACAATCTGGTGGGAGGGACCCTAAAGCAGCACTTACCCTTGGTCTTCTCCATTCATTCCCCTCTTCCAGGGCTTTGCTTCATTTCCAAAGCAGCTGGCACTCGCCTGCTGCAGGTACAAAAGTCTACAATATCCACTGCAGGAGGAGAGCCACTCCTACATAATGTATGGAGTTCCTCCCTGGCTCACGGCACGTTGGAATGCTTCCACCTCAGAAAAGGGCAAGGCAGCTGCTCGCATCAGCAGGTGTCTTCCAACACAACAGCCTTCAGGGCTCATCAAACCTCCTGGGAGACTGGTTTCTTCACTGGGGCACAGATAGAGCCAGGAAACAAAACTCAATTGAGGTTCCAGGCCCAGTGCACATTAACCAACCAAATAGCAGAGTGGGTTCATTTGCCATGGGGTCAGAGAAGCCAGGAACCACATTATGCCAGTTCACCTGGAGCTAGTTGTGTGGCCCTGGGACAGTCAGTTAGGCTTTCAAAAACACCAGTTTCCTTATCTGTAATATGGAGAAATATGATACCTACCTTACAGATCTGTTCACAAGAATAAAAAAATATACAGATGTGTATGTAATACTTGGCAGAGCACCCAGCACATAGTAAGTGCATAATAAATGTTAGAGGCTCTTATTATTGCTACTTTTAAGAAAAACCAGAATGCCCTACACCTAGTTCAAAGTGCCATGTGTCAAAGGTTGTGTGTTGGGTGGGGGCAGGGGCGTCTCAGATTCTAAATGGGCCTCTGCAGACAAACTGGCTGGACCACCTTAGTGAACATCCTGGGTGCCCACTTGCTCCTTATCCAACCTCCAACAGCTCTGGCCAAGATTGTCGACTGCCCTCTGGCTGCTGCACTTGCTTCCCTTAGTAGAGGCCTCTCCTGATGTTTTCTAGATATCTACTCTTGGCCTCTCATCAAAGTCCATTTTAAGGCACAATGCAGCTCTGACAATGTGCCTCTGCTGATCTCAACACTTTTCCCATTTCTGCCACCACTAGAACATTCCTTGGAGCCAGGAGCCCTGTTCCTCAGCCAGAAACTGGTCAGAGGTTTTTTTCTCTGCCACCATATAACCAAGACATGCCCATTAGCCGGACCTCACAGAAATCTGCCAGCCGTGAACCAAGCTAAGGAATCTTCCAGGAATTTTTCTCAAGCAATAGGAAAAGAACATCTGAGGTTTGACTGAAGGCTCCCTGGAAGGAAACACAACTCAAAATCTTACTCTCAGCCCATTTGAGAAAATTCTGTTCCACTGGTCTCATCTAAGTGCTGGACACCTCAAAGAAGACTTGAATTATTAATAAACTTTTTATTTGCAAGAAGAAAAAGTCCCCTCCAGCTACAGTTAGGATAAGAGATTGTTGTGCATATATAAGGAATGGGACAGGCTAGGACAAGAAGTCATTAGCAAAGGAGTTGGCTGCACCCTCTTTTCTCTTTCCTTTCCTTTATGACACTGCCACTTTGCTTTCTGCAGCATGCACCATCCTCCCCTCTCTGAGGGTCACCATCTCCTAACTTCAACTCAGACTAAGTCCTTTCCATGATCTTTGAGATTAAGAATCCCCATTAGCAGCTCAATTTTCCAACTCTAAACTCCTGAGGGAGCAGAACAATCAACCTGACTCATCTTTTTTTAAGCTCTCAATTGCAAGCCAGGATGTGGCTGGGCAGTTCTGCACGCTCACCTCTGCCATAATAAGCCATGGCTATTAGAGGGTGGGAGGAGGGCAGGGGCAGGTGACATGGTACAAAGCAGAGAAGTTGCTCACTCATCCAGAATGATGCCAGTAGCAGCTTCTCTCAGAAGAGGTTGTGGCTAAGCAGGGAGGAGAACAAAAAAAGAAAATCAAACTCGTGTGCCAGATAGAAACCAGCCCAGCAGAGCATTTCCCTACTCAGAGCTGTGCCAATACAGTGACCAACAGGGCAGTGGCCGCAGGATGAGTGTGGAGAGCAGGGCCTGGTCCTGTCTTTCCAAGATGGGCAAAGATCCCTTCGGAATTATATTTATCTCTTGACTGAAAACATTTTCAAATGATTCCTGCCTCTGGTTAGGGAACCATGTGCCATGCTTCATATTGCTTTATATACAGGCAGCACTCAATCAAGGTTCTGGAACAGACAATAGAAAAGGATAAAGTAGAAGGTGTCAGGAGACAGCTACATCCCCCATGGACTGGAGGTGTTTTAGAAGCCATCCCCTCTCCTCCCTGATCTGGGCAGGAGAGGAGAAGGAAGCTGGAAGAAAATGACCCCAGTAATGTCTCCAAGGAGTAATATTTGGTCATGAATACCCCAGGGAGGGGCATGTCAGGGTCAACCCAGCTCCTTCCATCAAGATATGGGGAGCTAAGACTGTCCCACCCAATACTGCTCCACCAGGAATGAAGCAAGGGAGCTTACACCCACTCTTGCCAGCCTGTTTACCAAGACTTGGGTACTTTAGATATGGTCAGAAGTTCTGGCAGTGCCAAGATCAGCAAGAGGAAAGCAGCGTGAGAGGCCCAGCCTGCTGGTTGCCTAAGAGTTCTCTGGGTCGAGCCACAGCATAACCAAGCACCTCCCCAATTGCTGGACAGGAGGGTTTGGGGTCAGTCACAGGAGCCATGGCCCACCTGCAACCTCTTGCCGTGCGGCGTTACAGAACTGGGAGGAGGCCAGAGAAGCAAGGAGGAGGGAGGTGTGGGGAGTAAATGCCAGCATGCAGCCAAGCTCTGAAAGCCAAAGTTCTTTTCTAGCACCCCAGCTAAAAGCAGTGACAGCCTCCTGTATTGATTATGCATGCATGCCACTGAGTGAAGAGGCCGGTTGGGCGAAGGCTGAGGCCCGCTGGATAATTTATATGCTGGCGTTGGTATTCACAGAGCCATGGGCAGAGTTCAAAAGAAAGAGGTGGAGAACAGAAGATACAAGCAAACTGCCACACTTCCGCAGCTCCAGTTTGTGGAGCAGGAGGGTCTCCTAAAGAGAGCAAGCAGGAATGGTACCCAAATGACACATGGCTCCCACTGGTCATAACATCCTCCAGCCCCAAACCCAAGCCATCCTCTCACCAGTAGACTTTGACTTCTCCACCTGGAGGAAGCCTAACCTATACTCCCAGCTTGGGCTAGGTGCCTTTGTTGGTGCTCCCCCAATAACCTAGGGCTGCCTTGATCTCAGGCTTCCAATTCATCCATCAGGTCAAAGCACGTCGTAAGGAAGCCTTCTCCTGTGCAACTAAGATGGACCTCCCATTAGGTTCTAATAGCGCCATATACCTCTCCTTTATATCTTCATCCCTATTTGTATTTATATTTTCGTTTCCCCCAAATGTGAGCTCCATAAAGACAGGAACTTGTCTGCCCTTTGAACCACTGTATCTCCTGCACCTACTGCAGCATCTTCCCTGCAGAGAAGCTCAGTAGAGAGTGATTTTTACAATGATAAAGGAATGAGATTTGCCACACCATACCACAGTCATATGTGTTGCTCTTTGTTGCCACCTAGCCTGTGAGATCCTTTAGGGCACAGAGAGCGCAGCTAGTCTTTTCTACCCAGCACAAGAAGGGCAGTGGGGTCAAGTGTTTCTGGTACCCTTGGAGATTATACTTTTCATCACCAAGATAAACCAAACTCACCTCATTATTTTCTTTCCCAATGTTTAGCATAATTTCTAACCTATAACAAGAGCTCAGTGTCTATTTTCTGATAATTTACCTTTTAAGGAGCTCTTGTCTAAGATTGAGAATTTGCCCTCTATGGCCAAACATTGGCAAATAGGCCCTCGAGTGGTGCTGGCATGGCCAAACGGTCCCTCATGACCACCAGACATGGACAAAGGCAGTACTCGGAGATGAAGGAGCCCTGCCCAGGAGGTGGGAGACCCACACTTTCTGGCTGGGTGATGTGGGAAAAGCCTCAAACTCCCACAACTCTAAAAAGAGAGGAAATATTCCTTGGCCCATGGGAAACGAATCTATCATCCTATGTTGTGGTGACAAGCCACAGCGGGTTCGTCATACACATCCGAGTTTGAATCCCACATTCTCTGATTTCCCGCTGTGTGACCTTGGATAAGGTGCTTGACCCAAAGCTCAGTTTCCTCATCTGTAAAATAGTTCTGAGGTTAGTTTACAAGGACTACATAAGATGATGCAGGAAAAGCACTTGGTTACAATGGAGCCCAGCTAGCAGTTTATTGACAGCAACAGGTTATAGTAGAAAAACCATGAGTTTGGACTGAGAAAGGTCTGTTCCACTTCGCTGGGTAATTATGGACAAGCTGGGTTCTATGCTTTAGTTTCCTTGTCTGGAAAATGGAGCAAACAAAACAGTCTCTCTCACTCCAGCCTAGTTCACGCCCACCCAAGACGCCCGCACTTGCTCTCCTCAGCTCTTCCGTTGCTCTCGCTCTCTCATCCCTCAAGTCTTAGCTCAGATGTCATCTCCCCAGATGGGCTGTCCCCGCACCTCTCTAAAGTCACACACCCACCATTTACTTTGTTTTATTTCCTTCCTGGCAGTCACTTCTGTCTGAAATTATCTAATTGTTATGTGTTTATTGTCTATCACCCCTCTCACTAGAATCATGGCTCTGTGAAAGCACAAAGCCTGATCTTCCCTGTACTCACTACACCACGGTGCCTAGAGTGCTACATCTTAGGCACTCAACAAACACTGAATGAATGAATGAAGGAACAAATGAACCAACAATCGAGTGATTGAACAAACACCCTCCAGGGTCACTGTGAAGAAACAAATGGATGATGCCAGGAACAATGCCCAGCCCAGTGCCTGGTTCATACCGGCCTCTTTGGGTTAATTTTTCTTGCTTTCCCTGAGAGCTAATTTTTCAAGAACTACAGTTCTTAGACATTATCTCAGCTTGAAATTTAAAACTTACTTAAATTAAGCCAAGGTTACCAGACAGGGAAAAAAAAGGGTGGGGGTGGGGGGACAGTCATAATTAACCTCCCCACACAGATCTCCACCAAGAGCTTCTTAACACCTCTGAAATGTCTGAGCAACAGAGCCTCCCAGGATCCCCTGAGTGCTCCAGAAGACAGGTCATCAATTGAGCCACTTCTGCATCTGCACACATTGCAGATTAGACACAAAGACAAATGGCATTCAAACCAGTGCCAAGGGGGTCAGCATCAGCCGGGGCATAGATTGCTGGCTGGGCTCCTGAGAGGGCTCAAGGCTGAAATGCAGGCCTGACCAGGACTAAGACTGAGGTATCTACTCTAGCATGCTGGATCATCCTCCTCTCCTCTGCAACTACTGCCCCCTGTCTGTAGCCACCCACCTCTGGAGCCCCTCTGCTCATTCTGGCTCACCCCACCCTTCTCCTTCTAACCCACCCCAGCATAGGTAGCTCTCCCACTCTTCCCAAGGCCCTAGGCCACCATGGTAGATGAGCGTGTCCTCCCTTCTTCTGCCAGATGCAGCCAGACCCTCTGGGCCAGGCCCTGACTATCAAGGGTCAAGGTGGCAATGACCTCACCTAGTTCACACATTCTAGGAGCCCACACTCTGAGCCACTGAGCAACAGCTTCACTGGAACTCAGAGAAGTAGCACATCAGAGATCAAGAGACACACAGGTGGCTCTCAGAGCTTGGACTCCCCAGCAGTGGGTTGAGTTTAACATCAAGATGCTCACCAGAGCTCACTGCCCTGACCTCCCAACTCTCCTGGGCAGACATAAGGAGCACCAGATATGAGCCTCCATGGCAAATGTCAAGGAAAAATGTTGCAGTCCTCTACTCTCAAGTACCACGTTGCCTATCAAAATGCCAAAGCAAGGCTGCAATGGGATGAATCTGTGGTTTCTCATGATTGTGCTCAGCCAGCCCACTGCATCTAGAAAATCCTTTTCACACAGATGGAAGGGACCGATGTGGGTCGCACATCATGTCCTCGCTCCAAACCCAGCACGCATTACCTCCACTGGACTAGATGGAGTATAAACACAGCCCCCTTTCCATGCCTATGGGCCAGAGTCCAGATGCAGAGGGGGAGAGTTAGCCTAGCAGCCAGCCACAGGGGATGGGCACTATGATACCACATCTAGCAGGACAGATGGGTGAGGCACAGGGAGAGAAAGGCAGAGCCCTCAAGCCACCATGCATTGATGGGTCCAGTGCCTGGCAGGAGGGCTTTCCAAGGGCAGGGGCTACCAGATGCCTTGAACTCTGTCTTCTGGTCAGTTCAGACATTACCTTTTTTTTTTTTTTTTTTTTGAGACAGAGTTTCACTCTGTCACCCAGGCTGGAGTGCAGTGGCACAATCTTGGCTCACTACTACAACCTCCACCTTCCAGGTTCAAGCAATTCTCGTGCCTCAGCTTCCCAAGTAGCTGAAGTTACAGGTGTGTGCCACCACGTCCAGCTAATTTTTGTATTTTTAGTAGAGATGGGGTTTCACCATGTTGTCCCGGCTGGTCTTGAATCACACCTAACTTTGGCCTCTTCAGTCCATTTGTGCTTGATATTCAAGTTTCTTAGTAAAAGAAGGAGCCAATTCTGTTTATAAGACATAGGCCCTTACCCTCCAGCAGACTCCCTGGCTAGTCTGTGCTTCTTAACACTGCCCTGACTCTTTAAAAGCCTTTCATGTGGCACTTTTCCAGCCTCCCCTACCCAAATTTACAGTTATTTAAGCAAAATCACATCTGGATGCCGAACCATACCAACCTGCTGTGTGACTTTATGCAATTCTAAACCTCTCTGAGCCTCAGCCCAAGTATTTCCAGAATGAGGGGTTAAATGAGACAAGCTCCAAAGTTTAATTTAGCACTAATATTCCATAATTGTTTGAAAGAAAAGTTAATCCACTGGCCCAGCCCCAAACCCCACTAGTTATGAATTTGCTTGCACTGAATCACGCAGTTCTCGTGGCCTTAAATCTCTACCCAAGAGCCTTAAGGAGTTGTCCACAACAATGATACCCACTGTATCAGAATTGAACCTGGACCTCTGCCTTCTGGGGTCCCAAGCCAAACAGGCTTTCTAAAGTTTCTCTCAGCTTGGTAAATATTGTAAATAAGTCCATTTCTTCTCCCTATATTCCCATTCCATTAGAAGTGGGGTATCAGGAAGGTAGAAGGCATTGGGCAAGTTGAGAAGAAATTGAAAGGACTGGTAAATGGTAACTCTTCTTGTAAGAAAGAAAAATGCAAAGTTTCAAACTCAGTGGCCAACACCTCCCAGGGCCTCTCCTGCCCCCGCCCTCTTTGGGTAGTTTTTGTGTTGAAGTCTGCCCCAGCATTCTGGAGCCACGCCACCCTCTCTATGAGAGGAATTTTGGTGCCAAGCTTCTGATGGTTCCTCACATCAACACCCAGGGAGTCCTTCTCCACACTGATCTCTCCCTCATCCTCATATCCAATCCATCATCAACTCTGCTCAGAGTATCACCAAAATATGTCTTGACTCTGCCAGCTGTCACACACAACTGCTACCCCTACTCCATCTCCAGCACCTACTATACTGTCTGAACCCATCAGGTACTCAATAAAGATTTGTTGAATTGAATGAAATCCAAGGAGTCTTCTTTTTCTCTGAGAAACAGAACGGAGAGAGGCTATTTTTGCAGAGCAATGGTGAGTTCAGTATCTCCCACCCAGCTAAAGCATAAATAAGCACCCCGCCCCAAGCCCTGTACCATCACCTGAGTTAAGAGTCCCTCTCTCCCTCCTTCCCACACAGGTCTCAAAATTCAGGAGTGACAATGACACCACAGGCATCTCCTCACTCTATGGATAAGATCTGAGTGTCCGTATCAGTTTAACATCTGAGCAGTATTAATAGCCAGGAGCCATCTCCTGCCCTTAGGCAGTGTAGCAATATCCTGACAACACACACGCTGCACTCAGACACTTGCACACATGCATGCTTACACACACACACACAAATACACACATATTTTCTGGCAGCAGAAGGGGGCAGGGATATAGCTCAGATCTCTCCACAGGGGCCTCATGGCAGCCCCACACAGGAATACCAGGATTTTTTACCTCAGTCCACTGGCCCAGCTGGAATGATCTCAATGAGTGCAACAGACCACCCTCCCCCTCACCAGGGCCAGATACCCAAGAGCTGGCACACAGCTCAAAGAGGGGAAGGGATGATTTAATATCCCCTGCTCATCCCAGCTGCTGGAACTCTGACCAATCAGCATGGCAGTACTTGCCACAAGAGGCCCTGAGCTAAAGAGTGACCTAGGTGTCTGCTTGGTTCCCCCATCATTTCCATCTCAAGATTTTCCTCATTTAATCACACTGGTGGCACCACTCCCACATTCCCACCTCCATCACACCAGCCCTAGACATGTCTGGAAGGAAACTTCCAAGCCAAAGAGACAAAACCAGGCTTTCCCAGTCTATCTGGCCACACGGCCAAGCAACTCTATGTCAGGGTGGGGAGCTGTGGGAAAGGGAGTATTGCAGCGGAGGTGAATGCCTACAGGGGTCCTCCCCTGGAAGGTCTCAGCCTCCTCCCACAGCCTCATCAAATGCACCTCCAGGTTGGCCCATCTGTCCCTCTGTTCTGACTGCTCTGAAGCGCGTTTCATCACAGTCACAAACACAGGCTCTGGAGTCAGTCTGGGTTCAAATCACGCTTGTGAAGGGGTATACCTGGGGAAGCCATAAAACCTCTCTAAGCCTCCATGCCCTGTCTGTAAAATGCAACCCACGATGTCCACCTCACAAGATCACCATGAGAAGGCAATGAGTTAACTACCATGTGTAAAGCTTTTGGGACATGTAAGTTAGTCCTTCGCCAATGGTCATCCCCCTGACCCAGGCCCACACCCCACCAGTTGTGAATTTGCTTGTAATGAAACACACAGGTCTTCTGGTTTTATAGCTCTATCCAAGTAGATGCTTTGAAAAATAAGGGAAAATGAATTTTCCTTGTACTTTTCTGAGGAAATTTCATTGTCTTCCCTTATGTAGGACCCTTATCTGGTTAGAAACAAATCGATTTCCTTTCATATATAAAAGAGAGTCGCTGGCTGAGGGCAGTGGCTCATGTCTGTAATCCCAGCACTTTGGGAGGCTAAGGTACGCGGATCACTTGAGGCCAGGCATTCCAGACGAGCCTGGCCAACATGGTGAAACCCCGTCTCTACTAAAAATACAAAAATTAGCCAGGCATGGTGGTGGGCACCTGTAATCCCAGCTACTCGGGAGGCTGAGGCACGAGAATCGCATGAACCTGGGAGGCGGAGGTTGCAGTGAGCCAAGATCGCACCACTGCACTCCAGCCTGGGCAACAGAGTGAGACTCAGTAAGTAAGTAAATAGGTAGGTAGGTAGGTAGGTAGGTGAACAGATAGATAGATGGATGGATGGATGGATGGATGGATGGATGGATGGATGGATGGATACATACATACATACATACATACATACATACATACATGGATACATAGATAAATAAAGGTTACTGACACAAGCCGCACTCTTCCAACTCCCAGTCCCACCATTATCAGACAACACTGCTGGTTGTCATTGTCATTCTGTCACCAGTTTCCTCAATGATACACTTCATTTGTATAATGTTCCTCCCAATCCTCTTCCAAGAAGAAATCTGTGATTTAGAGGAAAGCCTGAGAGATGGGCATCAGCTGTCACAGTGGTTCTTTTTGAGAGGTGGCATTCCAGGTGATCTTCATTTTCTTTTCTATGAATTTCTCTGTTTTCTGAATTTTGTTGTTTTCTAGTTTGTGGTGTTGTTTTGCAATGCACATGGCACATGTATTCCTGTTCAAAATGAGAAAGTTCCAGGCTTTGCCTGTGCAAGGTAGTTCCTGAAAGAGAACTGAGGATAGGAGGGTGAGACATTCTCATTTGGCCCTCAAGGACTAGGCAAGAAGTGGCCCAATGTAACAGTGTGCCTCAGTTGTGGAAGAGGGAAGGAAAGGTATTTGTTCATTCAGCAGGTGTTCACTGAGTGCTCACCATGTACAAGGTGCTGGTTGTGAACCAGATAAAGCCCCAATCAGCCTTCAGGGTGATGAGACCCTATTCAGATGAGACAGGTGATAAGCAAAATAAACACATGTGTAACATGTCAGATGGTGGCAAGGGCTATGAATACGAAGTACGGTAAGGACGGCCAGAGTGCTGCGGGAGGAAAGTGCTGTTGTGGAAAGGGTAATTGAGGGAGACTTCCACAATGAGGCTCATCTATGCACAGACCAGGGAACATGAAATGGCCAGGATGGATCACCTGAAGTCAGGAGTTTGAGACCAGCCTCACCAACATGGTGAAATCCCATCTCTACTAAAAATACAAAAATTAGCCAGGTATGGTGGCGCATGCCTGTAGTCCCAGCTACTTGGGAAGCTGAGACAGGAGAATTGCTCAAACCCGGAAGTGGAGGTTGCAGTGAGCCGAGATTGCACCACTGCACTCCAGCTTGGGTGACAGAGCAAGACTCCGTCTCAAAAAAGAAAAAAAAAAAAAAATGGCCTGGAAAAGAGCCGGGACAAAGGCTTGGAGGTGGGACTGGGCTCAGAGAGTTTAAGGGGCATCAGGGAGGCCAGCATGGCTGAGTCAGAGGAGGCAAGAGAATGGAAGAGGAGACAGGAGGGCAGGAAGGTGCTGGGTGCCAGGGCCAGGCCCAGGGGACACTGCAGGTGGTTGTGAAGACCTTGGGGCTTACTCAGAGTGGAACAGGAGGCCAGCAGAGGGTTTTGAGCAGAATAACATGATCTGACCTTCTTATTAAAGGATCACTCCAGCCTGCTGAGTGGAGAAACAAATGCACAGAGTCAAGAGTGGGAGCAGGAGCACAGTAAGGAGGTCACTGCAGACATCTAGGCAAGTGGTGGTGGGGGCGGCTTGGACCACAGAGGTAAGAAGTATAGTCATATTCCAGGTCCATTTTTAAGGCAGAGCTGACAGGATTTGCTGGTAGATTGGATGTGGGATGTGAGAGCAAGAAAGGAGTTGAAAACTGTTCTAAGTCTGTTAGGTCTGAGCAACTAGGTGGGTGGAGTTGCCTATTTCTAAAATAGAGAAGTCTGGGAGGAGCAGATTGGGGCAGGAGGTAAAATCAAAAGATGTTAAAGCAAGGAAGATTTGAGTTGAATTAGAATTAGACACACAAGTAGAGATGGTGATCAAGCAGATGCATACACAAAGCGAGTCTGGCGAGAAGTCCAGGCCAGACATCATTCTGAGAGCACTAAAGTAGATAATTTACTGACAACTCCTCAATATTCCCAACAAATCTGTAGGAATCTGTGGGGTAGGTATGACTCCATTCCTATTTTGTAAATGACAAATCTGAGACTCTGAGAGGGGAAATTACTTGCCCAAGTTTGCACACACAGAACTCACCTGCATTCACACTTGGCTGCTCTGATTCCAACGTCTATGTCTTAGGCCTTAAGAAATCCAAATTATAATAACCACACTGCCAAGAACTCAATGAACATAGCAGCCTATACCTTCCCCCTTCTGTAGGCAGAGCTCCACCTACTTACAAGATCTGCAATTGTCCTTGTTGCCCAATTTTCCACGGCATCTGACCCCAAAGTGATTGTCTAGCTCTTGCACATAGGCTTCTGCCTTGGTTTCCTGATTTGCCCCCCAGTCTTCCAATGAGCCAGAAATCAGGCTCTAAACACAGTACTGTATTGCTAATGCCCTATCAGTCTTTCCAGTCCCCTCCCTGGAATCACATCTGCACTCCAGCTGGGAGGTAACCTTGACCTGGAGATCCCATGACCTTGATTTCAGATGGCTCCTCGCACTGTGGGATCTTGATCAAATCACTTGACCTCTAAGTCTCAGTTTCCCCAACTGTCATGGGGTGGAAAACGAGTTAGACTAGAATCTTTTAAGAGTCTGCAAAGTATGTAGAAAGGGCAAGTTTTTCTAAACACGAGTATCCTACAGGGTAAAAACCTTGAATCCTGCAGTACTGTTTTTGGTCCCGGATATAACACTTACTAGCTGGGGAGCCATGAGCCATTTAATCCATCGTGTTTCTCCATCTCTAAAGCCAGGGTGACAATATTAGCCGTGCAGGAGTATGTGGAGGACAGTCACATGGCCTGAGTGCTCCCTATGTGTTAATTTACCGAATACTCATTTTAGAAAAGTTAAAGAGCATACAGTGAATTGGTAGTGAAGTTGTAATTAGAGCTCAAATTCCCAAACTCTACCTAGGGACTCCCCTTCCTACACAGTACACATGAAAGCTTCTAGCATATTCCACTCAGCTATCTGATGATTTTTCGTACCTCCTGCCTCAACCTATCCCACATCTCCACCCAACCTCAAAAAAAAAAAAAAAAAAAAAAAAACTAAAATCCTAATAGTTCACTTAGCCCAACTCTCACTTCTTCAGCTCCTACTTCCAAGAAAACCCTAGTAGAGGTTATTAGGAAGGAAAGAGAAAAATGAAAAGAAAATCTCCATACCTGCTCCATCCATCACCAGAAGCAAAGACTTCCTATTAGCAGAATTTGGCCAACACAAAATAACAATTATCACCATCGTTATTACTGTGGCCACAGCTCCTATATACCAGAACCAAAGTGATGTGAAGTGTTGGGTGTGGATTCTGACATCAGACCATGTGGGTACCAATCCTGGCTGCACCAACTACTAGATTAGATGACCTTGCACAAGTCACTTGATTCTAAGCCATCCCCAACTACAAAGATGATGGTATTACCTCTGAATGGCATGTAGACTCAGGAGGTAATCACTCAGCTAGTAAATAAAAAGCAGGGAGTTACCTACCCCAAGTCTGTATGAGTGACCCCAAAGCTCATGCTTTTCCCTCCATATCTTGAAACCCAGAGCATTGCAAGCTTTGAGGAAAACAAACAAACAAACAAGACACCACCAAAACATCTCTCAGATTTACGTCTCTTACACTTGCTAAGACATCTTGGGCAAATTACTTAACCTTTCAGAGCTTCTGTTTTTGTCATTCGTAAAGTGAAGACACTAACACCTGCCTCATGGGGCTTCATGATGATCTGAACAACACACGAAAAGCTTGGGCACAATCCGTGCACAAAGTAGCCCCTCAATAACTCCGAGCTTCATGCTCACTGTCACCTTAGGGCTACTTCAAAAAAAGAAGCATGCACATGTCCAAGATAGTCCTGGCATGCAGGTATTCCATGACTGTTTTCTGAAATTTAAAAGCCAAGTGTTTAGGATCGTATGGCTTATGAATGACAAAGCTGATAATCAAAGTTTTTTGCCAGCATCCCCTTTCTCCCAAGTCTAGGGCTCCCCTAAAAGCCAGCTAGAGCCGTGTGACCATCTGAAATCAGGGAGTATCATGTTCCCACCACTATCCTGTCCCTTTTATCTCCCCTACTGCAGCTTAGTTTTCAGCCACCCCAACAGATCCACACACAGGAGGAAAATCACCAAGTCAAAAAAGCCCTCTTTTGCCAGCTCAGGGAGAGGACTCCCTATTTAAAAGGCTTCTACGTCCATTTCAAGGAGCAGAAACAAAAAGCATCCTATTGACTTTGAGGCATAAAGCAAATTAATTCTCCAAACACAGTCCAGAGCTCGTAACAGCCCAGTGACGGCCCACTAAATACAAATGGAAACCAGCGCAGCAATTCTGAAGACATTAGATCCCTGAGGAAATGGTAATGTTGCGAAGGCACCTATCAATCAAAGCCAATCCTAGAGGAGCTATGCATGTACACGCTGCAAAAAGAATAAAAGACCCAAATCCATAAAGCATGAACTCAGGTTCCTGCACCTCAGGCTCTGCCTGGGAAGCCACAAGGCCTTTTAGAGGTATTTTGCAGAAAGCACCAACCCTCAGGATCCCATAAAAGATTCTTAGCCTCTTTTCTCTGAAGAGTGATGAAAACCACAGGAGAACAACATTGACCAACGAAGACTGGCTGGGTCCTTTACTGTCACCCTTTCACTCTGCCTCTCCTCCTTCCTGCCCAATGCCAAGATGCATCAAATGTACCTCCATGGACCAGATTCTGGAATTGGCTCAATGGCCCAGCTTGGTGTCTTCTGCTGAGACAGTAGAGCCAGTGTCAGCCAGGCAGTGTCCTCCCTGTCCCTGATTCTGCCAAATCCAGGGACATTACCACCCCTGGAGTTCTACTACCACAAAGATGAACAAGCCACCCCAATGCACCAATACATACCATGCTCCAAGGACACACAGACTAAAGTCCAAATGCTTGTGTTCACTCTCTTGCATCTCCCCAAGTCCACTCCAGTCCCCATCCATGGTCTAGCCACAGGTGCGTCCCATTGTGATTGGTCCAGAGATAGATATTTGACCCACGTTTGTCCAACCAAAATAAAGCCTGAGAATTTTGTTCAGTGGTTGGTGGACAAGCCATTCTCTCCAGATCTTCACTGTGAGGTGTGCTGGTGTGAGCTCTCAAGCTACAGAACCACTTCACTCCCATGAGCAGAGCCAGCCTGAGGCTGAGATTATATCAGGCACCCCTAACGGAATCAAAACTGAGGTCCATCACCTGAAATTTTACTCATGTGAACCCCATCCCCTACAAATTCCTCAATGGATTCAGATTAAGTTAGGATTCTTATAATAGGGATCATCCTAACTGAATCTCCTACCACTCCAGGTTCTTCAAAACCCTGCCTCAGCATACCCTTCCAGCCCCATCTCTCACTCAGCCCTCCACCCATGTGCTGGAAATTTTGATCCCCTGTGTATTTGGGGGAATCCCTCCATTTCTTTCCTTTCATCATGCTACTTCCCTGGCCTGTCATCCTTAGTTCTTCTCTCCACATCTCCTGATATTCTTTAAATTCCACCTCCTTGGGGAAGCCTTCTTCACACTCCCGTCACTGGCAGGAGGTCATTACTCCCTCCATGGAAACCCCTGGGTTCCCTCTATCCTATAATAGATCAAGGCCTCCTGCAGTGATTATGTACGTTCATGTCATCCTCCAATAAAGAATGTCAACCATTACTCTTCTCTGTATTCCTAGCGCTAAATGCAATGCCCTGGGCAAAGGAAGTGCCCAATAGATATTTGCAGAATTGAATTTGTGGAAGCCCACACAGTGCCAGCTCGACCAGCTTGGTCTGTGTATAGCAGTGGCTTTGCAGAAGGCATTCCCTTCTTCTCTCTCACTCCTCAGGCCTCTATACATCCCCAGATGTACATCTCAGAGATGATAAAATCAAATCTGTATCATAAACCTCCTTTAAGCACAGCATCCAAACTCAAGCAACACCAGCAGGGTTCCTCCATCCACCCAGCAAAGGCTGCACCACTTTTTATCAAATCTGCCCCAAGTATCTGCACAACTCCCTAGTTCAGCTCCCCAGGCTCCAGACACGGCTGTGCTGCCAACCACCTGTGTGTCCCTGGACAAGTCATCTAGCCAATCCTGGTCCTCATCTCTATGCTGGAGGCGAGCTAGCCATATGGCTTTACGTTTCTATGCACTCTATAAGGAGTCAAGATTCCGTGAGGAAAATGGAACCTTGCCTCTCTAAACCCCTCATTTGGAGAAATGCCAGATGCCAATATTAAATAAAAGGTTAGAGTCTTTCCCACTGTCTAAAACTTCTTCTCTCCCTTTCTTATTTTCTGAGTAAAAAGACACATTTTCTCCCCAGGAGTCTAACATCGTACTGCCATAGATGCCAAAGAGAGAGAAGCCCTGCAGTGTTTCCTTCCCTCTTAAGACATAAGACTTGAGATGCCAAAATTTGCCAACTGCCTCATTACACCCAAAAGCTAAATCTGGAAGCTCAAAGACATGAGTGGCTGTTGTGGAAAAGTCTTCGTGATGCATCTTTATGTGAAAAATAAGGCTAGTGTGACAGCTTCCAAAATGCGATTCCAGTGCCTGGCATCGAGTGGGCGCTCAATTAGTACTTGTTAAATGAGTGAATGAACTTCTTGAAAAACAAAATAACACACCCTGGATTGCAGATGCTTAGAAATTAGGCTGGAATGATAGATATCAAAATTCTCCCATTGGTTATCTCTGGCAGGGAGATTTATAGGTGACTTATTTTTGTTTTTAGTGTTTTCTTAATGTTCTATAACAAATATATATTATTTTGTAATAAAATCATCGACTCACATTTGTAAGGAGTTAATTGTTGTAAAATAAATAAATAACTACATGTACAAAAAAAGAAAAAAGTGACTGTCATCCAAACTCTACAACCCACACACGAGGCAACCTTCTTACTTCCCACACATCCGCCCCTTCTTGGAGAAACTTCTCCACCTTCCCTTTTCTATCTTGATTTCAGAAATCTGGAGAGTCAAGCTATTGCTTTCAAATGTTAGTCTCACCAGAATCAGAGCCCAGTATGGAGGCAGCTCCCTTTACCCCAAGACCTGAAGAAAAACAGACAGAAAGCTAGCCTGCCCACTTCTAGCTTCTCCCCTTGCCAGAACCAGCACTTCAACCCCAGAAGAGATTTCAGTAAGAACGTAGAGGAACCTCTGTCTCACGGGGCACTTGTCCCCATGTGCAGACTAACTCACCTGCAGGACAGGGAATGGATATGAAAGAAATGAACTCCACATCCTGGCAAACTTTTCAGGAGTTTAATATTTTATCATGCCCCATTGACACATCTCCTTTCTCTTTCTTCACCTCCTTGCCTCCTTCTCCTGGCTCTAGACAGAGTTCATAACTAAGTCCCTGTACTTCTTCCTACCTACACTCATATCTACTGGTCAGCTCAGGTGGGCCAGGGGACCACACAACTTGGGTGAGCAGGCAGGGGTGGTGTTCCAGTAGGCACCACGCAGAGGGTGAGAGACAAAACTGCAAGTAACAAGCATCTCACTAATTAGCAACTAGGGATGAAACGGAAGAGGAGAGAAAAAAGGCAATGGAGGGTATTACCTGAAAAAGTCATTTTCTATGGTCTCTAGGGCCAGCAGACCAGGAAGAGGGCCGGCCTGATGGTTTTTGCCAGAAGGAAGAAAAATGGAGCTTCCTTTCAGCACAGACGGGCCGCCATGCCCTAAAGACGTCCTTTGTTTCGTCCTTATTCTGGGTTCTCCCGGGCCTGGAACAAGAGGCCAATGGACTGTGGGGGATCCTCCTTTCCTCCCAACCTGCCATTGTTTGCATTACCCAGCAGGTGAGGTCCCGGCAGGATGCAGAGACGTCCACTGTCTGTGAACTGTGCCATCACACAGACAGAAGCCCAGAGACAAGAGGCCCTGGCTCCAGACTCAGCTCTGCCACACCCAGCTGCTTCCTATCAAAAGTCACTGAACCTCCCAAAGACTTGCTTTCCTCACCTGCAAAAAAGGGATAAGAATTCCTACTTATCCTAGCTGCTGAAAGGATGTGGTGAGATAATTTCGATAGGCCGGGCGCAGTGGCTCGCACTTATAATCCCAGCATTTTGGGAGGCCGAGGCAGGTGGATCATCTGAGGTTGGGAGTTCGAGACCAGCCTGACTAATATGGAGCAACCCCGTCTCTACTAAAACTACAGAAAAATTAGCTGGGCGTGGTGGCACATGCCTGTAATCCCAGCTACTCGGGAGGCTGCTGCAGGAGAATCACTTGAACCCGGCAGGCAGAGGTTGCGGTGAGCCAAGATTGCGCCATTGCATTCCAGCCTGGGCAACAAGAGTGAAACTCCGTCTCAAAACAAAGATAATTTTGATAAAGTGTTTTGCACAGTGCCTAGCATCTAAGAGCTCCACACGTGGACAGGATTATCAGTACTTTCCTAATTTCTCTTTTTTCTGACCCCCATCTGTCCTTCAGTTCTCAGCAAAAACATCTCAGTGGGATGTTAAGTGTAGGAGAGTCATATAGGCTTTGGTTTTAGCTCCAGACTGGGCACCTCTCCGTGTATCAGTTCCCTCTTCCATAACAAGGCAACGATAATAACATTAGCTCTTCTCCAAGACTCATTGTGAAAATTAAGTGAGGTGATACTTGTTAAGCCCTTACAGCAGGGCCTGCAGACAGTGAGTGCTCAACAAATTTTAGCTATCTTTGTCCCTGCCCCCACCCCGGCCCCATCATTCTAAATTAGGTCTCTCTAATTCTCAGTGCCCCCTAGTACTTTGCCTTCAGAACACTCATCATAATGTGTAATTATAGACGTACTTGTGTTGTCTACTGCTTGCCCTTCCACCTAAGCTTAAATTCCATCAGGGATAAACTAAACGTCTCTCTTGATGGTGGCTGTATTCCCAGCACCTGGTATAGTGCCTGAATATAATAGGTGTTTAATAAATATCTGCTGGATGAACAAATGAACGAAAAAGTGAATAGAATATTAGCATTGGCACAGTGATCACCCAGGTCCCTTCCAGCTCTGAGAGTCTCCGACTATTCTCTATTCTTTGACAGCTTTAGAAGAAAAATTTAAAATGAGCCCCAAAGTAGCTGTTTCACCAATCGCAGGGGGAAGACTCAGGATGGTTGCTGCTGACAGGCTCCTGAACACTCAAGTTGTGCGGAGATTTACTATGATTTTTTTTTTAAACCGAGAAGGGAGTCTGCCGAATTTCTAAGTTGGGATCATCCTCTCCTCCCTGAGGGCTTCCCACACACAAGGCACTAAGCAAGAGTCACTGCAGTGGGCAGCAGGGACCCAGGCCAGGCAAACCAGCTTTCTTTGTCAGCAATGGACAGTCAGGCCTGAGCAAAGGAGACCAAACCTCACAGAGCAACAGGTGACCATGGTAACCCATGTCCTCAGCCTGCGCTCCCTTCCAAGGAGAGAGGACTTCACAAGTGCATGGAACAAAGGAGACCCGGGGCTACCCCTAGAGAGCTCCACCTCACCTGGCCACAGAAGATGCTTGCTTATCATGCAGATTCCTGGGCCCCACCCCAGAACTTTTAAGTTAGGTCTATAAGTGAGGCCTGCGGACACAAGGTTTTGTAAAAACTCCCTAGGCATTTCGAGGCATATCGAAGTCTGAAAGCTGCTATTCTAATGAGAAGAAAACTGATCAATACACTATAAACATTGCCCAACTGGATATTACATGTGTGTGACCAATTACCTCCACACTTACCTAACTCTGCAAGAGATGCCAGCCTCCCAACACCTGCTTTGCAGGAGAGGCTGTTCCAAACTACCAGTTAGCAAGCCTGGTGGGATCACCTGGAAGCTTTAAAATACACCGAGGACAGGGTCTTGCCCCTAAAGAGTCTAATTTAGTTGGTGTGAGGTGCAGCATGGTGATTTCAATATGCAGCAAAGTTTGAGAACTACAGCTCGAGCTTATACTCATCACCCAGCTCCAACCACCACAAACACCCCAAAACAGGCTTTTCTCAACCAGAGGCTGGGCCTGAGTTGCCCTGGGCTGAGAAAGGAAGGGATGATAGAGTCTACACTGCAAGACCCTGGGATTTATGGGGCCCAGGATCTAGCCAGAGGGTCCATCCTGAGACCTCCATGTCTTTATTTCCTAAAAGTCATGGGAGACTTTCTGAGCCAGTATCTATGTCCTCAATGTGTATGGGACAATAGAACACAGCTGTAAAGAGGTCTCAACATCCTTTTACAGAAATTTATTCCAGCTCCACCATTTACCAACTCTGCGACCACAGGCAAAATAGTTAACCTCCCCAAGCTCCACTTTCCTCACCTGTACAATGGGAATGATTGCCTAACACTTATTCGCGGAATCCTCCCAAGTTCATATGCAAAGCACTTAACTTAATGCTGCCGCAGCTCAGTCAATCTTAGCCAATGAGAAAATATCAAATGATTCTTTTTGTTACTACTGGATGCTTCATTTTTTTTCTTTTTTTCCCTTTAAAGGGGCTTGGGACTCTAGGTGGCTGTTCTTCCAACCTCAGATATTTTCAACTCCTCTAGGACCCCTTTTCTTGTGAAACTTTGCCAACTCTTTGACCTTGAACTTTTTACTTCTCTGAGCCTCCGTTTTCACATCTCCAAAGTAGGAATATAAAAGTGCCCTCCCCCGTGTTTATTTTAAAAACCAAGCCAGGTGCAGTGGCTCAAGCCTATAATCCCAGCACTTTGGGAGGCCAAGGTAGGTGGATCTCCTTAGGTCAGAAGTTCGAGACCAACCTGACCAACATGGTGAACCCCTGTCTCTACTAAAAATGCAAAAAAAATAGCTGGGTGTCATGGCACGTGCCTGTAATCCCAGCTTCTTAGGAGGCTGAGGCAGGAGAATCCCTTGAACCCAGGAGGCAAAGATTGCAGTGAGCCAAGATCGAGCCACTGCACTCCAACCTGGGTAACAAGAGCAGGACTCCGTCTAAAAAAACAAAAAACAAAAACAAAAAAACAAAAAACAAACAAACAAAAAAAACAACAAATATATGTCGCATGCTGAACACGAGACTGCGTACACAGTCTCTATAAACCAAAGATGCTGAGGAAGGTGGAGAATAATTGTTCCTCCCTCTTTGAACTGGGGTTCAGCAAAGAGCCCTCTCCACCTGCCCTGGCACCCAAGAAATAGGAAAGGTGCCTCCTGAAGGCTCTGGGAGAGTTGGCAATTCCAAATTTGGAGCCAGGGGAAGAGGCAGCCCTAGTTCCTTTCCAACCCTCCTGGGGTGCCACTGGAGAATGCTGACTCCAGCTTGGGGCCCCTCTCATCCGCTCCCCATTTGCCTCACTCCATTTAGCTCTGGCAATCCAATTCCCTTTCCTCCACCCAGAAATCGATGTTTAATTAACACATTATTGGAAAAAATAAACACAGTTTTCAATGGGACTGCAATGAAGCTGATGCAGCTCAGCTTGGGGGCTGCAGACCATCCTCTCAGTCAGAAAACTTTTCTTCTCCTATTCCCTGCCTCTCTACCAAGAAAAAGTTCCTTCTTTCTCCCTAGATTCCTCCAGCCCAGGGCATCCTGCTCATTCCCTCCGTGCATCCTCCCTCCCTGTATCTAGGCAGCAGAACTGGCATCTCTTCCCACCCTTTATCCTGTGACACAGATGTAGGGGGATGTTGTCAGTGCACATGTCCCTGCTCCATGGGGGAAGGAGGTAACTCCTTCTGAACATCCCGCCTTCACCAGTGAGGCTGTGCATGACCCCATCTCCTCCTTCTCTCCAGGCCAAAACCAGCACCCCTCCAGCTCAGGGGTCAGCAGGTGTCTTCCCCTGTGGGTGTGGGGTACAGGCAGGCCCAGAGGTGGCTGATAAGGATGATGATCCCCAGAGTTCCTATCCAGACCTCAGGAGCTGATTGGAAGACCTCTGTCTAGAGTATTTCCTCTTTTACCCCCAGTTTAGATGATCCAATTCCCAGCTCCTCTTCTCCATGATTCAGGATGGAGGGTGGTGCAGAGTCCTTGGATTCAGACTCAAGTGTGGACCCAGGATCTCACTGTGTAATCCTAAAAAAGTGATTTAACCCCTCTGATCACCAGTTTCCTCAACAGATAGATGAGGACACTACCCACCTAAGTGAAACATAGCAGAGCATGATGCCCTCCCTGCTCAAAGCAGGTGGTGGATAATTGTCCTTTCACTGAAATCTCACGCCGAGGGCCAGTCCCTGCTGCAAGGGCCATGGGGAGTGTGGCTAGCCCATGCAGGTTTAGGGCCACAGAGCAAAGCAGAGACAATGGGCTTCAGGCTCTCTACCTTTTGCCCACCTATCACCATCCCAAATCACCTCAACTCCCTCCTCAGACAAGGTGCATAAAGCAAGGAAGAAGGTAACAGGGACATCTTGGGAAACAGAGTTTCCTTAGTGCCATGCAAAAGACAACCAGCAGCACTAATCCTAAGCAGCAGTGCTACAACCAGCAGCCCCCTCCTCCTAAGCCTGAAATGCCCCTAACTGACAGCAGCACCTTCAGCAAGTCCCAAAGCTGTGAGTGAGCTGACTGCCTGGCAAATGGGCCAGCTCTTAGAATCAAGTTTCCAGACTTGGGGAACCAGAGGACAGGCCCATGGAGGTGGTACGGCACAGTGGTTAAGACCAGAGGCTTCAGAGCAGAGCCAGGCCCTTTGGGTTTTAATCATGATGTCATCACTTCCTACCTGAGTGGCCTTGGACATGTTACTTAACCTCCTTAGGCCTCAGTTACTACTTTATTTGTAAGACAGAGATGATAATAGTACCCACTTCACAGGATTGTTGGAGGATTATGTAAGATAATGCATGTCAAGTGCTTAGCATAGTATCTGGCCCATAATCAAGTCTCAAATGTTAGCCAGTAGAAGAAGCTTTAGTAAAAGTAGTTGGGTTTACAGCCATACCACCCTGAACATGCCCAATCTCATCTCATCTCGGAAGCTAAGCAGGGTCGGGCCTGGTTAGTACTTGGATGGGAGTAAGAGTAGTTGGGAGAGAAGTAGTAGTCATGCTAGTAGTAGGAATACTCAGAAGATCCAGGTTTTTATCCTTTAGAAAGTGGGGGCAAGTGAAGGTAGAGCTGGGGAAAGACTGCACTCTCAGTCACCTTCCTGACCTAAAATTGGATTTCCCTCTCTAGTATGCCCCCTTCCTCTCTCTATTCCTTTAAGAGAAGGTGTGTGATGTCATCTTAAAGAAGGATAGCCATATATTTTATCATCCAAACTGGGACACTTTTGAGAGTTACTAATTACACTAGGACAAAGGTCTAAACAGGCACTGTCTCCCCAAACCAGGGCGTCTGGTTACACCATCTCAAGGTCATGCAGAAATGCATTCATGCTCTGCTTCAAGGTCTTGGCTAAAGATAAGACTTCCCTGCTTCTCAGAATCCACTTTTCTCTGGCCCCACCCCACCCCTGAGAAAAAGAAAAAAAACATATTCATACTCGTCTAGAATGTCTAATCCTTCTCCCATTCAAGGTCAAGGCCAACCCTAGAGTGGAACAGAGAGACTGGTAGAAGGCCTTCACCCACATTGTATGACATCATGCCCCCCAACCAGCCTCTGGAAACACAAATGAAGCACACTGTCTTCATGAATCCAATGTCTGGATTCATGCCTCCCTTCTTGAGAAAGAAGGCTAGGCCAGTCTAGGAGAAGCGACAGGCTCCCAGGGTCGTCAGCATCCAGATACCAGCTGCTTGGATCTCTGAATGGAGCCTCTGCCGGACCTGAAAGTACCCTTGATGGGCAGGGCTACATGGGATTGAGAACCTTGAGCACCCCACTGGAATGGGGGTCCTCATCCATTCCAGTTTCTCCTCCCCCAGGAAGGTCAGAAGACAACCTTAACCAGCACTCAGTTGGAATATAGCCCACCAGTCTTCTTCGAGCCATGAAACCCTGACCTCTAGTTCTGCAAGTGTGCCTTCTTAGAGACACACCTACCACCCACCTGCCCCATCAAGACCTCATTCCCCTCTGAAGAAGGAGAACTAAGAGGGCACCCCAGGCAGCCCCCATAGCAGCAGCTGCAACGCCCTTGGAAAGGGCCCACAGCCCACGAGGTGGCATGATGGAGTAGAAAGAGCCCTACCCTGGCAGCCAGGAAACCTTGATTCTAGTTTTGTCTCTGCATCAAACGTGGTGCATAACTTTGGAAAAGCCATGTAGTCTCTCTGGGCCTCCATCTTGTCATTTGTACTTGAGGGCACTGAATAAGATGACAGATGATTCATCTGCCTTTTTCCTCTAACACTATAACATAAGGGTCCCATGCTTGGGCTCTGGCATAAGACACATCTGAATTCAAATCCTCGATCTGTCGAGGGGAGAAGGACCATCCTCCCGAGCTCAGCCCCAGGCTCTGGCAAGGCAGCAGGGAAAACCCTCAAGTTTATTAGGTAACTTTAAGTCTCAGTCTCCTCACGTAATAATAGTATACAGCATTGAGTTGTTTGGAGAATTAAATGAGATACTGAGTGTAAAAAAAAAAAAAAAAAAACTTGGAAGAGAACTTTGTAAATAGTAACTACTGCAGAAATGATAGCTATATCACGACTATTACTACTACTACTACTACTACTATGATGATGATGAGAATGGTGATTACTAATATTAGAAGGCTCTCAAAGGAGGCAGAGTCATCTGAGCCAGGGATAAAGAAGCCCTTTCTACTAAACTCTACTGAAGTTCAGCATGTTGCAATTCCTCCAGCAGATCCAGACATTCAGGCAGGGCTAAGATAACCAGAGGCAAAGTCCACCCTTCCCAGAAGACAGGCCCCAAGTGCTAGAGAAGAAAACTCCAACACTAAACCCATGTGGTTCTTTCCTCCAATCGACAAACATTTGTTGAGCACCTACTATGTGTCAGGAAATGTCCTACGCACTGGGAACACCACAATGAACACAAAGTCCTTGACCTCTCAGAGCTTGCATTCTAGAGGGGTAAAGAGACAAGATCCATCTTAAATGTTTCAATATATCATAGTATAATATAATATTAAATGATGATTAACCAATTAAAATTAAAGACAGTGTCATGGGCTGGAAAGCAGCCAGGGGGTTGGGGTAAGGGGACTATTTTAGAAAGCTGGTCAGGAAAGGTCTCTCTGAGGAGTATAATTTGAGGAACAACCTGCAGGAAACGGCTGGGAGTAGGCCCCATGCATAGTCCCTGCCCCGAGCTCAGCATGGTCACCCTGCCCCGAGCCCAGCATGGCCACCTGTGGCTGGCCCAGCCACAGCACCTCACTTGCTTCATCCTCAGAGCAACAGAGCTGGCCCTCAAGCCTCAGAGCTGCAGCGCAACCGTTCTTCCCCCAGCAGGTCCCGGACCACAGCAGGAACAGACACACGGGCCGGCACATTTCTAGGCAATGAGGTTTTAGAAGGAATGCTTCTTCTTTTGCAAGTCTCCCATCCACACCTGAGGGGTCATGTAAGGAGAACACGGCCGGGGGATACCAAGAGCAATCTATTCTCTGCATTGGGCACAATAATTTGCCCCCAAGGCGTCCTACTCCCCATTTATCCCCTTTCTCTGGCAATGACGTAACCCTGTCTCCCTAACTCCTCAGGATCAGCCCCAAGAAGGGAGAGGGACGCTCGAAAGGTAAGACAATCAGCATTTTGCTCTGAGGATTTTGTTTTTCTTTTAGGCAAAATGTTTTCCAATTTCACTTATAATTGCTAATAAAGAGGGACACACCTTCAGCTGAAGATGGGAAAATGGCGTCCGGTAGTTAAGGCAGCCAGAGCCCAGGAGAAAACAGGGGCTGGGCTGCTCTCACGGCCAAGGGTGATTTCAGCTCCTTTGGGCTGCAGCCTCCAACAAGGCCGAGCCGCCCAAGAGGTGGCTGACGCCAGGGGAGAAGGACCATCCTCCCGAGCTCAGCCCCAGGCTCTGGCAAGGCAGCAGGGAAAACCCTCAATTTCGCCCACCTCATCCCCTTCTCCTCCTTCAATCTGTATCCGCCCACCAGTCATCCATGAGACACCCACCCACGGGTTCGCTTCGTGGACGTGGGGATCTCATTTGAGGCTTCCTGCTGGAGTCAGGAGCAGTTTCTTCCCTTCTGCCCTCCTCTCAACTACCTTGAGGACCCTTCCCCACTGACCACCCCTGCTTCTTGCCTTCCACCCCTGTCACTACCACACCTGTCCAGAGCCACTGTATGAGGCTGGATACGCACATATCCAACAAACACAGCCACACCACACAAAGAGGGAGGCAGCCTCCTGCTTGAACCACACACACAGTGTTGACAATCCTATGTTGTCCAATTGGAGGCACGCCGGTGCTTGACAAAACACAAACACCCTTCCAGTCCCCACCCGTAAACCAACACAAAGGGCACCAAGAATTTCAAGACCCGGCATCATCTGTAGAGAGGAGAGCTGGGTCGGACAAAGACATTGTTCCATCCTCCCAACTAACCATCACAACTCTCTGGGATATTCTGCAGTGCCCTCTGGTTCGACACAGCCCACTGATCAGAGCTGTGCGTGTTGGTGTGTGTGAGAGCGTACACATGTGTACAGGGGAGGGGGCTGTGGCTCTACTGTCCAGGCATCAAATCTCCCCGGAGGTAACCCAGTCAGACTCTGCCTCCCCCACATAACCTTCCTCCAATGTACCGCAAACATATATTTCATGGATGGTTAAATTGGATCATTATCACTGGGTGCTTATTTGGTCAAAAAAAATTATTAATGTCATCTACTCCCATTCCAATCCCCTGCTTGTGAGGTCCCCTCCCACAAAGACTCTCCAACATGCTAATCCCATGAACTGCGACACACGACAGCTTTAGGGAAGGAAGAATGGCGAGAAGAAAGAAGACCGCGGTTGCGGAGAGGAAAAGAGGCTCTAACGTGACCGCAGTCCCCATGCAAAGATGGGGGGAAGGAGCCATGGTGGAGGTAGAGTGGGGGAAGAGGTTAAGGGAAATGAAACCAAGCAAAATTAAGCCCTCGGCGCCTGTGTATGTGACAGAGAGTGTGTGTGCAAGAGCGTATGCCAGTGTGTCTGTGGATGTGCCGACTTTGCCCTCCTATCAGAAGGCTGCATCCGTGTGGCATGTAGGAAAGGCCATCGCACCACTGTTGTGTTGCAAAAAAAAAAAAAAAAAAAAAAGCAAGGAAAAAGGGAAAAAAGAGCCGCAGAGCCATCAGAATCAGAATTTTTTTCATGAAGATGGAAAGGGCTGGAGGAAGGGGGGAGGGGTGTGCCTAGGGTTGGGGGGAGCACTGTGTGGAAATAGAAGGCAAGATCATGGCAGAATTGGGGGAGGATGGAGGGGGAAATTGGTGGTGGGGTAAAAAATTTCACACACACACAGAGACACAAACACACACAATACCCAGACGCCAACCCGACCGCTCCACTGTTCATCCAAGACTGACAACCTGTCCCCCATCTCTCCGCTGCCTCTCCATGCCCCCAAAGCTGGTGCCGATGGATTTCTGTATCTCAGTTTTGCAGCAGTGGGCTAATTACAACCAAGCCCCCTCACCAAATTAACCCCTCCCTTCCCTCTCTCTTTTTTTTCTCTAAAAGGCCAATTGAAGAATAATGTGTTTTTATAGATAATGGATTTTTTTCCCAGGAGCAAGAGAAAGGGGGGTGCAGAATAGAAATTCTGCAAACCGGTGACTTCCAACCTTACCTCCGTCTCCCCCCATGTCCCCGTTTGCTGTAGCATCTC
The DNA here is from genome assembly GCF_009828535.3 of Hylobates moloch. Lineage (NCBI taxonomy): Eukaryota > Metazoa > Chordata > Mammalia > Primates > Hylobatidae > Hylobates > Hylobates moloch. Next base: position 27,201,743 of record NW_026652291.1, read on the forward strand.
ATCTACTGTTCTCCCACCATTCCCTCATCCCCTACCAGCCAAAAGCAAAGACCTTCCTACCATGCACATCGACAAACACACCAACCGCCACCCAATCTCAGTAGCCGATCTCAAAACCCCAAGCATCAGTCCACCTCAATACATCCTTTCCCTTATATAAGCAGCAAATCATCAACATAGTCAGGAGAAACGCAGCACCAAAAAGAAATCAACAAAAACGGAGGCCAGAGCCCTGTCAAACCCCCAATAATTAATAATAGGGAACTACCAGAGAAGCAAAGACGTAGTTGTCTCTCAAAATCTAGAATCCCTTTAATTTCTGCCCCCTCCTCTTCTCAAGAAGCAATTTTTTAAAATTATTATTTCACTAGAAAGGGCCGGAAAGCTCCAGAAAAGGGCATTCGCACAGTCTGGTTGTTTTTAAAAAATAAACCCAGTCCTGTTGCTCACTGTAATAGCGAACTTCCAGCGTCCAGCCTTTTCCCCCCGCTTCCAGAAGGAAGACTGACTCGCAGGATGAACCCCAGGCTGCAGAAAATGGGCCAAGAGCCCTTACTCCACTCCCCAACAACAACAAAAAATCAAACAATAGGAATATCTGCACAACCAGCACCCGTCTGAAATATCGTTTGCCCCATATGACTTAGGCAGATTAAGCCCGAAGATTAAAAAATAAATACCAGCCTTGCCTCCTCTCACTCCCCTCCATCCTTCCGCCACATACCCAGTAGCCCTTAGGTAAACTTGCCCATCATAACCAGCGGGACCATTTTAACTTGAAAGGCGACGCAGAAGCCCTTGAACGATGAGGGAAGGCTCTACCCAGAACGGCAAATTAATAAAGAGCCAGTTCTCCAGGCTCCCCAGACTAACCTCCAGGTGCCCCCAGATAGACTATCCTGGGTACCAAGTCACCCAGCGTGCTGGGAGTTCAAATTTCCATTGGAACCTTCATCACAAAGGCAAACGGTCATCTGACCCCCAAAACTACACTGTCCTCCAGGTGTAACAAGCAGTGCCCCCTCTCCCTCCCAGGGCCGTCCACAGGACCCAGCAGAGAGGAAGAAAGAAGAATGTTGGGGTGGCTTGTAGTGGTAAAAGAAAAACTATCTCCCCAAAGCGGGAACCGAAGGAAGCGGGGAGAAGACAGCTCTTGTCCTACCAGCTCTCTTATTTGCCCTGACTCTGTCTTGCTCCATCCTAAGCTAGCTCTCAATGATCTCTGACCTTTGCATTTTAAAAAAAAGTATTAAAAATAAAGATCAGAGAAGAGGAATCCTACTTTACCTAAACCCCAATAATGGTTAGCAAAAATAAGATGTTCTCATTGCATGATGATATTTCTACATCCAAATTAAAAGAGGCAGACATTTAATGGAGGAAGGGAAAATTTTATTTTTTTTAACAAGTAATCACAGGGTAAGTCACCTGCAAAGCAGCGAGCCCTTAGGTTGGTATTACATCACTGGCCTAAGAAGGGATGGGGGGTGGGGGGACACATTTTTTTCCTTGTCATCAGGATGATGTTTCTAAAGCAGTTAAGTTTTGTGGTTAAAAAAGAGAGAGGGAAAGAGCTGAAACTCTGGGTACAGCACAATGCCTGGAAAAAACAATACATCGAACCAGGCTTTAAGGTCACTGAGAGCTTGCAAAACCCACAGTGCTTGAACAGAGTGGAAGTTTTCAGGCAAGCCTGCTACTAAATCATTAATATAAACAAATGGAAGGCAGTGGAGGAAGATTCCCTTGTAACCGATCCAAACAGGAGCACACACCCGCACACACACACACACACACACTCACACACACACTCCCTTTTCACCTTCTCCAAGTATGCCCACCTTCACAAGACAGGAGTCCAACCTGAATTTTTAGACTATAGAACCACCTCCTCACACCCCCTCAAAAAAAAAAAAAAAAGCACACACACACACTCACATACACCTCAATTCCTCAACAGCTAGGGAAATCCCTGTCTCAATTCAATTTTGTTTTCTTGTGATCCTCAGAGCGTCCCTTCTGTTTCTCATTTTAACCAGCCCAAATAAATAAATGAATAAATGAGTGGGGGAAGTGGCTACAAAATGTCAAGAAAGAGTATCTGCCCAAAATGAAGTGATGAGTACACATCATTTCGGACTAACAATTCAAGCAAATAGGAGAAAGACTCAAAAAAAAAAAAAAGAAGAAGAAGAAGAAGAAGATAAAAATCTAAAACATTCTCTGACTTTTCCAACATCTGGAGGAAAAGGACCCAACTTCCAGGAGAAACTGAAGGAAAAGAAAGGCAGTTGAAAAGCCATTTCCACAGTCAGCCAAGGCTCATGGATACAGCATTCAAAAAAAAAAAAAAATCTAGGTTGGTTGCTCCCAACTGAAAACTTCTACCCTCTCAGGAGCAACCTCTTCCCAGAACGGACAAGAACCTTGAGTTGTTTCATACCCTGACTGCCTTCCTTTCCCCACAAACCTTACCTTTCCAGCTGAACAGAAGATTTGGGATCTGTCTGTATGTCTGTTTGACGTTTAATCAACTGAGTTTGCTGGGTATGTTTCCTCTTTGGGGAGGTTCAAATTCCAGAATCTTTCTCTCTCCTTTTCTTTTCCTCAATCTCTGGGAGGGAGTGGCAGGGTAGAAGGGAGGGGTTGTTGGAGGTGCGAAAAGCAGGTCCTTGGTGGCTGGAGATGCCGAGGCTGAGAGAGGGGAGGACAGGTTGCCTCTCCCTCTCAGTGAGTTGCATGCAAGAGGCGATGTGTAGGGCTGAGCGCTGAGCCTGAGACTGCCGGAGGAGCCCAGGAATTTCACGCACTCCAGAGCCGGCCCCTCCCTCTCCCACACAGACCCCAGCATTTAAAGAGACAGTCAGGCCGCCTGGCTCAGGGCTTCACCTTCTCCCTGACTGTTTTGCAAACAGCTGAGAAGATATCATCAGGGAGGGGCAGGCTGCAGCCCCCACAACTGAGAGGCAGTGTCTGAGCTCAGTTCTCCCCTTACTCCAGCCTGAGGGGAGTTCTTCCCTAGAACCAGAGCAGGAATTAATATAAAGACAAAATTCTCATTTACAGCTTCAGTAACCAAACCACTTCTCCACTGCTGAGGATGTGTGTGTCTCCTGCAGACTGAGGGACTCTAACCTACAAGTGTGCCTCAGTTTCCCTGAGTAGTTGCTCTTCCTTGCAAAATCAGGGCAATCCTTGAGCATCTAGTGGAAGTCAGGGCTGTAACTAGGGCACAAATCTATTCCTTCAACAAGCGCTTTGAATGCCTGCTTAGGATGAGGCATAGTGCAAGGGGCTGGGGACATAGAAATGGAAGTGACAAATGGGGCTTCCTCTCTCAGAGCCCCTAGCAGCAAAGACAGACCCAGGCACAGCCCATCCTATCCTAAGGGGCTGCCAGCTAAGGGTGAGAGGCCCGAATCAAGTGTTTTGGTGACTCAGGAAGATGGCTCTCTTTTGTGGCTTGCGCTCTGAGCTCTGAGCCTAGACTGCACCCCTAAACCCTTGAAAATCCATTGCCAGCCTTGACAAACTAGTTCATGTCTGTGGAAACGTTTCCCCAGTCAAACCTAAACAAGAGATGACAGTCGGTGGCACCTAACACAAACGTTTTGCTCAGCATCAGGCCCTGGCACCTTATGTGAGAATGCAGCCCCAAATTCCTTTCTTCTCCAGCTCCCTTTTAAAGGGCTGCACTGGCATGTCCTCCCTTGGACCAGCACCAATCCACTAACAGCTGTTGAGCACCTACCATATGCCACCACGTGGGTCATCTCATTCAGACCAGCGAGGTTTGTGCTATTTGACAGTTGAGATCCATTTCACAGTCTTAAAAGTTGAAGCTTTAGAGAGGTTGCCAAAGGTCACACAGCTGGAAGCTGCTAAGAATGAATTTGAACTCAAGTCTATCCAACTCCAGAGCCTGCCTGCTTAGCCACAGTACTCTATTGCCTCCCAGCCAAGGACGGTAGTTCTTATATTTCTGCCCTTTACTGGATGTTCTTACAGCATCCTAGCACTTTCCTGACCCAGCAAACTTTAATAGCGCATGTACCCGGCATCATGCTCAAGAAACAAAATGAATCTATCAAGGTCTGAACCCCAAGGACTCCACTAAGCATTGGAGGAAGACAGAAATGTGTTTCTATAAAGCAAGGGGAAAATAATCATGAGAGCAATGTAAAGGAAGCTCTATGGGATTGTCAATAAGCAAGTGATTAATTGTGATTTGGAGGTGGGGGATATCAAGGCAAGCTTGGTGGACTAAAGTGGCATCTGGGCTGGGACTAGACGGACACACGCACTTCCATCATTACTAGCCTACTTTTCAGTCTGTTTTACCTTTCAGATCACAATCTCATTTTCTTATGTGTCGTCAGGTCTCCAGCCTTCAACACCTCCACAGTATCCAGCAGTTTTAGGAACACAAACAAACATGCCTTCATGGATTAATTTTATATGACATCTGACCTCCCACCTATTTACTCTAGACCTGAACTGCCCTGGCCACCAGTTCCATATCCTCCTTACCTGGCCTTCCTAGAAGGCTCTGCACCAAATTTGTCCACAGAATGTGGAAGGGAAGTTCAGAAGGCACAGTGCGTGGGATTGCCCTAGATGTCAGGAGCTCCTGGGAGAAGAACCATGTAAAAGAGCCGCCATGATCCAGCAGGACATTGGGAACAGCCAGGGAAACTGTACGCTCCTCTTGGGGGCAGCAGGAAGAGACCTGAAGGACCTAAGGGATGAGAGGGCAGAAGCCTCAAGGGAGAGCCTGAGGACTCAGTGCCCTGCAGATGTCAGTGCCCATGGGATTCCTGTGGCAAACACCAGCCTAGAAAGGACATCCCTGTGAGAGGTGCGTCTGCAAAACAGCCTAGAGGTTAAGGGACACACCTGGATTCCAATCCCTTCTGGGCCACCTGAATTCCTTGTGATTTGAATAACTTTCTTTACCCTCTCCAAGTCTTAGCATCCTCGCCTATAAAATGGAGGTAACACTGTACTTACTTCATAGAGTTGTTTTGAGAAACAAGTAATAAAATACCCGTAGGATGCCTGCCCCACAGAAGTACTCAACAGATGTTCGCTACCCCAGCCCACAGGTCTGCATTTGCCCCTCATGGGACTATAAACTTTGGACTGCCCCCTTTAGTTGGCATTCCTTTATTTCAAGTTATTATATCCCTTTTAATAATTTAGCTTATTATTTAGGGTATCACTGTAGTCACTATTATTTACTTCATTTTACCCCCTTTGATTTCTAACCTACTTTAACTTATATATTTTGAATATATTTGTTATTATCATTTTATTCTGTGTTGTACTTTCTTAGGCTTCTTAAGTGTTATCTTTCAATTACTCCAGTGCATCCTTTTAGTTTGCCTTTTATCATGAAATCTGTGGGCTCATTTTGTCTCATTCCTCCATACCATTCTAGTTAACTACCACTTGGCTCATTCTAGTGATCCAGCATTCCCCAGATAACTCCAAATTTGTGAAGATGGTTATGTACAAAATAGCAGGGAAAGACAACATCAAAGAGAATAAGACGGGTCTCCTTGCAGACGCATAATACGACCATAAGCAAAAAGCAATATCAGGTGTTTGCCCAAATGATGGTGCCATGTCAGCAATGGTACTAATTTTTGTTTTTTAAGGGAGGACTCGATGCGTACAACTGAAATCCGCAGAGACCCTCGGCCTTCTCAGCTGTCATCTCTGTCCTGGGATAAGGAGGGCCATGGTCAGAGGTCGTTAAGTTAGAAGGTTCTCTCACAGGCCTATCTTCCTTCCTTTGATTAGATTGTGGGGCTCCATCTTCACTCAGTTCAGGGACAGAACAGACCAGGGACTGTTTCAGCTTTTCTCAAATGTGCCAGACCAGTGCTTTCAGCATGTAGCAAGAAAAAATTTCACTACCAATCAAAAGGATACATTGCCCATGGCATTCTGAAAAAAAAAAAGTTATTTCAATGATGATAATAACAATAATAACAACTACTACCACAAGTTACCCCCTGCCAACCGTCTACTTAGAAGCATTATAGTTAAGCGCCCAAGGCTCTGCAAACAGGACATCTGGGTTCAAATCCCAGCTCCACCATTTTTTGGCCATGAGACCTCAGCCAAATTTCAAACATCTCAAGCCTCAACTTTCTCATCTATAAAACGGGAATGATAATGGTATCAAATGCTTCCTGTGAGAATTGTATCAAAAGCACTGTCAATAGTAAATGGCACATGGGAAGTCCACAAGGGAGAGTATTGGTCATTATTAACAGAGTGGAATTTAAAATATTTAATATCTAAGATGGTCCAGTCAGCAACCAATCAGATTGGAAGGTGACCAAGAGCAACTGGTTTGGCCTGACCAAGGCATACCAGCTACCAGCCTTGATTATTAGGACTTTTACCACCCGCCAGGTACTAAGTTAGGCATTTGGCATGCACTAATACATTATCTCATTTAATCCTCACAGCAACTTGGTTTTATTATGTTACGTATTGAAATACATGCAATTGCACATTTATAAATAAGACTATGCCTATAAAATCAGAGTTCTGCATAAAAAGACTTGGCATATCCGTTCCTGCCACCCTAATGACTCTTAGGATGTGAATTTCAAGGGTTGCTTTTTCTGGGACATTTTTAGCCTCATTACATAGGTTCCTTCTTTTACTTACTCATTCTTTCAATAACGTTTGGAGGAAAAAATTACGGTCCATGGCTCAGCTTCTTCGTCCATTAGATGAGTGTTTCTGTCTAAGTTCCCACTACTTGACCCCAACCAAACCTGAGAACATCAGTCTTCTCCAGCCAAGACCAAGTCACTAGAAATCAGGCATTAGAGAGTTCTTCTAATCCCTCAGCTAGCACTTCAATTGAGTCAAACCCTCCAGGCTCCCAACCTGCCCCATAAGCTTGGATTTTTAGTCACTAAAGTCCACACATGCCTTATTCCTAAGCAGATTTCAAATTCAGCCCCTAGTGCTATTGGCCCAAAGCATTTTGCCTAAGGCCCCTTCAAACGTTCCTCGTGCTCTTCTCTCCTCTCCTCCCCCAAGAGCTGTGCTGCAATGCTGGCCTGCTGGAGTTTATTCGGCTTTCTGTCACCTATGTGATGATGATTCCAGTGTTATTAATAGGTGACTGCTTATTAATTAGTATTATTAGACATGTGCCGTGCAGCGCAGACAGTACCACAGAGGGGCCTGGCATCCTTCAAGGAGAAGACTTGTACAAAAAGACTTGTCCCTGGGGCCCAGTAAAAGGATACAAGCCCAGCAGTGAGTCAACAGCAGTGCTTCCCAAATTCTAAAAGCCAGGCACCTAATCCAGACAACTGTGTCTGGCACGGGAAGGAGAGAGAAGCGAATGTGAGATTTACAGGCATGTGAGAACACAAGCCCAAAGAGAAGCCTGAGCACTCAGGCCTTGAGAAGGTCACTGCCCATGAGATGTTTCTCACTCCAGGCATCCCTTCTACCAGGGTATCTGCTGCCCCCAAAGAGGCTGCAGGAAAGGCTAGCTCCTGGAAAGAGCAACGGTCTCCAACTTCCAACTCCAGTGGGGAACCCTCTACCTTCATGTTCCTATCCTGCTTATTCCATGGGAATAAAACAGTCTCAGGGGCTCACAGCCAGTAGAAGCCTCCCAGCCAACTCCCTGAATTCAGCAGCCTTTTGCCAGCCCTCCGCACAGGACTACCAACTCCAGCCTTGGGGAGAGCCAGGCTAGGAGGTAGAATGCCTGCCCTGTGGCTGCATCCTTCTCCCCAAGTGCCCAGGAGCAAGCAACTCATCTAGACTGATGGTGACAGAATATTTCACTAAGAAAACAACGAAAACAACAACAAGAACTTTACGAGGAAAAAAAAATGAGGAGGAAACAATTTCTTCTCAGTAATAATTTTCAAAGCAATTCTAGAATTTCCTGCTTGGGGATCGAATTTTAACATGGTCCAGGTATATTTGGAGTGTTTAATGAGCTTGAATGTTTGAGCAGCAAGGAGTTAACTATTAATACTTGATAACTGCTTTCAAAAAATTATTCATTTCTCCAGTCTATGGTGAAAGTTCTCTTCTGTTTTCAACTTCGTTTCTCCCAACAAGTAGGTAAGAGCAGCCTGGGCTGGCACAGCCATTCTTAGATTGAGTGTCGAGAGGGCAGAACCTACATTGCTGGAAGGAACAGCACAGTGTGATGGCAAAGGGCACAAGCTCCAGCTCCAGACCCTAAAGGCTGGAATCCAGGTCTACCACCTACCGGCACTGGGACCCTAGGCAAGTTGCTTGACCTCTCTCTGCACCTCACTTCTCCCTTCTATGCAATGGGGATAATGATAGTACTTACCTCATAGGATTGTTATCAGGATTAAATGAGCTAATATTTGTAAAGCACTCAGTTGATGTCATGGTGTAAGGGCTATATAAATATTTGTTCAATAAAACAATAAATAAAACAATTTCCCAAAGGCACTACTCTTTCAATTACTCTAATATCCTTACCCTTAATAAATCCCCCATCATAATGGCAATGGTGATGCACTGCTCCTGAAATATCTCAGGAACATGGCAGGAAAGATGTTAACTCTGCTATTATTCGTGATGACCTTGCTGGTGGAGGTTCAACCAGGCCGGGTTCTGATGTCTTTGACCCATCTCCGCCTCTGCCTCTCCTTCCCATTGCCTCTCTCTCTCCCGCTGCTGGACAGCACTCATGCCACCCCGACCCCTTCACATTCACTCAGCAGTGCCTGCTCAGCCTCAGGTGCAAGCACAGAAAGGCAGCCCCAGCAGTGGCGGCTTTGTGGAGGCCAAAACATACCCTAGACCCAGCCCTATCAACCATCCTCTGACCCATGCACTAAAACCATTTTTAAATTATATACTTTTGCCTGGTTGTAGGGGGTGGGGGGCAGAAAAAACCACCCTCCCCAGGATTCAAGCTGAAGATGGAATGATTGCCAAATGCTAACAGCTTTTCAAACAGGACGTAGTTAAAAATATATCTGAAATAGTTTTAACTCAAACTCAAAAAATAGCTTAACTAACTGGGGAACTGTAGGCAGTGGGGGTGGGGAAGTGGAAGAGGAAGAGGGATTCCCTTCAGAGGGGCCCAGAGCAAACCTCACCACAGGGATACCTAAGGGATGCCTGGTTTGTTTTCCCTCATGAATAACACCTTTCAGAAGCACAGACCAGAGCTCTAGGGAAAGGAGCACCACCAGAAGGCTTATTGCTGCTGCTCCACATGAGTAGATGCTCCTGATAAGGGCCAGGCTGTGTGGCTTCCTAGACCCTTAAAACTCAAACTATGGCCACAGCAGCATTGCCTAAAAGCGTGTGAGCACGGCAGAATCTTGGTCCCCACCCTGGCAGACCTGCCGAACCAGAATCTGCATGTTAGCAAGTTGTCAGGTGATTCAGATTCAAATTCTCATCCTATGCATACTACCCTAGACTTTATCATGACACCTTAACCCTAGAAGGGCTGGACTTGCATGATTTCTTCCCATCTGACATGTGAGGTAACTGAGACACATGGAGAGACCCATCTAAGATCACCAGCTGAGTCAGGTCTAATGGTTATCATCCAGAGCCCTGCTCCATCTCCTAAGGCCCAAATTAGCCTTCATCATCAGCCCTACCCAAAGATAACAGAGAAGTTGTGATGTGTGCTTCCTAGGGGCAAAGGGCTTAGAACATAAGCCTATTGCTCAAAGCAACATTTCTCAAAGTATGTTCAGTAGATCATTATTCCCATCAGACACTCTGAGAAAAATAGTCTATCATCAAATGTACTTAGAAAATTCATAACATTAGGAATTTTAACATTAAAATTAATATATTTAAGTCTCTGAGATGTCCTCCAGCAAAGAAACCTGCATAACCCTATTTACTCTTGAGTTTTCCAAACTTATTTCAACACGAAACTTTTTTTTCCCTACCAGGGACCTAATGGCATTAAGAAAAACATGATTTTTTTTATGTTCTGAGAAATAAATGTTGTGATTCACCAGTATTTCCCATTTAATCATTGTATGCTCAACTAGTCTGCAGGAAAACATAATGTTTCTCAAAGGAAGAAGGTAGGGGTCGGGGACAAATTTTTTAATAACAACCCCCAAAATGTCATTATTCAATCTGTGATTGATCACTTCTTGCGACAGAAAGCTCACTACCTTACAAAGCAACTCAAGTCCTTGTTGGATGGTTCCAATATTTAGACACATTATTACACTAGGCTGAAATCATCCTCCTCGTAACACCTTAGGCAACAATTGCCTAAGGTTTACCTTCACCACCAGTGTATATAGGGAATTAATTCTTGTTTCTCACAGTTACCCATTACATATGACTCTGATAATAGCAGACTTCTAAGTCTATCCTCTTCTCTACAGTTCACACCTTCAAATTTTCTCAGGATCACCGAAGTTTAGAGTATCAAAGTATTTTAGATATTATCTAATTTAATCCTTTTATTTAACAAATGAGGAAACCACGTCCAAGAGCAACCGCATACTTTGCCCAAAGTCAAACAGGCAGTGGAAACTTAACCTGGGAGGTGGGATGTAAATACAGCACGGTTCATTTGTTCTTTTCTAGGTGGGAAACTCTTCTTTCCCCACCAGAAATTTCTCAATGCCTGAGGTTCATATCTAACTTCCAAGGGCCATCACAGAAAACCACAGGACCTCCCACATTCTTCTCCTAGGAACCTTGTGAGATGCCACACTGGGGGCCAGATGAGTCACAGAGCTCAGCCAGCGTGGGGAGTTTTGTGTTCCAGCCTCTCTCCTCCTGGAGTGGCCGAGCTGGGACTGTTCTTCACCCCACGCTGCCTCCTCACCACCACTGCCATCTGCACCCTCCTTCTCCAGGATCACCATCTGCTTTCCTGATACCATTCAACCGCCCCAGCACTTTGCTCAGTTTCCTAGCCCACTTCTTGAGCCACTCTCCCTGCAGCTTGTGAATTTCCTTTTCTTTTCCTTTTCCACCTTCACTTCCTCAGTCCGCAATGTCAAGAACTCTCATGTTTGTAGTCTCCCACTTCCTCACTCCCTCTCATGTCAAGCCCCCACCAACCTGGAAGTTCCACCAGAGCCCATTGCTTGGGCTGATATGTTGCCACTAGGCTATATGTGTCTGCCAAATAAATAAATGAGGCTCTTTCTTCCTGTCCCTTTTTTATCCCAGCATGGCTTCCCATATACTGAAATATCATCACTTAAGCCCACTAGTCTCCACCTTCCTACAAGAATACTCCTTTCCTGCAAAGGGGGCAAGGGCTGGATATACAGTAGGTGTTAGGTAAATGCAGACTGATATTACCAGGCCCCTAAGAAACATTCGTCTAAGCTAAATATGATGGCTGCTTCTTTCCTCACTGCAGAGGTCTGCACTATAGGAAGACAGTGATCACATTTAGACAATCATGGTTATATCTAAAAGTTCTCAATAAATATGTGAGAAATGACTTTTAAAAAAAGCTGTGGGCACTTTTGAAGGTCATGGCAATTTCCACTTGTTGGCTCCTATTCTGTGCAAGACATTTCACATGTATTATCTCATTTAATACTCAAAAGAATTCTATACAGCTGGAAAAGGAGGCTCAGAGAAGATATTTAGACCTCGAGCTTTCTGGCTTCCACATCTGTGCCTTTCTATCCCTCCTGTACATCCAAAAGTATTCATCAAAGGGGTCCAGCCCTATATCCTTCATCTCCTCATTTCCTTTACTAGATACCAGTTTGTTTCCTACTTTCTTTTTCCCCTTTCCTCATCAGTAGTTACTCTCTTCTCTGACCACTGCCTTCCATGTCTCCAGTCCTTTGAGAAGCTCTCCCTCCCAGACCTCCCATTCTTTACTCCCCATTGGATATGTAGTAAATGCAGACATCAGCAGACAGAATATTTGCACTAAAGGCTGCTCTGGAAGCAAACCAGAGTCCTATGTGAAGGGTAACTGTGAGAAACAGACTTCAGTGATTAATGCCCTATGCACATGGGTGATGAAAATAGATTTTAAGCAATTGTTGACTAAGAAAACCTCAAAATATAAAAATCTGGCATGTAACTATGGGGACCAGGGAATCAATCTCTTCCCCCACCAAATGCTCTGATGCATCTGTTTCCAGACTAAAACTTAACTGGTTCAAGGCTTCTCTCTACTTTGCAGCCTCTAATAAATGAGTAAATGGGCACTATCAATGCCAGAAACTGAGATGAAAATTACCTACAAGTCTAGAAAATCAACCAGATATGAATAAATCACCTTCTGAAGAATCCAAATATATCACGAGCTTCACATTCTTAGTTTTTAAATATTAGCTCTCTATCTTGTTCTTCCATGCCCCATCACCTTGTCTACAATTAATCTTTAATTTATGTAAAAAATATGGTTCACTTTGAACACTGATGATCCCATTTCCCCTTAGAGCTCAGGCTTGAAGCACATGAGGAACATGCTGCTGGGTGTGGGTGAGACTGGTACAGTGGAGACTTGGGAAAAATAAAAGATGCCCTTTTTATTTTCTGGAGAAGTCAAGGAAAATGGATGACAAGCTCATGGGTCAGACTGTCTTACTCTCCTAAGGCACACCCCATCCTCCTTCATGTCAATCTCCAATGTGATGTAAGAACAACTCCAGTGGAAGGGTGAGACACAGCAGATTCACAAATATGGACAGGAAGACCTCTTTATTTTGGCTCCCAAGAGTCTGTAGTCCTTGCTGATTGGAAGTGGTCCCCCGACCAGATGTCTTTCATAGCCATGTGCTGAACTTTTCTCCATTTATACTTGCTCTTGAAAAATCTATCCTGATTCAAAGGACTTTATTAATTCTTCCTCTCTCTCTCTCTCTCTCTCTCTGAATTTTTCTCCACGAGTTTGCCAAACTATTCTTGGGCATGATTTTATTTATTAATTATATCATGTTCTGATTAGAGGCGATATGGCAGTAAACAAGACAGGCAAAACTCCTGTTTTCATGTACATTATATTCTAGTAGACATGATAGACAGAAAACAATAAAACACATAAACAAATGAGACACTTTCAAATAGTGGTAACTGCCACGAGGAAAACAAAATCATAAGATGTGGTGAAAAAATAGCTAGGGGAAAGAAGAGCCATTTTGCACTGGATAGTCAGAGGAGGCCTCACTGAAGAAAAAAAAAAATTGACTTGAATCTTGACTGACAAGAAGAAGCATATCACGCAAGAATATTTTTTTTCAGGATGATAAGACAAATATTATTTGGTAAAATTCCAGCTAAAAGGTAAATAAAATTCCAGAAATGGCATTAAGGTGTGTCATTCTTAGAATGTGTGTCTATAAAACGAGGTGGGAGGCTGAGCGCGGTGGCTCACGCCTGTAATCCCAGCACTTTGGGAGGCTGAGGTGGGCAGATCACGAGGTCAGGAGATCGAGACCATCCTGGCTAACATAGTGAAACCCCGTCACTACTGAAAATACAAAAAAATTAGCCGGGCGTGGTAGCGGGTGCCTGTAGTCCCAGCTACTTAGGAGGCTGAGGCAGGAGAATGGCGTGAACCCAGGAGGCAGAGCTTGCAGTGAGCCGAGATCTTGCCACCGCACTCCAGCCTGGGTGACAGAGCAAAGCCTCCGTCTCAAAAAAAAAAAAAAAAAAAAAAAAAGAGGTGGGAGACGTTTACTATAGAAAGGACATGACAGCAGGGGAGAATCAAGGAACCAACTTTTTTTAGCCTCAGGAAACATGTAACTACTTCCCAGAAAGTCATAATCTTCAATGTTTTATAGCATCATGTTTAAGAGAAGAGACTCTGAAAGCAAACTACCTAGTATCAAATTCTGGTTCTACCGCTTACTAACTATGTGACCTTTGGAAAGTTATTTAACTTCTCTGTGCATCATTTTCATGATCTGTAAAATAGTTATAATAATACTACTTACCTCACAACATTTTTGTGAGAATTAAATGATTTAATATATGTAAAGCACTCAGAACAAATCACAGAGAGTAATAAGTAATAATAATATATAAATATTATCATCTTCATTGTTAGGTTCATCCTTCATGAACACTCATGCACACAACATCAGGCATTCCCCCAGATCACTATTCATGGCAATCATTAAAAAGACCCCTGTGCAAATTGAGGGAGGCAGATCCCAGCAGGAAGCTGATTTCAGGCCTAAGCTTGAAGAGGTTTAAAAAACAGGCAGAAATGAAGAATCAGGGTGTGTAAAATTGTTAAAACCTCTGCTTCCTTTAGAACCCCCTCAAGGCACACAATGTACTAATAACACTCTGTACTAATAACACTCACATTTAGTTTATAGAAGCCACATAGGGAGGCCCAGCATTTCCAGGACTTTTTCCCAGGTCTCTTCTTGACTACAGTCACTATCTAAAGTCCAGCATTGTCAGTAATCAGATGTCAGTATTTGTCAGGGCAAAAAGCAACTCATCTGATTCCTGTGTGAGTTATAAGTTCGCCCAAGGCTCAACTCCCAGCACATATCAGCTAGCATATTAAAGGTGCCCGACAAATGCCTGTGCAATAAATGAATTGTAGCTCTTTCATTATGTTTGTGCTTCAAGTGGACAATAATATAAAGCATCTACTTTTGCCCCTCACCACCAGGAAGAAAACTAAATGAAGCATTATAAAACAATCAGTTGGCATCATAGAATAAGAACAAATGTGAAAGTGGTCATTAGTTTGTACGATGGACATCCATCCAGCAAGCCCTCAAAAGCTTGCTACTCTGGTTCCATCTCAACCCTCCTGTGGGGCAATAATGATCCTTAGAACTCTTGTGGGCAATTTCCCCTCAGATTTCCTAAGGAAGTGCATTGCTTCCAGCACCACGGAGAGCTCCCAGCAGCTGCCTTCTCCATGGGGCCGGCTCCGTCTTCTCAGAACCACGGAGAACACCAGGAGACTCAGCAGGTGTACAGGACCTAACTGAAGTCCCCCAAAGTGCCCTAACGTCCAATAAATATCAAAAGAATCTACTATCCTGCAGCAGGGCTGCAGAGAGCGGGCCTGAAGGCAGCTGACTAATGATTACAGCTTTTGTGCCAGATCAGCATTTTTATTTCCCCCAGCCCCAGCAGTTAAATGCCCAAGGTGAATTCAAAAGCCGAAGTCCAAATTGTGATCAGATCAACTTGGCTGCACCAGAAAAAACTGATCTTATCTGAATGGTGACTTTATTCACTTTGGAGAGCAGAACTCATTACAATAATAAGGAGCTACAGAAATGGGAGGAAGAGCAATCACAGCAGATCCAGGGAAGAATTCACTTTACTATCATTTTGGAGGATTAAATCTAAGCTTCCCTTCTATAAACGTCATTCGTCACTCTAGCAGGAGGCCCAGGGTCTGAAATGATTCTAGCTGACTTGCAGAATGTATCACTTTGCACCTGATTTGCAATCCATTTCTGCTTCTTTCTACTAAGCTCAATGATATTTGTTTAATAGCCACTTGGCCTTCTGCATATCCTACTGAGCTGGTGTGCGGAGGTGCACATGCTAGAGGTCACATGGTGGGTCACAGGTGTTCACAAAGGTCTGAGAGTGTGTACGTAAAGAAAATGGAGTGTGAGTGTACAAGCACAGAAGAGGTATATACACTCTCACAAAGAATAGAGCTGCTTTGCTGCAAGAGGGAGAGTAAAGAGGAAATGTGTTGAAACAACTGTGTGTGCTTAAGATAATATATTATTTCTAGACCCGGTCCTCACTCTAGATCCCTACCAACTAGCCAGCTTAAGTGAGAGGATTATATAATTACCTGGAATCTTCTCTTTGGGGATACTAATTATTTCCAGTCTCATTTCCCAAGCTACCTCCTAAATGCAAGTCCACTGCATTAACTGCCTTTTCTTGAACTTGCTACACACTTTCACACCTCCATGTTTTACTCATACTGTTCCCTCATCCCCAAATTCCCTACTTCCTCCTCTCCATCTCCTCACCCAATTAAAATGTTTCTATTAAAAAGTATATTTCTATTTAAAAAATGTGTTTCAAGGCCTAAATCAAAGTTCACCTCCTCACGGTGTTGTCTCTAACTCTCCTTCCATAATAATTACTTGTCTCTTTGTTCTCACAGCGAGCTATTTTTAACTCCTATTAGAGTTATTTGTTTGCATATCTCTGTCTCTTCCTCTCTAGATTTTAAACTCCTTGAGAGCAGGGATATTTCTTTTTAATCTTTGTATGTATCCCATCCTCAGGCACACAGTTTCCGGCTTATCACAGACGCATCACAGTACATTTTAAGTTAATAAATAATTGAATAAAACTTAACAATATAAAGTATATTTTCCTCTGTCACCTTTCACCTGAAATCTGGTATTATAAATAACCTGCAAATGGCCAAGGTTTTCTTGTGCTGGTTTTCTCCACTAGCTTAACAATTAGGAAAGAAAGGAAAAGGAGTTGACCTGAAGTGTCTGGTGTCACTGGCTAAGACAAAGCTTTGCCATAAAACTAGAGCACATCTCGGTGACTCTCACTTGTGCCACTGGTGACATGTGTCCAGCTAATAGTCAGGTTCTGGACTCTACTTCGGCCTTGAGGTGTTCACTTGGTACCTCCTACCCTTAGCAAACTTGTCTGAACTTGACTTCCAGCTTTTCAAGAGTTATATCTCCTACTCTTAGCAAACTTGTCTGAAATCTCCTACCCTTAGCAAACTTGTCTGAACTTGACTTCTAGCCTTTCAAGAGTTACAGTGTCTCCCTGATTTTACAAGTCCTAGCTATTCCTTCAAAATTCCTACTCTTACCTTCTAGCTGTCTACCACCTCACTGAGCTTCAGATGCTGAATCCTTCAAAGTACCTCTGTGCCACATGACAATGTATCTTTCCAGAGTAACTATATGTGTGAGTGTAGATGTAAACATGACCAGACACAGCATGTATATATTCAATTCCTTATACTCAGAACATCACTCTGAGTGCTATTATACAAAGGTCGGTGCACACTCCCATTAGGAATGGTGCACTTTGCAACTCCTCACAGAAAGAACATTGATAAACTTGATGCCAGAGAAATGCCTCCATTGCCTCCCTCATAACCTCTCTATCTAGGAGCAGTTGTCATTTCCCAGCACCTGCATCCTCTACATCCAGCATTCTCAAGACGGAGTCTGACCAATGGGAGGAGAAAGTGAAGGCTGCTGAGTCTCAGAGAGAGGCTGCCTCATCACTGGGATCCTATGAGAGAGGCTGGTGCTGGGGTCTGTTTCCCAGATTCTCAGTGTCCCCATCCCATGCACCTCACATCACTGGTTTTTTCATGCATCCTTCTCCCCGTCTCATCCTGTCCAGTTCTTTTCAGATTTCTTGGCTGAATTTTGGTGGATCATCACCTTCTTATCTTGCTTAGCTCACTGGAGTCTGTGTCCTTTGCTTTTCGTTTATCTACTTCCTGACTCTTGAGCTCTAAGTGGGCTCTGCGTTCTGGGATAGTGCAAGATTCTTGCTTTTCCTGCCACCTACACTACGGCAAGATGACAGGCATGCAGGGCACTTGAGATGAGAAGGAAGAGTGGGGGCAAGCAGCACTGTGCTTAATATGCCTAGTGTTCCATTATTGGAACACTAAGCATGTGGGAATTATTTATGCTACTGCCCAAGGTCATTGCCAAGGTCTGATTGCAAAAATTCAAAAAACTGCAACCCCAGGCATACATAGGTTAACAGATGCAACAGTCCTGCATCCTGAATGATCAAGTCTCACTGCAATCACTTTCTAAGGACTTAGTGGTTAATTTGCACTATTCCAAGATCATTTCTCATTTTGTTCCCAGTAACTGCTGTTTCCTCTGGAACCAAAAGAGTTAAGAGAGGCAGCCCACGTGTAGCATTATACTGAGTTTAAACTTAGCGCTGCCTCTTCAAGCTCTGGGCCCTACCTATCTTGAGCCTCAGTTTCCTCATCTGTAGAATGGAAATCATACTTAACTGAGGACTGCAATGACTATAAATCAGATGACCTAAGTCAATACAATACCAGGCACAGAGCAAAAACAGTGTGTGCTGAGCCCTGTGGTGCAGGCCTACACTTCTGTGGTTAGTGTGAAACTGCAGCAAGTGGGGGCAGCAGAGGGCCACTGGGGGAGTGGAGATAAGACTAAGAGGCCCGGATCTTCAGAATCCTTGATTCCAAGGGACAGGTTCCAGGAGCAGACATATCGAGGTGAGTGGGACCCTCTAACAGGAAAATAGAGAAGAGAAACCAGGTAGGGCAGAGGCCCAGGTAGGCACACAGAGGTCTACCTGAGGTCAGTGGGTTGTGAGGTCAGATGTCTGGAATTCATGAGAGATTGGCAACACAGAGCCAGCTAGGCCAGCTGCAGAGCCTGGGGGTACCTGACAGAGGCCAAGAACCCTGCAGTCACAGAGATTTCCCCTTGAGTGCCTCCCAGAGCCACCATGCCATGGAAAACAGGTTTTTGTCAGCTCCAACACAGGCAGCCCACATCAGCAAAATCATTTTGTTGAGAGAGGTTGTTTTTTATTTATGTACAATAATTTACACCCTTAGCCCAACTATAAAGGTTTAAGATTCTCTTGGGCTGACAATGCCCCTGTCTTAAGGCCCTTGCTAAAAAAGCCCAAACTTTCAGCTTCCTTGTCTCATATTTTCCAGCTACAAAAATAAATCTCAAGTGTCCTGGGGAAAGTGTCGAATATCTACCTCTAGACATCTGGACCCAAGCTGCATCACATATAAGAAGAGGGTGCTGGATCAGAACTCTTCTACTTCTCAAACCACTAAGATTCAAAAGCTGAGAGTTTCTGATTTTCCTTCATTCACCTTGTGCTAAGCAGCAGCTCCACGCTGAGCAATGTGCTTAGGAAATAACATTATGTTACTGCCAGGGACCCTCCAGTGGCGGGGGGGCATCAGAGTAGTTCATCTGCCCCAACGTTAGCTCCTGGGACTTCTTTTGTTTTTCGTTTGTTTGCTTGTTTGTTGAGGCAGGGTCTCATTTTGTCGCCCAGGCTGGAGTGCAGTGGCATGATCATGGCTTACTGCAGCCTCAACCTCCTGGGCTCAGTGGATCCTTCCACTTCAGCCTCCTGAGTAGCCAGGATTATAGGCACTTGCCTGGCTAATGTCTGTATTTTTTGTAGGGACAGGGTTTCACCATGTTGTTAAGGCTGGTCTCAAACTCTTGCCCACCTCAGCTTCCCAATGTGCTGGGATTATAGGCATGAACCACCACTTCTGCCAAGGAAAGTTTTTTAAAAAGACTTAATCTATGCCTAGGTCTCCATTACCAGGAATCTTTATTTTTATATATGTTTTTTTTTTTAGTCTGGTATAGGACCAAGAATAATGGTTAAAATATCTACTGACCAGTAAGACATGAGCCCCAACCACTCTGGGGCATGCTGGCGGGTACACCATACCTGCAAGTACAAATTGGGTGTCAACCTAGCCAAGAAGGGGTGGTTGGTCAAGCAGCCCAAGTGATTCTAATGTGCAGAATGGTGAGACATTGGGTCAGACTTTGCCCCTGGGTAAATATCCAGTAACTGAGGCTCCTCCAGGCATGAAAGCAGTTTACAATTAAACCCGCCTAAGAAGCTCTGTCTGCACTGACGAAGAAATCAAGATAGGATTTGGTCACGAGGCACACACACAAAGGATCATGTGGTCTTTGAGGGCAGGAACAATTTTGTCTTCCTCTTCGAATTTCTGCCGCCTCTCACAGTGCCTGGCACATAGGAGATGAATGCATCTGATGAACGCATGATTGAATGAATGAATGGCACTGGCTTTCTCATGGGCTTCTGCCATGAGGCAAAACGACACATACACACACAGCCCCATGGAAAATGCATAATCTGTGTGCAAATGCTGCTCACACTTTCTGTAAAGAAGGATTTATTTTTATTGAAGGGAAGGGGGTGCTGTTGTTCATTTTTCACATCAAATATTTCTGGGCAGTTTGCCCAAAGGAAATGGGGATTTCTTGTCTTTGTGTAACCACCCCACCTCTATCCCTCTTTTGGGTCCAGGAAAGCTTTCTGTGTGGGTGAGTTTTCAGAGGCACCAGCCAAACCCTGTGTTCTTGTCTCCAGAATTTCTGGCGGGTGATTCAGCTCTCTCGGTCCCCTGGTATGTCCTTGGGCCTGCTGTCCCAGCCTGACCATGCTAGCCCTTTATCCTTGCTTCTCCTGCCAGACCCCCCACCCCCATCCCCAGCAGCACTGACCCATTTCTACCTTCTGCACCATGGTGTAGGTCTCTGACTGAATTGTGGGGGTGGAGGGAGAGGAACAGACTGCCATTTGGAATCTTAATGAGACCAAGTCCATTTCATGATGCTGTCATTTCATATTTCACTGCTATGATGATGAAGGCTCAGGAGGCCCCACAGCAACTTTCTGCTTTGCACGCAGGGTGCTGACAGGCAGGAAGGAGGAGGGAAGTGGCTGACAGACAACAGGAGACCACTCCCCCTTCATCAGCCTCCCTGCCCACACCAAAACCAAAGTGGTAGAGGATGAGTCCTTTCCTCAGAGATTAAAAATGACACCCAAATGCATGAGGCCAAGAAAGGGGTTTTCACCAGGTAAAAGAGGAGCCAAGATCAACGCCAGGCAGGAAGGGAGGAGCCACCCCCTCACTGCCAAGCTCTCGCATGTTCTCAAATACAAACAGAGCTGGCCTCGGGGCATCGTAGAAATTGCTATTATAAATTCAGATGGTGCACCAGGGGGTGCCTCATTTTCTATTATTGTGGTTGGTCTCGTGAGCCACTCCGGCAATAGGATCTCAAAAGTGCAAGTGCTACCCCCGGGGGCACCGTTAGAAACACATTATTTTAAAGCACTGCAATAAAGCATGAACTCAAACAACTTCATTGAAATAAAGATTAATAAGGAGCATGTGTTCCTCAGCCTCCTCCCACCCACACACCCCACAACTCATACCTTTTTCCCCATATAAACACCTGGGGATCCAGCTCACTGGCCTATCTGCCTTGCCTACAGCTCAGGGCTTTGAGTGACCATTAGGAGAAGAGGTGTAGGAAAGCCAGGCAGTGTCCAAGGCAAAATGTGGAGAAACAAAGGGATCATCGTGTTGTGATTCCAGGCCCTTTAGCCTATGGGATGCAGTGGAAAGAGGCCTGGACTAGGAGTCAGGGGCCCTGGATTCTTGTCCAGGTCCACCTGTTAACTAGAGGTATTAACCTGAGCATACCATTTAACCTCTCACAACCCCAATTATGTTCTCTATAGTCCTAGTCCTCCTGTTTCACAAGATTTATGCGTGGGAGGCAGGGGATGAAACAAGATAAGGCAGGTAAGAGAAAATGTTGTGAAAACTAAGATGTGCCATCCCAACATAAGATATGTGTCCTTTTCTCCAGGGTGTGGTTCAGGAGGAAGGGGCCTCAGCTCTCAGCCCACCACAGGGCTCAGATGCAACACCTTCTTCTAGCTCAGCAGAGCAGGGGACTGAGGGTGGGAAGGGAGGTAGCCCCTACTGCCCAGAGCTGCCAGGGCTTGGAAGGGAATTGACCAAATGGGACACTCCAGGCTCTTTTCACACAGGCCCAGGAGATACAAGCCGGACAGTAGAAATAGACCAGGGAAAAAGAAAACCCAGTGACCCTCTGCTCACAAAGGCTTGGAGGAAGGGGATGTGGGCTCCGAAACATAAGCACTAAATAAAATAATCCTGCTGAAATTCGTAACCTTCCCTTCAACCAGAGAGCACTGAGCCCCTTCCTTATGTTCTCTAATCTCCATGGAGGGTAGGGAGTAAGAGACAGTCTTCTACCTGTATAATAGGTGGGACACAGATAGCTTATCTAAGTCAGGAGATAAAACTAGGATTAGGACACACAGATGCTGGCCTCTAATCCAGACTCCTTTCCTTAGGACCCAGGTCTTGAAGAGGAATATTTAGAGGTAGCTCTCATTTAAGGAAAACTATCAATCAGATGGGGCTGTCTACAATGAATTAAAAGACATGAAATAAAATTCATGCTGCAAGATCTGCCTTTTGTTCCAGGTTAAGAGAAGAGCTCAGGATCTTCCTTGAAGCTTTGTCCTGTTGTAGCTCAGCAAGACCATATGGGGGTGACTGGGAACACTGGAGACCCCTGGGGGTCCAGGGAGGAGAAAAATGGTGAGGGTCTGGCAGGGGGGTTAGAATAGAGCACACTGCAGTCACTACTGCTAGTGTCATGCAAGAGGAAAAAGGACTAATTAAAAGTGGGAGACAGATGCCCCAGTGGGTTTTGCATCTCTTTTGCTTTCTGTTTCTGGAAGGGAAAGAGGATTGTCATAAAAATAACTGAACTGACATCAAATATTTAAATTTCAGAAATGGAGGATAAAGGAAAAAAGTAAAATTGAAAGTGAGATTAAAATATTCTGTAAACAAGGCAGGAAGCCAGTCTGTGAGAGGAGGGCATTTTCGTCTCCAGCTTCGTGGGTGTCATGGCCATGCCACACCAACATGCTGCGTGCCGGATGTATCCAAGGAAAGGATGCACTTCATCTCTGAGGATTGGAGAGCTGAGGCAGCAAGCCCAGGTCACAGCACCTGTGTGGGCTGGGGAGCTGGGCTCTGTTTTGTGGGCCAGACTGTACTTGTCGCCCCAGCCCACTGCCTCTGAAATGCACATCACTGGCCATTAAGAGGACCAGGCAGAAATGTGGGGGAGGCAGTGAAGCCCAACTACAGCATCAGAAAGCCAGAGTGTGGGCCAGCCACAATATCTCTGCCTCCAAGGGCCGTGCATGGCTCAGCATGAAATCTTCACTGAGACATGAGAAGAGGGAAGACAAGAAACACAAATTCAGGACCATGGTTGATAAAGAAGTGGCTGAGTGAAACACAGATATACCCTCTCCGTCCTTTCAGGGATGCATGAACTCTCCTTGCCACTGTAACCTGTGTTATGCTGGGATGGGGGAGGCAGCAGAGCAGAGTGGAGAACCAGTCTTGGAGCTGTAGTTATAGTCGTCTAGTCAAAACAAGCTGAGGGTCAGGAATGCAGATCTGGAGAGATGTGTGGGACTCAGAGCCTAAAATACGGGAAGGTGTGGAGTCCAGGCAGATGGACCAAGTACACTAAGATAAAATAGGCAGATGATAAGGCTGTAGCAGAGCTTCCACAGTGGACTCAGCCGGCATTTGTAACTGAATGGAGCAAGCCTGGGTTTTCAGGTTTGGGCAATTGATCCAGGGAGTTAGGAAGTGAGTGGACTGTTTGGTGAAGGTAGGACTACAGGGATCTAGAGGAAGGATGGGGGACATGTGATGTCAAGGAGCTTTTCTTACTGGAAGCTTGGGGAGAGGATAAAGGGACAGAAAATTAAACTTCCAACAGAAAGGCTGCTGTGTGAAACATGCGTCACCATCCATGTAGTGTTCAAGTAGCATCTGAGTGGAGGAGATTTCCAACATCAAGGTGACAGCTGTCCTACATGAAAACTGAAGATCCCATGACTCCATGACGTTTCTCTTCCTCCTACCCACCCTACCACAATCTAACCCCCATACGCACATATTGTTACCTTCCACCACTCCTGTCATCAAATTAATAGGAGAAACTGGTTGGATAATGGAAATGTTTCAAACATATATACAAGTCCACTGAAATGCAAGGAAGTGTTCTATCAAATAAATACTGGGATCTGCCATAGTCCAAAAGCCAGAACCTAAGACTGTTTTTTTTTTTCTCTGGATTATAACCATCTGGGTGTTGCCACAGAGTTCTTATGCCCTCACGGGGGGACAAGACATTCTGGTCAGCATCTCTTTGGCTATAAGGGGCTCTGTTGTCTGATATATGAGCTCTGTAGCTCAGAGCTCAAAGGGAACTGTGGGGTTTCTGGTACTTGTCTGCCCAGTAGCATTGCCACCCTACCTCCCATCATGTCTCCTAAATAAGCTCAATTTTGTTCCAATATCAAGCAACCACAGCTTTATGAAAGGCTAACCCCAGCCCCAGGGAATGAATTTTGATCAGTCCAAGCCAATGTGGTCATTCCATTCCTCTTCTTAGTGATTGGTTTAGAAAGGGGCAGGTGATGCCTTTCTGACCAATGAGACTCGAAGGAGAAACCTGGGCTTCTGGGAATCTTTTTCCTTCCTCTTCAAAATAGCCATGTAGCATATCTTCATGTGATGCCATCTTGAAACCATCTTGGGACCGTGAGGAGAAGCCAGCCTAACAGGATAAGCCTAGACTCAAAGGATGGCAGAGTGGAATGAGAGAAAGAATTTGGAAGCATGTTGGAGCCACAGATTTAACTAACTCTGCTTTGCCTATACAGACTTCTTGTTCTTGGAAATGGCATCTTATTTACCTTATTATTAAAGCCACTTTTCTCTGAGTCTTATGTTACCTACGACTCAAAGCATGCTCATTGATAGCCATGCCATACTGCTGTCACTTTTAGGGCCTTTGTGCATGCTTTTCCTTCCATCTGGGCTCTCTTTCCTCCCCATCACTCCTCTACCTGGATAATGCTTACTCATCTCTCAGGTTTTAGCATAGATATCGGCTGCTCCAGGAAGCCATCCCTGACCTTCTCACTTTTGCTCTCCCAGCATCCTGTACTTCACCTCTCACAGTGCTTACCCCACTGTTTGACCCTACCCTTCCCTAAGCTGTAAGTTCCATGAGGACTGGGACAGTAAAGGTTTTATTGACTGTTCTATCCCAAGTCTAGCAAACAGTAGTCACTCAACGGTTGTATTCATTCAACAGATAATAATCATGGTTAACACTTAATAAGCACTTTATATGAACCAAGTTCTATTCTAAGCATCTTAATCTTTACAACAACAAATGAAGTGAGAAAAACAGGCACAGAGTGGTTGAGTCACTTGCCCAGGGTCACACAGCTAGAGAGTGGCAAAGCCAAGATTTTAACACAGGTGGTCTACCTCTACCACAAAATACAAAACAATTATTGAGCACTTACCACATCCAAGGCATAGCTCTGGGTGCCAGAAATACAGTATGACCAAGACAAAATTCCTGCCTTTGAGGTGCTTCCATTTGAATGGGAGGAGATAATAATAAGTAAGCAATACATGCATACATATATTGAATGGATGAGTGAGCAATGGGAGATGCATGATGTAAAGTAAAGCAGTGTGGAATACACACTGGCCTTGAAGTCCCCATACTTAGATGTAAACCCTGCCTCCTCCATTACACGATGATATGACCTTGGGCCAGTTACTAAGCCCCTCTGAACCTCAATTCCATCAGCTGTAAAATTGGAATAAAATGAGGATACTTGTAAAACAGGCTTTCACCTTCTCTGCTACATACTAGGGCTTTAAAAAATGTTAGTTGAATCTGGATCCCCACAAAGTATGAGCCTCATGAAGAGAAACCAGATGAGTCTTAGAATTGGAGAACTGGCTGAGAGAATCTACAGAAAATCTAATTGGTAAATTAGAAAAGGGTAATTTATCTTCCTAGACTAGAAGGACTCCAGAGCCAAGCCAGTTCCTGACTCCCATATTCCCCAAACATCTACATCTACATCTGTTTGAGACAAAATAGGGATTGGCAAGGTTGGGGACAAGATATTAATTTCTGGTGTTAAATCACCACTCATGATATGGAAGAGGCTACCAATACATGTGCATTAATAAGCCCTGTCTGGCCTGCTGGGATCTCAGTAACTGTCCAGAAGGCCAGCAAGGAGACCATCATCAGCACAACAGACCCTGGTAGTGGATGGTGACGAGAAAGTAAAGTTTAGGGTCCTGATTCTGATACATTCTGCCTTCTATTATAAAGTAACCCTAGTTGCATTTAATTATTAATGCATATTAATCAACTTATTGGAAACTTCATTATTTCAGAATGGGTAAATTGTAAAGTACTTAATGGGTCCTAGTTGAAAACTGCAGCCCCCTTGAGCTCATCTGTTTGATTGCCTCAGAGCAAGGAGTACCAGAGCTTTATACAAAGTAGAGGAGAACTAACCCCAGCTAACATTCATGAAGTAAGGAGCAGTCTTAACTATCAGACTAACATCCATGCCAGGCTAAGAGAGATTCAGGATCCTGCCAAAGTTGGCTTTCAAAAAAGTGAGGAGGCTATTAATACCTGGCCACCATACCATTTAAAACACAGAAGCTCAAGACTATGGAAGAAAATATCCTGACTTGCTTCCAGTGAGTGAATACATGTTCCTTTAAATACAGAAGCTTTATATCTAAAAGAGTGCCTTCTTCAAATTATTCATCTTTGAAATCTATACACTTAAGCCAATGATATACCATGGCTTAAAACATTCATGGAACTCTGCTTTTGGATATAGCATTAAGTCAGATTGATCCACCCAACAAAACTAGATTTATTATTCTACAGTCACTTGAGTCTGTTTGTTTTCCCAAAACATATTAGCTAGTTTGATAACAGAGGTACCTTGGCTTGGCTCTAAATGACTCTGGCTATTTCCAAATATAAAATCCACTTCCTTAAAGAAAAATATCTGGACCACTGAGAATGTTCAAAGCAATGTGCCACAACATGTTTGTAAGCAGCCTAAATAAAAAATAAGAAGCTGGTATAAAGATTATTGCCCCCAATTCAATGAATAAACATACATATGCAACCATATGTGTATTTACATCCATATTTGCAGATGCACAAAAAATTACCAGAAATGTATACATGCATTTTGATGGAGGTCTTCTCAGGAAACCAAAATTATGGATAATTTATTTTTTAATTGTGTTTTCCTGTACTTTCCAAACTTTTTGCAACAAACCTACATAACTTTTGTCATCAGGAAAAAAACACAACAAACATTTTATAAATATATTTTTAATGTGCCACAGACCCTGAAGGCAACTTGAAATCAGAAGTTATAACAATGTTTGGTTCAGGAAAACGCCAGTGGATTAAATGCATTGCTTTCCATGCTACCACTTTTGAAGGGCACAACCCTCATTTAGAGGTACAACTTCTATTATGTTTGTTTTTTTAAAAAAATCACTCTCCATTAACTTAAGGCCATATCGTATAATGTCATTCCATCTGTGCCAGTGGCAAGTAAGCATTGTAATGAAGACCTTCAGGTACATGCAGTCACTAACCCCAGTGGACAGAGCCCAAGACAGACCTGCACTGTGCCAAACGCCATCCCACTACACAGGGTCGTGGTCCAGAGCAAGGGCCCTGTGAATTTCTCTTGAAAAACCCTACACCACAGTTGAGAAACCTTTCTAAAGGAGAAGAGAATAAAGGCATGACCCCATCTGAAATGTAATTTCTTATGTTCTCTTTCACAAGATCTCCAAGAGTATTGGCAAGAAACAGCAATAGCAATAACAATAACAGTGTTTGGAGTGGCAGGGCAGTCCCCAGTGCTTCGGGTACTATACGCAAACAGGAACTTCTGCTCCTTTTTCAGGGACCAATTGCCCCAGGCCCAAATTGCTTTATGATGTCACAGTTGATGCTCACCAGAAAATGGGAGGGTAAAATGCAGTGAGATAGAGCCACACTGGCAAGAAAGAGGCAAGGTTCTTGCAATAAGGAAAATGGAGAAACTGGATTCCCGAGATGGGTTCTGAAGATTTCCACCAAATCACATTTTTTTACAGAACCAAATTTTCCCTTTCTTGGTGCCTCACATTTACCCAATTCATGACATTATCTCTTCTAATCTTTCTGATGTGGAATCACCAAGAATACTCAATAACAATGACAACAAAGTTTTGCACACTACTTAGAAAAAAGGGAATAGAGGAAAGAAAGCGATCATTACCATGAGTTGTAGAATGACCTGCATAGTTTTGGCCAATTGAAACTTAGAGGTACCTCCTTCCCATGTGATAGAACCCAGAAGCAGCTCAGATCAGCTGAGGAGTCAGGTAGGGGGTGGGCAGAAGGAAGCCAACAGAAATGGTTGAAGTGCATCTGTCAATTATTTTTAACTATAAAAACTCTTAACAAAAGCCTAAGATTCCAAAGAAAACCATAGGGTTGGTGGCAGTGGTGGGGGGACTCCTCACCCCCCCCACCACCAAGGGATACAGAAACTACCTGGCATCACTATATCTTATCTGATAAGGTGAACCCTAAAAGGGGGATATGTAATTTTGCTGACCATAGACTATACCTGACATTTAAAAAAGAGGACACCCAAATGCAGAGAGTGTAGAAATTTTTCTATAGATTTCTGCCCCCTCCCCATGTAACCAGCTCCTAGTAATTAACAGCAAGGTGCATGGGGGAATCCCACTGTGGGCTTCTCCGGCTTCACAGAGATGGTGAGTGTCATAGAATCCTCTATGAGGATTCCCTTTCCAATTGGCCTAGCTACTGGGGTGCTCTGACAGAGCCTTGAAGCCACTAAATGTCTTCCTTGGCAATAAAAGCCTCCCTACTGTGAAACATCTTTAAACTGCTCTGCACCTCTCAAAAACAGACTCCTGAAAGGTACCACTGTGCATCTGTAATGATGTAAAAGAGAAATACTTTCCTTGCCAAGGAGCTAATCATTCAATCACCACCTAACCTTTTAACAATGAATTCATCCACACTTCACTGGGCTACCTGTCTATCTAAAAATCAGGAAAGCATCACGGGATGTGCCTGATAATAGTTCAGCAGATGGTAGAACTTTAAATATGGAAAACAATCAACTAATCAACCAAGCGACAAAGTTTCTGAGCGTATGTTCTTTAGACACACAGTACTAGACACTGGAGGAGACCAAGTGTAAGGGAGAGGTTCTGCCTTTGCTAACTTTTTGGTCATTCCTGGTGAGATAACTTACTCATTAAACACTGAATACTTTAATAGTTTGACAGTTTATAATCACTTTCACATAAATTAATTCAACCCTTCCTATATACCTATGAAGGGTGTGTTAATCACCCTGTCTCATCATTATGTAATCTAAAATGAGGGTACAAGCAGTGTCACACATAGGATATGATGATGGGCAAATGCATAATGTAATTCATGTTATGGGCTTGTGTTTCACAAAGGAAACAGAGATCTAAGCTTTAAAGGTGTAAAGTATCTAGGTAAAAGTAAAGAG
The DNA here is from genome assembly GCF_009828535.3 of Hylobates moloch. NCBI lineage: Eukaryota > Metazoa > Chordata > Mammalia > Primates > Hylobatidae > Hylobates > Hylobates moloch. Next base: position 27,230,819 of record NW_026652291.1, read on the forward strand.
AAATAAGGGCACTTACAGCAGACAGAGTGGTGTGAGCAAAGGCACAGCTACATAATCATGGCAAGAGAATCGATCACTGAGTAACAGAAGACCATGGCCCTGGAGAGAATGCAAGGCTCATGGCCATTTTTAATCCCATACAATGACCCAGAATGAATGCTAGAAAAAATGGAAGAATGCACTAGATGTAAGAGTCCTTGGCAAAATGATTCTCCAACCTTATCTACATATATATGACACCACATAGAAAATGATGATCAAACTGGGTTTCACAGAGATGAGTGGCTATCAAAAGGGATGTTTAGAGAGAGACATCTGGGTCCTGAGTCATGGTCCTGAGTCATCTCTACACATCCAGCACCACTGACTGGCTTAATCATTCTTAGCTACCCCTTTCTTCTTCCTTCTGCCAAAAAAAAAAATAAATAAATAAATAAAAAGAAATAAAAGAAAGAAAAAAGAGAAAACTAAGGACAATTCTAAGTTTGTGTGGATACTGTGTAGTTTAATTATCATTCTGAAAGTCCTCGAAAAGTCTCTCATGAAAAACATCACTGTAGAGTGAAATGATGTCATTACCAGTCATTACCAAAATCTAGAATATTCTTGCATTCCTAAAGAATTTATAAGCTGTTCTCTGTATCTTTTTAAACAGGTGGGTAGACCCAGTTGGTAGACAAAGAAAAAAATGGAAGGCTTGAAATAAAGTATAATATTTCACTCTGATACACCATTCGCTGAATTCAAGCTTTGTCCAAACTACATTAAACCAGAATGTAAGATGGTGTCTCCATCCATTGCGAAATTTTACGCCAGTTGTTTCAGAGCTGTGTGCCGTTCTCTTCTCCATGGTCTGACCTTAATGGCCAGACATTTATCAGTGTTCTTTCGGTAAGCAAACATCACTTATTCCGTACTATATGCTGCTTAGGCTGCGCCACAGAGGCAGCCTGAAAATGCCTTGGCAGCACGGCTTCTGCATTTCCCTGGAGGAGTTAAGCCTTAAGCAGGCATCTTATCCAGATGTATCTTCCCCTCCAGACTGAGTCTTATCACCAGCTCAGTCACCTTCTTAACCTTCTTCTGAGAAATGAAGATTGGGGGCCAGAAAGCAAGATTGAATAGTGCCCTCCCAGACTCCTGCACAAGCGCATCTTTCTTCTACAGTTGCATTTTCTGAAAGGTTGAATATGTAGATGTTCCAAACTGAGGGATCCCATTATGGAATCTTCAAAGGAATAAAATGAATATCATGGTTCCTTATGTAGGACAATATTGCAAAGTTCAAAATATGCTTGCATCCAGATGACTAAATAGGACATATCTGTGTCATTTGTGCATGTGCGAATAGTTTTAAAAGAAAGGCAGCATTGTGACTGAGGCTTCCACTTCCTATTATCCTGTCCGCTGTAATATAAGCTTCTTCCTTCAAGGAGAGACGCTACTCAACTATAGGAATATGCTCCACGTAATTTAAGGTAACTCCATTGCTCAGCCTCCTTCCTTTCAGAGATTACCAGAAAGAGTGCTGAAAGCAAAATGGACCCCATGACCTTCTGAAAAGGGTGACCACTAAGCAGATCTTAACACTGTCTACAAGAGAGTCCTTATGTTTTGGAACATTTGAGATTTACAGGAAGCCACATTGGTTTAGAAGTGAAGACTCTCGTCTCTAGGAAAATGAATTCCAGTGACCTATTTAGGTGGGAGGCATGGTAAGGATTAAATGCTTAATATTTATCGAGCACCTGCAGTGATCTATGTCCTGTTCAAAACATAGCAGAGGAGGCATAACTTCTCTTTCAATCAGGTTAATGAGGAATTGATTTTTGAAACTTTTTAAAAACACAAAGTATGATGCCAATGTTAAACACCAATCATATTGGGACTAGTGCTCACCTAGGCAGCTGCCTAATATGGAAGGAAAATGTGGCCAATCAATAGCAGATCTATACCTCTTTCCCAGCGTGGTATTAGAGTGTTTTCACCCTTGGCAGTGTGCGCAAAGGTGCATCATCCCTTTGCTCAAAAGTGTATTAAGAATCAGAAGGGAATTCAGCTTCTTACTATAAGTAAATGGGTTCCCTTTACAATCAAGAGATGGGGCTCAGACAAAATCTAGATAGGATACATAGACTGGGCAACAGCAAAAGTCTCTGTTGGAGCCTTTTGCAAAATGCATATCATGGTTTCTCAAGACAACTGAGCCACCTGGTGTTAGAAAGTTAACAGCCAAAGCACCTTTCTCTCTCCCTTCCTCAGAAGGCAAATGAAGACTTTCTCAAATGACCCTCAGTACAGTGGAAGCCAACATCTTGGACAATGAAGGTGGATTCAGCATTAAGCTTCTCGACTCCAAACATCCCAAATTATGGTTTGGGAAGCACTCAGGGGCACACCCTGTGTTATGTTGGTCTAATTTGGATTGTGCAGACAAGTTTGAATCCATCACTGTCTAGATGAGACACATTCATATTGGCAACAGCAGAATTACTACTAGCTACCATTTACTGAGGACTTACTATGTGCCAGACCTGGTGTCAGGCACCTTACCTACCATATTTCATTTAATTCTCACAACAACCCTATGGTGGATGTATTATTATCACCATTGTACAGATGAGAAATTGAGGGTCAGAGAGAAATGAGTTGTCCAGCTGGTAAGTGTTAGCATTGGAATTCCAATCTCAGGGCATGAGATCTCAGGTCCTGTTTCCTTAATCACTCTACTATTCTGCCTTTCACAATTATAGCTACCATCTACTAAACACGTACTTACATGCCGTGCTTAATAATGGGCAGATGATACATGTCATCTCATACTGTAGTAAGGAGAGTAATTCAGCAACTGTTGACTGACCTCATATACTTTGCCAAGATGTTTTCTAAGTGGAAAGGAAACAAAGGTCACTGCTCCCAAGAAGGTCGTCATTCTTCCTACTGACCCAAAGTGAATCCTAAGACAGCACCATGATGGGTTTTCCTATTGGGATAATAATGCAGCAAGAACTCACTGAGATATATAAATAGCAACTCTGTCTGAATCCATTTTTAAAAGTCTGAATTATAAAACATTTTTAAAGAAATATAATTTTTTCACTTTTAGAAAAAACAAAACTAGACTAAGGTAACGATGCATTGCCAAGTAAAACTCCTGAATAGCTAAGAAAAATTCTATTTATCATTCCTCTTACTTTTGCAAAATAAAAGTGTTTTTCTAGTGCCTGCAAACAGTTGATTCTCTTAAGAAGATGAAAGAGCTCCTCTGGAATTCAACTTCTGCCAGAATGATGACAAACTCTAAATTAGTGGTTCCCCAGGAGGATCTATATTAGTGAATACATATTTTATCTCAGATTTACTTTTTTAAATAGCTCTTTTTCAAAGAATACAAATAGTTTTAGCCCATCATCTCATTTACTTTTATATAATAAAGTAGGATAAGTTGTGATCCATAGGTGAAGTTGCATCTCCCAGTTGACACACTAAACTGAAATTAGAATCCAAACCCAGCTATTGGGCCTCTTGGGTCAGACTTGTTCTTTCTTCCATTTCTTTTCTACCTACTGTGGTGAATTATGCCCATCCCTTGCCTTGACAAGTGAAATCTAGAACTCCTTAGTCTAATTGTTCATGTTTTTGTGCATAAATTAGCAGTTAATTTTTAATAACTATATGTTAATAATAATTCATTATGTTTAACAATAATAGAGGTTAGTCAAGGAGGAAGTCTATATCCAGCCAGAGAGGAAGAAAATGGAGAAAGAGATTTGTTTGTTTGTTGTTTGTTTGTTCATCTACCTGTCTGTTTTTAAGTTTAGAAGAAATAAGCAGACCATGGCATGTGCCAGAACTGCTAGAAATTTCCCCATTCTAGTCTCTTTTTCCTCCTCACCACAAAACTTCAATTTTGTTCAGGGCTACAATATACTCGGCTGGAAACATTTGTTTTCCCAGACCTTCATAAAAAGGAGCAGTCATATGGCCCAACTCTGGCTACTGAGACAAAAGCAGAAGTCTATCAGGGATTTCTGAGGAAAACTTCTGGTTTTTTTTTGGTTTTTTTTTTTTCAATACTGGCACTTTCTCTTCTTTCCTCCTTCCTCCTTCTTTCTGCTGGGAGCATGATCACAACTCCTGGAGGCACAGCAACCATCTTGTAGTCATGAGGATGAAAGTCACATACTATGAATGACAAAGCCGGAAAAAATGGAAGAAGCTATGGTATTGGATGACAACCATGGGCATCTATACCAGCCACGAACAGCCCCATCCATCACCTCAGGGCTTCTCTGTGTAAACAGAAATAGCCCACTTCATTTTATTCATCATAATCAGAATTTCTATTATCTGCCATCAGAGAGATTTGGAAGGTACACTAAACAAGGTAACCAAGACTTGGGATGTTTAGAGCTGAACACACAATAGAGGTCATCTAACAGAAATGCTTCTTTGAGCAAATGAGGAAAGCAAGGCTGACTAGAGAAGGAAAATTCCTCAGGTTGGAGTCATACTTAACCCCTCTCAGTCCACTGTTCTTTCTACCATTCCACATTGCCTGCCCTGAAGAGTTAGAGTTTGGAATGAACTGCAAAGAGAACTGTCTCTTGGGTAGCCAGATAAAAGTCAACTCCGGGTGAGAATAGGCCAGACTCAGTATCTGGACAGAGACATATTCAAAAATTCTATTAGAATAGTCCTTTCTCTTACAGACAAGCACTCATGGACCTCTATAACCAGAAGTTGGAAACAACTGTTAATTAAATTATTTTAGCAATCTTCCCAGGGTAAGCTGGAAATTGTGTTGATTTTATTCTTCTTTAATATAAAGTGGAAAATTTCCCACTTCTTATTTGAGAAAAATTGATCAAAAGACAGTTCTTTATCTGTGTAGTCATACAGTCTCTGTACAGAGCCTTCCCTATCTCTAGAGGCTCAAGGCATCCACTCTGGAGTCAGATGCCTGGGTTCAAATCCCAGGTCCACCACTTACCAGATGTGTGACCTTAGGTAAGTTACATAACTTCTCTGGACTCCCTTTTTGTCACCTATGAAAGTTGTATGTGGTAGTAATACTTACTAATAACATTGTCGTGAACATTAACTGAGTTAATCTATGTAAAGTGTTTAGAAATGTACATAGACACACATAGACATACATGTATGTTATCATTATTGTGATAGCCATGATCACATGAAATGGAAAACTAAGAAAAGGAAAACCCAAGTCTCCAGGGATATTTTAGCAAGCTGAGAACAAAAGCACCCATATGAATGACTTTCTAATCTGAAGGACCTGACCAAAGATTCGTTAAATGAATGAATGAATACCATCAGCCAAAAAAAGCTACAACAGTTTTTAGTGCTTAACAGGCCTGATGTCCCAGATTCCTATAAATCTCAGGTAAGACACCCAAGAGTAACAGAGAAGATAAAAATTTTAGTCAAAGTTTGCAAATATGGTTAGGATTACTTTAGCTACAAGTTACAATTAGTGAATAGTAAGAAAGTATGTAATTGTACTTCCGGCTTATGTTTCTTTTGTGATCTGCTAGAAAAATACAGTGTTTACATTAGTTTTAATAATAAAATTATATTTTTCCTTTTAAAAGAGATGGAATGACTATAAATCTGTACTTGGAGGCTTAGTAGCTCCAGTGAGAATGGAAGGACATAAGTAGCACCTGGGCTCAGAAGACTGAGTCCTGACATCTTACTGCCACTTGGTGGACACTCACAAGGACAATGAGGGCAGGAGACTAAGATCAGAATTCTAGGCACTGGGTATTGCTATGTGAGGTTGGGCAAGTCACGTGACCTGTTTGGGTCTGTTTCTAAAAAGAAAAATGAGGGACTTGAATTCTATCATTACCAAAGTTTCTTTAAGTCAAGTGATTCTCAGAAATCCTCTATTGGGATAAAATTAAAAGTTATAGGATATAAAGTGTGATAAATGTCACAGATATCAAGCCAAATAAAATAAATAAGGTTATCCTTGAGACCTGGACAAACTTGGACTGCTTTACCTACTTCTGATGTACCTATCGCTATTAACTTGCATTTAGTTTCTACCATAATTATCACCTTCTTGTTGGAGAAAATGGTATCTTTTGCATTTAAAATATCTAAGCTATTGCAATGACCTGGTATGGGGCCAGGGAAGATGGCACATCTCCAAGACCATACTCCCCATAAGGAAAAATAAGGTAGAGAGAAGTGATTAGAAAGACCTGCAAGATGGAAATTAAAAGTGTGCACAAAACTTCTATCAGAGAAACCACAGTGAATGCCACATCAATTCTGGAGGCAAGAGCGAACTTACAAGACAAAGTCAAGTTGCCTGCTGTAGAAAACATCTGTTGCTGCCCCAGCATCTATTCCCACTTCGCCTTTCCCAACATTGTTGAGAATTTTAGAGCCAAGCAATTTGGCATGGTTGACTCCACCTCCAGCAACAGGAGCTGAGTCCTGATTGGCCTAAGCCATTCTATGTAGCCTATGGCCACAGTGATTGGTTGAGGAAAGGGTACATGATAAAAATCAAGCCAATTAGGGCTAAGAAGACTGAGTCTTGGGTTGAACGCTCAGGGAGGCAAAGTTTCTCTTCCTCTTGGATATTAATGACAGAACTGCCCGGGAAGATGTCACAATCATCTTCTCATACAAAGGGAAAGCCTACTTGATAATGGGACCAATCTCAAGGATTGTGAGAGCCAAAAAATGGGGAAAGAAGCCAAGTTCTGGTCACTTCATTTGAGTCCTAATTAAAGCCTTGCCCAAACTATTCAGTTCCAAAGCAAATAGATTCCCCTTTTCAGCTTTAGCCAATTTGGATTGAATTTTCCATTATTTGAGATCAAAAACTTCTTAACTGAAATACTTCCTGTCTGTTGGAATGGAGAATATTAACCGCCAAATGAGACTGCATATCAGATTCAGTCGTGATTCAGGAGACAAAATTACCAAAAGCAAATGAGTTAGCAGAAAAGAACTAGCAGAGCAAGCCTGAGGGAAAGGGGGGGTGATAGAATTCCACTAGAAGTAGTTGGCTCATGTATCCATCTAAAACAGCAGGCCCACACTTTCTCCTGGTGTAATAGGATGTCTTATGTGGGAGAAGTACAGGCAGAACGCCTGTGGGACTCTCAATCTGCCAAAGCATGGAGCAACTCCACTGAGAGTTGTATCAAAACCCGTGTTCTGTCAAGAGAAAATAAGAGAAGATAAAGAGGCTTGATAAATGAAAATTTTAGATCACTGTTTAAAAAGGCCTGCAAATGTCCAATATGACCCACAGTGCCCAGCACTATGGGGTAGGAGCCTCCAGGCAGCAGCAATACATGCAGACAGATGATTTGGTGTGGTTTCAGGAGGGTAATCCATTTGTGGGTAAGACCTGGGCAAATTGAGAAGTACAAGGGGAAGGGCGCCACCTCTTGGGGCAAAAGGTTGAAGTTCATGAGAACTATGCAGTAAACCCCTCCTCTTGCATCTCAAGTATGGTTTCTCCTTCTTCACTTCCATCCCCAACACTTCAGTAACTTAGTAACTCAATATTACACAGTCATCCCTCAGTAACAGTGAACGATTGGTTCCAGGACCACCCCCATGGACACCAGAATCCTCCGATGCTCCCTTATATAATTACTTAGTATTTGGATATAACCTACACACATCCTCTTGTACATTTTAAATTATCTCTAGAGTATTTATAATACCTAATATGATACCTACACATCATATCATTTGTTTGATTCAACATACTACTAGGCACACAGCAAGTTTAAGTTTTGCTTTTTGGAACTTTGTGAAACTTTTTTTAACTGGATATTTTTGATTGAATCCACAGATGTGGAACCCACAGATATGGAGGGCTCATTGTACTTTATAAAGAGCTATGCGAAAATACTGGAATATCCTTAATGTAAGCTCCACAAGGGAGGCGACTTGTGCCTGTTCATTGCTCTATCTCCAGCAAACAACACAGCATCTGAAACATAAAAGGTGTTCAATAATACTCATTGAATGAATGAGTGTACTTGGCAGGCTGCTAGTACTAGATCCCAAGAAAGAAAAAGGGACTCTGGCTATAATGGAGAAAGTGAAGCATTTCACAGGAAAAGGCTGGGCTGGTGTAGGTGGGGAGGGGAAGGTTGATGGGCACATAGATACAGCCACTTCCTCTTTGGCAATAGACAAGACTCTCTATGAAAATATTTACTATGGAGGGGATTTATGGGGTAGTCAGAGGTGACTTGCAACCAATACACATTAGTTCAGCTGTACTGGTTTTTCATAGCTGAATGGTCAGCGTCATTGTTATACTGGTTATTAAATACTTAGAATATCACCCTAGAAAGAGTGCATAGTATACTCTCTAGTCTGGAAAGCATGACCCCTGGGCATGGGCAGGACTAAGCATCCAGGGGAAAGCCACCCGGTCAAGAGAAGAATCAAGACGGCCACAGCCAAGACTCATAAGACAAGACTTAGGTTCTGTGACTCATGCCTGGATACTTTTTTCAGCAGCCATACCCTTTGAGGGCCTGGGATAAATTAAACAAAGACCAAAGTAATCCGAATTCCACAACTCAAAAAAATTTTATTAATATCACATTCTACCATAAAGACCAAAATTTAAATGCTTGTACTTGGTCCTAAAATAGGCATTCTGAATAAGGCTTATATGAGGGGGAAAAAATACCCCTTCCTCTACTTTGCCATCATGATCTTTGTCCTCAATTTGTGGATGTTTATCCCAAGAAGTCCCCACCTACTTTGAATCTCCAGATTCAAGCTCATTCATTTATTCTTTCATTCAAATAATGTGCTTTGAGCTTATACTCCATGCCAGGCACTGAAGTTATAGCAATGAACCAAAGAGAAATAATCTTTTCATTCTGAGAGTGTATAGTCTACTAAGAAAGAAAGATAATATGCAAATAAACAAATGAGGTCATTTAGACAGTACTAAGTGCCATAAAGAAAATAAAACAGGGCAATAAGGTAGACAGCAACCATGGAAGAGGGAGAAGCTTTAGAGAGAGTGGCAGGTAAGTATATTTTGAGCTCAGACCTGGGTGAGATAAGATAGCAAACCCAGCAGATATTTGAAGAAAGAGTATTTAGAACTTAAAAACACATGAGGGCAAAGGCCCTAAAGGTTAGAATTTGCTTGGTGTTTTCAAGAAATTAAAAGAAGTTCAGTGCCACTTGAGCATAGTGAGCAAGGGGAACCCTGATTGGAAACGAGGTGGGAGAGGAGGGCAGGGGCTGCATCAAGGAGGGGTTGGAAGCCATGGCTGGGAGTTAGCACAGTCATCAAAGTTTAATGGAGAGCCAGAGGATTTTAGGTAAATGAGTGACATCACCTGACTTACATGTTAAAAACTCATGCTTGTGTGGCTACAGTGGACACAGAAGACGTGAGGAGCCAGGAAGAACAGGAGTCTGTTCCAGGACTCCAGGCAAGAGATATTGGTGGCTTAGGTGGTAAGGATGGAAAGAAGAGGAAACCTGCCCCCCTTGGAGGTTCTTAGCACCTTGGAAGAGTTTTAGTCCCTTCCCTGTGTCCGCATCAAAAGGTAATAATGATAATAACAAGAGTGGCAGCTCTGAGCAGTAACTGTGTGCCAGGTACTGTCCTCATAACATCCTTTTCACATGCAATCTCATTTCATCTTCTCAATGAATCCATGAGGAAGGTTGTTAGGGACTGAGTTGTGATCCCCCAAAATCCATATTTTGAAGCTCTGCTCCCAATGTTACTATATTTAAAGATAGGACCTTTAAGTGGGTAGTTAAGATTAAACGAGATCATATGAGTAGGGTCCTAATACAACGGGATTGGTGTCCTTATAAAAAGAGGAAGAGAGGACGGCATGGTGGCTCATGCCTGTAATCTTTGGGAGGCCAAAGCGGATCACCTGAGGTCAAGAGTTCGAAACCAGCCTGGCCACCACGGTGAAACCCCATCTCTACTAAAAATACAAAATTAGCAGGGCATAGTGCAGGCGCCTGTAATTCCAGCTACTCAGGAGGCTGAGGCAGGAGAATCACTGGAACCCAAGAAGCAGAGGATGCAGTGAGCCAAGATCGTGCCATTCCACTCCAGCCCAGGTGACAGAGCAAAAACTCTGTTACAAAAAAAAAAAGGAGAAGATGACAAAGATGAAGAAGAAGAAGAAGAAAGAAGAGGAAGAGAAAACAGCTCTCTCTCCCTCTATGTTCATACAGAGGAAAGGCCAGGAAAGGACACAGAGAGAAGATGGCCGGCAAGCCAACGAGCGAGGCCTCAGGAGAAACCAAACTTGATGACACCTTGATCTTGGACTTCTAGCCTCCAGAACTGTAAGAAAATGACTTATGTTGTTTAAGCCACCCAATCTGTGATATTTTGTTAGGGCAGCCTGAGCACACTAATAAAAAGGTACCTGCATCAAATAGCATGTAGAGGCCAGGCGCTGTGGCTCACGCCTGTAATCCCAGCACTTTGGGAGGCCAAGGCAGGTGGATCACAAGGTCAGGAGATCGAGACCATCCTGGCTAACACGGTGAAACCCTGTCTCTACTAAAAATACAAAAAACTAGCCGAGCATGGTGGCGGGTGCCTGTAGTCCCAGCTACTCAGGAGGCTGAGGCAGGATAATGGCGTGAACCTGGGAGGTGCAGATGTTGCAGTGAGCAGACATCGCGCCACTGCACTCCAGCCTGGGTGACAGAGCGAGGCTCCGTCTCAAAAAAAAAAAAAAAAAAAAAAAAAATAGCATATAGAACAGGGTCCTCCTGGTTAGACTTCCTGAGTTCAAACCCCAGCTTCACACTTCATATCTTACCTACTATCTTGGCTTCTGTTGTGTTTTATTGCTTTTTAGCTTTATTGAGGCATAACTGACAAATAAAAATTACATATATTTAAGGTACACAACTTGATGTTTGATATATAATGTGAAATAATCACCATGCTCAAGCTAATTAACATCCATCACCTGCCATAGTATTTATATATGAATGATGAAAACACTTGCAAATTTCAAGAATACAACAAAGTTTTGTTAACTATCATCACCATATTGTACATTGAATCTCCAGAATTTATTTTTTATAACTGAAACTTTGTACCCTTTAACCAATATCTCCGCATCTCCCCTGCCTTAGCTTCTTAACCATGATGCTCTATTGCTTGCCTAATGAACAGCAAATGACTCCAATGAATATAAATTATGTCAAAATTATGTTAACCCTATATACCACCCAGTTGAAGATGAATATAAAATATCCCCAGCCTAAAAACCAGGTGATCTATCAACGAGTGGCTCTGTTTAATGGAAAGGTAATGAGGGGCAGGCAGAGGATAGTATTTAATACTGGAGCTCAGTGAGGAAAAAGCTGTTCCCCCAAAAGCTTTGACTCCAAATACTTGGCACCTAAATAAAAAATCTGTAAGATCTCCCTCCTTTCAACCTCATTCTGATTGAAGCCACCCTCAGTATGTTCCATCAGGCACCCGGAATCATAGAATGTTAGCCCAGGGAGAAACAATGGAGTTTCCATCTTGTCCAGGCCCTTATGTTGACAAGTGAGGAGATGGAGGTACAGAATGATCAAGTGACTGCAGAAATTTACAGTTAGTGGGGCCACTGCTATGGAATTGTCCAATTGTTGCTTTAATAAATTCCATTTTTAAATTTCTCTGAAAGCCGTCTATATATTTTAGCAGAACAGCATGTCCCGCCTCAGACATGGCTGAAGTTCAGGCTGATCTAATGAGCAAAAAACCTTGAAGGAAACCTCCCATGGCTGCTTCTGGCCATTATTTTAATTCTTTTTTCAAGGACGTGCAGCCCACACCACAGCCAGGTGGGTGGGAGCAATTCCTCCAGAGCAATTCAGCCACTGGAAGAGATGGGGCATCGTGTTCCCAGCAGATTTTTTTAAAATAAATGCTCATTTCCTTTCACATTTTGCAAGAGGACCATTTAGTGACACAAATTTTTTTCCCATTCACATTCAGCTGCCTACAGGCATGTGACTTCATGACTTTCTACAGATGCTTCCAGGCACCGATCACGCCAGCTCTTTGTCACTGATACAGTCCTGCCATTGAGCTGAAGTTAGCAGGAGGATGGAGGTGGCATTTTTCCCTTGAATGACTGAGAAACTCCCTCGCCCCCACATCCAATCAGCCTCTGGATTCTGCCATTTCTTCCTTCCCAATGTCTCTCGCATCTGTTTCTCACCTCCCCTCCCGCTGTCACTGCTCTGGTTCAAGACTCGATCACTTTCTGCCTGGGCTGCTGCTGCAACAGCCTCCTCCCGCCCTTCCCACCTCTGGATTTTCCCTCTGGATCCACCCAGGATACCACCATTCGAGCCATCTCCCCACTGTCTTTATCACTCCCCTGCTCAGAAACCTCCAGTGGCTTTCCATGGCCTAACGTATGAAGTCGCATCTCCTTAGCTCAGAATTAAAACCCTGTGTGTTGGGCCCAGTCTGCCTTTCTACTCCACCCGCAACGAGCCCTGTGCTCTAACCAACAGATTCACCCAACATATCCCAAAGACGTCACACATCACTCCCCGTTTCTGAAATTTTACTCATGTTACTTCACTTGTCTTTAATGACTTCCTGACTGTTTTCCATCAAAGCCCTGTTGATTCTCTAAGAACCAACTCCGTATTCATTCATCCATTTTTTCATTCAGCAAAGAATGACTGAGAAGCACATTGCCTCTCCCAAAGCACTGGGGAAGCAGTGGAAAAACAAGGCAGATGTGATATTTACAGTCCAGTGACAGAGAGAGAAAAAGAAATATACAAATAATATAAAGTAATATCCATAAATGCAATAATGGCCCTACCCACAAATGCAAGAAGGGTTAGTCAGCAGAAAAATGGAGGGAGAATTGTTAAGCCACCTCCCTTGGAATGGGAGGTCAGGAGGCCATCTCTGGAGCAGCGACATCAGAACTGAGAGCTGAAAAGTGAGTTGGCCTTTACCACTTGAGACAGGGAGTCATGAAGGCTCCAGAGGTGGTGAGGGAGGCAGAGGTGGGTCTGACCTCCTGAGAAATTAGAGTACAGAAAGACAAAGCAAGAGCCACTCTCCAAAGAGATGATACACACTCAGAAACCTTGTTTACCTGTACCTTTTGCAAGCACGAGAGGACTTGTGAAGATGTACTGCCTGTTCCATCACAGATCTGGTTAAGCCAATGGGTGGTGACACCATCGAATAAATACCTACAGCCAGCTAGTTAATAGTGACCAGGAGGACAACCTGCTTGTTGATTCACTCAGAACTACTGGGACATTCCCAAAGCTCCTGGCATGTTTCCTGGCCTCTCTTACTCCTTTGTATGTTGTATATACCCACACACACACACAAATCAAGGAGCACTTTGTACGTGTGTGTATGTAAGGAAGTAAAGGTATGTGCTGGCAGGTACTAGGGATACAGGATGTTAGAGTTAGCCTCTGTTAACCTCCAACCCTTCCTCATTCTCGGCTCCTGACTCCTAACCACACACCATTTCTGGACTTACAGGCACAGTGCAACTGGGGCCAAATGTCCCCAAAATTTGACCAATCCTTGAGACATCTCTGGTTCCTCAGCAGGGAGAGCGCAGTTGGCCTCTGCCTCACCATCCCTAAGACTGCAACAGTTTTAAATGGATCCTACACACTCTCCACTGCTACTCTAAATTCTATGTCCAGGCACAGAAGTGAAAGCTACAGGAGTCCCCTAGGACAGGCCCTGGCAAGCGGCAGAGAACTCACCTCACAGAGCAGACTTGTGCCTCCTTTAGTTGCTTTTGAAGGGGATGGGAATGAGCATGTGGGAAGAGGGATAGACATGCATGTCATCAGCCCTTTAATAATGGGTAGGTGAAAAGGGAGGAAGAGGGTCTCCAGGCAAAGGGAACAGACTGGGGAAGGACCTTGAGGGGAACAACCTTGGTGTCTATAAAAAAACATGTTTTCAAAGTTTGGCTGGAACACTGAGAGGGACAAAGACCCAAAGGAGACTGGGGAGGTTGGCAGGGGCCAGGTTACTGCAAGCTACATTCTAAGTGTGATGGAAAGCCACCAACAAATTTTAAGTCAACTATAGCACCCCCTTCCTCCAGGGATCTTCCACACCACTATCCCAAACCCTAGTCTCTTGCTTGGCCTTTTGCCATGAGCTACAGGGTGACAGCTTCTCCATTGGTGTCTACGGATTCCATGTTCCATGTTCAAGGTACCAGAGATGAATTTGACCCCTGCAAACCCTCATGAGCTGTGGGTTTAAACCTTCTTGTCTAACTCCACCATGTGATCAGCTGCTTTGTGTCACCTTCTGCCCTGCCCCTCCTTGCTGTTCCGTTCACCAATTGGGACTGAAGCCCAGTCCTATACCCCAGCCTGGAGGCCTAAGGACCCTGGCCACTCTGCTGTCCTATGACCACTAGTGCTGGCAGCTCCCACATCAGAAGTTCAGCTGTTAGGACTTTTTTTTTCTTTCTGAGATAGGGTCTCATTCTGTTCCCCAGGCTGAATGCAGTGGCGTGACCATGGATCACTGTAGCCTCAACCTCCCAGTCTCAAGTGATTCTACCACCTCAGCCTCCCCAGGATCTGGGACTACAGGCACACACCACCAAACCCAGCTAATTTTTGAATTTTTTGTAAAGACTGGGTCTATGTTGCCCAGGCTGGTCTCAAACTCCTGGCCTCAAGCAATCCCCCGACCTCAGCCTCCCAAAGTGCTGGGATTACAGGTGTGAGCACCACGCCTGGCCTCTTCTAGGATTTTGATGCCAGCCATCCTCAGACCTTGAGCCACTGTTCTCAAAGTGGTCCATGAGGGCATCCACATCAGAATCACCAGAGATACTTCATACATGCAGATTTCCAGGTCCACCCTGGACCTTCTCAATGTGGAGCCTAGACATCTGCGTTTTTAACAAGTTTCCTAGAGAATGTTTTTGGACACACAAGTTTGACAGCCAATATTCTAAGCCCTGGATGTTTGACAATTTAAGTGCTGGTTGCACTACTCTCCCCAGCCAGTCTTGGCTCACTCTTTTCTTTCTGCCAAAAATTCCTGGGATACTAGAATATCTAGACCATGCTACTCACAACACAGCCCAAGCAGAGTGGCTTGAACAGGGCTGATACTTTGTAATTATGTTCCAAATCATTGTAAATGGCCTGACTCCAGCCTCATAGCTGCCAAAGGGCCACTCTAGGGTGCTTGCAACTGTACACCATTCTATGTGAGTGAGGGCCATCTTCCAGTGTAGCTAGTACATTAAATCAGATGGCAAGTGAATTCTCACACTAGCTGCACATCTTTTCTGCCAACACAAGCAGTAACCTGGAACTCAGTAGGTCCCTTTGTCATTGTTCCTGCAAAACCACCTCTGTTACTGGACCAGCCACAGCGAATTCACGCACGCCAGATGGAGAATGGGAAAGTGAGAGCTTCCTCACACAAATACACACAACATATTTTAGAGTCACTATTATTACTTCTTATTATTATTTCTTAAGGTGAAATTGACTTGACTTTGCCCACATATGCTTCCATTCAGGCCGATAAGAACAACAAAATTGGTTGCTTAATTGATTACTATGAGCAGCACTATTATGTGTAATAATTGCCATTCCTGCATATAGCACAGGGACTGCTGGGGAAGTGTCTCTTTCTAGAAAAGCAAAGGTGACACAGTAGGAAGGGTGTGGCTCTGGCATCAAGCAGATCCAGGTTTAATCCTAACTCTAGTGTCATAGCTGAGTGACCTTGGGTAAGATCCCTGGAGCTCAGCTGCTTAACCCCCCACCGAGCCTCACGTTCCTCATCTGTACAGTAGAAATACCACTCATAATTGGCCTGGATATAATAAGTCCTAGTCCCTCCTTCCCACCCTGGTGATTTATACACCGGCTGAGAAGAGGGGGCCAGTTCCACCTGCAGTGCTGTCCCTGCTCGTACTTGAAGGGGTGAAGTCAGTGTCTGTCCTAGGCCCCTCTGAGGTCCTTGGACCTCCTCGTCCTCAGAGGCAGATCTGCAGAAGGAATAATGAAGAGAACCATAAGATACCCAAGCCAGGCAAGTGACAACAAACCAGGCTTTCCATAGCTCAGGTCTCCTGCCTGGGTCAGGTCATTCGTTAGGTTTAATTACGTTCTTCCAAAGTCAGAGGATATATACCTAATGTAAATGATGAGTTAATGGGTGCAGCACACCAACATGGTACGTGTATACATATGTAACAAACCTGCACATTGTACACATGTACCCCAGAACTTAAAGTATAATAAATATATATAAATATATATATAAAGAATGACTTAAACCAAGAGTAACTTTGCACTTCATGCAAGCCGCATGAGAACAGAGAACTGTTACTGCTATATTCCCCTTGTGATCAAGCACAGCACCAAGTCCATGGTAGATGTTGGGAGAACCCTGGTTCCAAGGCATCAAATTTCCATAGAGTAAAAGAATGCTCTCTGCCCCTTTCTCTCTGCCCCTACTCCCTGCTCCTTCCTTCCAGAGTCATGATTTATGTGATCAGTGAGTGTGGGAGAAGGAATTGAATATGTTTCATTCCACTCACCCCACCCTGTCTCTCTCTCATTTATAGAGAACCCTGACTTTTAGACACAAATTTGTCTTTGCTTGTCCATGCAGCAAATCTACCAGGATCTTCCCCAGTAATGACAATAATAACAACAATGACAATCAACACCTATAGAGCTCTTATAATATTCCAGTTGCTCTCCTAAGCATTTTATGGGTATTTCATTTGATTCTCACAATGACATCCTGTATGGTACCTTATTATTATTACCTCTATTTTACAGATGAAAAAACAGAGGTTCATAGAGATTAAATAACTTGTTTCAGATGACACAGCCGCCAAGTAGAAGAGACAAGATTTGAACCCAGGCGGTCTGGTTCCAGTGGCCTCACTTTGAACCTCTGTGCATGCTGCCTCTTATTACACTGTAAGAAGGAGGTGTCAGTTCGGGGGAACGTTAAACTCAGGGGTATGTTTTAGAAAGCCACACTGGGGTCTATGTGCTAAGCCAAGTTCTCATACTCAGCCAGGACCTCCCAGAGCTTTCAAATGATTCTCAAGAACCCTCTGAAGCCAGGAGAGACAAAAGGCACAGGGTGAAATATCACATGAGTATGTATCCAAAGCCACCTGGTAGACCCACCGGGAGGAGAGCCCAGCTGTCTGCTGGACACACTCAGCCACCATCCTAAGTCATTCATTCAACACCAGAGGCAGCGTGGCACAGAAAGAACATGGGCAGCTACGGAAAGCATGTGTGATATGGCTTGGGCAGGGGAATTATATTAGTAATAGCAAAGATTTGCATACTACCAGACACTGTTCTAAGGTCTTTATTTTATATTATTTCATCCACACCGCAAGCCTATAGGGAAGTCCTACTGTTATCCAACTTGATAGATGGAGAAGCTGAGACAGAGAGAAGCTAAGTAACACGTCCAAAGTCACACAGCATGTGAATGATGAGGCTGAGATGGGAATCCAAGCAGTCGGCCCCGGAGGCCATGCCCTTAACCGCTCACTCCACTGAAAGAAAAAGAAATAGAGAAAGAAACACAGTGAAAGAAAGGAAGCAAGCAGGCAAAGATTTTGACATCAGATCCAACTTCAAATCCTGTCTCTGCAAATGTATTAGTAATGCATTGCAGGTTGCACACAATTTCCGAGCCTCAATTTTCTCCTGTGTACAAACACCCTCATAGGACTGTGGTGAGAATTAGGTAATGTAACATATGCCAAGTGCACAGGAATGTGGTAGGAAGTCAATCAATGTTGTCCCCAATCCCATACTGCAGTGCCAGGCCATGTGTAGGGCCCTGGGGACGCAAAGTTACCCCAAACCTCAGCCCTGCTCACAAGGATCTGCCTGCCTTGCAGAGCTTGATGGAGACCTAGAAACAGGATTGCAATATAAGGTAAGACACAGAGTGAGAGAGGCATGAACCCAGGGCCACAGAGGACACAGGAGAAGGTGATTTCTTCTGCCTGGGAGGGTCAGTCATCGGATCCGGATCTTGCATGCTAAATGGAAGTTCACCAGGTGAGAGAAGGAAGAAAATATTTCCATCTAACTTGAAAGCCTTTTACTGCCGCCACTGTCAAGGTTGGCCCCAGCACACAGATTCTGTTTTCTCTTCTGTGACACCATGGGGGAGGATAAGAATATATGTTTCACCAAGTTTTCATCGAAGGCCATCACGGGCCAATAGCAGGAGAGCCGACTCCATCCAGAGGCCTGCCTGTGGGTTGCATTTTAAACTGTTATTGTTTTCTCATAACACAACAGGGAACCCAAGAGGCTGTTTTATATTCCAAATACCTAAAGATTATAATCCATTATAGGGATGTATTTGTTCTTGAACTGAGATGATGCTGGGAAAAGCTGCAGAATTAATCGCCCTCAAGCTATAAATCTCCTATTTATTTCTTGATGAATTTACAATGACAACTTGTAAATTTCCCCACACCTACCTACCTACCTACACACACACATACATACATACACACATACACACACACACACAGGGGCTGTTTAATTGGAAAGATAAGCTATGGAGTCGATTGTATCAGTGACAACAACACAATAATGGCAATACTAATAGAAGCTACAATTCAGTGAATGGTTCCTGCATGCCAGGTCCTATACCAAGTGCTAAACATACGGGTTCTCACCCAGTCCTCATAGCAACCCCATGAGGTAGGCTATATGGCCCCATTTTAGATAAAGTGACAGACTGAAGCTCAGAGAAGTAGGGTAATTTGCTGAAGACACAGAGCTAATAAGCTAAGCCTCAAGCCCGAAGCCAAGGGATGCAGGTGCGTGTTGGAAACCAGAAGTTGTCTCAAACGAGCCTGCTAGTATCAGTGAGAGCTGTTCTTTGGACCACGAGGCCCAAAGCACTTCCAAATGGGGGCTTCTAGGGAGTCAGGATGCAGATTCTCTGGAGTTGTGGGTAGAGCTCATCATGCCCAGTACCACTGGGCTGGAAAGAGTAGGAATGAGGGGCTTGCAGGAGCAGTACTTTGAAAACCAAATAAGTAGGCATCTGTTTCAGTTCCCATCCATAGCCTGGGTAGTGGGTGAGAGACCAACACAGAGATGCCTATTAAATGAGGGGTGGAAGGTAGAGGAAGAAAAGGAGGAAGGGAGGGTAACACAAAGAAAAATATAAGGGAAATTGGCAAGTTTTCAGAAAATAGAAACTCAGGAAGCAGTTGCTAGGGCAATGTAATAAATTCCACCCAATGGCATATTCCTCACCCAGAAGCCCTTGAGACAAACCAAGCAAACAGAACACCAATACCTACTTTATAACATCTTACAGAAGCTGCCCCACTCAGGATAAGATCTGCAGTGTCCCCCAAATAAGCCTGGGACCTTTGCACTCCACACCTCTGACCCAAGCCTCAAGACAAGATTCTATAAGGGCAAAGCCTGAAGAGTTTATTAGTTAATGTTATTTATTCAACAAATATTTCAACTATTGTACTGGGCAATGAGCTGGGAGTGGATGATGCAGCAATGAACAAAATGCTCACAGGGTGTAACTCCTAGTAGAGGAAACAGACGAAGAGGTAAAATATAAGGTATATTACATGGTCATAAGTACGATGGAGAGAAATAGAAAAGGGAGCTAGGAAGTATCAGGTGGGAGATGGGAAGAGTGACTTTCATCAGGAATGTCAGAGAAGGCCTCACATGAAGGTGACAGTAAGCAAAGACATGAAGATGGTAAGGGAACAATGGAGGAGGGAGGTTTTCAAGTAGAGAGGATAGCAGGTGCAAAGGTCCTGAGGCATAAACATGCCTGACACAGTCAATGACCTCCAAGGCCAGGGTGGCTAGGGCACAGTGAAAGAGAAGTGGAGTGGCCAGAGAGGCCAAGGTCAAGGAGTGGGGATGTCTCAGCCTACTGTAGGAACTTTGGCTTTTATTCCAAATAAGATAAACCATGGAAGGTTTCTGGGTAGAGGAGTGACATGAAGAGATTTATGCTTCATCAGCATCATTCTGGGTGTTGAGGATAGACTTAAACAGTACAAGATAGGAAGCAGAGAGGCCAGTCAAGAGGTTATTGTAGGAATCCAGGTGAAATATAATGGTAGCTTGGATCAGGGTGTGGCAGAAGAGGTCATGAGAGTACCCGAATCAGGATTGGCCAAAGGATTGAACGAGGAATGTGAGGGGAAGAGGAGTCAAGATTGACTCCAAAGTTGCCCACACCCAGCTCTGAGTTCTTAGCTCAATTCTTATGGAGACTTCACATCTAAGCCTCCTTGATATCTGAGTGACAGTTTATTCTTCAATTTTGTTTCCTTTCCTTACAGTAAGTGCATGAACTGGGGGTGTCATGGGAATAACAATGTATGGGGGAAAGGAATCCCCTTTCACATTTAAATCCTTCCCATTAATTATGTGCCATTCACATGGGACCCCATTTAATCCTCCCCACACCTCCAGGAGATGAACACTGCAATCATCATGTTATAAACTAAGTTTCAGAGAGATAAACAGCTTGTCCAGGGCCACAGAGCAACATTTGGTCCCAAAGCCCAGATCTCCTGATGGTGTGTCTCATGAGCTTTCTATTGCTATTACCCTATAGCTGCCTCAATGGTTTTGGTTTTGTCAAAGTTCATTTGGCAAATAATTATTAAGCATCTCTAGGGCAAATACCAGGCACTGTGCTTATTTCTGGGGCATAGCAGGAGAGTTACAATCTTGGCACTTAGGGCATCTCAACCATGACTTGGGAGGGAGACAGACCCAGCCACCTCCACTTTCTACATCAGGAAGTCCACACCTCTGTTCTCTGGGGAGGGAAGGAACAATGTGTCCTCTGTGCTCTGCTCACCCTCCTTTTCCTCTGCCCTTCCACAGAGCTAGGTAGGCAAGACCTTCTCCCTGTAAAATGCTAGAATCCAGCTCTAGACCCACTGGATTGGAACCAGTGTGCTGACCTGGTGCAAATGAATTGCTGCAGTGAGGCCACCAGCTGGGTGTGGCAGAATTGGCTGCAAGCAAAGAGACAATAAAGAAATCTCTAACATGTGCCAAGGGAGGGATTATCATATGGGCTCTTGCTTTTTATGAAATAGGAAAAGCGGATTTTTCTAGTTGACTGCATTTGATCGTTTTTCCTCCATTTGTTTTAAAGTTGAACATCTGATCTGGCAGGGACTTCTCACACTCAGCTGAAAAAAGATGTCTTTTGGGCTCCTCTCCCAGGCTCCTGTCAGAGGGGATGAGGGTGGAGGGCTTGGGGCATCACTCCACCACCCTCCCCACATACAGCACAGCCCTTGGCATAAATCTGCCTAAAATTCCTTCTAATTTTGTCTGTGCTCACCCGCCCAGGGACCTCATCCTTCTGGGCTTAATATATCGCTTTATATTTTTCCCATGGTCTCACAATTTTTTCTATTACTTCTGAATCTTTTTATAGAGCTGGCCACCTGGAAGCCAAGAAGAGGACACCTCAATAGGACCAGAAGGCCCAGAAATCTCCCCTATCCAAATCCAAACCAAGCACAATTGTTGTCACTGCCCTGAGACTCTCACCTTGCACCTCTGAGTCCAGGGGACTGGAAGGTTCTGAAGCAGAAAGGCAGCAACACGGAGCAGGGCAGGGCATGTCAGTGTTCAGTGTACACACCTGCCACCTGGGATCTCATTAACATGCAGATTCTGACTCAGTAGGTCCAGGGTGGGGTCCGAGATTCTGCACCTCTAACCAATTCCCAGGTGATGGCCAGGCTGATGGTCCATGGGCGACGCTTTGAGTAGCAAGAATGAAGGCGGAAAGCCCACGGGTTAGGAAGCCTTGACTCTACCATTAATTCACTCCAAGTCGACAAGATTGCTGTTTCCAGCTGCGGTTTGCAGAATATAAACCCCCTGTGATGCTCCTTAAAAAAAAAAAAAGAAAGAAAGAAAGAAAAAGACATTTATGATCAAGGTTAGGTAGGCTTGGGAAATACTACATACTTTATGTGTACCTTACACTTGCTAGCAAAGACCCTGCAAAGTTCTCTTTTGATATTGTTTAACTCTGTATACCTCAGCAGGATGTACTTACTCTCTGGGTGAAGAGATACTTAACTCTGGAGACAGTCTGTGCATCCATCCCTAAGCACAGACCCATTTGAGGGTTTGCTCTGAGGTTTTTGAAGCTACCTATGAATAGGAGTCAGGGAATCTATCAACCTCTGAACTCTTGGGTTAAAGCTACTCAGCACACAGAGTTTCAGATGATTTTACCACTTGCTCACCAGAGGGAAAAAACCAACACCCCAGCCCTCACATAACTTCTGTTTCTCTGCATTGAGAATATCTCCAGAAGCACCCCATGGTTCACAGGCCTACAGCCGCACCAATACCTGCCTTCAACAAATATTTGAAGAGGATCCAGGGAGAAGTTATAGACCCAGCAACAAGAGATGCTGTTTGCCTGGCATCCTATATGCATGTGTTTCAAAGGGACTATGCCCCAGGCTTTTTGGGAGATAATAATCTCTCGTGTTCCCAGTGTGATTTGTAAATTTCAGCCACTGAAATGCCAGCCATAATCCATCCTTGTGGCAATCATTCTGTTTCTGTCCAGGAAGGGGCGTATTCTTTGGGTCCTGCTATCACTTAAGCACAAATCTGCCCCCTTAGATATCTCCCCTCCTCCCTTCTTTCTGGGGAAGTCAGAGAGGGGCCACCAGCATATTCTCCCCTCAAGCCTAAGATCTGAAGACAGACCCCACAGCAGAGTCTCAGTTCTAGAGAATGGGTGCGTATTTCTAGGAACAGAATGCTGGCACCACAGAACTCATGGGGGCTGTCTCCTACAATACCAAAGCCTTGTTTTGCACATAAGAGTTCATTGGCTTAAAGTCTACGGATTTAGGCAGCAAAACCAGGAAACCCAATTGGCCAGTGATGTTGGGGAAAACTTTTCTCTTTCAGAGATACCTGCTATCCTAATCCTAACCTTGGAAATATTCCACACCGACAAGACTGGAGCAGAGCAGGCAAAACTCAAGTTTCCTACTCTACTTCTCCTACAGGATTCATAGTGTCAAAGGCCTTATAGCCAAGAACTGGCCTTCCCCGCCTCTATGGGAAATACTCACAGATAACTGCAGCAACTCTTTGTCTTCATGGCTTCCCAGGAACTCAAGAGCCGACATATAAACAAAATAGATGTAGCTTATTTATAAAACCCACTGTTATGAAAAACACTCTGTAACTTGAAGCTATAGCATCAGTAGCACTGAATCTCTGCAAGACCGGGAGGTAAATAAGACAGAAGAGACCAGCAGCCAAGACCCCATAAAATTATTTCTTTCTTTAAAAAAATATTTTTTAAATATTCAAGCATAAAATATACTAATGGGATAGATAGTCTTATTGAAACTTTCAGTCACTAATTGTAGCCCAGTGAAATTACAAATTAATAAATGCAATGAAGTGCATAAACTACTCACAAATACATAAACAAATGATTGCAGGCATACCTTATTTTATTGCATGTCACAGGATTACAGGCATACCTTGTTTTCTTGTGCTCTGCTTATTGTACTTCACAAACAGTGTGTTTGTTACAAATTGTGGCA
Organism: Hylobates moloch; assembly: GCF_009828535.3. NCBI lineage: Eukaryota > Metazoa > Chordata > Mammalia > Primates > Hylobatidae > Hylobates > Hylobates moloch. The sequence continues at coordinate 27,254,494 of NW_026652291.1, forward strand.
ACCCTGTGTAGAACAAGTCTGTGTCATTTTTCCAACAGTGTATGCTCATTCCTTGTCTTACATTTTGATCATAATCAAAATATTTCAAACTTTTGTAAATCTGTGACCAAAGATCTTTGATGTTAGTTTTGTAAATGTTTGGGAGTGCCACCAACCATGCCCACACAAGGTGGCAAACTTAATTGACAAACATTGCACGTTTAAACTTCTCTGTTTCCTTATCGCTCTCCCTCTCTTCAGGCCTCCCTATTCTCTGGGACACAACAATATTGAAATTAGGCTAACTAAAAACCCTACAATGGCCTCTAAGTGTTCAAGTAAAGGAAGATTATACATCTCTCACTTTAAATCAAAAGGTAGAAATGATTAAGCTTAGTGAGGAAGGCATGTCAAGGGCCAAGATAGGCCAAAAGCCAGGCCTCTTGCACCAGAGTTAGCCAAGCTGCGAATGCAAAGGCAAAGTTCTTGGAGGAAATTAAAGGTGCTACTCCAGTGAACACATGAATAAGAAAGCAAAAGAGCCTTACCGCTGATATGGAGAATGTTGAGTGGCCTGAATAGGTCAAACCAGCCACATTTCCTTAAGCCAAAGCCTAATCCAGACCAAGGCCCTAACTCTCATCAATTCTGTGAAGGCTGAGAGAGATAAGGAATCTATAGAAGAAAAGTTTGATGCTAGCAGAGGTTAGTTCACATGGTTTAAGGAAAAAAAGCTATCTCTATAACATAAAAGTGCAAGGTGAAGCAGCAAGTGCTGATAGAGAAGCTATGAGTTATCCAGAAGATCTAGCTAAGATTATTGATGAAGGTGGCTACACTAGACAGATTTTCAATGTAAATGAAACAGCCTTATTCTGGAAGATGATGTCATCTAGGGCTTTCACAGCTGCAGAGGAGAATTCAATGCCTAGTTTCTTTCTTTTTTTTTTTTTTTTTTTTTTTTGAGACAGAGTCTCACTCTTGTCACCCAGGCTGGAGTGCAGTGGTGTGATCTTGGCTCACTGCAACCTCCACCTCCCAGGTTCAAGCGATTTTCATGCCTCAGCCTCTCAAGTAGCTGGGACTACAGATGTGCACGACCATGCCCAGCTAATGTTTGTATTTTAATAGAGATGGGGTTTCACCATGTTGGCCAGGCTGGTCTCAAACTCCTGACCTCAGGTGATCTGCCCACCTCAGCCTCCCAAAGTGCTGGGGTCACAGGTGTGAGCCACCACACCCAGCCAATACCTGGTTTCAAAGCATCAATGGACTGGCTGACTCCCTTATTAAGGACTAATGCAGCTGGTGACATTAAATTGAAGCTAATACTCATTTATCATTCTGAAATCCTACGGCCCTTAAGAATTATGCTAAATATAATATGCCTGGGACCCAGAAAAAGAACAATAAAGCCTAGATGACAGCACATCTGTTTATACCATGGTTTACTAAATATTTTAAGCCCACTGCTGAGATCTACTCTTAAGAAAAAAGACTGCTTTCAACATATTACTGCTCATTGGCAATGCACTTAGTCACCCAAGAGCTCTGATAGAGATGTGCAAGGAAATTAATGTTTTCTTTTCTTTTCTTTTTAAGACAGAGTCTTGCTCTGTTGCCCAGGCTGGAGTGCAATGGCATGACCTCGGCTCACTGCAACCTCTGCCTCCCGGGTTCAAGCGATTCTCCTGCCCCAGCCTCCTGAGTAGCTGGGATTACATTTCTTAAAGACTAAGACTTGAAAGTCAAAATTATTCCTTGATCCATGGGCTGCAGAATGGATGTTGTGTTAGCAGACATGGAAATTAATGTTTTCATATCTGTTAATTCCTCTTATGGACCTGGGCAAAGTAAATTGAAAACCTTTTGGAAAGGATTCACCATTCAAACGCTATTAAGAACAACCATGATTCATAGGAGGTCAAAATATTAATATTGACAGGAGTTTGGAAGAAGTTGGTTCTAATCCTCATGGATGACTTTGAGGGGTTCAGTGGAGGGAGTCACTGCAGATGAGGTAGAAATAACAAGAGAAATAGAATTAGAAGTGGACCCCAAAGATGTGACTGAATTGCTATAATCTCATGATAAAACTTTAACAGATGAGGAGTTGCTTCTTATGAATGAGCAAAGAGAGCAGTTTCTTGAGATGGAATCTACTGTCAGGCACAGTAGCCCATGCCTGTAATCCTAGCACTATGGGAGGCCAAGGCGGGTGGATCACTTGAGGTCAGGAGTTCAAAACTAGCCTGGCCAACGTGGTGAAACCCCGTCTCTACTAAAAATACAAAAAAAAAAAATAGCTGGGCATAGTTGTGGATGCCTGTAATCCCAGCTACTTGAGAGGATGACACAGGAGAATTACTTGAACCTGGGAGGCAGAGGTTACAGTGAACTGAGATCATGCCACTGCACTCCAGCCTGGGCGACAGAGCAAGACTCCATCTCAAAAAGAAAAGAAAAAAAGAGAGATGGAATCTACTGCTGGTGAGCACTGTCGAAATGACCACAAAGGATATAGAACATAAATAAAAATCATAAACTTAGTTGATAAAGCAGCAGCAAGATTTGAGAGGATTGACTTCAATTTTGAAAGAAGCTCTACTATGGGTAAAATGCTATAAAACAGCATTGCATGCTACCAAGAAATCTTCCATGAAAGGAACAGTCAATTGATGCAGCAAATGTTATTGTTGTATAATTTTAAGAAATTGCCACAGCCACCCTAGCCTTCAGCAACCACCACCCTGATCAGTCAGCAGCCATCAATATCCAAGCAAGACCTTCCACCAGCAAAAAGATTACAACTCTCTGAAGGCTCAGATAATCATTAGCATCCTTTAACAATAAAGTATTTTTTAATTAAGATATGTACATTGTTTATTGGACATAATGCTATTGCACACTTAATAAAATATGCTATGCAAACTAAAGTATGGTATAATGTAAACATAATTTTTTATTATTATACTTTAAGTTTTAGGGTACATGTGCACAATATGCAGGTTTGTTACATATGTATCCATGTGCCATGTTGGTGTGCCACACCCATTAACTCGTCATTTAGCATTAGGTATATCTCCTAATGCTGTCCCTCCCCCCTCCCCCTACCCCACAACAGTCCCCGGAGTGTGATGTTCCCCTTCCTGTGTCCATGTGTTCTCATTGTTCAATTCCCACCTATGAGTGAGAACATGCGGTGTTTGGTTTTTTGTCCTTGCAATAGTTTACTGAGAACGATGGTTTCCAGTTTCATCCATGTCCCTACAAAGGACATGAACTCATCATTTTTATGGCTGCATAGTACTCCATGGTGTATATGTGCCACATTTTCTTAATCCAGTCTATCGTTGTTGGACATTTGGGTTGGCTCCAAGTCTTTGCTATTGTGAATGGTGCCGCAATAAACATACGTGTGCATGTGTCTTTATAGCAGCATGATTTATAGTCCTTTGGGTATATTCCCAGTAATGGGATGGCTGGGTCAAATGGTATTTCTAGTTCTAGATCCCTGAGGAATTGCCACACTGACTTCCACAATGGTTGAACTAGTTTACAGTCCCACCAACAGTGTAAAAGTGTTCCTATTTCTCCACATCCTCTCCAGCACCTGTTGTTTCCTGACTTTTTAATGATGGCCATTCTAACTGGTGTGAGATGGTATCTCATTGTGGTTTTGATTTGCATCTCTCTGATGGCCAATGATGATGAGCATTTTTTTCATGTGTTTTTTTGGCTGCATAAATGTCTTCTTTTGAGAAGTGTCTGTTCATGTCCCTCACCCACTTTTTGATGGGGTTGTTTGGTAAACATATTTTTTTTTTTTTTTGCTTTGTTTCTTTTTTTTTTTTTTTATACTTTAGGGTTTTAGGGTACATGTGCACAATGTGCAGGTTTGTTACATATGTATCCATGTGCCATGTTGATTTCCTGCACCCATTAACTCGTCATTTAGCATTAGGTGTATCTCCTAATGCTGTCCCTTCCCCCTCCCCCCACCCCACAACAGTCCCCGGAGTGTGATGTTCCCCTTCCTGTGTCCATGAGTTCTCATTGTTCAATTCCCACCTATGAGTGAGAACATGCAGTGTTTGGATTTTGTCCTTGCGATAGTTTACTGAGAATGATGTTTTCCAGTTTCATCCACGTCCCTACAAAGGACACGAACTCATCATTTTTTATGGCTGCATAGTATTCCATGGTGTATATGTGCCACATTTTCTTAATCCAGTCTATCGTTGTTGGACATTTGGGTTGGTTCCAACTCTTTGCTATTGTGAATAGTGCCACAATAAACATACGTGTGCATGTGTCTTTATAGCAGCATGATTTATAGTCCTTTGGGTATATACCCAGTAATGGGATGGCTGGGTCAAATGGTATTTCTAGTTCGAGATCCCTGAGGAATCGCCACACTGACTTCCACAATGGTTGAACTAGTTTACAGTCCCACCAACAGTGTAAAAGTGTTCCTATTTCTCCACATCCTCTCCAGCACCTGTTGTTTCCTGATTTTTTAATGATGGCCATTCTAAGTGGTGTGAGATGGTATCTCACTGTGGTTTTGATTTGCATTTCTCTGATGGCCAGTGATGATGAACATTTCTTCATGTGTTTTTTGGCTGCATAAATGTCTTCTTTTGAGAAGTGTCTGTTCATGTCCTCTGCCCACTTTTTGATGGGGTTGTTTGTTTTTTTCTTGTAAATTTGTTTGAGTTCATTGTAGATTCTGGATATTAGCCCTTTGTCAGATGAGTAGGTTGCAAAAATTTTCTCCCACTCTGTGGGTTGCCTGTTCACTCTGATGGTAGTTTCTTTTGCTGTGCAGAAGCTCTTTAGTTTAATGAGGTCCCATTTGTCGATTTTGGCTTTTGTTGCCATTGCTTTTGGTGTTTTAGACATGAAGTCCTTGCCCACGCCTATGGCCTGAATGGTATTGCCTAGGTTTTCTTGTAGGATTTTAATGGTTTTAGGTCTAACATATAAGTCTTTAATCCACCTTGAATTAATTTTTGTATAAGGTGTAAGGAAGGGATCCAGTTGCAGCTTTCTACATATGGCTAGCCAGTTTTCCCAGCACCATTTATTAAATAGGGAATCCTTTCCCCATTTCTTGTTTTTGTCAGGTTTGTCAAAGATCAGATAGTTGTAGCTATGCGGCATCATTTCTGAGGGCTCTGTTCTGTTCCATTGATCTATGTCTCTGTTGTGGTACCAGTACCATGCTGTTTTGGTTACTGTAGCCTTGTAGTATAGTTTAAAGTCAGGTAGCGTGATGCCTCCAGCTTTGTTCTTTTGGCTTAGGATTGACTTGGCGATGCGGGCTCTTTTTTGGTTCCATATGAACTTTAAAGTAGTTTTTTCCAATTCTGTGAAGAAAGTCATTGGTAGCTTGATGGGGATGGCATTGAATCTATAAATTACCTTGGGCAGTAGGGCCATTTTCACGATATTGATTCTTCCAACCCATGAGCATGGAATGTTCTTCCATTTGTTTGTATCCTCTTTTATTTCATTGAGCAGTGGTTTGTAGTTCTCCTTGAAGAGGTCCTTCACATCCCTTGTAAGTTGGATTCCTAGGTATTTTATTCTCTTTGAAGCAATTGTGAATGGGAGTTCACTCATGATTTGGCTCTCTGTTTGTCTGTGATTGGTGTACAAGAATGCTTGTGATTTTTGTACATTAATTTTGTATCCTGAGACTTTGCTGAAGTTGCTAATCAGCTTAAGGAGATTTTGGGCTGAGACAATGGGGTTTTCTAGATATACAATCATGTCATCTGCAAACAGGGACAATTTGACTTCCTCTTTTCCTAGTTGAATACCCTTTATTTCCTTCTCCTGCCTGATTGCTCTGGCCAGAACTTCCAGCACTATGTTGAATAGGAGCGGTGAGAGAGGGCATCCCTGTCTTGTGCCAGTTTTCAGAGGGAATGCTTCCAGTTTTTGCCCATTCGGTATGATATTGGCTGTGGGTTTGTCGTAGATAGCTCTTATTATTTTGAGATACGTCCCATCAATACCTAATTTATTGAGAGTTTTTAGCATGAAGGGTTGTTGAATTTTGTCAAAGGCCTTTTCTGCATCTATTGAGATAATCATGTGGTTTTTGTCTTTGGTTCTGTTTAGATGCTGGATTACATTTATTGATTTGCGTATGTTGAACCAGCCTTGCATCCCAGGGATGAAGCCCACTTGATCATGGTGGATAAGCTTTTTGATGTGCTGCTGGATTCGGTTTGCCAGTATTTTATTGAGGATTTTTGCATCAATGTTCATCAAGGATATTGGTCTGAAATTCTCTTTTTTGGTTATGTCTCTGCCAGGTTTTGGTATCAGGACGATGCTGGCTTCATAAAATGTGTTAGGGAGGATTCCCTCTTTTTCTATCGATTGGAATAGTTTCAGAAGGAATGGTACCAGTTCCTCCTTGTACCTCTGGTAGAATTCAGCTGTGAATCCATCAGGTCCTGGACTCTTTTTGGTTGGTAAGCTATTGATTATTGCCACAATTTCAGAACCTGTTATTGGTCTATTCAGAGATTCAACTTCTTCCTGGTTTAGTCTTGGGAGGGTGTATTTGTCGAGGAATTTATCCATTTCTTCTAGATTTTCTAGTTTATTTGCATAGAGGTGTTTGTAGCATTCTCTGATGGTAGATTGTATTTCTGTGGGATCGGTGGTGATATCCCCTTTTTCGTTTTTTATTGCATCTATTTGATTCTTCTCTCTTTTCTTCTTTATTAGTCTTGCTAGCGGTCCATCAATTTTGTTGATCTTTTCAAAAAACCAGCTCCTGGATTCATTAATTTTTTGAAGGGTTTTTTGTGTCTCTATTTCCTTCAGTTCTGCTCTGATTTTAGTTATTTCTAGCCTTCTGCTAGCTTCTGAATGTGTTTGCTCTTGCTTTTCTAGTTCTTTTAATTGTGATGTTAGGGTGTCAATTTTGGATCTTTCCTGCTTTCTCTTGTGGGCATTTAGTGCTATAAATTTCCCTCTACACACTGCTTTGAATGTGTCCCAGAGATTCTGATATGTTGTGTCTTTGTTCTCGTTGGTTTCAAAGAACATCTTTATTTCTGCCTTCATTTCATTATGTACCCAATAGTCATTCAGGAGCAGGTTGTTCAGTTTCCATGTAGTTGAGCGGTTTTGAGTGAGTTTCTTAATCCTGAGTTCTAGTTTGATTGCACTGTGGTCTGAGAGACAGTTTGTTATAATTTCTGTTCTTTTACATTTGCTGAGGAGAGCTTTACTTCCAACTATGTGGTCAATTTTGGAATAGGTGTGGTGTGGTGCTGAAAAAAATGTATATTCTGTTGACTTGGGGTGGAGAGTTCTGTAGATGTCTATTAGGTCCACTTTATGTAGAGCTGAGTTCAATTCCTGGATATCCTTGTTAACTTTCTGTCTCGTTGATCTGTCTAATGCTGACAGTGGGGTGTTAAAATCTCCCATTATTATTGTGTGGGAGTTTAAGTCCCTTTGTAGGTCACTGAGGACTTGCTTTATGAATCTGGGTGCTCCTGTGTTGGGTGCATATATATTTAGGATAGTTAGCTCTTCTTGTTGAATTGATCCCTTTACCATTATGTAATGGCCTTCTTTGTCTCTTTTGATCTTTGTTGGTTTAAAGTCTATTTTATCAGAGACTAGGATTGCAACCCCTGCCTTTTTTTGTTTTCCAGTTGCTGGATAGATCTTCCTCCATCCCTTTATTTTGAGTCTATGTGTGTCTCTGCACGTGAGATGGGTTTCCTGAATACAGCACACTGATGGGTCCTGACTCCTTATCCAGTTTGCCAGTCTGTGTCTTTTGATTGGAGCATTTAGCCCATTTACACTTAACGTTAATATTGTTATGTGTGAATCTGATCCTGTCATTATGATGTTAGTTGGTTATTTTGCTCGTTAGTTGCTATAGTTTCTTCCTAGCCTCGATGGTCTTTACAATTTGGCATGTTTTTGCAGTGGCTGGTACTGGTTCCTTTCCATGTTTAGTGCTTCCTTCAGGAGCTCTTTTAGGGCAGGCCTGGTGGTGACAAAATCACTCAGCGTTTGCTTGTCTGTAAAGTATTTTATTTCTCCTTCACTTATGAAGCTTAGTTTGGCGGGATAGGAAATTCTGGGTTGAAAATTCTTTTCTTTAAGAATGTTGAATATCGGCCCCCACTCTCTTCTGGCTTGTAGAGTTTCTGCTGAGAGATCAGCTGTTAGTCTGATGGGCTTCCCTTTGTGGGTAACCCGACCTTTCTCTCTGGCTGCCCTTAACATTTTTTCCTTCATTTCAACTTTGGTGAATCTGACAATTATGTGTCTTGGAGTTGCCCTTCTCGAGGAGTATCTTTGTGGCGTTCTCTGTATTTCCTGAATCTGAATGCTGGCCTGCCTTGCTAGATTGGGGAAGTTCTCCTGGATAATATCTTGCAGAGTGTTTTCCAACTTGGTTCCATTCTCCCCATCATTTTCAGGTACACCAATCAGACGTAGGTTTGGTCTTTTCACATAGTCCCAAATTTCTTGGAGGCTTTGTTCATTTCTTTTTATTCTTTTTTCTCTTCATTCATTTCATCTTCCATCAGTGATACCCTTTCTTCCAGTTGATCGCATCTGCTACTGAGGCTTCTGCAATCTTCGCGTAGTTCTCGAAACTTGGCTTTCAGCTCCATCAGCTCCTTTAAGCCCTTCTCTCCATTGGTTATTCTAGTTATCCATTCTTCTAATATTTTTTCAAAGTTTTTAACTTCTTTGCTATTGTTTTGAATTTCCTCTCGTAGCTCAGAGTAGTTTGATCGTCTGAAGCCTTCTTCTCTCAACTCATCAAAGTCATCCTCCATCCAGCTTTGTTCCATTGCTGGTGAGGAACTGCGTTCCTTTGGAGGAGGAGAGGTGCTCTGTTTTTTAGAGTTTCCAGTTTTTTTGCTCTGTTTTTTCCCCATCTTTGTGGTTTTATCTACTTTTGGTCTTTGATGATGGTGATGTACAGATGGGTTTTTGGTGTGGATGTCTTTTCTGTTTGTTAGTTTTCCTTCTACCAGACAGGACCCTCAGCTGCAGGTCTGTTGGAGTTTACTAGAGGTCCACTCCAGACCCTGTTTGGCTGGGTGTCAGCAGTGGTGGCTGCAGAACAGCGGATTTTCGTGAGACCACAAATTCAGCTGTCTGATAGTTCCTCTGAAAGTTTTGTCTCAGAGGAGTACCCAGTTGAATGAGGTGTCAGTCTGTCCGTACTGGGGGGGTGCCTCCCAGTTAGGCTGCTCAGGGGTGAGGGACCCACTTTAGGAGGCAGTCTGTCCGTTCTCAGATCTCCAGCTGCGTGCTGGGAGAACCACTACTCTCTTCAAAGCTGTCAGTCAGACAGGGGCATTTAAGTTTGTGGAGGTTCTTGCTGAGTTTTTGTTTGTCTGTGCCCTGCCCCCAGAGGTGGAGCCTACAGAGGCAGGCAGGCCTCCTTGAGCTGTGGTGGGCTCCACCCAGTTCGAGCTTCCTGGCTGCTTTGTTTACCTAAGCAAGCCTGGGCAATGGCGGGCGCCCCTCCCCCAGCCTCGCTGCCGCCTTGCAGCTTGATCTCAGACTGCTGTGCTAGCAATCAGCGAGACTCCGTGGGCATAGGACCCTCCGAGCCAGGTGCGGGACACAATCTCCTAGTGTGCCGTTTTCCAGGCCCGTTGGAAAAGCGCAGTATTGGGGTGGGACTGACCCGATATTCCAGGTGCCATCTGTTTCCCCTTTCGTTGACTAGGAAAGGGAACTCCCTGACCCCTTGCGCTTCCCGAGTGAGGCAATGCCTCGCCCTGCTTTGGCTCGCACACAGTGCACTTCACTGACTGTCCTGCACCCACTGTTAGGCACTCCCTAGTGAGATGAAACCGGTACCTCAAGCAGAAATGCAGAAATCACCCGTCTTCTGTGTTGCTCAGGCTGGGAGCTGGAGACCGGAGCTGTTCCTGTTCGGCCATCTTCTGGTAAACATAACTTTATATGCACTGGGAAACCAAAAGGTTTCTGTGATTCACTTTACTGCAATTTCATAGTGGTCATCTGAAATTGAACTCACAATATGTCCGAGGTATGCCTGCATCTGGCTCTACTGAGTGAGGGAACTGGAGATAGGGGACAGGGAGTGGAAGCAGATGTGGAGACTGATTAAGCCCTCTGGGGTTATCAAGGGGTAAGGTTTGAGGAACAAGAGCATGAGGCATCTGGGAGGACTTTAAACTTCCTTCCCACCCACCCTCAGCCAAGAGAACTCAAGTACCTTGAACTGCCAGACTTGGACGCCTGAACATTTTAAGGTCTTTAATGTCCTTCCCTCTCATTTTATAAAGTCAGGAAACTGAGGGCAGGGAGATCAAGCAACTTATATACAATCATACTGCCAATTAGTGACAGACTATGGGCCCAGGTGAATATGGAGTTTCCTTCCTTGGTAGAACGCCACAAAATTGTCTTACTGCCATGCACCTCTTATCCAGTAACTTCCACTGGGCCCCTGGACTAGGGGATAGGATGAGGACAAGGAGGAGGAAGGAGACAGACAGATCGCAACATAAAAGACAAATTCAGTTTAATCATTTTACCCAATGCTGCCCAACCTCCCTACTTTCCAACCGACACCAGCCCATATAAACATCACAGCTACTATGTACAGAAATGGAGTCCAAAATGGAAGAATCATTTCCCATCCCAATAGGAGTTTTTCTTGGGATCCTATACTGGTGGGATGAGGACACAGGAGCCAGGAGTATGGAACAGCCATCATTGCCACTTACGGAGTGTCCCTGATGGCTTTCCCAAGTTTTCCAACTTCCAGCAATTTGAAAGTCAGTTCAATTGACTCAGCTCCTTATTTAAAATAGAAGTGTCTTTTGGGAAAGTTAATTCACCAGTTAGTCACACCTGAGTATGAGTTACTGTTACTCACCTGATCAAACTGCCTAATTTGAAGTTGGAGGGAGGGGGAAGCAGAGATTTTAGAATAAAAATACATGTAGAAGGGCCTCAGTTACCTATTAATTATAACACTCTTAAGAAATAAACTGGCTGGGAGAGGTGGCTCACGCCTGTAATCCCAGCACTTTGGGAGGCCAAGGCAGGTGGATCATGAGGGCAGGAGATAGAGACCATCCTGGCTAATACCGTGAAACCCCATCTCTACCAAAAAATACAAAACATTAGCCCGGTGTGGTGGCGGGCGCCTGCAATCCCAGCTAATTGGGAGGCTGAGGCAAGAGAATGACGGGAACCCGGGAGGCAGAGCTTCCAGTGAGCCGAGATTGCACCACTGCACTCCAGCTGGGCAACAGAGCGAGACTCCATCTCAAAAAAAAAAAAAAAAATGAAAAGAAAAAAGAAATAAACTGCTCTTGGCACTATGTTAAGGATACCAAGTTAGAGTGGAAGATGTCTTTTCTAACTATGCTTAAAAATCTAAAAGGCATTTTGTAAAAATTGATAAATATGACTACATAAGAAATCATTAAAAATGAAAATAACTTCTTCCTAGCAAAAAGAAACCCATAAGCAGAGTCAAAGACAAATGATAAACAGCAAAAAAATTTTTAACTCATGCCATAAAAACTTTATCTTCATAATACATAAAGAACTATCAAAATCTGTAGGAAAAAGGACCATGAGAATAGGTAAGAATAAAGTCCATTAAAAATGGAAAAAGAAATATTACAGCATTCACAGAAAAAGAAATTCAATGGTTCTTAAATGTGTAAGAGAAATAAAAATTAAAATACATATACTATGATGCCATTTTTCACCCATCAGCTTGGCAAAACTCCAACAATTTGATTACTTATGTACTTTATTGGTGAACCAATAGAGAAACAGGTACCCTAATACATTCCTAGTGATAATATAAACTCATACAACCCTGATTGAGGACAACTGAGTAAAATCTACCAAAATTATAAATGAATAAGCTCTATGATCTACAATTCCATTTCTGGGAATTTATTCTATAAACATGCTTATATGTGCACAAAATAACACATGAACAAAGTTATTCATTGAAGCAATATTGAAGTAACAGCAAAAGATTGGAAACAACCCAGATCACCATTGATAAGGACTGGCTAAATAAATTATGGTACACCCACACTATGAAATTCTACGAAGCTATTCAAGAATAAAGATGCTTTCTATCTGCAGATATGAAAGTATCACTGAGATATATCACGAGGAGAAATAAGCAGAAAATTAGGTGCTGTATAATAATTCTTATTATGAAGAAGAGTGGGATGGCAGAGTGTAAGAATTGATTCATATGTGCATAAGCATAAAGAAACTCTAGAAGCTGATTTAAGACACCAGTGACAGAAGTGCCTGGGGTGGGGCTGGAGTTGAAACTGAGTGGATAAGGGCAGGAGGGAGAAGAAGATTTTGAATCACAAGAATTATAGTACCTATTCAAGAAAAATTAAATTACAAAAGGTACCAAGAAAGTAAGACCCATAGGCTAGGCAGCTCATGCCTGTAATCCCAGCACTTTGGGAGGCTGAGGTGGGCAGATGACCTGAGGTGAGGAGTTTGAGACCAGCCTGGCCAGCATGGTGAAACTCTGTCTCTACTAAAAATACAATTAGCTGGGTGTGGTAGCATGTGCCTGTAATCCCAGTTACTTGGGAAGCTGAGACGGTAGAATTGCTTGAACCCAGGAGGCAAAGGTTACAGTGAGCCGAGATTGCGCCACTGCACTCCAGCCTGGGCAACAGAGTGAGACTCCATCTCAAAAAAAAAAAAAAGAAAAGAAAGTAAGACACAGACCCTGCCTCAAAGAGCTTACAGGGTACCTGTTGATTTTCCTACAGATCTGCACACAAAAGGATTTACTGAAGTTCTGCTAAATTATGACTTAGAAATGACAACCCTTGTTCCAAGTAGCAAGTGAAATAATCAAGCCCAGTGGCATGTCTTGGTCCCACCACACCTCTCCTTGACTGCAGACCTCAGTGTCAACACCTGTGTATCTGAACACACCAAGGCCACCTGAGGAGTGAGCACCCAGCCAGGCCTCCTCCAAGATGTACAGATCTGCCCATCTTTAGAAACACAGAAAGGGTGTCAACATGGCTTCTATGGATAGGGGCCCACTAGCAACCCAGCCTCCCAGCCAAGCCTCTTCTCCTGCCACCTCCCCTACCATACTTAGGTGTTTGTATTGGGGTGAGGGGCAGGGACAGCACAGCAGATGCTCTGAGTCCCAGGAAAGTTCCTTACCAAAACAATCTCATTCAGTTTGGACTCCTTCAAAGCCAACCCAGAGACAGAAACTCTGATACACATAGTTTATCTGGGAGATGATTCCAGGAAGCACAGTTAAGGCCTAAAGAAGTAAAACAAGGAGGGGAGGAATCCCAATTAAAGATATGATAAGGAGCAGGTCACCACTGTGGGAAAACTGGGACTCAATCCCGCCCCAGCAACCTCTGAGAGATTGTTTAAAACACATGGCAGGATTGGTCCCCCACTGGAGGAGGGAGCTGGCATATTGATTCACCAACTCTCATCCCGCATTGGTTGAAGGACATTCTGGCAGGTCATTTTGCCAGCATTTCCATCTTGTACAAGTAAGTGGTGTGCTTATCAGACTTGAGAATTCTGAAGGCAGAGAAAGGAGACACCATGTCCAGGAACTACATTAAAGTGACCTCAGTGAGCCAAGGGGACACAGCAATAAACCTTCAGCATCTTCTACACTACCTGTCTACACTGGCTGGGGCTGTTATCACAAAAATACCACAGACTGGCCAGGCGCGGTGGCTCACACCTGTAATCCCAGCACTGTGGGAGGCCAAGGCGGGTGGATCATGAGGTCAGGAGATCGAGACCATCCTGGCTAACACGGTGAAACCCCGCTCTACTAAAAATACAAAAAATTAGCCAGGTGTGGTGGCAGGCTCCTGTAGTCCCAGCTAATCAGGAGGCTGAGGCAGGAGAATGGCGTGAACCCGGGAGGCAGAGCTTGCAGTGAGCCGAGATCGCGCCACTGCACTCCAGCCTGGGTGACAGAGCAAGACTCCGTCTCAAAAAAAAAAAAAAAAAAAAAACACAGACTGAGCAGCTCAAACAACAAAAATTTCATTCCTCACTGTTGAAACCAACCCAACAGTCCCACAGACAGGATTTTTTTGGATAAACATAGAAATTGACCTTTCTGGTATTAAAGCTTGCAACTTACACTTGTTTTTTCTGAGTTTCTTCCTCAGCAAAGGACCCCCAGGCATCTCCAAAAGTATCAAAGAACTGAAGCTCAAGATCATGACATCTGGACAATGAGACACCAGGCCCCTTATTCATCACGATTGCTTCCTTACCCCTCCTGAGTTGCTTTTTTCCTACACACTGTTACTTTTCTGTGCTGATATATAAACCCCTAATTTTACTGGGTAAGGGAGATGGATTTGAGACTGATCTCCCATCTCCTCAGCTGCAGCACCCGATTAAAACTTTTTCCTTGGCAATAATTGTTGTCTCAGTGATTGGCTTTCTGTGCAGCAAGCAGCAGGACATAGACCAAACCCCTGGTGTTTCGGTAGCACTGTTCTGAAGGTTAGAAGTTTAAGATCAAAGTGTCAGTGGATTTCGTGTCTGGTGAGGGCTCTCTTTCTAGCTTGAAAGCCACCTTCTTGCTGTATCCTCACATAGCAGAGAAAGAGATCATCTTTCTCATGTCTCTTCTTATAAGGGCATTAATCCCGTTCATGATGGCTCCACCCTCTTGATCTTATTACTCCCAAAGGCCCCACCTCCTAATACCATCACACTAGGGATTCAGGCTTCAATATATGAATTCAGGGTGACACAAACATTCAGTCCATAACTAGCCCTACTCAGAGCTCAAGAGGTTTAACTTGAAGGAGAAAAGACTTATGGAAGAACACAACAATATTTTCAAATATGTAATGATCTCACACAGAGTTGGTGGAAGTATAAATTACTACAAGCATTTTGGAGGGCATTTAGAAATATCAACTTAAATTAAAAGTCCAGAAACCAATTGGCCCAACCAAGCAATAATTCAGATTTTCCTCATCCTTTCTTTCTTCATTTAATAAACATGTATGTTTACAAGGCATTAGGGATACAAAGATTAAAATATCATGTTGCTATCCCCACTCATGGAACCTCCTGTCTACACTCTACCACACCCATCATCACCAAAACTTACCTATTCTATGTCTCATGTCTTTAAAGAGCTGTAAATTAAAATGACTAAAAGGGCCAGCAAGGAACACAAATGAAAGAAGTGAGCTAAAATAACTAACTAGGAAATGTCAGGGGCTGTGGTACATTGAGAACATAAGCCCCCTTTAAGGTGTTCAAATGCAGTTTAAAAAACAGTATTGTTTTAAAGAAAAAAAAGTTATCTAAGGCTTCTGCTTCTATCCAAGATGGAATAACAGGAAGCAGATTTACCCTGCCACTGAAATAACCAGGAAACCAGAAAATATATAAGGAGAAAATGAACACTGAAGCCAGTAATCCCTGAGAGAGCAGAAACAAATGAGATAAGACCTAAGATTACCCCCAGCTTACTGCCTTGAGAAAGTCTCCAGGCCCTGATGCAAGTGGGACCCAGCAGACTCCCTGAGTTGACAAGACAGCTGAGAGTCTGGGGAGACTAAGGCAGCTATTGTCTGCAAGTCAGATGATCAGAGAGAAGAGAGCTTTGAAGAGAGAGAACACCAGAGATCTCCAAAGGGTCCCTCTCAAGTCTTCATGTAAGTGAAGAAACTAACAGAGGCTAGGGAAAGAACTGCTCAAATGTATTAGAGAAAACAGGACCCAACACTCACTCAGGGATGAGAATAGAGCCTGTTCCCATTAGCCAGACCATAAAAGCCCAGAATTCATGGGACATGGAGTAGAATACCCAGAAGGGTCTTTCTGAAGTGTCTTACTGAGAATACTCAGTAGTGGGGAATAATTAGCCCTAGACCAGCAGTCTCCAACATTTTTGGCATCAGGGACAAGTTTCATTGAAGACAATTTTTGCCACAAAATGGGGGCAGTAAGGGCAAATGCTTTTGGGATGAAACTGTTCCACCTCATATCATCAGGCATTAGATTCTCATAAGGGGCACACAACCTAGATCCCTCACATGCACAATTCACAATAGGGTTCATGCTCCTATGAGAATCTAATGCCGCTGATCCATCAGGAGGCGGAGCTCAGATGGTAATGCTTACCATCATTGGTAATGGTCCATGACTTACCTCCTGCTGTGCGGCCCAGTTCTTAACAGGCCATGGACCACTACTGATCCAAAGCTTGGGGGTTGGGGACCCCTGCCCTAGACTAAACACTGCTCAAGTCCTGTGTAACAAGGTTGACCCTTGAACATGTGTTTGAACTGCACCAGTCCACTTATACATGGATTTTCTTCCATTGTCACCCCTGAGACAAAAACCAATCCATTCTCTTCCTCCTCCTCCTCAGCTTAATCAACATGAAGACAATGAGAATGAAGATCTTTATGATTATCTACTTCCACTTAATGAATAGTAAATATATTTTCTCTTCCTTATGATTTCCTTAATAACACTTTCTTTTCTCTAGCTTACTTTATTGTAAGAATAAACTACGTAATACATATAACATATAAAATACATATTAATTGACTGTTTATGTTATCAATAAGGCTTCCAGTCAACAGTAGGCTATTGGTAGTTAAGGTTTTAGAAAGCCAAAAGTCATACATAGATTTTTGACTACGTGGGGAGTTGGCAGGTGAAGTGGGTGGATCACCTGAGGTCAGGAGTTCAAGACCAGTCTGGCCAACATGGCGAAACCCCATCTCTACTAAAAATACAAAAATTAGGCCAGGCATGGTGGCTCACGCCTGTAAGGGGAATCGCTTGAACCTGGGAGGCAGAGGTTGCAGTGAGCTGAGATCGCACCACTACACTCCAGCCTGGGTGACAGAGCAAGACTCTGTCTCAAAAAAAAATTAAAAAATAAAAAAATTAGCCAGGTGTGGTGGTGCACTACTGTAGTCCCAGCTACTCGGGAGCTGAGGCATGAGAATTGCTTTAACCTGGGAGGCAGAGGTTGCAGTGGGCTGAGATTGTGCCATTACATTTCAAAAAAAAAAAGAAAAAAAGTAAGACCTCAAAGGATCACACTGATTTCAAGTAACTTAGCTATATCCCAGAATAATAATCACACTAAATATAAATGATCTAAATACCATTTATTTTGAAAGTCAGAGATTGTCAGGTTGGATTTTTAAAAAGCAACTATATGCTGCCTACAAGAAATGCTCTTTAAATATACAAACAGAAATAGGCTAAACAATAAAAGATAGAATATGGTATACCATGCTAACACTAATAAAAAGCAAGTTTGAGTGGCTGTATTAATATCTGACAAAGTAAGTTTCAGAGTCAATAATATTTGACTATTAATAATAGCTATTTTATATTAATAATTATTCATAATGATATCATTATTATTCAAATAATATTGCCAGATATTCAAAATACATGAAGCAAGAGCTTATAGAACTGCAAGAATAGATGAAAACACTTGTAGTCAGAGATTTCATACCTCTCTCAATAATTGATAAGACAAATAGACAAAAAATCAATAGGAATATGAAAGACTTGAACATTATCAACCAACCTAACCTAACTGACATTTAAAGAACACTCCACTCAGTGGCAGAATACACATTTTTTTTCAAATGCACACAGAACGTTAACCAAGATAAACCATATTCTATGTTATAAAATATGTACCTCGATAAATTTTAAAGGATTCAAGCCAGGCAAAGTGTTAAAAAATCTCTAAAAAATACTCAAACATTTGGAAACTAAATAGCATACTTCAAAATAACCCATGGGTCAACAAAGCAATCAAAAGGAAAAATAGAAAGTATTTAGAAATGAGTGAAAATGAAAATGCAACACATCAAAATTTGTGGGATGCCACTGAGGCATTACTTAGGAGAAATTTCAGGGCACTAAACACCTATATCAGGAAAGAAAAAAACAAACTAAATTAATGACCTCAGCTTTTGTCTTAACAAACTATATAAAGCAGGGGGGATTAAACCTAAAGTAAGCAGAGAGACAAGGTAATAGAGTAAAGCAGATATGAATGATACAGGAAAAAATATAAAATCAATAAAAACCAACAGCTGGCTCTTTAAAGGAATTGATAAAACTCATCAGACTGATCAGGAAAAAAGAGAGAAGGTATAGATTACCAACATCAGGAATGAGAGAGACAGATGACCTCATTATATATTCTACAGATATTAAAATGATAAATGAATATTATATATTACTTTATGCTAATAAATTCACCAACTTGGATAAAATGGACAAATTATTTCAAAGACACAAACTACTAAAGCTCATTCAAGAAGAAATAACTAATCTGAATAGCCCTTTATGTATTAAAGGAATTAAATTTGTAGTTAAAAATCTTCCCACAAAGAAAACAGGACCAGATAGCTTCAAAGGTAAAGTGTACCAAACATTTAGGAAAGAAATACTACTAGTTATTATATATACAAACTCTTCCATAAGACTGAAAGGGGGGAGTAATTCCCATAGCATTTATGAAGCCAGCATTATCCAGATACCAAATCAGACCAAAAAAAAAAGAAAGAAAACCACAAACTAATATTCCTTCATGAACATATACACAAAAACTCTGAACAAAATTTCAGCAGATTGAATCCAAAACTATGGAAAAAAGATAATATAAGTGAGATATATCCTAGGAATTCAGGGTTGGTTTAATATTCAAGCAATGTTATTCGTTATATTAACAAGTTGAAAGAGAAAAACCACATGAGCATATAAATAGATGCCAAAGCATTTGGTAGTATCTAATTCTTTTCCTGATTTTAAAATAGTCAAACTCTCAGCAAACCAGGGATAGAAGGGAATTTCCTCAACCTGATAAAGGACATCAATGAAGAACTCACGGCCAATATCATACTTGATGGTGAAAGACTGAAAGTGTTCCCCAAAGATCAGGAAAAAGGCAGGAAAGACCACTCTCACCACTTCTTTTCAGTATTTCACTGGAGGGCCTAGCTGGTGCAATTAGGCAAAAAAGTAGTAAAAGGCAATTAAATTAGAAAGGAAGGAGTAAAACTGTTTTTATGCATAGAAAATATGGTTGTTTATGTAGACAACCCAATGGAATCTACAGAAATCTACAAGGACTAATAAGCCACATGCAAAATATATGAAAATCAATTGTATTTCCACATGATAGCAATGAACAATCAGTTACTAAAATTAAAAAAATGTTCCAGGTAGGGGAAAAACACTTCACAGCCCTCCCAGATAATTCACAGGGTTTTCAAAAGCCTTTTATCCCAAAAACTGAATAAATGTGGCCTTTCATACAGACTTCACAGGGATCACATTCTAGGGCACATTTCCTACTGTCCTCAGATTATCCTGCCCTGCCAGACAGAGTGTCAGTGAGGCAAGTTCTGATCTCAGAGTAATCTAAGCTCACCACACTGAGTCCAGGGGCTCAAAGAAGTCTCCACCTCACTGACAGGTGAGATACCTTCATGGTTCTAGTCTCTCTACCTACAAAAATGAGGTGACCTGGCCATCCCTACATAAGAGGACAGTTGTTCTGAAGTGCCCGTTCAGTGTGAAAGAATGCCAAGAATGCAGAGAAGGAAGATGAGGAAGTGCCCCATGGTTGAACTTCAGATTGGCCCTGAACAATTCTCTCAGTTGCCTCAGTTGTCAAATAGGAAAGTTCCTTAAGCCAAGGAGAAAGGAGCCTGAGGATCAAGGCAGAAGCTGCCCCCAGAAATTCTGAGCCAATGAGTTCCCAGAACAGAGGCCAATGCAAAAAACTTAGAGGATTCAAAAAGCCAGCTCCATGGGTAAGGAAACACAGGGGAATACAACCCTATCACCTCACAGAGGGCCCCTGTATTAATTTCCTAGGGCTGCCATCGCAAAATGCCACAAACTCAATTAGTTTGGCAAAGGTTTTGGCTTAAAAAATAGAAATTTGTTTTCTCCTAATTCTGGAAGCTAGACATCCAAGATCCAGGGGTGGGCAGGGCTTGTTCTTCCAGGTCTCTCTCTCTTGGCTTCTGGATGGCTGTCTTCTCCCTGTGTCCTCACATGGTCTTGCCTCCAAATGTGTCTGTGTCCAAATCTCTTCTTCTTATAAGGACAACAGTCATGATGGATTAGGCACACTCTAATGACCTCGTTTTAACTTAACTACCCCTTTAAAGAGCCTATGCCCAAATACAGTCACATTCTGAGGTATTGGGGAATAGAATTTCAACATATAAATTTGGACGGGACATAATTTGGCCCATAACCACCCCTCATATCCCTCCTCCTGCCTCTACCCTCTCCCATATATTTCCAGCCTCTGAAAGACCCAGGATCCCTGTCAGTTCTTATCACATTTCACAAATGAGGTCAGACAGATGCAGGGTTGCTCTAACACACACAATCTTCCACTTGGTTCAAAGCCCACAGCCACTTCTCCAGCAATTCACTTAGGGATCCTTAACACCTATCACCGAGGTTTCACACCCCTAAAAGCGGGACCCTAAGCTCCAACCACATCTTCCCTCTCCCTCCTGATGCCAGTTAGGCTTTTCTCCCTCGCCCTCCCTTGCTCAGTTCATTTCACGATTACAAAATCCAGGAAACCAAGATGACCTATTTAGGTTCTGACCCACTTACAACAGAAACCCCAATAACCAACTCTGTCCAGAAAAGAAAAAAACAGATGACCACAAATGTAACTGATTGTAAGTAAAAAGGAACGGTGGAGAACAAGCCTTCGCAGGTACACCTGCTGTTGATGCCATTGCAAAATATCCTGAAGAGAAGCTGTCAAGGAAATTTGGACAATACCCAGGTAGCCACCTTTGGTATCCATGCACTGTGTGGGGTTTGCCAGCCTTGTGAGTAGCCTAGAAAGCAATGAAATAGGTCCCTGTGCCTTGTTTTGCTCAGAGATGAGATGAGCATCTCCAGATGCCTGGAGCAGATGATTTCCTGCCAAGACAGGGGACAACCCAATGCACAGGTGTGAACACCGAGGTATCAAGAGGAATATCGGGTCAGCCTTCTCTATTTCTCCCAGACCAAGAATGGATGCAATTAGTTTGGAAGCTTCTGGAATAGAGCCTTTTATAGTAAATACCAATTTGTGTGGCTGCCTGGCTCACAATAGCAGTTTATTTTTCTTTTCTCTGGGAATGGTCCATTTCCTAAGGGCAGTTGTGTCTTTGCTTCATGACCCTGAAACTCCTGGGCATGGCATATCATTCCCAAGAGAGACACCTGATTCAAGCCTGAGCCAATTAGATTCTCTCTTGGGAATTTAAGTCTTAAGGAGCTATAAAAGGCTAGAGATCTTTGGAGTCTCTTAAAGATTCCTGATAAGGGGGCACAGGGGCACCCTGGCAGGCCTGGCTCCTGCTCCACCAGACACCTGGCTAGTCTCCCTTTCTGCTGATCCTGGAAACCACCCCAGGACCCTTCCTATTAATTGCCCATTTGGCTTCTTATTTGCCAGGGTTGCTTTCTGTTCATTACCATTAAAGGAATCACAAATGTTATTTCGCTTTTTTCATCTTTTGGTCCCAGTACCTACCACAAGATTTAATATGAGGTAAACATTCAATTACTTTGTTTCAGATTTATGAATGCCCAATATCCCTCCCCACCAATCCACCTCGCATGAGATACAATAGAACCTCCTGTGGTGGACAGGAACATTTTTGTTGGTGCCAACCTCTCCTAACACAAGTTATATGAAGACTCAGGATTTCCCTGATAAGGCAAGACACTCTAAGATTTTCTAGCAGAAACAATAACCTGATATGCAAGATGCAAAGCAGGTCAGAGGTGGGGAATATTGGGCCCTAATCTTTGCTGACTTGTAGGTTACATCTGCAGTAAAAAAAAAAAGAGGAACTTCTTGGAGGTGATGGGCACTTCTCTGGCTGGCTGGGATCAGCAACTGTAAAAAAAAAAAGCCTCCTCCCTTTCTGATATGCGTACTTGAGTGAAGGTGGAACTTCACTCATTATATCCTCACTGGGGCTCCTCATGTGTGTATATTCTCTCTACACAACTTCCATCTCTTATCCACCCAGCCAGCCGTCCCTCCACCCATGTCTTCATTCATCATCCACCCACCCGCCACCCACTCCAGCTTTAGTATTCACTTAGTCCCTGGCTATGCCTCTCAGTAACCATGCCAGTCCCAGAAGTACAGTGGATGGACAATGCTCTAGGGTCACTCCAAGCCCTCCACTCACCCCTAGAGATATATAGCTTCCTTCTCAATTGTCATTCAATCCCCACCCCTCACTTCTCTAGTCCAAATTTCACTGTACCGATACTAGTTTCCCCAGATGCCAATTTAACTGGGTCACTTTCATACTCAAAAACCCTCACCAAAGCCCAAATGATTACCTTGACATTCAAGGACACCCAAACCTGAACCCAATCTGTTTTTTAAACTTTTATCTTTATTCTTCCTAATGTACGTCCAGCAGGAAACCTCTAGTCTCGCAGAAACAGCCTGCTGGCCACCTCACTGCTGAGCAGATGGGTGCAAGCCTGGAGCTTCCAAAAGCCACACTGCCAACACACAGAGAAAAAGAAGCCAATGTAGAGAAAGTGGAACTGAGAGATGGAAAGACAGAGATCCCCAATGACGTCACTTGAGAACAGAGATCAGGCCTCAAGTTAAGTCTACATATGGATTTCCTGGCTATAACGCCCATCCCACATTTGTTTTTTACTTGAGCCTTTTTGTCCTCACAATGGAAAGATTACTAATACATCCATTTACCCCATATGGCCTATTTTGGGCAATGGCTCTTGTCTCCAATTTCCTATAATATTATGGTCTGTATCACTCACATGAGCCTTGCCACACACTGCATAGTGACAGCTATTTATTGGCCCTTTCACACAGGTAAAAGGCTCTTACTATTACCAATCCCTTCTCACCAACCCCCATGCATCTCAACTTGCTAAAGCCAATGCCTGTTTCAGTGGTCAAAGGGGCAGACTGGACCATATGACCAAGCAGTTCCATTTCTGGGCATATCCCAAAAAGAACGGAAAGCAGGAACATGGACAGGCAATTTGGACACCCATGTTCACAGCAGCATTTTTCACAATAGCCAAAAGGTGCAACCAGGGGGAGCAGAGACTGTTCAATCGTTCTGAGCTAATGACCCACACTTTCCTTTCAGAGCCCACTCCAGCCAAGCCTTGGACAGCTTCAAGCAGCCAGTCTGGTCAAGTTATCTGCGCAGAGGGACCAGCTCGGGGAAGAAGGTGAAAGAAGATGTCAGGGTAGGAGGAGGAAGAAAAGAGAGATGAAAGTCAGAGGAAGAGAAAGCCACAGACTCACAAAGGCCACAACTACTGATGGGCACAGCCTGTGAGATGAGGCCAAGGAACACACGGACCAAGAGTGAAGCCACAAGCCAGGCCACCGGAGCAAGACTTGCTTCCTCTGCTTAGAGTGCCCATCCCTCCACTTAATGCCCAGCTGCTCCTCAGACAACCCTGCAAGGGAGCCCTCAGAGGGCAGAACCTTCCGTAGAGGGCAGGTGCAATAGGGGAAGCTCCAGCTGTCAGCAACAGTCTGCTGGGCATCTCCTCATCTTGTCCTCCCCCAGCAGAGACCTAGAGTCTCACTGCATTTAGAGGCTTGGGTGACCTGATGCAGCCACCACACAGCACTTCAGGAGCCCAAAGGTGGATGCCTGGGAGTCACACCACCGCTTGCATTTGTCTCCCAGGACAGTGTTTCCCCACCATCATTGAAACTCAGAGACCATTTGAGAACAAAAAAGCAAGAGAATTTGTGGGGCCAACAAGGTGCACTGGATGTAAGTTACAGGTAGCCAGGGTCCATCACTCCTTTGACAAGGGTTTAAAACAGGTTTAAAATTACTCCTTTGGAAAGGGTTTAAAACAGGGTTTCCCGAGGGCTGTCCGAAGAGCTCTAGGGTTGCAAGTAGATATCTTGGTGCCTCTGCAGAGGGTGGAAAGGAGATGAAAAGTCAGAGCTGTGTGCATCCACATCCCACTTCAGCCTCAGCAGCTCCACTTATGGCTATCTTAGCTTCCTGATTTGGGGCAGGGGCAGGGTGGGGAGTTGTTTTGTGTTTAGCATTTTAACTATTTTTGAGTACATTCATATCATTTTGCTACCACTGTCACCATCCATCCACAGCACTTTTTCCATCTTGCAAAACTGAAACTGTACCCATTAAACAATAACTCCCCATTCCCTGTTCCCCCTAGCTCCTGGAAATCACCATTCTTTCTGTCTCTAGGAATTTGACTACTCTAAGCAGAATTGTACAGTATGTCTTTTTGTGACTGGCTTATTTCACTTAGCATAATGTCATCATGGTTCATTCATATTGTAGCATGTGTCAGAATTTCCTTCCTTTTTAAGGCTAAATCATATTCCATTATGTAATTTTGTGCGTGTGTGTATGTGTGTGTGTGTTTTGTTTATCCATTTTTATCCATTCACCAGTCGATGCTTAGTTGGGTTGCTTCCACATTTTGGCTATTGTAAAAAGTGCTGGCCAAGCAGGGTGGCTCATGCCTGTAATTGCAGCACTTTGGGAGGCTGAGGCAGGCAGATCACTTGAGTTTAGGAGTTCAAACCAGCCCAGACAACATGGTGAAACCCCATCTCTACAAAAAATACAAAAAAAGTAGCCAGGTATGGTAGCCATGTGCCTATATAGTCCCAGCTATTTGGAGGGGGGTGCTGAGATGGGAAAATCGCTTGAGCCCAGGAGTTCAAGGTTATAGTGAGCTATGATCATGCCACTTTACTTTAGCCTGGGTGCCAGAGTGAGACCCTGTCTAAAAAAAAAAAATGCTGTGATGGACATGGGTGTACAAATAGCTGTTCATGTCACTGCTTTCAATTCATTTGGGTATATATCCAGAAATGGGACTGCTGGATCATATGGTAATACTATTTTTAATTTTTTTGAGGAACCTCCATACTTTCTATAGCAGCTGCACCATTTTACACTCCCACCAACCATGTACAGGGTTCAATTTCTCCACATCCTCCCCTGCACTTGTTATTTTCTAAGATTTTTTATAATGGCCATCCTAATGAGTATGCTTTTAAAAAATTAAAAATAAAAAAGCCTCCACTGCTAAGGTTTGGAAAACACTGCTCTAAAGCACTCATCTCTACTACCCTCCCAAGTCCCCCCCTGTGTTCCTGTTCACCCTCCATCCATCCACACCATTTGACCCAGCAGACCCAGGCTGAGTGAGCTCTTCCTTCCTACCACTCACCCTCCACACCATCAGTGTATCATAGCAGATTCCCAGCTCCACACCAGCCAGGCTTTGGATCCAGCCTGCCCACCCCATGCCACTGAGGCCCCAGCTAGCAGGCCACTTAGACTACATGCCCTCAGGAAGGTGCAAACTGCAGCTTCAGTAAGTGGAGAGGCATTGACAGCTAGGAATTCCTGACTGGGAGGGTGGTAACCTGATGCAGGAGACACTGCTCTGAGATAAGAGGCCTCAAACATTCCATGATACCTCCTCGTCCTGGCCAGATGCTTCCAGGCCGGACACCTGGTCATCTCAAGAGCCAAGGCAGCACCAGGACATGAAAAGAGCATTTAAGTCCAGTAATCTCCTGCTGAAAATCATTCCATGCTACTAACCAGCCATTGACCTCAGGACCTGCAGAAGATTAACACTGCCCACCCCCAAAGAAGTTCATAGCCTAATCCCAAGAACCTATGACTATGTACCTTATATGCAGATGTGAAGAAGCTAAGGATCCTGAGAGGGAAGATTTTCCTGGATTATCCAGGTGGGCCCGATATAATCACGAGAGTCCTTATAAGTAGGAAGCAGAAATCAGAGAGAGAAGACGGCAGTTGGACAACAGCAGCAGACAGGGGAGTGGTGCAGCCACAAGCCAAGGAATGTGAACAACCTCTAGAAGCTGGAGGGGCCAAGGAGCCAAGACTCTCTAGGAACCTCCAGAAGGAACCAACCCTACCAGCACCTTGACTTTAGCTCCGTAAGATTCATTTCAAGGTGACTCTTGGAGGATGGGGGCTGTTGCCAGAGGAACCAACAATGTGATTGGAGGGTTGAGACCTTCAGCCCCACCCCTAAACCACTGGAGAGGAGAGAGAGGCCGGGGATAGACCTAATCACCAATGACCACTAACTTAATCAATTATGCCTACATAATAGAACCTCCATCAAAACCCCATAGAACAGAGTTCCAAGAGCTTACCAAGTGGTGAACACAGGGAGGTGCTGGGAGGGTGGCACTCCTGGAGAGGGCATGGAAGTGCTGTGCCCCTTCCCTCATGCTTTGTCCTCTGCGTCTCTTCCATTTGGCTGTTCCTGACTTATATCCTTTATGATAAACTGGTAATAGTAAGTAAAGTGTTTTTTAAAAAATTAAAATTTAAAAAAAGAATCATTTCAGAACTCTGACTCCCAGACCTGTAAAATAATAAATGTGTGTTGTTTAAAGCCATGTGTGTTGCAGTGACTTGTTACAGAAGAAATAGAAAACACGTTCAAGACCTCTCTGGGTCTGCTTCCTCCTCTGCAAGATGAAAGGCCCTGGACTAAATACTTTTTTTGTTACTGTTATCAGGATACAATTTTCACAATTAATTTACTTCCTTTCTAGCTCTCCTGATGAGAAAAAATAATTGAGTACTTGAGACATGCCAGGTCCTGTTCTAAGTCCTTAATATGCATTACTTCTTTAAACCTCAAAACAAGGCTGTAATCAAGGCACCATTAGCATCTCCTCCCAGATCAAGAAGAAAATCAAAGCCAAGAGAGGTAAAGTCACTCGCCCAAAGTCACACTGTTGTAAATGGCAGAGTGAGGATTTCAATCCACAGTCTGGCCCTAGAAAAGCTATGATCTTAACCAGCAAGCAAAGCCAATACTGGTGTTCTGGTTAGGGATGAGGAAGCCCAAGAGCCGGTCACGTTGACAGGGCTAGATAGAAGCAAATCCAGATCTCATGATGCCAGGGATTTCCCCAACACTGCACCCGATTGCCTAGCTTCCAAAACACATTTGGACAGCAAATGAGAATCGTAAGGATCCAGCTGCCCTCTTAGCCTTCAAATCCAACTCTTGCTCAGACTCCCCAGTTCTGTCCCCTCTCTCTACTCTTAACTCCTCTGTTCTTTAAAGGAAGTGAGATAAATGAACTACATAGATGCATTTTCTTTCTCTCCTCCTCCCCACTTCCCCAACTCAGTCTTCGGTTTGCCACCGTAAATCACTGGTAACCCAAAAAATTGTTTCAGAGAAAATGGGCCCTCTTGGTTTGATGGATGTGTAAATTTCCATCTCCTCCATATATGTCTTACTTTCCAGAGGAGAAAAAAATCATTAATTGGCATTAGCACATTTATATGAGTTTAAATAAAAACAAATACGTCTCTATTGACTGTAGTTACTATGCTCAGTTTGATGCAATGTAAGTGCTTCAAATAAAAATAGATTGGTTAAAGTGAGGGTGCAGCAGTTCCAATAATGATGCAGCCAGTTTCCGTAGAGCATATGTTTCAGTTAATGCTCCCTCAGCTTGCAGAAGGGGAAGCACATTGCTTCATGGAGATTTTAGGCTCCATTTTTTCGGACTAACTGCTCCAAGTAGGTGTGGATGTTTATTAGTGTCATGAAATGCATCTGGCAGGCAAAATCTGGCCTTCACAGAAAAGAACAAAGTGTAATTGCTGAAGATGGGCCAGACTGGGCAGAAAGTACAAATTCTGTGGTGTGCAAGCCCAGCACCAGCCCACCAAATGTATATGCAGCACTTACTGCATGCTTGCCACCAGGCTAGGAAGGACACAGAACTGAATACGTGTAATTACCTATTTAGGTCTGTCTCCCAAATGGGATTATGGCTCATGAAAGGGAGACCATCTCTCTGTGTTCTTATCATCACCAATTCCTTAGTTAGGCTAAATGCATAGGCCTTGGCATTGGATAATCTGGATTCAAATCCCAGCTCCAGCATTTAAACAGTAAGCAAAAAATTATGGAGTACCGACTGTATGCCAGAACTGTTCTTGGTGCTGAGGCATGGAGCAAAGTCTCTGGCCTTCTGGAGCTTACATTCTAGGGTAGGAGGGGTTGACCCCAAGCAAGCTGTATCTCTTGAATGGCAGATTATTCATCAATATGATGGAGATAATAGGACCTGCTTCATGGGGTTGTTGTGAAAATTAAATGAGAAAATTCATCTAATGCACAGGGCCTGGCACACAGGAAGGACTCAGTGTCAGCTGCTATCATGATCATTGTCAGTTTTCCTATTGCACACCTCCTATGCACCACTTCAGATCCTTCTGGCCTCACCTCATTCCAGCCACTGCTGCAGCAAGCAATTCAGTGTGCCCACTGACAGGTTCACACAGGTGCAACTGACAGCCTGGCCACCTTAGGTTCACATCTAGGACTTCTCACCTCCTACCACAATGCTTGTCTGTTCATGCCAAGCAGGAAGCCTCTTGTCTTGATGTCAGTGTCCAATATGGTTTTGCTGTGCCCCCACCCAAATCGCATCTTGAATTGTAGCTCCCATAATTCCCATGTGTTGTAGGAGAGACCCGGTAGGGGATAATTGAATCATGGGGGTGGTTCCTCCATACTGTTCTCATGGTAGTGTGGTAGTGAATAAGTCTCATGAGATCTAACAGTTTGATAAGGGGTTTCCCCTTTCACTTGGCTCTCCTTCTCTTTTGTCTCCCACCATGTAATACTTGCCTTTCGCCATCTGCCATGATTGTGAGGCCTTCCCAGCCACGTGGAACTGTGAGTCCATTAAACCTCTTTTTTTTTTTTAAATAAATCACCCAGTATTGGATATGTCTTTATCAGCATCATGAAAATGGGCTGTTATAGCAAATTGGTACCAGTAGACTGGGGTGCTGCTGTAAAGATATCCAAAAATGTGGAAGCAACTTTGGAACTGGGTAACAGGCAGAGGTTAGAACAGTTGGGAGGGCTCAGAAAAAGACATGAAAATGTGGGAAAGTGTGGAACTCCCTAGAGACTTGTTGAATGGCTTTGACCAAAATGCTGATAGTGATATGGACAAAAAATTCTAGGCTGTGGTGGCCTCAGATGGAGATGAGGAACTTGTTGGGAACTGGAGCAAAGGTGACTCTTGCTGTGCTTTAGCAAAGAGACTGGTGGTATTTTGCCCCTGACCTAGAGATCTGTGGAACTTTGAACTTGAGAGAGATGATTTGGGGGATCTGACAGAAGAAATTTCTAAGTGGCAAAGCATTCAAGAGGAAGCAGAGCATAAAAGTTTGGAAAATTAGCAGCCTGATGATGCGATAAAAAATAAAAACCCATGGGATCTAATTAAACTAAAGAGCTTCTGCACAGCAAAAGAAACTACCATCAGAGTGAACAGGCAACCTACAGAATGGGAGAAAAATTTTGCAACCTACTCATCTGACAAAGGGCTAATATCCAGAATCTACAATGAACTCAAACAAATTTACAAGAAAAAAACAAACAACCCCATCAAAAAGTGGGCAAAGGACATGAACAGACACTTCTCAAAAGAAGACATTTATGCAGCCAAAAAAACACATGAAAAAATGCTCATCATCACTGGCCATCAGAGAAATGCAAATCAAAAGCACAATGAGATACCATCTCACACCAGTTAGAATGGCCATCATTAAAAAGTCAGGAAACAACAGGTGCTGGAGAGGATGTGGAGAAATAGGAACACTTTTACACTGTTGGTGGGACTGTAAACTAGTTCAACCATTGTGGAAGTCAGTGTGGCAATTCCTCAGGGATCTAGAACTAGAAATACCATTTGACCCAGCCATCCCATTACTGGGTATATACCCAAAGGACTATAAATCATGCTGCTATAAAGACACATGCACACACATGTTTATTGCGGCACTATTCACAATAGCAAAGACTTGGAACCAACCCAAATGTCCAACAACAATAGACTGGATTAAGAAAATGTGGCACACATACACCATGGAACACTATGCAGCCATAAAAAATGATGAGTTCATGTCCTTTGTAGGGACATGGATGAAACTGGAAAACATCATTCTCAGTAAACTATCACAAAGACAAAAAACCAAACACTGCATGTTCTCACTCATAGGTGGGAATTGGACAATGAGAACTCATGGACACAGGAAGGGGAACATCACACTCTGGGAACTGTTGTGGAGTGGGGGGAGGGGGGAGGGACAGCATTAGGAGATATACCTAATGCTAAATGACGAGAGTTAATGGGTGCAGCAAACCAATATGGCACATGGATACATATGTAACAAACCTGCACATTGTGCACATGTACCCTAAAACCTAAAGTATAATAATAATAAATAAATAAATAAAAATAAAATAAAAACCCATTTTCTGGGGAGAAATTTAAGCCAGCTGCAGAAATTTGCATAAGTAACAAGGAGCCCAATGTTAATCACCAAGACAATGAGGAAAATGTCTCCAGGGCATGTCAGAGACCTTCACGGAAGCCCCTCCCATCACAGGCCCAGAGGCTTAGTAGGAAAAAATGGGTCCAGGGCCCTCCTGCTGTGTAGCCTAGGGAGCTGGTGTCCTTTATCCCAGCCGCTCCAGCCATGGCTACAAGGGACCAAGGTATAGCTCAGGCTGTGGCTTCAGAGGGTGCAAGCCCCAAACTTTGGCAGTTTCCACGTGATATTGAGCCTCTGGGTACATAAAGTCAAGAATTGAGGTTTGGGAACTTCCACCTAGATTTCAGAGGATGTATGGAAATGCAGAGGTATGCTGCAGGGATGGAGCCTTCATGAAGAACCTCTGCTAGGGCAGTGTGGCAGGGAAATGTGGGGTGGGAGCCCCCACACAGACTCCCTACTGGGGCACTGCCTAATGAAGCTGTGAGGAGAGGGCCACAATCCTCCACACCTCAGAATGGTAAATCCACCAACAGCTTGCGCTGTGCACCTGAAAAAGCTGCCAACATTCAACACCAGCTGATGAAAGCAGCCAGCAGGGAGGCTGTATCCTGCAAAACCACAGAGGTGGAGCTGCCCAAGACTATGGGAACCCACCTCTTGCATCAGCATGACCTGGATGTGAGACATGGAGTCAGTGGAGATAATTTGGGAGCTTTAAGATTTGACTGCCCCACTGGATTTCAGACTCTCATGGGGCCTGTAGCCCCTTCATTTTGGCCAATTTCTCCCATTTGGAATGGCTGTTATTTACCCAATGCCTGTATCCACATTTTATCTAGAAAGTAACTAACTTGCTTTTGTTTTTACAGGCTCATAGGCAGAAGGGACTTGCCTTATCTCAGATGAGACTTTGGACTGTGGACTTTTGAGTTAATGCTGAAATGAGTTAAGACTTTGGGGAACTATTGGGAAGGCATGGTTGGTTTTAAAATGTGACGACATGAGATTTGGGAGGGGCCACAGGTGGAATGATATGGTTTGGGTGTGCCACTACCCAAATCTCATCTTGAATTGTAGCCCCCATAATTCCCATGTGTTGTGCGAGGGACCCAGTAGGAGTTAATTGAATTGTGGGGGGCAGTTTCCCCCATACTGTTCTTGTGGTAGTGAATAAGTCTCATGAGATCTGAAGGTTTGATAAGCGGTTTCCCCTTTCATCTGGGTCTCATTCTTTTTGTGTTTGCCACCATGTAAGATGTGACTTTCGCCTTCTGCCATGATTATGAAGCCTTCCCAGCCACATGGAACCATGAGTCCATTAAACTTCTTTTCTTTATAAATTACCTAGTCTCAGGTATGTCTTCATCAGCAGTGTAAAAGTGAACTAATACAGTGTCTCTGCAACCTGAAACTATGGTGGAGTTAGCATGGCAGGGAAAACCTTTAATAACTGTGTTGTGGTTGAACTGCATCCCTCAGAAAGATTGCTGACATGCTAACTCCTGTGTTTGTGAATGTGACCTTACTTGGAAACAAGATCTTTGCATATGTATTCAAGTTAGGATGAGGCTATACTTGATTAGGATAATTCTTAAGTCCAATGACTAGTGTCCTTTTAGGAGAGGGATTTACAGACACACAGACACAAAGGAAAGATGGCCAAGTGAAGACAGAGGCAGAAATTACAGTAATGCAACTATGAGCCAATAAATGCCGAGGGTCGCAAGCAGCCAATAGGAGCTAGGAAGAGACAAGAAAGGATCCTCCCCCAGAGCCTGCAGAGGGGATGTTGCCCTACCGACAGCTCAGTCTCAGACTTCTGGCCTTCAGAACTATGAAAGAATAAATGTGTGTTGTTTTAAGTCACCCAGTTTACAGTAATTTGTTATGGCAGCCTAAGGAAGCTAATACAGATGATGGATAGAAGTGGGTAGATGGATTCTTCTTCCTCACCCACTGGGACAGGTGGTCCAGGAACATGTTTCATATGGCTCCTCAGATCTCCCTAGGGATCTATCACCCAATCACCCACAGCTGTGGCCAACACAATAGTTCATCTTTGTTTTGGTTCCCCCTTCCCCCTTGATTTGTTCTTCCTGCCCCTCATCCCTGCCCCATGGGATCACTCCCCAATAAGTCACTTGTCTCAGGTTCTGCTTTCTGGGAAACTCAGGTATAGGGTCCTCCAGTTTCCCCACGTTTTTCTCTAATACAGACTGCCATGACCTCTGTGTTAGCTGGCCAGCTGCATGTTTCCCCACGCAGGCTTCAAGCCCAGCCAGGACCTTGAATAGTCCCAGACACTGAGAGAGTTGTTTAGGTTGTTGCCTAAAACACTGAATAAACTAGCCGTGGCCCTGGGCCAAAATCCTGAAACCCACAGATAAACACCATGCCTAACCCCCTGGCTACAGACATACCTAGGTAGACCATCCCTTTCTCTTGATGCCTATTGTGAGGACTGCTGCAAGCACTAACTTAGAAGCACTAAGTTCCTCTAACAAATGCTTTGGACTGATCACCCCAGTGTTTAGTGCTTCTGTTTTTGAACTCCCAACCAGCCCCATCTCAGGACACTTTGGGGCACCCCCTTGCAGGAATACTACTTTTGTGGCAACTCCATTCACAGGTTCTTCCAGACAGAATACCAGGTTAAAATAGTTTTTACCTGGCATGTAGTTTACATTTGATAAATATTTATTGGCTGACTGAATAAATGAATGAAGATATGAATGATGACCCAATCCCACCTTCAAGAAGCTTTCAGTCAAATTGCTAACAAACACAATTTAAAGAATAAGTTATAGGGGTATTTGAAATTCCTAGCTACCTGGCTCAGCATACAGGATAAGGTGAAACAGCAATTTCTAAAATTTTCAGTGGTTTCGATCCCTGCTTCTCTCCACCCACGTATCAGTTAGGGTTTTTAACCACAAACAACACAATCCCACTCTGATTTAAGAAGTCAAGAAATGTATTAAAGTGGTAAGTGGTGGCTCACACCTGTAATCTCAGCACTTTGGGAAGCCAAGGTGGGAGGATAGCTTGAGGCAAGGAGTTCAAGACGAGCCTGGGCAACATAGTGAGACCCCCATCTCTACAAAAAATACAAAAATTAGCTAGGCCTGGTGGCACATGCCTGTGGCCCTGGCTACTCTGAAGCCTGGGATGGGAGGATCACTTGAGCCCAGGAGTTCAAGGCTGTAGTGAGGAGCTATGATCACACCACTGCACTCCTGCCTGGGTGACAGAACAAGACTCTGTCTACAAAAAAAAAAAAAAAAAAGGATACTAGGGACCTTATAGAATTTCCAAGAAAGCCAGTCTTAGAAGAACAATATCTAGTCACTTCATAAGGGTATCTCTGGGAAATACAAAGCCAGGGGAAAAAATTAGCCACAAATCAGATTCTTCTGGGTGAATAAACTAGTCCCTGGCTGTAATCTGGGAAATTCAAGAAATACATAAAGCAGCTTTGGCCTTGGGGAGATCTCTCTGAACAAAATTATTTAATATGATATGCCAATTCTGGGGTCAATTGTTGTTGGCGGTTTCCAGATCCTAGTAGCAGAGTGAAATGTTTTCTACCCCCAAGGTCTTTTCTCTCATGAAAACTGAGCCTTTCCATCTCTGTTGAATCCACAGACCACTCTGTTACTGAGCCAAGTACAGGGAATAGAGCCAACCAAACCTCACCTGCCCCTTGGCCCTATATTGCAAATCCAGGCCCTTCAGCGAAAACTGATTAGTATCTCTTTTCCAAGGCCTTCAGACATTATTAAAATTTCCAGAGCCTGCCTATCTGGTAAGTAGCTAAAGCAGAATTCCAGCCCAGGATCTGGGTCCTTGAGGCTCAAAGCCTGGTTTGTGGACAGGCAGTGTCAACATTACCAGAAGCTTCTTACAAATGAACAGCCTGGGGCTCCACCCAAACCAGCTGAGCCAAAATTCAAAGTTTAACAATGCCCAGGTGATCTCTAGGCACAGAACTTTGAGATGTTCTTTCCTTAATTCCAATGGTTTCCAAGTCTGGCTAATTGTTGGAATCCTGTAGAGGTTGTTATTAAAATAAAGATTCCCAAGCCCTACTGCAGATGAAATTTTTGGTTTTTCTCTTTTATTTTTTATTTATTTATGTGTTTTTTGAGATGGAGTTTCACTCTTGTCACCCAGGCTGGAGTGCAATGGCACTATCTTGGCTCACTGCAATCTCTGCCTCCCGGGTTCAAGTGATTCTCCTGTCTCAGCCTCCCGAGTAGCTGGGATTACAGGTGCCCACCACCACGCCTGCCTAAATTTTGTATTTTTAGTAGAGATGGGGTTTCACCAGGTTGGCCAGGCTGGTCTCAAACTCCTGACCTCAAGTGACCCACCCGCCTCGGCCTCCCAAAGTGCTGGGATTACAGGCGTGAGCCACCACACCTGGCCAGATGAAATTATTTAATAGGCTTGGGGTAATGGAGTAGGGCCCAGGCATTTGTATTTTCATGTTTAAGTTCTTTGGTGGTTCTTGTGATCAGCTAGGTTTGGGAATTGGTACCCTAGAGTGTGTAGCTCTTGTCCTCCAGTAACCAGCCTCCCAATCAGCATTACAGCAAACTCAGGAATCCTAGAAGACCAGACTCCAGGGACAATGACCAATCACCCCAGAAACCTGACACACATGCAGACTCCCAGCCTCACCCCCAGAGCCTGGCTGGGAAGGTCTGGACAGAGCTATCTTAGGACTTCAGGAAGCCCCAGTACTCTTGCTGTGGGGGACACCACCCCACATCATAATGAACATATGAAAAGCCATCTGCATCCCACATTAAATATAAATGATGTATAACTATGTGAGAGTGAGTTGACTTGTGGTTGATGAGTTGACATAGTTATATTTCCTAGACATTTAATTAAACATCTATTAATTTTGATTTTGCAACTTTCTTTTTGTTTACTATGGCCAGTAGTTTATTTTTCCTCAAGGATAACTGTTCCTTCCAGCCCCTGAAGAGCTAGTTTATAAGCTCTTCCACAAGCCACTACCCCTAACACACTCAATGGGCAAGATGGGGGTAGGCCTGGGGAGGGCTTGAGACTTTGCATTTTAACAAGAGCCCCCAGGGTGGGCCTGGTGAGGTGGTCCCTAGACCACTGGTCTTCAGAGAGATGAGGGTGGATCTCTGGGGCAAGCCTGAGATCAAACTGGCAGGCTGGATGGAGAGCCATCTGGGCTGGGAGCAGGAGGGAGTCTAGAGCTCTGCTGACCTGCAGGCACACCCTGTGATTCCAGAGAAGCCCTCTGAGCAGGGCACATTCCCCTCGAGGATCGCCTAATACAAAGGCGGTGGTGTGTAGGGAATGCTGCAAGAGCCTGTACCATCGGCATTGCTCAGACTCTGCCCCTGGGGCCACGGCTGGCCCCACACCAAAACAAACAGCAGGATTTGAAAGGATCCAAAGAGCATTACAAAACACAGAAGCAGCTAGGAAGTGGATGGTTAGAGGAAACAGGATTATTTATTTGGAAAAGAGGGGGCCAGATGACCCATGATGATCTCCAAGCCAATAGTGAATGATCGCATGGACAGGCCTCCCTGCCTGAGCCTGGGCATCTGGTCTTGGAGGGGGTCCCAACGGGGCAGGCCTGCCAGAAGCTCTCTGGGAAGTCTGATGATCTTGCTGGGGATCTTGCAATCTGAGGAAGCCCAGGGCCAGACCCCAGGGATGAATCTAGTCGGGCTTTCAGACCTATTCCTGGCCATTCCTCAGGGGAACCAGGTCAGAAGTCTGGAGGGTAGGGGGATGCTGTACATAAAAAGCGAAAAGACAGACCTCAAGGGGAAATCTATGCGGGCAAGGCAGATGCAGAGCTGTGTGAGGACACCGCCTCCCTGCAGAGAGTGACCATCAAAATACACTAAAAGGACTTATCTGCCCTCACCCTCACCCCCAGCAATCCATGCTTCACCACAGACACAGAGGGCAACCTTGGTAGCACGAAGCCTTCAGAGACAGGATGGACAGTCCTGGTGAGAGACGATGGAAAGGGCGGTGGTGTCTGCCAAGAAATAGCTGGAAACTTGGTGAGAGAAGGGGTCAGCAGGCTGTGGGGAACACAGAGTGACGGGCTGCTGAGCAGCTCAGATGTGATTACGCAAGACCCCCTGCCCCCAGGCACTTCCAGCAAGCTCAGGGATGAAGGAACTTTGCAGGGGTGAGGTTCCAGGTAAGTAGGTAAAGCCCAAAACCAGGGAAACAGGTCATTGTTGTCCGTGTGACACATTCACACTCTCATATTGGTAAGGTCTGGGAAATGGTCGCCAGGGTGAACAGTGAGTGGTGATGGCCAGATGGCCAGATCAAACAGGGAGCTTAATGGCACTGACTTTGATTCTGCCCCAAATGGTAGATGCTCAGGATCCCGCAAAGAGCTCAGTCACAGAGTCCATAGATGTGAACAAAACCAAGAGAAAGGAAGCAACCAGCCTACCTGCTGACAGCTACAGACCCGGGCTGGGTGATTTACGTTCATTAACTCAGTGAATCCTTCCCACGCCTCCAAAGGCAGGCATTGTTATCCCCATTCTCAGGCAAGCAAACAAGGGCAGAGAGATTCATCTCTTGCTCAAGGTCACATAGCCAGTACACAAAGGAGCTTGTATTGGAGCCCACTTCTATCTGACACCAGAGTGCAGGTTCCCAACCCCTGTGCTATCCATGCAACTCTAGATGCAGAACTAATAAAAGGGATGGAAGGAGGGCCAGCTGTGAAGATCTGGGCTCTGAGGCTCTGAAGAACCTTGTCCAGAAAGCCCTCATAATAGGGTAGCAGGAGAAATCCACTCTCATATTGCCGATGCCCAGTGGTAAGGAAACCAGGAGATAAGCGCATCCTATGCCCCATTCTCTACCCACAGCCTGCTGAGCTTAAGGAGTCACTGCCAACCTCCCACTGCTTAGACCCTGCCCTAAGACTCAGTAGCCCTCATGTCCAATAGGTCACGTATGCCCAGAGGGTAAAAAAGCAATACCCTCAATGACACCAGACCCCTGCTTTCCACTCTGCACCACCCTGCAACGCACTGCCCACCCTAACCAACATACACACATAACCAATGGCCCCGCATTTGGCTTCTGAAGTCACTCTGGTTCCAGGACTTCAGGGCCCTGCAGCTGTGGGAGCAGATGTTCCCCTTGCACATGGCTGGACTTGGATCTCAGCGGGGATGGACAAGCATCATTGACCAGGGTGGATGGGCAGCTGCAGAGAACGAGGAGGAGACACCAGCTCCCACCCCGCCCCATCTCCATCTGCAGGATAGTGGCCACCCACCTTCTGAGGCCAGGGAGAGCAAGAACACCTAAGACAGCTGAACACGACCACCCTCCACCCTCCCCACCACTGCTGCTGGGATGAGTACTCAGGCCAAGGCACCAGAAAGCCACGGAAGCCACAGCCACTAGCCCTGAAACTTGCACAGCCCTTGAGTTTCTCTCCCCTCCCTATCCCCTCACCAACACCTTCCAGTGCTTATTCTGCTGTGTCAAAATGGCCCTTCTGTTGCTGCACTGTCGTACTATTGTATAGGTTTATAATTATTGCCCAAAAAAGCCCCAAGCCTGGTACAGAAAAGGCATGGGGAAAGATGTGTCAGAATGCACAGTGATTGTTCCTGGATGTGAGGACAACACCTGATTTTCACTTTCTTTCTTTCTCTCTGTAATTTATTTTCCTTGTGCTGCTTGTATGCGTTCTTATTTATTTAAGGCTAATCCGCATGTCACGGCCCTGGGTTCCCTTTTTATGTTGAAAATGAGATCCTCCGTGTAGGTCATTCACAATGACAAGCTCCTTGTGCCACTGATTACCTAGGAACAGTGAACACCCTTGGTCCCGAAGCAGGACTTCATCAGAAGGTACTAGAAGAGCATTGGGAGTAAGAGAGACTCAGACCAATGGAGACAAGCTGGCTGAGGTAGGGTCAGAAACCCACATGTGGTAAACTGGGTGTGTTTATGTCTTATACTGTACACATTTTTCTCTTCGGTTTCCCCTAAATGCTCTGATATATTTTGAATTTCTACATCTTTTGGCTGCACTAAAATGGACTAAGGAAAAACAGCTTTACCTGCACTGGGGCCTGATCTTTAAAGTGGGAAATAGCACCTCCCATGAATGACTATTTCAGTGACTGCGGTCATAATGTGTGAGGGTCCCTCCCCCAAAGGCCACTGAAACTCAGGGAGGAAAGAGCCCTTGAGTCGTATCATCCTTCTCTGCCTGCAAAGCTGTCCTGCGAATGCTGAAAGGTTTGCTTCTGTTGTAAGGATTATTAAACTAAGAGAATTTTAATAAAAAGCATGATTCATGCATATGGGCACACACGCAGAGGAGCATCATTCACCTCAGCTAATCACTATGTCTCTTGGAGATACTCCTCAGCCACCACAAAGCAGGCGGCTCATGTTGCACCCCTCCAAGTGGTTGTCTCTGTGAATGTCGCCCCTTCAAGCGACACAGACCAGAGGTCAGCAATCCACAGACCATGGGCCAAATCCAGCCTACCACCTGTTTTTGTAAGTAAAGTTTTATTGGAACAAAGCCATGTCCACTCATTTAGGAATTGTCTATGGCTACTTTCATGCTACAACAGCAGAATTGAGTCATTGTGACAGGGACTGTATGATCCACAAAGCCAACAATGTTATCTGGCCCCTCTGAAAGTTTGTTACCTCCTGCTACAGACCAGGATGTGAATGGTGCCCCTTGAGTTGTGCAGCGCGCAGCTCTGAAGGGAGATTAGAGTTAGGGGCTACACGGGACAGAGCAGGACTGAGATGGGCAGACACAGCTCAGGACGCAGAGAATCCTCCTGGCTCATCTGTCCCCATTGTCAGCACCCTCCCCTGGGGCCACCAAAAGGCAGTGACCTTGGCAGAGAACTGAGAACTCTGGAGTGTGGCGTCAGGTAGACTTGGGAATTATAAAGCAAGTCTCTGATTATCTTTTGTTATTTGCAAAATGGTATTGATGATAGAATCTCTCTAACAGGAATGTGGTGAGAATCAAATTAGGAAACATAAGTGGCATGTTTAACATTGTACCTGCCGCACAGTAAGCATTCGACAGATGTTAGGAGTAGTCATGGTGGCAGTATCCAGCAAAGCACTGTCCTTAGCCCACACTGCCTCACTCTAGTGAAAGCAGCCATCCGCTTGCTACTCTGACAAGGTCATGGGAATAAAAGGTAGGGCCCCGGAAGGGCTCTGCTCATAGCCTCGCGCCTAGACACCATGATGGCATTGGAAGCTTCCTTTGGCTACAGCAAGCTGTTAATTCTCTGGAATGATTTCAGTAAAAGATTTTCTCAGTAATATCGATCAGGTCCCTTAATTGAACAGCACACACACATGAACACACATACAAAAAACCAAATAGAGAGACTTAGGACATCTCCAAATTCTTTACACAGTAAAAAGGAAGGGATATGAACGGAGGGGCCAGAAGTACACCAATTTGCTATTTCCTGATGTCTTCCAGATCATTAAATTAGGCCCTAGGTTGTTGGGTTTTTTAACTGAGTGCATTTTGTAGACTGACCTGTGTGGGGAGTTTCAAGACACCCTAAGTCACAAATGTGCAGACATCCTCATCCTGTAGACTCTAATAAAGCTCCTAGGGCAGATAATCCCAAAGGAGGAGAGAGGCTCCCCTATAGAAGAGGCAGGTAGGAGAAC
This sequence comes from Hylobates moloch, assembly GCF_009828535.3. Classification (NCBI taxonomy): domain Eukaryota; kingdom Metazoa; phylum Chordata; class Mammalia; order Primates; family Hylobatidae; genus Hylobates; species Hylobates moloch. The sequence goes on from NW_026652291.1 coordinate 27,294,681, forward strand.
AGGATGGAACCGGAGACCTGGCTGTGGAGATACCTAATCAAAGAAATTCCAAAATAATTTTCCTTTCTATGAAGCGCTTTGCATGGTTGGCTACTTTTCTGCAAGCCCTCCCCTTCCTTCAAAATTGTCTTAATTTTACACAAGTAGCTGCTAATACATTTTTAACACCTGTTAATCTCCCTTTTTAAAAGCAGGTTATTGGCTAGCCTGGCAATTACTGTAGTCCCAGCTAACGATCAGGAACAGAACTCTGATACTACATTTTCTCAGACGTGAGAAACTTTTAGTTATAAGAGGTACCATTGGCCAGGCGCAATGGCTCACACCTGTAATCCCAGCACTTTGGGAGGCAAAGGTGGGTGGATCACGAGGTCAAGAGATCGAGATCATCCTGGCCAACATGGTGAAACCCTGTCTCTACTAAAAATACAAAAATTAGCTGGGCGTGGCGGCCTGCACCTGTAGTCCCAGCTACTCAGGAGGCTGAGGCAGGAGAATCACTTGAACCCGGGAGGCGGAGGTTGCAGTGAGCCAGGATTGCGCCACTGCACTCCTGCCTGGTGACTCTCTCTCAAAAAAAAAAAAAGAAAAGAGTTGCCATTGGTTTAATAACAGCTTTTGAGGGAACCACCATATCTAAAATATATATACTGACTTAAGACATAACAAGATGCAAATATATTAAAATGTGGGGGGCAGGGGTAGGGGGTGGATCTTAGAATAGAGGAGAAAAATTTGTAAATTCCACCAGCAACAATAGCTACCGTTTATTGAGAACTACTATGTTCCAGGGACTATGCTACGGGCTTTCTCTGGGTTTTCTTGCTGAATTCCCATGCTATGGTAAAGAAGATATTGTTATCTCATTTTACAGATAATGAAACTAAAACTCAGGGAGCCTTGATATCTAGACAGTTGAGCCCCAAAGTAACCAAATTCAGAGCAGCAGAGTTCCAAGAGTTTTTGTATCTTACCATTCCAAGAATGGAGCACCAGGGTCCCGCCAGAGATCTCAGCCAGAAGCCAGTTCCCTGAAGTGAGACTAGCCCAGGAGGAGTGGAAAAGCCCAATCCCTTCCTCCAACAGGAGGCCACAGAGTGCGAATGCCTGCTGGGCCTGTGGGAACTAATGCTGAGCAGCGCCTCCCCCTAAGCACTCCGAAGTTCCACTGTTTAATAATAAAATGTTTAGGAAAATGCACTCACATGATGACTCTTAAAATGAGGGTGAAAAAGGATTGGAGGAAACAAGTATCAGCAAAGCACAGTAAGACTGTTGGAAAGGTCATAGCTCCCTCCTCTACAGATCAAAATGGCAGGCCACACCCTTTTGCAACCTTACTCCCAAATAAGGCCCCTCTGCTGCTACTGCCACCTCCATCCAAGACCCTCCTTTTTTCCTCTGCAAGCTCCCTGGCTGGTCACTCAGCTTTCTCCAGTGCTACCTCCCTCATAGTCTTCAGGAGCTAGGGTAGATCCAGCTGGAAATTAGCTTCAGTTGGTCCTCTACTGCAGCTATCAAGAAATCTGATCAATCCAGCCACAAGCAGGCAGAGAAGGGATTGATTCCAGCCCTACCAATGTCCCCAGCTTTTCATCTGCACAACCCGAAGGTAGTGTCCCAAGATACAGACCTGTGGCAAGCAGGGCGAGGACAGTGCTCGAAAGAGGCTTAAAGCTGCCTTCTGTGTGATTGATACAGAACTCCCTGGGACTTACTCTGTCCTGGAATTGATTGCCTTTCCCTTCCCTGAAAGCCCAAAGAAGGGGAGGCCTGGAAATGGGTAGGAAGTTCCTACTGGCTTTTAACCCCATTATTGTGGACGTTCTCATCTCCATTTCCCAAATAAGGAGGAAGTCACCTGCCCGATGTACACAGTAAGTGGCGGAGGCTTAGACTCGAATCCAGGTCTGCCCAGCTCCTAACCTCTTCCAGTTTAGTTTAAATAAACATTTTTTACTAAGCACCTACTATATGCCTGCTATGCACCAAGCCCTGGGCAGAGAGCTGTGGGAGTACAGAAATGAACCAAATACAGTACCTATCACTGAAAAACATCAGTCCATGACTCCATGAGTGTCCATGCCTCTCTGCACAGGTAGAATCACCTGGAGAGGATTTTTTAAAGGATTTTTGGTCTGCATTCGGAAGATTCTATTTCTGTAGGTTTAGGGAGAGACCCAAGAAATCCTTACTTTTTAAAGACTTCTCAAGATGAAAGCAAATAGGCCAAGGGGGAATTTCCTTTTGTTCTTATTAATATATATAAACATTTTTAAATATGAGATTTGTATGCTTTTAAATATGAGATTGTATGAGTGACATTTACCTTGAATAGAAGGTGGGGGTCAATAGTTATCAAGTTAACATTTTTCTAATTAAATGAAGTCCTCCCGTGGCGATTCCAAAAGTGCAGGCAGGTTTGAGAACTCGGCACAACAAAGGGCTGCCTCTGGTGTTTCTTTGGAGTTGATGCACACTGTGAGAAGCATGGCAGTAGAGTAGGGAGCAACGCACCTGACAAGTCCATTCACACTAAGATTTTAGAGGCTTCATATTCATAGTACACCACTCTCCTCAGGTGCCACCATTTTAAACTAGGATGTCATGGAGACAGCACTGTTTACCCCCAAAAGACTAAATCCCTAATGGTAAAATATAGTCCCCAGATGAGCTGTTTTGAGGCAGGAGAGTCTCCTGGCTTCTTCAAATAACACAGCTGCTATATGCAAGAAAGAATCAGGGCCTAAATGAGTTCCATGAGGACTTGTTCAGAGCTGGGGAGGGATGAGAGGAGGAGGGGCCAGATGCTTCATCACTGACACAGGATGCTGAGACGCAGAGAGAGTAAGGCCTAGTGATTTATAGGCCAACCACCTGCTGGGCAGCCTGTGCCAGCAAGCCAGCTAAGGGCAGCCTGAAAAGAAATACTTACTCTTCCTCAAGTCAACCATCCAAGCCCAGGGCCCTCCACCAGGAGAAGAAGGATGCCACAGAGGGGCAGGGCAACCGCTATTTTGAAACACTGGAAGAGATTTTACCTGGAAGAAGGAGTCAGTTGTCTGTGGAAGACCAGGGTTAGTATCATTATAAGGAAAATGTATTAACAGCCAAAGCTCACAAAGATAGAACTGGCTTCCTAGGTAGACACCATGTTCCCCATCACCAAAGAAATTCAAGCAAGGACTACCTGACAAGTGGAGAAAGTGCAAGCTCCACTGTAGATCGTTAGAACATTGCATTTCCAAACTGCAGTGTTTGGACTTCATATTGAGTCACAAAATTAATTTAGTGAGCTGTGGGTCAGCATATTAAATAGAATAGAAAGTATATGCATAGTAATGGTAAGTATTGCCCTTTTGTTCTGAGGGTTCCCATTGGATATTAGACAAGCTTTTTGTAATTTGGTCAATGAGATTGAGCATCTAGATTGCACCTGGTTTAAGACTGAGACCTAGAGTATACAAAGAAACCAATCACTCTTGCTCTCAGGGAACCTATGATCTGGCTGGGAAGAGAAGACGAACACATATGTCAAGTCTGAAGCCAAGGTAAGGAGAGAGTGAACAGGAAACCATACCCTACCAGAGTGAATGGGATAACCTAGCAACGGTTAGCCCAGATGACAGGTAACACCTATTTATGTACCATCTGCCAGGCACTGTTCTAAGCATTTCATCTATTAACTCATTTAATCCTCAAAGCAACCCTGGAAGGATGTGCATTGTACAAAGAAACAGGCCCAGAGATGTTTAGTAACTTGCCCAAGTCACACAGCTAGCAAGTGCTAGATCTAAGACTAAACCCAACTGTGTGACTCCAGAGCAATGGTATGCTGGTAAATGCTTAACAACTGTCTTTCCAGGGGACGGAACCCTATTGCATTTGCCAGTCCCTGTAATGTAAATATTTTCCCCATGACCAATTTCAAGCTACCAATGAGACTTCTCTGAGCACAGAATTGGGACAAGATGGAAAGTAACACATCAGATATTATTTCCACCATGCAGGCACAATACACATAAATAACTTCAAGAGCATAGATAATAGTAAAATGTAGTCAAATAATTCAGAAATAAGCTTTGAGTACTTATTATCCTTGTGTTTCGTATAATTTATCTGTAAGTTATAGAATTTAATTTTAAATAACAACTTTAATAATCAGCTCCCAACATTGCTGAAAATTTGGAAACTGACTCTCATGAGCTAGTCCATGCTGAATCAAGCACACCACTGATCCAGAGGTACTACATTACCTAAGACCAAGAGATGGAAGAAGACACAACTACTATTTTGAAACACTTGCTTTGTAAACTTTTGTAAGATATAGTTATATGATAAATAGAGAGATGACTGATAAATGATAGAGACAACATATATATTTGTGTGTATATACATATGTATGGATAACGTAATACATACATACTGGTTCATAATATAAGATATATTTCTTACTGTGGGTCATGATGAAAGAAGTTTGCAAAGTATTAGAATAAATGATAAGGTACCTTCTAATTTTGACGTTCTATAATTTCATAATATCTTATTAGCTAACATTTGATAGCTACATCCTGTCTCTCCTACAGGGCAGAACAGGGACTGTGACTGCTCACTATGTATATCTCCAGCCCCTGACCCGGCATCTGACCCATTAAATGTCCTTAAAGACATGTTCAGTGAAGGAGACAGGGATGGAAATAAACATAAGAATTGTTTTTACTCCTGGGGTGGAACTCAGCCACATGCAATTCACCCAGGAAGAATTAAGCCTAAGAGGATGTTTTTCCACAGCATCTCTCTCTCTCTCTCTCTGGAATGTTCTTCTGATGGCAGAAAGTGCTCTGCAAAACCCATCTCAACCAAGAGGTGTTCCACATGAGGGCCAGAATTTATGAGTGGAGATGAGGGTGGGAGAATGATTTACAGATCAAGATTAACAAGAGCCCTGTGCTGTTTGCCTGGAGCTCTTCAGAGAGGCAGACATGGAAAGCCACTGTTGCAGGGAAAAGGGTAAACTGATACCCAGTGCCGAGGTGAGGGGCAGAAGGAAAGGATGGCTGGAGATGGAGATGTAACATCGAAAGCCTAGAGAAGGCAACAGGGAGAAGGAAGGAGCTGGCACAATGATAGGTGTTGTTTTGTCAAGAAAAGCCACACAAAAAGCCACATGGAAACAAAAGACAGTCGTGCCCAGGATTTGGCCAAATGTAGTTATTTTATGTCTGTTTCCCCCTCTGAATTCTAAATTCCATGAGAACCAGGATTCATTGGCTGGTCTGTCCCTGGCACCTGTTCAGAAAGCAATAAATATTTGCTCACTTAACACAAAGATGAGCTTGTGAATGTGGTATCTATGATAACAAGGGGTCCCACTGCCTCACCTAAACTAGAACTGCCTCCCATTGTGAAAATTATTAACTGAATACAGCCCCCAGTAATGCTGGTGCTGGGGCAAAGACTAGAAACCATTTATTCAACATTCAACAAATATTTTGAGATCCAACTATGTCCCAGTTGCTTTTCTAGGTGGCCAAGTGTTAGTAGCCCAGCCAAAGTGTTGGTGGGATGGCCATGGGCTTCTCCTATAGCTACAAAACCAAATCCAGGTAAGTCTGCCCAAAGACAAAGAAAGCTCATCTCCCAACTTGTCATAGAACTCTGAGTGCAAAAGGGAGTGTGTGTTTCACATTTCCCTTTCCTAGCTCTCTCACCTGGACCCAGCAAAGGCCTGAACAAGGCAGAAAACTCTGGCCATCAGGGTAAAGCTCAGAATACCCTGCAAAACAGTGATACACAGCAGACCTAGAAGCAACTCACCTACACACTATACCTTAAGAAAGAAATGTTCAGAGGAGGCTAGGGAGGCAACCTCTGCAGGAAGGAAGAAAAGAGCAGGCACACAGAGCATACTCCCCCAACCCAGTGCTCAGGAGGCTTTGGGACAGGGCAAGAAGAAGGCAGACTTAGAAGTCAAAGAAGCCAACTCTGAGCTCTTGACTTTGTCCCTTACTAACTGAGAAAGTTCCTGAACTTCTCCGAGACTCAGTTCCCTTGCCAGCAAAATGGATATGTCACGGTCTACAATCCAGGGTCATTTTAAGGAGTCATGAATGTAAGTACCAGCACAGTGCCTGACACAGAGCAGACACACAATTGATATAGATATTGATAAATGGGTGGCAATCACATTCTTTACACCCAGCCTCACCAAAACTAAAGAGCCCTTCCTAGGTGAGTTGCTGGCACCCCCTATCCCAGGCAAACAGGCTCAAAGACACCCTGATGTGCCTTTGTCTGAATCCTGTCCTCACTGCACCCCCTTCACTGTTCCCTCACCTCTTTGAGCTTTTGCTTGCTTTCTCACGTGTTCTCTGGGAACTCACCTCACAGTGCTGGGCATTTTCTTTTTCTTGCTCCGTCTCCTTAACTCTTCTTTCTGCTCAGACCCTCTCTTTCCACTCCCAGAATAAATAGATCTCCTTTTCCTGCCTTCCCCTGATACCTAAAATTATTCTCCGTCTTGTTCCATACCTTAGACTCAGTGCAAGAGTGAAACCAATAAAGAATGGAGGACTATCTAGTTTCATCAGATTTATCTGCTTTTGAAATGTTCAGCCTATATGTGTTAAAAATGGGGGCTCACACCTTACAGGTGGGAGGGGGAAGCACTTACAAAGCCAAGGTTGGCTCAGAAAGCTTAGAAATAAGAAATGGAATTAAAGGGGGAAAAAAGTTTTCCCATTAAGAATTAGCCAGAAGAAATGAATGAATTCAACAAGATTTCAGGATACCAGATCAATATACAAAAATCAATTGTGTTTTTATAAACTTGCAATGAACAGACTAAAGATAAAATTTTTTAAATTTCATTTAAAAGAATTTTAAATTTGCATCAAAAAGAATAAAATACTTAGAAATAAACCTTTTAAAAAGTGTAAAATTTATAGTCTGAAAACTACCAAATGTTGTTGAAATCAATTAAAGGAGACCTTAAAAATGGAAAGATGGCTGGGGGCGGTGGCTCATGCCTATAATCCTAGCACTTTGGGAGGCCGAGGCGGGCGGATCACGAGGTCAGGAGATTGAGACCATGGTGAAACCCCATCTCTACTAAAAATACAACAAATTAGCTGGGCACGGTGGCAGGCCCCTGTAGTCCCAGCTACTCGGGAGGCTGAGGCAGGAGAATGGCATGAACCCAAGAGGCGGAGCTTGCAGTGAGCTGAGATCGCGCCACTGCACTCCAGCCTGGGCAACAGAGCGAGACTCCATCTCAAAAAAAAAAAAAAAATGGAAAGACATCCTATGTTCATGGATCAGAAGAATTAAAACATGTGGTTAAGATGGCAATACTGGCTGGGCACAGTGGCTCATTCCTGTAATTCCAGCACTTTGAAAGGCCGAGACAGGAGGATCACTTGAGGCCAGGAGTTCGAGGCCAGCCCGGCCAACATGGTGAAACCCCGTCTCTACTAAAAATACAAAAAAATTAGCCAGGTACGGTGCTCATGACTGTAATCCAAGCTACTTGAGAGGCAGAGGCAAGAGATGCACTTGAACCTGGGAGGTGGAGGTTGTAGTGAGCTGAGATCACGCCACCTACTGCACTCCAGCCTGGGAGACAGAGTGAGACTCCATCTCATAAATAAATAAATACATACATACATAAATACATAAATACACAAATAAGCCAGGCATGGTGGCATGCACATGTATTCCTAGATACTTGGGAGGCTGAGGCAGGAGGATTGCACGAGACCAAGAATTTGAGGCTACAGTGAGTTTTGATAGTGCCACTGCACTCCAGCCTGGGAGACACAGTGAGTCTCTGTCTCAGAAAAAAACAAAAAACAAAAGAAGATGGCAATACTCTAGAAGTTGACCTGCAGATTCAATATAATTTCTATCAAAATCCCAGCCATCTTTTTTGCAGAAATTGACAAGCTAATTCTAAAATTTAAATGAAAATTCAAGGGATCTAGAATAGCTAAAACCATCTTGGAAAAAGAACAAATTTGAAGGACTTATATTTCCCAATTTCAAAAGTTACATCAAAGCTACAGTAATCAAAACAATATGGCACTGGCATAAGAATAAATATATAGATTAATGGAATAAAACTGAGAGTCCAGAAATAAACTTTTTAATGTCAGACATTTATAGGTACACAATTAGTGTTATTGATTTTGAGGTCCTCTCCCCCATTCCCTTCCCACCATGGGTCTTAGGGATTCAGCTCCTCATATGTGGCTTTTCCAAGGAACTAGGCCAGAAAATTTCTTGATCAAATTGATAGGGTGAGTTTTTGTTTCATTTTCAAAGGAATTTCCCAAAGGAAAAGCAAGGAAATCAAATAGAACAAAACACACCAAGGAATACACAACCTGAAGCAAAACCATATGATTCCCACACTAACCAGAACCATTTTATTCTCTGCTTCCTTTACACACAAAAAGATGCAAGCCAACCCATGGGTCTAAAGCATCCACAGTGGTCCTAGGAACCAGCTCAAAAAGTCTGGACTTCCTAAAACCCAGGGATACAGCTCAGGAGTTTATGCTTTTACATCAGTTAAAATTACCTCAGCTGCAAGGAATAGAAATATCACCAATGGTGGCTTAAATTGTAGACAGTTATTACTTACTGGACACAAGGTAGAGGTGGGAAGTCCCAGGGTAAGTATAGCAGCGTATCTATGTCCTTGGGACCCAACTCCATCAATCCTCTGCCATCCTCACTATACTACACTCCCCTTCTTAGACACAACATGGCTGCCATATTCCAAGCATCACATTATCACACAACAGCATCCAAAACCATACTGCAAAAAAAAAAAAAAAAAAAAGAGAGTAGCAAAAATGGCATTTTCCTTTCCTGCTTTTCACTTATTAGGAAGGAAACATCTTTCCCAGAAGCCCCCAACAGTCTTGTTCTTGCAGCTCTTTGGCCAAAACTTGGTCATCATAGAATTACCTTACCCTGATCCCATTTTAAGCAACTCCTCAGATTTACTTGGCCTGGCTTGCTCAACAAGAGGACCCTGGCCACAGCTCCCTTCAACCGATCTCCTAACACAACCAAACCAGCTCCACCTCCCTGAAGGTGAGGGCTGGGCTTTGATGTGACCTCCAATGGACCCACCAGCAGCTCTGGCCCTCAAGCCTGGCCTGTGGGACCACAGAGACTATGGCTCCTACCACCATTTTGTATTTGTAGATTGTGCAATGATATCAAAGGTTTTGCTCACTATGGGCCATGCAGGTGCTCACCTGCACCTACTCACCTTATTCATGCAAAAATATGAGCTGTGGAGACACGTACTAGCAAATGTCCCCATATAATAAATGGTGGGAGGGACAGAGAAACAGACAGCTCTACGTTTCTCCCCTATACCTAAATTCATATAATTACACACTTCCTTCAGAGAGCATTAAGTTCACTGAGAAAAAATCGATTCATCCTCTTGTTTCTTGCCTGTTTTTAAGCCCTTTTAACCTGTCTCAGCAGGGACCCTGGTCCAGCCAGACTCTGTGGAGAAGTGTGAAAGGAATGGGGCCTGGCTGGTGGCCGAGGTCAGGGCCTGCTTACAAATCATGCTCTGGCCATGCTTCAGGCAAATTTCCACCTGGTACTCGGAGAGCTGAAACCTTTCCATTAATCCTGAATCTGTCATCTTCCATCATGTTCACAGGGAAACAGCCCTGGGGGAGGTGGGTACCCTGAACCGAGTTCCGACTCTGGGCTCCCATTTGCCCTTCTTCTCCCAGAGGCCCCCCTGTCCTGTCCTTTCTCAGCCTGGTCCCTACATACACCCTTCCTTTCTCAACTCTGTTGGCAGCTTTTTCTCACTTCTCTTTTCTCCCCTCCAGCCATGTCCTCGCTGCTTTTTTCTTTTGATGGTTAAGACCATGAACTCTGGGGCCAGACAGAGGGGGTTCAAGTCCTGGGACCACCACTTACTAGCTAGGTTACCTGGGCAAGTTACTCCACCTCCCAGTGACTTGCTTTTCTTCTCTGCAAAATGGACATAATGCCTCCCTCCCAGGGTTGCTGTGAAAATTAAATGAAATCTTAATAATAATGAAATCTTAAATGAGAAGGGACATATTCCAAGCACTTAGTGTGACAGTCACTCTTCTACAGACACATAACTATTCTACCTCAATGGACACATAAAAAGCTTAAAACAGTGTCCAGAATACATAAGTGAACAAAAAATGTTAGCTGTGGTTAATGAAATTATTATTATTTTGTTGTTGTTGTTTAGAGATAGGGCCTCACTTTGTCAACCAGGCTGGAGTGCAGTGGCACGATCATAGCTCACTGCAACCTCAAATTCCTGGGCTCAAACAGTCCTCCCACCTCAGCCTACTGAGTAGCTGGGACTACAGGTGCATGCCATCTCGCCCAGCTAATTTTTTAATTTATTTTTTTAGAGACGGAGTCTCGCTATGTTGCCCGGGCTGGTCTCCAACTTCTGGCTTCAAGTGATCTTCCTGCCTCGGCCTCTCAAAGTTCTGGGATTATAGGCGTGAGCTATCATGCCCAGCCCCCTTTTCCCCTCACCCCACGGGCCCTTGGGAATTCATTCATTCATTCATTCATTTACTCACTCAGCAATTACCTGTCACCTGTCCACCCTGGGGTGGCCCAGGCTGGAATAGGGGAGGCACTGTGCTATAGAGGAACTTGCAGACTAGCCGAGCATTCCCCTTCCCTTTTTGGGCTGATAAACGACTGCTAAAGCCTAACCAGAATTAAAATGTGTTGGCAGAGCTATATCATTACTCAGTGTGACAATATTTTGATAACTGTATCTCCAAACAAAAACCAGCATAGGCGCTCCATGGAGCTGGCAATAAATCCCGTTGGGGGCACCCCAAAGCTGTGGGTGGCACCAAGTTGGATTTCTTCATCCTCATATATATTCCAAGTAGAGGGGGAAGAATGGAAGGCCTGGAGAGAGGTGGCCCTGGGCAGGACCACAACAATGGCCAGAAGGGAAAGGTCTGAGAACAAGGGCTCTTTGCCACTTCCCCGTGGCTTCACAGTAACCCACTAGGGTCTCTGTTGCTAATCTCAAATAGGCATAGGCCAGGTTCAGTGGCTCATGCCTATAATCCCAGCACTTTAGGAGGCTGAGAGGATCACTTGAAGCCAGGAGTTCAGGACCAGCCTGGGCAACATAGCAGGAGCCCGTCTCAAAAAATGACAATTAGCCAGGCATGGTGGTGCATGCCTCTAGTCCCAGCTACTTGGGAAGCTGAGGCAGGAGGATCAGTTGAAGCCAGGAGTTCAAGACCAGCCTGGGCAACATAGCAAGACCCTGTCACTACAAAAATAATAATAATAATAAAGTTATCCAGATGTGGTGGTGCATGCCTGTAGTCCTAGCTACTCGGGAGGCTGAGGTGGAAGGATCACTTGAGCCCAGAAGTTTGAGGCTATAGTGAGCTATGATAGTGCCACTGCACTCCAGCCTGAGTGACAGAGCAAGATCCTATCTCTTTAAAAAAAATTTTTAAACTAAACGAGTGTAGTAGTCTAACCGACATCCCTCCTGGAACACTGTGAATATTAAAAGAAATACTAGTCAAGGAAGGGCTTTGAAATCCCCAAAGTGCCGTGTCCCTGGAAGGGATAAGTGTTATCCACATTGGTCTTCAAGACAGAGTGAGTGCACTGAGGGCAGAGGCTGCAATCTGTAGGCCCTATCCAGCCCACAGCTGTGTTGTGTTTGGCCTGTGTTTTGTGTGGTATGTTCATTAAAAATATAGATTTGTTCCAGCATTTAAAAACCAGGAAATTTCACATAAAAATCCAGATTTCTGGCTTGTCCTGAAAAATCAGAAAATCCAGCAACAATTAGCCACAGCTGAACAGTATCTTCCCCTTCAACCGGGGCCAAGAAGAAGCTCCAGTCCACCACCAGAGACAGTGTCTGCACTCTGAGCCCTACACACACAGGCTTCCTCTGTGCAAACACACACACGCACATACACACACAGCCTTCTTCACTGATTCATCTGAGTGGCCTGGCCCCTCCGTGTATCTGAGTTTGGGCCTTCTGGTTCAGTGCTAAGACCTTAAGCCCTGAAGATAATTGCACCTGGTTGCTCACTGCGGCTCTACAACTCACCCTGTGACTGTGAGAATTACTTCACCCCTCTGAGCCTGTTTCCCAGTCTGTTAAATAAGCATTCATTTATTCAATCAATATTTATTGAATGCTCATTCTAGGCCAAGCATTTAGCAAACAAGATAGACAAAGCAGACATTAAACAAGTGAAAAAATAAACAAGATAATTTACCGGTTGTGATCTTGCTAGCAAGAAATAAACCAGGTGAGGTCCCAGAGAGTCAGTGACGGGGTCTGGGTTGCAGGGGCCACTTTAGCTAAGGGAGTCAGGAAAAAGCTGGGGAAAGTGGTTGTACTCACTTCCCAGGGCTGTTTGGGGATTAAAAGTGAAGCGCTTCACAAGCACAATGCCCCACACCTGGGCAGGTTGCTGCTAGTGGTGCCATCACATCACCACGCTGGATCTTGTTAGGAGGCCTGAGAAGCAAAGGGGGTGGGGGAGGCCAGCTCCCAGGAGCAGGTGGAACCCAGGCTCCCCACCCCCACCCACCAGCCCCACACTTCAGAACTGCTTTCAAAGCCTCCTCAATTATCCCATCTATAAATACAGCCTCTCAGCAGAGAAGGGGCAGAGATGCTGGCAGGAAGATTTAACCCTTCAATGGGCCTTCCCCCATCTCTCTTTCCCTAACGGTTTTTTCCCCTCTCCCTCTCTTCCCCGTCCCTGCCTGTGGCCTCTTCCTCTCCATCTCTGAATCCCTTCCCACTGCCAGCTGAATCCATGTTTGACTTGTACCAACAGCCACCCCACTACAATCTGGAAGGGATTCAGTGGAGAGCGTGGATAAAAATCTATTACTCGGTGGTATTTCCCTACGAGCCTGTGACTCTCAGTGTCAGCTCCAGCGCTAGCCCTGGGCTCCTTGCAGACACCAAGCACACAGGGCCACAGGCCAGGTTGGCTTTAAAGGGCTCTTGGCATGTCTGTCTCACTCTGGGCAGGGGAACCATTTGCTGCAGGCCTGGGATTGAGTTACACTGAGGGGAAAACATATTTGTTTAAATAAAAGCTATAGTTAGATTTTCTATTCTTCCACTGTTAAACAGGCACCTACTAGATCACCCATTTTCCCTGGCTCACAGCTCCCTGGCCTCCTTTTCTTGGTTTCCAGAATATCATTGCTTCGTCCACCCCAGGGCACTTCTGTCCCACTGTGTGGAAAAAGAGACCCCCTGTGTCTACTGAATACCTCCTCATCTTTCTGATCAGGGAAGCCCTCCCTTGCACCCCAGACTGTATCAAATCCCCTCATATGGCTTGATCACTGTTGTTATTTTTGACAATGTGTTCCCTCCCCGTACACTGTCCTGTGAGTTATGATTCTGTTTAAACTCACTGTTGTGGCCGGGCATGGTGGCTCACACTATAATCCCCAGCACTTTGGGAGGCTGAGGCAGGCAGATCACTTGAGGCCAGGAGTTTGAGACCAGCTTGGCCAACATGGCGAAACCCAGTCTCTACTAAAAGTACAAAAATTAGCTGAGCATGGTGGTGCATGCCTGTAATCCCAGCTACTCAGGAGGCTGAGGTGGGAGAATCATTTGAACCCGGGAGGTTGGGGCTGCAGTGAGCCAAGATCGTGCCACTGCACTCCAGCCTGGGCAACAGAGACAGACTCTGTCAAAAAAAAAAAAAAAAAAAAAGAAAGAGGAAAAAAAAGAAACTCACTGTTGTACTGTTGTATTTCTGCACCAGGCACAGTGCCTGGAACCTGATTGGTACTCAATAAATATTGGTGAATGGGTAAAGAGGTGAATGAATGGATGCCCATCAGGTGTCAGCACCCTGACATATGCAGAAGAACCATAAGAGTCCTCTGCAATGTGAGCGCATGGGGTCCAGGGTGCTGCCTGCCCTGTTAAACACTGTCCCCAGCACTTGGCCTGGCACATATCTCATGTATCTGGTGGTGGAGTTGAATGGATGAAAGTTAGTGCCAAGGAGTCCATATTTAGGATGAGCTCAGTGAGGGGCTTTTCAGCAACGTCGCAGCACAGTTCAGAAATTTTCCAGCAAAGCTACCATAATAAACTTTACAAAACAGGCCATAAAGTTAGTATTTACAAAAAAAAAAAAAATCCAATTAATTTTAACCATTGGTAACAAAGGAATCAATAGCAGGTGAGTTACGAGCTGCATGCGAAATATGGGTCTCTCGCGGGGTGAATGATGTGGTAGAGACAGAGGACTCATCGGCCGGAATACTTACAGAAGGTTTTCCAGTCGAGGTAGGGCTAGACCTGGCCAGAATTGTCTAGGGGAGAGGGGGAGGGTCCCCCTATTTAATTTATCCAATAAAACCTAAAAAATGTTATAACACAAAGCTCCAAGACCCAGTGAGTATCCCATGGGAGTGCTCCATCAGACCTGACGGCCATTAGCTATTATCATGCCTGACGCACACCATGATACAGATCTAGGCTGTGGGCATGCAATGAGGGGGAAGATGAGATTCCAGCCCTCCTGGAAATTTCATTCTAGCTGAAGGACAAGTAAAGAAGCTCAGAAGATCATTTCAGAAGAGAAGCACTACTAAGAAAATAAAGTGACTAGCAGAGGCCAACTTTAGACAGGGTGATGAGAAAGGCTGTATGGGCAGGTAAGGTGAGGGTGGAGGCAAAAATGAGCCAGCCATTAAAGAAGCAGGTGTGTGTGGAGGTGAGCAGGGCACCAGGACAGGGCGTGTTAGGACCAGGAACAGGCCCATGCAATGGGACTCTCCAACTAGAACAGGTAGGGGGATTCAAGAAACAAAAAGACCAGGATGGCTGGACTGGTAGTGAGCATGATATGAAGACTGACCCGCAAGCTCTTACTCACAATTCCTGTAAGAGACTGAATGTTTGTGTCTGTCCCTTCCACCCCCCACCCCCCAAAAAAATTTATACACTGAAACCCTAATGCTCCAGTGTGGCTGTATTTGGAGATGGGACCTAAAGAAGTAATTAAGGTTAAATGAGGTCATAAGGAGGAGGCTCTGATATAATAGAATTAGTGTCCTTATAAGAGACGCAGACAGACTGGGCATGGTGGCTCACGCCTATAATCCCAGCGTTTTAGGAGGCTGAGGCGGGTGGATCACTTGAGCCCAGGAGCTTGAGACCAGCCTGGGCAAAATGGCAAAACTCTTCTCTACAAAAAATATAAAAATTAGCCAGGCATGGTGGTGCACACCTGTAGACCCAGCTACTCAGGAGGCTGAGGCTGGAGAATCACCTGAGCCTGTGGAGGTCGAGGCTGCAGTGAGTCGTGATCATGCCACTGCACTCCAGCCTGGGTGACAGAGTGAGACCCTGTCTCAAAAATTTAAAAAGAAGAGACCCAGAGAGTATTCTTAACCCCAACCGCATCAGGCACATAAAGAAGAGTTCCTGTGAGCTCACAGATTGATGATGGACATCTCCAAGGCAAAAGAAAAGGCCCCAGAGTGAAACCTTCCTTGCCGGCACATTGATCTTGGACTTCCTACATCTCCAGAACTGTGAGAAATAAATTTCTGTTGTTTAAGCCACACAGTTCTGTGGTATTCTGTTACAGCAGCTGGAGCAAGAGTAATACAATTCCAAAACCAAAAATTCTGAAAAATAATTAAAGTGTTTTATCAGCTTGGGACAAACTCAATTAGTAACAAACCTGCCCTGACCTGATATGAGGCTACTTATTTTCTTCACTTATCCAACTTTATGTGAATATTTGTACATTTCACTGATGAACTATTGACCCACTTTTTTGACCCAGAACCTCCTGGGGTATTAGAGGATATATGGTATGTAGACTGTATTACCTTTTCAGAATCTAAAAAACTCTGAATCCCTAAACACATCTGGCCCAAGGTTTTGTATGCAGAATCAATGTCCCCTTTAAAGATCTTTATCAGAGAGGGGCTCCTGGTTTCCTTTGGCAACGTAAACTGAGGAAGAGCTAGGTAGAAGTGGATGGCTTTCTTCACTTTTTTTAAAAACTTAATACGCAACTCTATGAACAAACACAAAGGATTGTAAGTGAAAAGCAAAATAAAATGATTGGTGGCTGTGGTGAGTGATTCCTCAGACAATAAAGCAGTCAGAGTTCTGCAGCTTAGCCACTAACTTGACCAAGACTTGCTGGAATTGTTCAACCAAAATGGATGATTTTTGTGCCCTGTGGAAGCGCACCTCTCTTTTCATAATGGACATCAGTGGAGACTGGCTGGTGTCCCTGTGGTTGGAGTGAGTATCCCGTTGGTATGTCCAGTACCCCCCACCCCACCTCCATTGTGGACAGCTGAACGTGCAGACATCTCAGTTTTATTTCAAGGGTCGGGGCTTATTTGGTCTGAGTAGTAGCTGCAAAGGACGCCCAGCAGCAGCAGGAGCAAGAGTGTATCTAAAACCGAAAAAGCCACAGAGGTGAGTGTGGGACATACACGAGGAAATGAAACCCAATGGCCAGGAGCCAGGTAGGCACAGGAGGGAAGGAGGTGGCCAGAGCAGAGGCAGGGAGCAGGGACGGAGGCTGAATGACTGTTGCCTTGCCCAGGCCTGGAACTCCAGAGGTTCTTTCTCACTGGGAGGGTAAGAGAGTCCTGTTAAAGATGCAGGGTCAGGGAGATGCTGGAAGGGTGGGCCTGGGGAGCTGGGTTTGACTCTTCTGGCTTGAGGATATCCTTTATCTTTTTCCTTCTAAGTCTGAGCTTTCCCAGAGAGCGCTGACTTTAGTTCAGAAGCCTCTGAAGCAGCTTGGACTTCCCCAAGAGGCTGGGAAAGGTGTCATTCCTGGGTCCAGGGCAGCTTGCTCTTCCAGAAGTGACTTCGTTAAAGCATAGTCCTAGGAGGTGGTTTCCCTCCTTTATCAAATAAGTGTGGGAAACACTGCATTCTGCGTCCCCATCATGATGAGTCATTATTACATTAGAAGTTCTTAGAAACCCTGCTGGTCCTTATGGAAAAGATGGAAAAACAGGGCCCAGATTTACCCTCCCACCCTAAACAACTTAAAAAACCAGACAGAACATGTGAACATCAGTGTTCAGAGATCAGACTGCAGTTGCTGAGAAAAGAAAAGAAACGTGGTGAGCCCTAGCACTCCACTAGCTTACTGCATAAAGTCAGTTTCTGACCACAAGAAAAGAGGGTACATTCACAGAGCCTGGTTGTCTCTCTGAGTGGAGGAGATGGAGATCCAAGTTCAGGATGCCATGGTGAGGTAGAGTACCAGAGAAGAAGTACTGCAAAAAGGCTGCCATGAGTAGGTTCCTGAGTACTGATCTGCACATCTGGAAGAGGAAATTATCTGAGATTGGGGAAAGACCCACTGGAAAGGAGCAGTCAATATATCCAAAGGTCTGGAAATAGCTCATGTTCCAACCAGCCAGAGAAGAAAATTCTAGTGAGACCTGGAGCACTGGGGGATTGCTTTAATAGCAGGAATAAATTAGCCCTAAAGGCTGCTCTACATCTACCCTAAAACAGCTTTCAAAGGCATCAGAAGTATCCAACTGAATCCAAGGAACTTATCAGTGCCAACACAAAATTAAATATTATTTAAAGGAGCAAAACAAAATCCAGAAACCAATTATGTAAAATTCTGAGTGGCATAAGACAACGGAAATGTATTCTCTCACACTTCCAGAGGCCGGAGGTCTGAGAGAAAAGTGTCCATGCCGCCACCCTGCCTCCCGAGGCTCTGAGGGAGACGCAGTTCATGATTCTCTCTCCTGGCTTCTGGTGGCTGCTGGCAGTCCTTGACATTCCTTGGCTCCTAGCAGCATCACCCCAATCTCCCTACCTCCATCTTCACATGACCTCTTCCTCTGTATGTCTTCTCTGTGTGCCTGTCCCAAAACTCCCTCTACCTCGCTCGTATAAAGATGTATCTGACTATTTAAAGCCTACCAAGATAATCCAGGATAAGCTCCTCCCCTCACAATCCTTACCTTAATCATACATTTGCCACAAAAGCTAATCATTCATTCTTTTTCACTCTAAATAATCACAGGTACAGGGATTAGAACATGGACATATTTTAGGAGGGCCACCATTCAGCCCAATACGGTGCTATTATACATTTTTTATGCTTTATGTCAAGAGGTATAATGTTGCTTGAAAGTAAAGTAAGACTGGTTAAAGATGTAAGAATACAGAATAATTTAACAATGCTATTATTAACTTACTTGACCTAATTGATATTTATTGAACAAGCCACCCAGCAATAGAAGAATACACACTCTTTGTAAGTATATATGGTGCATTCACCAAACAGACTGTATTCTGGGCGATGGAACAAGTCTCAATAAGTTTAAGAAGATTGAAGTCATACAAAATGTTCTCTGATCACGATAGAATTAAACCAAAATCAAAAATGGTAAAATATCTGGAAGATCCCTAAATATCTAGAAATTAATTAAACAATGTACTTCTAAATAACACACAAGTCAAATAAAAAATCAAAAGTGAATTAGACAATATTTTGAACTGAATAAAAATGAAAATACATTATAGCTAAAGGAGTTCTTGGAGGAAAACTTACAACATTAAATGCTTACAGCATAAAAGAAGAAAAGCTTTATTTAATGATCTAGGCTACTCATCTTAAGAAACAAGAGAAAAAAAAAACCAAAATAATCTGAATAAATGAAACAACAAAGTTAAGGGAAGAAATGAAGGAATTTGAAAACAAAATCAATTTTTAAAATTCAATATAACAAATAGATTTTTTTGAAAAAATCAGTGAAAGTAATAAAACTCTATAGAGACTCATCAGGGAAAAAGATTTTTAAAATACCAATATCAAGTATGAAAGAGTTGACATCACTATGGATCCTAAGATTTAAAAGATATTAAGGAAATATGAACATTATGCCATAAATTTATGAACTTAGATGAAATGAAAAAATTCCTTAAAAGACACAAAGTACCAATATCCTTACATCTGTTAAAGAAACTGAACTGTTTTCATTCTATTCTTGTTAATAAAACTAAATTATTCAATTTAAAAAATTGAAGTAAAGCCTTTCCACAAAGAAAATACCAATTAATTCTTGTCCACTGGTATACCATACCAAGTCACCACAAATTAAAGTTTGTACCACTATGCTCCACCTACCACCAGTAACCCCATCCTCACTGCCACCCAGGCAGTGGTCATCTAGGCAGCTCTAAAATTCCATCCTATAACTGGCTAGTTATATGCAGAAGATTGAAACTGGACCCCTTCCTTACATCATATATAAAAATCAACTCAGGGCCAGGCGCGGTGGCTCACTCTGGTAATCCCAGCACTGAGAGGCCAAGGCGGGCAGACCACCTGAGGTCAGGAGTTCGAGATCAGCATGACCAACATGGAAAAACCCCGTCTCTACTAATAATACAAAAATTAGCCAGGCATAGTGGTGCATGCCTGTAATCCCAGCTACTTGGGAGGCTTGAGGCAAGGCAAGAGAATTGCTTGAACCCAGGAGGCAGAGGTTCCGGTGAGCCGAGCTCGTGCCGTTGTACTCCAGCCTGAGCAACAAGAACGAAACTCCGTCTCAAAAAAAAAATCAACTCGGGATGGATTAAAAACTTAACTGTGAAACCTAAAATCTATTTAAAAAAAAACCCTGGAATATAATCTGGGAAATACCATTCTGGACATAGGCCCTGTCTAAGAGTTCATGACAAAGACACCAAAAGCAATTGCAACAAAAACAAAAATTGACACATTGAGACCTAATTAAACTAAAGAGTTTCTGCACTGCAAAAGAAATTATCAGCAGAGTAAACTGACGGCCTACAGAATGGAAGAAAATATTTGCAAACTATGCATCTAACAAAGGTCTAATATCTAGAATCTATAAGGAACTTAAACAAACTAACAAGCAAAAAACAATCCCATTAAAAAAGTGGACAAGGGACATGAATACACATTTTTCAAAAGAAGACATACATACAGCCAACAAGCAGATGAGAAAATGTTCAATATCACTAATCATTAGAGAAATGCAAATTAAAACCACAGTGATATACTATATCATTCCAGTCAGAATGGCTATTATTAAAAATTCAAAAAATAGCAGATGCTGGTGAGGTTGCAGAGAAGAGGGAACACTCTTACACTGCTGGTGGGAATGTAAATTAGTTCAGCCATTGTGGAAAGCAATGTGGGGATTTCTCAAAGAACTTAGAACTACTATTCAACTCAGCAATCTCATTATTGGGCATACATCCAAAGAAATATATCTCATTCTACCATAAAGACACATGCACATGTATGTTCATTGCAGCAACATTCACAATCGCAAAGACTGGAATCAACCTAAATGTCCATCAATGGTAGACTGGATTAAAAAAATGTGGTATATATACACCATATTTTACATGAAACAATATTACATGAAACAACAAAGTTAAGGGAAGAAATGAAGGAATTTGAAAACAAAATCAATTTTTAAAATTCAATATAACAAATAGATTTTTTTCAAAAAAAAATCAATAAAAGTAATAAAACTCTAGAGAGACTCATCAGGGAAAAAGACCAAAAAAAAAATACCAATATCAAGTATGAAAGAGTTGACATCACCATGGATCCTAAGACATTTAAAAGATAGCCATTAAAAAGAATGACATCATGTCCTTTGCAGCAGTGTGGATGGAGCTGGAGGCCATTATCATAAGTGAACTGACACAGGAACAGAAAACCAAATACTGCATGTTCTCACTTACGGGTGGTAGCCAAACACTGAGTACACATGAACACAAAGAAGGGAACAGACACCAGGACCTAGGGCCTACTTGAGGGTGGAGGGTGAGGATTGAAAAACTACCTATCAGGTACTATGATTATTACCTGGGTGACAAAGTAATCTGTACAACAGACCCCCATGACACAGTTTTCATATATGACAAACCCGCACATGTAGTCCTGAACCTAAAATAAAGGTTTAAAAAATAGTAGGCAAAAAAATAAATAAATATGTAAAATCTCATCCTAGCATCTGCTTTCCCTGACCATCTCTGGCACCTACTGTCACAGGTTAGCTTCCCTGAGAAGCAGAATTTGAAATGGAGATTAGCACTCAAGAAGTTTATTATAGGAGGCTCTTAGAATCAACACCCATGGAGGGGAGGGGAAAGAGGCAGCTTGGGCAGACAGAGCAGCTGAATCTGGATGTAGTCTCAATGCAGGCTTCTGCTGACCCTCCAAGGTCAGTTTTGAGGCTACAATGACACTTCTGAGTTTTCCTGACTTGGGGGGGAGGATGCCAGAACTTTGTACCCTGGCTTCCATCAGTCACTGGATATAGCCACCCCAGAAAGTGGGTCAGACGCTGAACCAGGCAGCTCTCTGCAACTGAGGCCATCCCAAGAGGGCTGGCAGCTGAGCATGTCACAGCATCCACCACTCTTCCCAAAAATAAACTACCTGCACCCAAGTGCTGGCTTCAGCCGTTACTCTCAGGGAAACTGAAACAAGAACAACTGCAAACATTTGGGATGCACAGTTCACTCATAAGGCAAGAGAAATTCCCATAGTACACTAAATTGTTATTTGGAAAGGAAATGCATGAAGCCTTTGGGACTCTTCTATATTTCTTTTCCAGGAAAGTCCTTTATTTCACCCAGCTTGAACATACTCACTCAAGGAGGACTCTCTGGGCCTCCAAACACTGAACATCAATCTCTGTGAACACAATGCTGGTCATTGAGGAATTAAATTCCAAAGTTCTCATGTAAAGCTTTACTATACATAAGAACAGGGCAAGGCCAGGCTGTGTGGTTAGGCCCTGATAGCGGTCTAGGCTTGGAGTGGAACTACATCCATGAAGGCAAGTTCAATCCAACTGTGCCTCATATTTGCCTTTCTCCTCCTCTTTCCTAGACACATTGTCTTAGTTCATTCCTGCTGATACAATAAAATACCTTAGACTCAGTAATTTACAAATAACAGAAATATATTTCTCACAGTTCTGAAGGCTGGGAATTCCAAGATCAAGGCACTGTCAGGTCAGGGGTTTGGTGAGGGCCTGTTCCCATAGGTAGCATGGGAGACAAAAGGACAAAAAAGAACCTATTTCCCTCTATCCCTTTTATAGGGCATTAATTTTATTTGCAAGGGTGGAGCCCTCATAACCTAATCACCTCGCAAAGGCCCCACATTCTAATACCATCACCATGGGGTACAAATTCCAATATATGAATTTTGGAAGGACAGCCACATTTAAACTGTAGCATTCTATCCCTGGCCTCCAAAACTCATGTCTTTCCTACATGCAAAATACATTCATTCCACCCCATTAGCCCCAAAAGTCTTAACTCACTCCAGCACCAACTCAAAAGTCTAAAGTTCAGAGTCTCATCTACATCAAATATGGGTGAGACTCAAGGTACAATTCAGCCTGAGGCAAACTGCCCTGCAGCTGTGGACCAATGCAATCAAACAAGTTATGGCCTGGCCCCCTCTTTTGAAATCATTCTGCCATCGAGGTCCTGGCATTCTGGGCGTGCGATGGATGGACAGCCATGAAGATCTCTGAAATGCCTTTGGGGCCATTCTTCCATTGTCCTGATGAATAGCATCTGGCTTTCATCTATTCATGCTAATCTCCTTATCAAATATTCACTTGGCCACACACTTTGCTGTTTCCTCCCAAAAATGCTTTTTTATTCTTTACATGGCCAGGATGAGAATTGTCCAAGCCTTTAAGTTCTGCTTTCCTTTTGATTCTGAACTCCATGTTTAATTCATTTCTCTCCTTACAGTTTACTGTAAGCAGTCAAGAGAAGCTATGCAGCACCCTCACCACTTTGCTTAGAGATTTCCTCTACCAAATATCCTAGTTCGTTACTCTTAAGTTCTGCCTTCCACAAAGCACCAGAACACAGACACAGTTCAGCCAAGGTCTTCACCACTTTATAACAATGATGGTCTTTCCTCCAGTTTCCAATACTTTGTTCCTTATTTCCATCGAAGACCTCATCAGAATTGCCTTTACTGTCCATATTTCTACCAATGTTCTGATCACGACCACTTAAGCAATCTCTAAGAAGATTAAGGCTTTCTTGATAGCTCTCCTTTTTTTCTCAGCCCTCCCCAGAATAGCCCTGTGTGGCCCACTCTTTACCCACTACCCAATCCCAAAGCCACCTTTACGTTGTCAGGTAGTTGTTATAGCAACACCCTACTTCTCAGTACCAATTTCCTAGTCCATTTCTGCCACTATAACAATAAACTGGGTAATTTATAATCAACAGAAATTTATTTTTTCACAGTTCTGAAGACTGGGAAATCCAAGATCAAGGTGAGGTGCCAGCAGATTCAGTGTCTAGTGAGGTCTTCTGTCTGCTTCTAAGACGGAGCCTTTTTGCTATGTCCTCATGTGGTAAAGGCAAACAGGAATGAACACTGTCCTCACATGGCAGAAAAGATGGGAGGGCAGAAAGACACCATGGCACTCCCTCAACTTCTTTTCATGAAAGCACTAATCCCATCTATGAGAATGGAGCCCTCATGGCGTAATAACTTCCTAAGTGCCCCACCTCTTAATTCCATCACTTTGAAAGTTACATTTCAACAGGTATTTTGGAAAGAAACAAACTTTAAACCATAGCACACTACTTTCCAGGGCACATCCCATCTCAAAGTGCACAAAACATAAGGAGAGATCTTAGAGCAAGTTTGTTCAACCTGCAGCCTGCAAGCCATATGCAACCCAGGATGGCTTTGAATGCAGCCCAACACAAACTTGTAAACTTTCTTAAAACATTATGAGGGTTTTTTTTGTTTTTTTTTGCAGGATTTTTTGTTCGTTTGTTTGCTTGTTTGTTTGTTTTTTAGCTCATCAGCTATCATCAGTGTTAGTGTATTTTATGTGTGGCCCAAGACAATTTTTCTTCTTCCAATGTGGCCCAGGGAAGCCAAAGGATTGGACACCCCTGTCTTAAAGCTTTAGGCAGCTGGTAGAAACTGGGAAAAGATTGGTTTCATTCCAAGTCCAATTTAGGCCTAGGAAGAAATCAGGCTGATGTGATATGATAAATGATCCAAGGGTGCAGGAAGAGGCACATCCTCTGGACTGGCCTCATTTATATCATCATTCTAGCCATTACCCTGCTTAATTGGGCCGACTGGCTGCATTAGCCCCAGACAGTAGCTTCATCCTTATCCAGAGGCTCCAGCAGCTATAGGTCAGCAACTACACTGTCCCAGCCTTTCCTCTTCTCCCTCACATGGAATCTAATCTTCCCCTCCCTACTTATTGGAGATACTCTCTTTTTATTGAAGAACAGAAAGGTTGGGTACCATAGTGAGATGTGGTATAAAAATTATTGCCTTTGGCATCAGACTGGCTATAGGCCCAATCTCAGCTTTACCACTTACCACTCTTGCATGATGGGCAACTTAATTCTGCATGCCTTGCTTTTCTCATTTGCAGGACTGTGAATATTATCTAATTTAGAAGGTGTAAGGATTAAATGGGATCATATATTTGAACCTTGCCCAAGGCACTTAACAAAATCTACTTCCTTCATCTCCCACCATCAGGTGACTTTGATTGCCCTGCCCTGTACTAAGCATTACTGGGATACAATCTATGACACTTGTGAAAGCACTTACACTCTGTAAGCTCCACAGAGACAAGGACTATGTTTATTTTGTTCACCAGCGTACACTCAGCATCTAGTACAATGCCCGGCACATGCAGGTATCCAGAAATATTTGCTGATTGAATGATGAAATGAATTGTGCAAACCTGAATCATAAAATCTCAGAATTGTAGCACTGAAAAGGCCCTAAAAGAGCATCTAGTCTAGGAATGGTATATCACTTACTTGTTTGTCCACTCCAACTTATATGTAGTTAATGCCTAGGGCACTGTGTTAAGAAGCATTCTGAGGCCACATTTGTCCTTACTAGGTGAGAGTGGTGTGACAAATTAGCAATGTCTGGCAAAGGTGTGAAAGGGGATCAAGCATCCCTAGTACCTGTACTTACCCTCTTTGGTCTAAACTAACACACCACTGTACAGATGAGGAAACAGGAGATCAAAGATCACATAGCCAGTTAGTGCCTGACTTGGGCACAAAGCCACCTCTTCCAACACTCAACTCTGGATGTGAGCAGCAGAAAAAAAAAAAAAAAAAGACTGATAAAGATCTGATTTGCAAGATAATGCCAGCAAGTTGGGAACAAAAGGTCACAGAGACTCTAAGCAGACTTTCCTTCCAGCCATGGTCCCAGGATAAACATTTTTCCTCCACCCCTATGAGCAGGGTACAAGCAGGAATTTGGAAGAGATGCTGATGGGTAGCACAAACTGAGAAATTTCAATGGGACCCAGGGACCAAACTCCCTCATTAATTCCCTCTTACTGGCATCACTTCCTTTCTGGCCACTTCAGTTCTGCATCAGCCCCCACCCCATTTTTGGTAAGGGGCTCCTCCTCCCTCTTCCTCAGGCTCCCAGGTTCCTCAATCACCATCCTCATTTGAAGTAATTTTGTCTCATCTCTCTCCAAATCCCTGCTTGGGAGAAGCAAAGAGAAGAGTAATTAGCAAATTCAGCATTCTGGTAACTCTTCTACAGGGAAGAATAATCATCTGTTAGCTTAAGTAAATCCCCATATCTTGATTAGCTGTCCAACGCTGACAAAGAAATGAGAATGGGCTCACTCACTGTGCCTGAGGCTCTGCATGAGACTTGGAGGGCAGGCAAAAGGCAAAATAAAATTTTTTTCATTTAAAACTGAGAACTCCCCTCAAGGAAGTAGAGCATAACTTCCTACTCATTAAGTGTGGGCTGCATGCACATAGAGACTTCCTTCTAAAAAGTCCAGTACAAAAAGATGGAAGGGCTGGGGGGATAGCTTTACAGTGGAGAACTCTGACAAACACTATCCCAGCCAGGTGATCAAGGTCAACGGCAGTGATAAGTCATGTTGATGGCATGTACCCTTGATATGATGTGATAAGAAGGACATTTCACCTCTGTGATTTACTTTCCCAAAACACACAACTCCAATCCAATCATATGATACCTCAGACAAACTCTAATTGAGGGTTATTCTACAAGTGTCCAGCAGCTACTGGTCAGCAACTACACTGTATTGCACTGAAGAATACGCTAGTATTCTTTAAAATTGTCAAAGTCATCAAAAGCAAGGAAAGTCTAAGAAATGTTCACAGCCAAGAGGAGCCTAAATGTAATGTGATATCCTGGATGGGTTCTGAAACAGAAAACAGATAGGAAGAGATAAGGAAATCTGAATAAAGAAGGGACTTTAGTTACTAATAATGTATCAATGTTGGCTCATCAATTATAACAAATGTCCCATACTAATGTAAAATGTTACCACTACTGGAAATCATATTTAGGTCTTAATCCATTCAGGCTGCGATAACTAAATATCATAGACTAGTATCTTATAAACAAAGGAAATTTATTTCCACAATTAGAAAAGCAAGAAGTTCAAGATCAAGGTGCTGGCAGATTTGGCATCTGGTGAGGATCCATTTCCCAGTTAATAGATGGTGCCGTCTTGCTGTGTCTTCTCTTGGTGGAAGGGGAAAATGAGCTCCCTCAGGCCTATTTTATAAGGGCACTAATCCCAACCATAAGGGCTCTGCCCTCAGAAGCTAATCACCTCCTAAAAGGCCCCACTTCCTAATACCATCACCTTGCAGGGGTAAGATTTCAACAAACGAATTTGAAGGCGGGGCTGGGGGGCGTGGGTCACCAAGATTCAGACCACACCCTAAAGTATATGAGAATTCTGTATTATCTTCACAATTTTTCTGTAAATCTAATACTATCCTGAAATAAAACATTTTTAAAATTAAAGGCAAGGATCTTAAGGGTCACCTCAAGAGCAGCCCTGGCCAGCAACTCTGGTTATACTTGTG
The DNA here is from genome assembly GCF_009828535.3 of Hylobates moloch. NCBI lineage: Eukaryota > Metazoa > Chordata > Mammalia > Primates > Hylobatidae > Hylobates > Hylobates moloch. The sequence goes on from NW_026652291.1 coordinate 27,321,679, forward strand.
ACAACAGGATTGTCCACATTCTCCCTCCCTCTGAAATGACTTTTTCACACTGAACAGCCACTGGCCCCTTCTCTTCCCACTCATGGTCTGAATTCTGCTCTCCAAAATTCACAGAAAAAGTCTGGAGTCTAGACTTCTCTCCAGCACAGCCCCCAAATATTTCAACGTCATGTCTCATCAAACCACAGAAGACCTGCAAACATCTTCCAGTCCCAAACCTTCATTTTAGAAACAGGAAACATGGGCCCAGGGAATAGGAAACTCACCTATGGTCATACAGACACTGACACCCAGGTTTGCTCACACCAGTCTAAAGCCCTCTTTATTAGAAGATTCTGCTCGTAAGAAGAAAGTTAACATGTGCCCCGGTTTGCTCCTGAGAGTACACATCACTATTTCCTTCACCATTCATCATAATTTGGGACATCCAGATGCTCCAGGACCCTCCCAGGAGGACCCTCATCAGCTTGTGAATGTCTCCCTTACCCTCCCCCAAGTATTTTTAAGAAGAAACTGACTAGCGGAGGAAACGCTGGACTCCTTAGCAGAAATTTTTGAAGATCTTGCAGACGAGCCATATGCATTTGAGGACTATGATGTTTCCTTTGGGAGTGGTGTCTTAACTATTAAACTGGGTGGAGATCTAGGAACCTATTTGATCAACAAGCAGACACCAAACAAGCAAATCTGGTTATCTTCTCCATCCAGTGGGCCCAAGCATTATGACAGGACTGGGAAAAACTGCATGTACTCCCATGGCAGTGTGTCCCTCCATGAGCTGCTGACTGCAGAGCTCACTGAAGTCTTGAAAACCAAACTGGACTTGTCTTCCTTGGCCTATTCCAGAAAAGACACTTGATGCCCAGCCCGGTTTTAAAGACATTAAAAGCTAACAGGCCAAGACCCCAGCTTCATTACGCAGCTGAGGTCTGTTGGGTTTTTTTGTTGCTGTTTTTTTATCCTTGCTTCTGAGGACAGTTGGGCAATGGGTAATGGCTCTGTGGAAAGAATGTGTGGCTTCCCACCTTGCCCCCAAGTTCTGATTTTTAATTTCTACAGATTATTTTGGATTATTTGATTTCCTCCCTCCCTCACACCATATCCCTTATCTTTTATAATGTCTTATGCCTATGCCTGAATAAAATAACCTTTAAAAAAGCAAAATAAGAAGAAGGAAAAATTCCAGGATGAGAAAAAAAAAAAAGGAAGAAGAAGAAGAGACCAGAGTTAGGGATGTTAAAGGAACCAGTATCTTCTCCCTCCCAACAGTTGATGCCCAAAATTGAATACTGCAGATGACAGCTAACCAATGTAGTAACTCTGTGGCATGGAGTTACAAACAAATAAACACACTATCCCTAAGCGAGCCTCACGTGCACACTGGCTAATGGTCACATACATCAAGCATGGGTCTGAATGCAGCCTTTAGCCAACCAAATCATCCAGATCAATGTCACCAGTACTTCATGTCCACCTCCTTCATACTTCTTCCAATAAGTTTTTACCCAATGAGAAGGGAAAAGGAAGGAGCCAGATGAGAACTAACATTCATTGAGACTGCACGAGGTGCATTACATATGTTATCCATTGATTAATTCAATAAGCTGTTATTGAGTGCCATTGAGTGCCAGGAATTGGGGGAAGAACTGAGGATACAAAAATCATAAGATACCATCCAGGTCCTGGATGATTTCAGTTTGGTCGGAAAGACTTTCATGTCAACAACAAATTGCACAACAATGTGACTGAAACAAAGGAAGCATGAGGTTAGGAGGTAACCCCCAATACTTTGTGAGGGAAGTATTATTTGCCTATGGTTATGTTTTCCCGATGAGGAAACTCAAGCTTCAAAAAGTTAAATACCTTACCAAAAGAAACAAGTTACTCAATGGTGGAGGTAGAAATTTCGAGTCAGGATGACATAGCTCCAGAATCTATACTTTTCCAGTTACAGTGGAATAACGTTTCCCAAACGAAGTTATTGGTACGTGTTCTGCAAAATGTGTCCCACAGTCAATTAAGTTTGAGAATTCAGTATAGTACTTCTTCGTCTAGGAAATTCAAAATGTCCATATGGCTCTAAGAAGTCTTGCAATAAAAAATCTGTTTACAATTTAAAATATCTGTTACAAATGCCCACCTAAATATTTTTTCTGAACTCTTTATTTCAGAGAATACTTATTCAGATATAGTGAACTAATGTTACAGGAACTGTGTTTTGGAAAACTCACCTCTATACCCTGCTGTCAGCCATAAGGTAAACAAAACAAATGCAATTATCATGCCCTTGTAAAAATAAGCTTAACTTGTACTTGACACATTAGAACTGACAAAGCCAAAAGTATCCCTCTGAATAGATTCATAATCCATGAGACTTAATAGAAGGAGTTTAAGTCTAGATGGCATAAAGGTAAAGATATGCCTTGGGCCAAGGCCTCTGGGTTCAGCTCCAAATGCTTTACCCAAATGACCTCCCAGAGTTCTTTGGGTAGCTCTGAGGCCTTGACTTGCAGGAGGCCAATGAATAAAAGTACTGGAGGAGGTATTAAGTGAAAGAGGAGGTGATAAGAAAGGGGAAGGACACATGGCAATATAAGAAAAAAAGAAGAGGAGGAGGAGGAGAGCAATAAGATGGTTGGAAAAGTTCCCTGGAAAGAAGGAGAGGGGCAATGTTATCCTATCATTGCAGCCTTGGCTTCCAGGCACTATTTGTGATCATGAAATGCTACTGATAACACCATATTCATTTCCTTTTTCTTTGAGACAGAGTCTCACTCTGTTGCCCAGGCTGGAGTGCAATGGCGCAATCTCAGTTCACTGCAACCTCTGCCTCCCAGGTTCAAGCGATTCTCCTGCTTCAGTCTCCTGAGTAGCTAGGACTATAGGCACGTGCCATCATACCCAGCCAATTTTTGTATTTTTAGTAGAGATGAGGTTTCACCATGTTGGCCAGGCTGGTCTCGAACTCCTAACCTCAGATGATCCAACTGCCTCGGCCTCCCAAAGTGCTGGGATTACAGGCGTGAGCCACTGCGCCCGGAATTATTTCCTTTTTCTTATCAATCTCCCTAAATCAGGGTTTCTAAACTATGGCACCACTGACATTTTGAGCCAGTCCATTCTTTGTTTGGGGGTGAGGCAGCGGCTGTCCTCTGCATTGTAAAATGTTTAGCAGCATGCCTAGCCTCTCCCATATGCCACTATTATTTGCCAGTAGCACCCTTGCCCCAGGTATAACAACTAAAAATGTCTCTAGACATTGCCAAATGTCCTCTCCCAATTTCAAACCACTGCCTAAATGGTTATTTGGTGTCTGTCATCATCCTATAAACTCCAAATAAGAAAGATTAGCTTGCAAAACAAAGACATAGCCGTTCCTGAATATTATTACCTGGTCCCCAGGCTGCTTTTCAGTAGGAACCCGCTAGTTACTGCCAGCTCATGCCAAATTCTACTTATTCCTGAGGGCCCATCTCAAATCTCACCACCTGCTTCCATTAAGTCTCCCTGCCAACTTAAGTCAGTGATGATTCCTCCTCTTCCCACTCTATCCTACCATTCATGGTACTGTATTATCCATTATTGATACATGATTGACTTCGGTTAAGCAGCTATATGTCTTTTATCTTGTACTGTCCTGTATTAATTCATTCTCACACTGCTAGAAAGAAATACCTGAAACTGGGTTGGTTATTTATTTATTTATTTATTTGGAGACAGAGTCTGGTTCTGTTGTCCAGGCTGGAGTGCAGTGAGTGCAGTGGCACAATCTCAGCTCACTGCAACCTCTGCCTCCCAGGTTCAAGCAATTCTCCTGCCTCAGCCTCCCGAGTACCTGGGATTACAGGTGTCCACCACCATGCTTGGCTAATCTTTCGTATTTTTAATAGAGATGGGGTTTTGCCATGTTGGTCAGGCTGGTCTTGAACTCCTGACCTCAAGTGATCCACCCACCTCAGCCTCCCAAAGTGCTGGGATTACAGGCATGAGCCACCATGCCCAGCCAGACTGGGCAATTTATAAAGAAAAGAGGTTTAATTGACTCACGGTTCCACAGGCGGTATAGGAGGAATGATGTTGACCATCTGCTTGGCTTCTGGGGAAGCCTCAGGAAACTCACCACCATGGTGGAAGGAAAAGGGGGAACCAGGCTTTCACATGGTGGGAGCAGGAGGCGGCAGGCGGACGGGGATGCTACACACTATTAAGCAATCAGATCTTGTGAAAACTCACTCACTATACAGTACCAAGAGGGCATGGTGCTAAACCACATATGAGAACTCCACTCCCGTGATTCAGTCACCCCCCACCAGGCCCCACCTCCAACACTGGGGATTACAATTCAACATGAGATTTGGGTGGGGATACAGATCCAAACCTCATCATGTCCTGTAATTCATTTTGAGTGAGCAAACATCAATAGAGCATATATGATACATCAGACACCATGCTGGTGCAGCACCACATGTAGACACATATAGGATACCGTCCTTTCCTGTAAGAAGTTCACTGTCAGCTGGGTGCAGTGGCTCATGCCTGCAATCCCAGCACTTTGGAAGGCCAAGGCAGGCGGATCACGAGGTCAGGAAATCGAGACCATCGAAAGTGAAAGACACAGTGAAACTCTGTCTCTTCTAAAAATACAAAAAATTAGCCGGGCCTGGTGGCGGGCGCCTGTAGTCCCAGCTACTCGGGAGGCTGAGGCAGCAGAATGGTGTGAACCCAGTAGGCGGAGCTTGCAGTGAGCCGAGATCACACCATTGCACTCCAGCCTGGGCGACAGAGGGAGACTCTGTCTCAAAAAAAAAAAGAAGAAGAAGAAGAAGAAGTTCACAGTCTTTGGCATAATCCCAGCACTTTGGGAGGCCAAGATGGGTGGATCACCTGAGGTCAGGAGTTTGAGACCAGCCTAACATGGTAAAACACCATCTCTACTAAATACAAAAAATAATAATAATAATAAGCTGAGCATGGTGGCACATATCTGTAATCCCAGCTACTCAGGAGGCTGAGGCAGGAGAATCGCTTGAATCCGGGAGGAGGAGGTTGCAGTGAGCTGAGATCATGCCATTACACTCCAGCCTGGGCAACAAGAGCAAAACACTATCTCAAAAAAAAAAAAAAAGAAGAAGAAGAAGAAGAAGTGCACAGTCTTGTAGGAAGGCATACCCAAAAGTTGCAGTCTTGCACAGCTGCTTGTCATGTGTCCTCTCTCAGGAAACGCATGTGTCCCTGAGGGTAAAGGCAAAAGTCTTTCGACAAAAGTCCAGTTCTTCTTTTGTGTTCACTACAGTGCTGAGCATGCAGTAGGTGCCAAGAGATTGCACTGAACTGGGATCGGAAGAGTCAGACCTGGATCACACCAAAAGAACCAAAAAGCTTCAATGAAAGCACATCTCCACAAGGGCAACTGACATCCTTCTAGGACCACATTGAGCAACTTCTTTTATGAAATGATGGTAAACGTAGGTGGTAGTTGTCTTTTTTTTGAGACAGGGTCTTACTCTGTTTCCCAAACTGGAGTGCAGTGGTGCAATCATGGCTCACTGCAGCCTCGAACTCTGGGCTCAAGTGATCCTTGACCTCAACACCCTAAGAAGCTGGTAGTTGAGACTACAGGCACATACCACTATGCCTGCCTAATCTTTTTTTTTTTTTTTTTTTTTTTTTCAGAGACGGGGGTCTCGCTATGTTGCCCAAGCTGGTCTTGAACTCCTGGCCTCAAGTGATCCACCCGCCTCAGCCTCCCAAAGTGCTGGGATTACAGGTGTGAGCCACTGCACTCAGCCTTCTTTTTTAACTTTTACTCCATGAAATCCAAATGTCTGTGACCCACAGCTATAATAGGGAAAGTACAGAAGAAGAGAAGGGGAAGGGAAGGGACTAAGAAATACATTTTAGACAAATAGGAAGTAATGAAGACTGCAAAAATAACTACTGACAACAAATAGGCTAGGGAACACTTGGAATATGTGAGCACATGTCAAAGCAGCAAATCACAGGAGTCTGCATTACTGAGTCTTTGAGGGATATGCTGACACTCTAACATTTTTTAAAAGAGATGGAGAACAAAGGGACAAAAGGTGTGCAGGAAGGCAGATGGAGGTATTCACCTTCTTAAGGCAGCAAAAACAAGAGCCCTAAATGGCCATAGTTCAAGAAGGTTGGCTTTGGCATTTCTAAGAAACAATGAAATAGAGTTTAAAATGTTTAAACAACAAAGATGAATAGAGGCTGTGGGACCAGGAGCAGTGGAGCAGAGGCACAGCCACCAGTTTGAGCCAGCAAGCAGAATCTACAGTGACAAAGAGTAGAGATGCTGAATAAATAGCAGAGGGAGTTAATAGTATTATTATTGTCCCATTAAGAATTAGCTGGAACAGGCCGGGCATGGTAGCTCACGCCTGTAATCCCAGCAGGCGGATTTGGGAGGCCAAGGCAGGTGGATCACGAGGTCAGGAGATCGAGACCATCCTGGCTAACACAGTGAAACCCTGTCTCTACTAAAAATACAAAAAATTAGCCGGGCGTGGTAGCAGGCACCTGTAGTCCCAGCTACTTGGGCAGCTGAGGCAGAAGAATGGCGTGAACCTAGGAAGCGGAGGTTGCAGTGAGCCGAAACTGCGCCACTGCACTCCAGCCTGGGCGACAGAGCAAGACCCTGTCTCAAAAAAAAAAAAAAAAAAAGAGTTACCTGGAACAAAGCAAGCTTCACCTGGCCCTGCAGGCTTTTCCCTTCCTCTCTTTTGACTTGAACTAAGATCACATGTGACATTTATATGCAAGCCTTGAAAAGAACCAAGCTGGTGGCTACAGAAAATTTCCAAACATTCTGTCCTTAACATGCACCAGAGAAAGGGAAGCACAACGCTGGGTGGCTAACAGAACTCATGCTTTTCTGGTTTTAGAGCACCCCTTTGCCCAGGGCCTATACAGATCTAAACACACATCAGAACATGCTCCACTCAGCCTTTTCCTCTACAACCAAAGCCCATCCTGCCCCATCACCATTCTCCAGCCCCAGAACGCATTTTCCTCCTCACGCTGCTGGTCATAGAAAACTCAGGAATCCAGGCTAAATGCAGCCAAAGGCTTTCCTTGCACAGAATTGGAGCCCAGGAGCCAGCAGCCCACGCAGGAAGAGAAGTGGTGGCAAATTAAAGCTGGGTGACCTGAGGGGCAAGGAAAGACCAAGACCATCTCCACACGAGATGCTGGACATCGTTAGGCAAAAGTGTTCAAATGAAGACCAAGAGGTCTTAAAGAGAAGATGGCACTTCTTTAGACAAGTCCAAACTTTGCCAAAGAGGGATGAAGCCTTTGACGCAGTTACTTTCAGGCCACAGCTCTAGTCTATCCTGTTCTGGAAAATCGGAGCTTCATGGAAGAGTCCCATCCATGGGCCCTGGAAAGATGTACGGACTTCAGGGCCAGCCCAGGCCATGAGATGCGCAACACGGGAGAAATGAGAAACAATCTCTATTGACCTGGACATGGGGCCCAAGAACACAAAGATGAGAGGAATGGGTTTGTCTTTTAAGGTGCTTTAAAGCCAGGCATAGTGCACATGCCTGTGGTCCCAGCTACTTGGAAGACTGGAGTGGCAGGATTGCTTGAGTCCAAGAGTCCAGCCTGGGCAACATAGTGAGACCCGATCTCTTAAAAAAAGAAAAAAAGAAAGTTGAAGCAAAAATACGCAAAGTCTTCCTGCTAATATTAACATATCCATAGATACTGACTCCCTAATAGGTAGTAAAATCAACTAGCAGGTTACCAGCCTTTTTAAAAACTAAAATAGCATAGAATAGAAAATAGAAGACTAGGCGGGGTGCAGTGGCTCACACCTGTAATCCCAGCACTTTGGAAGGCTGAGGCAGGTGGATCACTTGAGGTCAGGAGTTCGAGACCAGCCTGGCCAACATGGTGAAACCCCGTCTCTACTAAAAATACAAAAATTAGCCAGGCATGGTGGCATGCCCCTGTAATCCCAGCTACTTGAGAGGCTGAGGCAGAAGAATCGCTTCAACCCAGAGGCAGAGATTCCAGTGATCTGAGATCCTGTCACTGCACTCCAGCCTAGGCAACAGAGCGAGACTCATTCTCAAAAAAAAAAAAAAAAAAAGAAAAGAAAGTAGAAGACTGCATCACATGTAATAATGGTGAATATTGTTTCATGAAGTGTCTCTGTGTCTATGTGTATACTAGGTCTTAATTTAAAATATAAAAAAAGAAAATGAAAAAAGATAAATAATATTTTTAAAAATATATCAGCTCTAGGGAAAATAATAATAATAATAAAATGCATTCATTTACTGTAGATTATTGTCAAAAAGAAATTAAAAGCCACTGTTCTCAAGTAAACTTTGGTAAACTCTTACAAATTTCTAGTCAAATCAATCATTCATTCATTCATTTATTCATTCAGAAATATGTATTGAGTACCTACTCAGTGGTAGGCCTCTGCTGGACACTGGGGATACAATGCTAAGAGCCACAATAGCGAACACACTAACCAGTTGTGCCACAGAGACTGCTTCACAATTGCTACAAAGAGAATAAAATACCTAGGAATACAACTTACAAGGGATGCGAAGGATCTCTTCAAGGAGAACTACAAACCGCTGTTCAAGGAAATAAGAGAGGACACAAACAAATGGAAAACCATTTTGTGCTCATGGATAGGAAGAATCAGTATTATCTTGAAAATGGCCGTACTGCCCAAAGTAGTTTATAGACTCAATGCTATTCTCATCAAGCTACCATTGATTTTCTTCACAGAATTAGAAAAAACTACTTTAAACTTCATATGGAACCAAAAAAGAGCCTGTATAGCCAAGACAATCCTAAGCAAAAACAACAAAGCTGGAGGCATCACACTACCTGACTTCAAATTATACTACAAGGCTACAGTAAACAAAACAGCATGGTACTGGTACCAAAACAGATATATAGACCAATGGAACAGAACAGAGACCTCAGAAATAACACCACACATCTACAACTATATGATTTTCAACAAACCTGGCAAAAACAAGCAATGGGTAAAGGATTCCACTATTTAATAAATGATTCTGGGAAAACTGGCTAGCCATATGCAGAAAACAGAAACTGGACACTTTCCTTAACCTTACACAAAAATTAACTCAAGATGGATTAAAGACTTGAATGTAAAACCTAAGACCATAAAAACCCTAGAATAAAACCTAGGGAATATCATTTAGGTCATAGGCATGGGAAAAGACTTCTTGACTAAAACACTGAAAGCAATTGCAACAAAAGTCAAAACTGACAAATGGGATCTAATTAAACTAAAGAGCTTCTGCACAGCAAAAGAAACTATCATCAGAGTGAGCAGGCAACCTACAGAATGGGAGAAAATTTTTGCAATCTATCCGTCTGACAAAGGGCTAACATCCAGAATCTACAAAGAACTTAAACAAATTTACAAGAAGAAAACAAATAACCCCGTCAAAAAGTAGGCAAAGGATATGAACAGACACTTCTCAAAAGAAGACATTTATGTGGCCAACAAACATATGAAAACAAATTCATCATCACTGATAATTAGAGAAATGCAAATCAAAACCATAATGAGAGATACCATCTCATGCCAGTTAGAATGGCAATCATTAAAAAGTCAAGAAACAACAGACGCTGGCGAGGCTATGAAGAAATAGGAACACTTTTACACTGTTGGTCAGGGTGTAAATTAGTTCAACCATTGTGGAAGACAGTGTGGCAATTCCTCAAGGATCTAGAACCAGAAATACCATCTGACCCAGCAATCCCATTACTGGGTATATACCCAAAGGATTATAAATCATTCTACTATAAAGACACAGGCACACATATGTTTATTGAAGCACTATTTAAATAGCAAAGACTGGGAACCAACCCAAACGCCCATCAATGATAGACTAGATAAAGAAAATGTGGCACATTTACACCATGGAATACTATGCAGCCATAAAAAAGAATGAGTTCATATCCTTTGCAGGGACATGGATGAGGCTGGAAGCCATCATTCTCAGCAAACTAACACAGGAACATAAAATCAAACACCCCATGTTCTCACTTATAAGTGGGAGTTGAACAATGAGAACACGTGGACACAGAGAGCGGAACATGACACACTGGAGCCTGTTGTGGGGTGGGGGGCAAGGGGAGGGAGAGCATTAGGACAAACACCTAATGCATGGAGGGCTTAAAACCTAGATGATGGGTTGATGGGTGCTCCAAACCACCATGGCACATGTATACAAACCATCATGGCATATGTATACATATGTAACAAACCTCCACGTTCTGCACATGTATTCGAGAACTTAAAGTAAAATAAAAATAATTTTTAAAAAGAGTCACAATAGTGAATAGTATTTGCACAGTTCTGGTTATATCTGGACACTCTCCTAAGTTCTTTACTTATGCTAATGAATTTAGCCCTTACAACAAGCCTATGAGATGGGCTTCATTATCATCAACATCTTTGTTCAGAAGAGGAAACAGGTACTATGCAACTGAGTAACTTACAGGTCACACAGCTGGTAAGTGGCAGAGCTGAAATGTGAAACTGCCCCAGGCTAGCTGCAGAGTCCCTGCTGTTCTCCATGAAGCTGCCATGCCCAAGGATTTGCCCTATGGCTCCCAGCAATATCCTTGTCACAGTAGTAGATCATCTGAACCCAAGACCACCACAGATTGGACATGTGTTACTAACTCCCTGGTGTGAACTTGTACTGAATGGTCAAATGGAGGCTACAGTTTGGCCTCTAAGAAACCTGCCGTAGGAGAGGGAACACACTGCCCAGAATGTCCATTCCCTTTGGCATTTCTCCCAATACCAATTGATGGACTAGCATTCTCTTGATAGGAATTATATACCTCAGTGTCAATGAGCTTCATGGGCTGATAGATCAGTACTTGGAAGCTGTAAGCCTGAGGTTCAGCCCTGGACCTCGGGGACTGCAACAAGGAGATGCCCCTCAAAAGCTATGTGCCCTTGGCAGTTACCCTTCTGTGCCTTGGTTTCCTCAACCGTGAAAAGGGCTGACAACAATATCTACCTCATAAGGTAGTTGTAGGCATTTAATGAAATAGTATATGTAAGGTGTTTAGCAAATGCCTAGCATATAGTAAACACCCATTTAATGTCAGCAAAGTGTTATTATTTATTTAGTGTTTACTAGCATTGAACTCAACCAATGGGAGAGAGAATGTGTAAGCCAATCACACCTGTAGAATGCTATGCAGAATGGAGGAGTTCTGGAAAGAGACTTAACTCCGCCAGGAAACTTCACAGAGGAGATATTACCTTGAAAAGAGTCTTGAAGATTAAACCAATGGGTGAAGCATGGGGAAAAGGACATTCCCTCCAAACAGAGGGAATAACTTGGCAAAGACACAGAGGACCTTCATGAACAAAGTATAAATGAATAAAAATATGTCAGCACAATTTCCCCCTAATGCAGGCATGCCCATGAACAAAATCACCCAAAAAATCTCCAGCAAAAACTCTTGTAGCATGAGTTTTTTCCAAAGTTGTTTCAGATGTTGAAATATACATGTAATGTGCATATGTATACATATTCATTTCTAGGCAGATGAAAATCTCAGCCCTAAAAGAAATAAAAAAAGAAAAAGTCTGTTCATATCCTTTGCCCACTTTTTGATGGGGTTGTTTTTTTCTTGTAAATTTGTTTGAGTTCTTTGTAGATTTTGGATATTAGCCCTTTGTCAGATGAGTAGATTGAAAAAATTTTCTCCCATTCTGTAGGTTGCCTGTTCACTCTGATGGTAGTTTCTTTTGCTGTGCAGAAGCTCTTTAGTTTAATTAGATCCCATTTGTCAATTTTGGCTTTTGTTGCCATTAGAGATATACCTAATGTAAATGATGAGTTAACGGGTGCAGCACACCAACATGGCACATGTATACATATGTAACAAACCTGCACGTTGTGCACATGTACCCTAGAACTTGAAGTATAATTTAAAAAAAAAATATATATATATATATATATAAAGTCCCCAAATGCATTAGAAAAGGGACTCTCTCCCATGAGGCTGGACATTCTTTAGAGAAGTGTTTCTCAAAATGTGGTTCCCAAACCTGGGGACTTGGAAATGCAGATTCTCAGCATTTGAATCAGACCTACTGAATCAGAAACCCTGGACGTGCAGCCCAGCCATCTGTGTCTTAAAGCCTCCAGCTGATCCTGATGCACACCATAGTTTGAGAACCGTTGCTTTAGAGAAACTCGCCAAGAAACAGAAAACCACCAGCAGCAGCAGCAGCAGCAACAGCAGCAACAACAGTCCAGGCAACACCTGGTATGAAGAGCCATGCTCACAGTACCTAAGAAAGGTACAGTTTAATACAATGGCTGAAGAGCTCCGGCTCTGCAATTCTCACAGCCCTGGGTTTGAACCCCAGCTTTGGCACTTGCTGGCTGCCACTTCCCTTAGCCCCTGCATCTGCAAAATAGGGATAATGATTCCTCCCTCTTAAGGTTGTTCTAAGGACTCAATGAGACCTTATCTTTTAGGCACTTAGCACAGAGCAGCACATTAAGTGAAAGCCACTATACCAGAAGGGAAACTCAAGCAAATCCATCCTCTGCAAAAGTGTTAACATGTCTATGAGTTCAACATCCTCTGGAACAGCAGTCTAAATGGGGTACTCATACCCTAGTCGGTACAAGCAGACTTGGTTTGGGGGCATGAATAGATTTGTGAGGCTCAGTTTCCAGATCCTCAGTTTTCCTACAGGTTCTCCTGAAACTGATCTGCCTGCAAAGGGGACATGAAGCAAATTCTCTTTCCCTGCCTTCTCTTTCCACAGGAGCCCTTCTCCCACGTAACAAAAGAAAGCCACAGTTCTCAGCGATCCCAAATCTTAATACGATGCATCATGGAATATAAACTTCCAGGGCTCTAACAGAGAATAAATGGAAATACTGAGATTGTGAACAATGATTAGATAGCAAATCCATTTGCAAGTGAACAGCTCAAATGACAGGGTAACAAGTTCTTTTCCAAGTCAAGTGGTTCCTACATAATTGAAGGAAGCCCTAATTGAGCTGTAAGTTGATAGATGATTAAAAATAATTTTTGATGATAGATCACTGTGATTTTTAAATATATGACTTGAAAGCAGCTCAAATAATTCAAATGTATCGATATTGGTAACATTTCCACCTACTTATATGAGCAACATTTTCAGCACTTGTGTCTTAATAAACAAAAAATAGAATTGTAATTGATGCCAACGTTTGTCTCATTCTAGCAATAAGTAATATTGGCCCACAGATATATGAAACAATTTTTAAAAATCCTACCCATCTCATAGCAGATGGATTTCCAATGTAATTTCACTTTTTGTATCTAATAATTATATATAATATAGTTATATTGTTTTTCTCAATTGTGTAGTAGTAATAATTTTCATAATTCAATCCAGAAGAAATTTTTCAATACTCAGAGCCTTTTAGTCACATGAAATGTTTTAAAATGTTATTTCAATTTATATGCACGTTTTTGCTGCAGAGAAGAATGATGCAGAAATCAATAAAACACTTTCAAGCATAAAATATATTACATTAGGATAAAATTTGGTAGGGAAAGTGGAATGAAAATGCAAGTTCAATGAGAAAAAAGGAATGATGGGAAAATTTATAACTACTAAAGAAAAGCTTGTTTGTGTCTTTTTAAATAGAAGGTAGCAGTATCAAATTACTATTTTATACATATATATGGCTTTCATTGGGAACATATAAAAGAACAATGTAATATGTTCATTTTTAAATGTCAGTATTTACAATATGCCAAATATTATATCCTTTTCAACTATGTATAGTTACAATTTAAAAAGTAGATATCAAGTTAAAAATATACAAGGGGGTACATTGTCTTTCAAAATTTTTTCAAGAGCTATGCAAGGAAAAAAATGTAAAGACCTTTGCTCTGAAAACATCTTCCTTTTTTTCTCCTTTTTTTTCAACAGTTGAACACAGTAAACAGAAATTACATTCTCGGTGCTATATTAGATGCTAACGAGCATTCCAGAGAAGTAATAGGGTTTGTCTCTGTCAAAGACTGGCCATTTAGTGGAGCCAACCAGAAAACAAGTAAAACATTTGATGTATGTGCCAGACACTGGTCTTCCCCACATAATATTTATGTTCTCCTGTGTCCTTGCTAAGCAAACCCAGATTGTGTTTAGGACAGCAATGTGCCCAGGTAAATACTCATTTTTCTCAGCCTCCCTTCCCATTAAGGATGGTCATATGACAAAATTCTAGCCAATTAGATGCAAGTGAACATCTGGGGAGTTCTGAGAAAGCTTTTGCTTTCCTAATAAAATCATAGAGATGAGGCTGGCTCTGGCTGTCCTTTTTTCTAACTTGAATGCAGACACAATGCCTGGAGCTACAGCAATTATGCCAAACTATGAAGCAACAAGCATGAGGACAGAAGCCATTGTATGAAGGATGACAACCTGAGCATGTGGAAAGAGCCTGGGTCCCTGATGACACTGTTCAACAGTGAACTAATGCCAACAAGAGCCCACCTCTGAATCTCCAGCTATATTAAATACATACATTCATGTACTTCTTTTGCTGTAAACTACTGTTCCTTGGGTGTTCCAGTTACTTTTGGTGTGTAACAAGCTACTCTAAAACTTGGTGACATAAAAAAGTCATTTGCATGGTGTTTTATGACCTAGACTCATGCACAAGTCATGTAGTATCATTTCTGTGGTACTCAGTTGGCCAGTGAGTCCCCAGATTCAAGGGGAGGAGACATGGACCCCCACCTCTCAATTGGAGGGGTGTCAAAGAATTTGCAGCCATTTTTTAAACTATTTTGACAAATATACCTTATTTGACAAATATATTTGTCAAATGAAGATTAAATATATTCAAGGTATATGATGTAATGATTTATGTGTATACTGTATAATGATTAGCACAGTCAAATTCATTACCACCCATCCTGTACATTAAGTCCCCAGAACATTTTCCTCTTATAACTGAAAGTTTGTTCCCTTTGACCAGCATCTCCCCATTTCCCCCACCCTCCAGCCCCTGGTAACCTCCATTCTAATCTCTGCAGCTTCTATGAATTCAACTATTTTAGATTCCACATATAAGTGAGATTGTATCATATTTCTTTCTGGGTCTGGCTTATTTCACTTAGCATGTTGTCCTCCAGGTTTACCCATGTTGTTGCAAATGGCAGAATTCCTTTCTTAAGGATGAATAATATACTTTTTTTTTTTTTCCCGAAACGAAGCCTTGCTTGGTCGCCCATGCTGGAGTGCAATGGCACGGTCTTGGCTCACTGCAACTTTCGCCTCCTGGGTTCAAGCAATTCTCCTGCCTCAGCCTCCTGAGTAGCTGGGACTACAGGCACATGCCACCATGTCCAGCTAATTTTTGGTATTTTTAGTAGAGACTGGGTTTCACCATGTTGCCCAGACTGGTCTTGAACTCCTGAGCTCAGGCAATCGCCCTCCTCAACCTCCCAAAGTACTAGGATTACAGGCATGAGCCACTGTGCCCGGCCTTTTATTTTTATTTATTTATTTATTTTTTTGAGACAGAATCTCGCTCTGTTGCCCAGGCTGGAGTGCAATGGCGCAATCTCAGCTCACTGGAACCTCCACCTACCAGGTTCAAGCAATTCTCCTGCCTCAGCCTCCCAAGTAGCTGGGATTACAGGTGCCCACCACCACATCCGGCTAATTTTTTGTATTTTTTTTTTTTTTTTTTCAGTAGAGACAGGGTTTTGTCATGTTGGCCAAGCTGGTCTTGAATTCCTGACCTCAGGTGATCCACCTGCCTCAGCCTCCCAAAGTGCTAGGATTACAGGTGTGAGCCACCATGCCTGGCCAATATTCCATTTTATATATCACATTTTCTTTATTCATTCACCCATGGATAGACACTTACATTGCTTCCACATCCTGGATATTGTGAATAGTGCTTCAGTGAACATGGGGGTACAGATGTCTCTTCAAGGTACTAATTTCCTTTCCTTTAGGTATATACCTTCTGGATCATATGGTAGTTCTAGTTTTCATTTGTGGGGGAACTTCCATACTATTTCTGTATTGGTTGTACCAATCTACTTTCACACCAACAGTATACAAGGGTTCTCTTTCCCTACACTTTTCTCAATATTTCTCTCTTGTCTTTTTGATAATAGCCATCCTTACAGTGATGAGGTGATATCTCATCATGGTTTACATTTGTATTTCCCTGATGGTTAGTGATGCTAAACGCCTTTTCCTAGACGTATGGCCATTTGTATGTCTTATTTGGAAGAAAATGTCTATTCAGGCGCTTTGCCCATTTTTTAATTGGACTATTTGGTTTTTATGCATCCTTTTTTTTAAACCACAACATTGCTTGGGGTTTTCTTCCTTGCAACTTAACACATTCCTAACTGATATGATGGATGATATAAAATATACATGAAGTTGAACAGTATAGTTGTGCTGTTTGAGCTCAAAGGAGGAGGGAATGATGAGAGAGTTAGTCAAGAAAGGCTTCATCATAAATAAACATTTATTGAGGGTCTGTAGGTACACAGCCCAGAATAAAATGCCTGCAGAGATATGGCAAGACTCGATGTCTGTGTCTAATGCTAAATATGAGTTCAGATCTCAATCTAATATTTACGAGTAACTCGGCTTTGGAAAATTCTAGCTCAGACTCAGTTTCTATAATGGCAAAATTGAAAGCATGTATCACGGTTATGGGGAGGCTTAAATAAATAGCATGAGAAGGGCCTAGCATGTGCATGGCACCTATAATACTCAATAAATGTTGTACATTTGTTTAGACGTTCAAGGAACATACACATGTGGGAAAATTAAATGAGCATAAAACAGAAAATTGACAGAGAGATAGTATTCCTCAAATGTAAGTCAGAGCCCCAAATCTCCCTTATGATCTCAGCAAGCCTTACTGAAATTGATATAGTGCAAAGTTTAGAGTATTTGGACCAATTTTTGTCTAGTAAAATTGGAACACACTTTAGATCTCCTGGTGCCCAGGCTAAGAGTCAAGGTTTTTTCATGCAAAGCCCATCCCAGCATTGCTACCAATCTGGAAAAACCTAGAGCGTTTTTTCATGACAGGTCAACCATCCAAATCTAGGATAAGTTTTCTAAATATTAGATCTGAACTGATTTATCCCTAAACACACTGGGCCACAATATTCCTGAATGGATTAAGTCAGACCTTCTATTTTTAGTAGCTAGTTCATTCAGTCACATTTCCTTACTATAAATACCTGAGTGCACTTGTTTTAAAGTAGAATTCTTTTGTCAACTGATTGTCCCAGTCTAGATGAGATGCAGATAAGGGATGATAATAAAAAATGAAATGGGGAGAGAACAGAAGAGAGACTGTATTTCTTTAGTCAGCTCACTAGCTATTTCACAGACTCCAAGACCCACAGCAGACTGCATACAGGAGAAAGCCCAGAGGTTCTAGCCCTTTTCAACTCATTAACCTTGAGAAGTTGGCAGCTGTTTGGGACTCAGTGGAGACACCCAGGCTCTTTTCTATCATCTCATCCATTGACAGTTTCCCTTCTAGAGTCCCAGAGCTCAGTCTCCCTACTCAGAGCATGTGGATACTCACCCCAGCCCACAGGCAGGCCGAAGACAGACTCCCCATAGCCTCATTGCTCTTTAGTGAAAACTAATTATTGTACTGTGTCATATCCATCTGCCTGGAGTCCCAAGGAGGACACTTGTTTTTCGAAAAATATTGATCAAACCCCACTGAGCTCAAAGCACTATGAAAAGATAGTCCAGAATCAGATTAAGGGGTGAGTCTGCCAGGCAGGTGCCCGGAGCACCAGCGCATAAGGAAAGGTGCACCAAACATCACAAGGGTGCTAGTATGTCACTGGAAACAAGGAGATGGAGGGGAAAATGTACTTCTCAAAACTCTTCTCAGGAAATGTAGAGTAAGGGTTGAAGGAATATTGTAAAATGATCCTGGATATGTGGCTAAGACCCCTAAAGGCTGTGCTTTCATAGTGGATATTTGTCAAATTAGGGAGGCCGCAATCTAACTATTCTCCTTATTTTAAGGAGGGGCCCATATCTTACTATAGAAATCTGAGGGGCAGATATTCCCTCTCCCATTCTTCAATGGCCTGAGAGACTGACCCAGGCTTGGCCAATTGGATGCTTCTACATGGAACCCTGAATCATGGAAGGAAGTGATGTCAAGACATGGAGCAAATCAATGATGTCAGAGATGATGCACCAGCCACTGCAAACTCAAGGGCCCCAACATGTTATGGTGAGGTCCGGGGATGGCAGGATCCACAGCGACATGCTAATGTGACTCTTCTCTGGTTCCTATACATTTTCTGATTCTCCAGCATATGCCCAAGGTTCTGTAAAACTGCCATCAATAAAACCCTTTTTTGCTTAAATTTTTGTTTAAATTTTTGCTTTTCTTCTTCTAGACTGGAAGAATATTTGAGTATCAACAGAAGCTGCCTTCTAAGGACAATGGGGCCAGTTATCTTCAGGACATTCATCTCAGGCAGGGGCTAAATTGGTTGAAGGACAGGGAAACTGACATTCCACCAGTAGTCTTCCTTCCCCACTCTTCTACTCACTCTCCCAGTTTTCAGCTCCTCCCCCAAATTGAAGTTGAACATTTCATTTGAACAAATACACTGATTCAAGGAGGGCAAGATGTTGTCACCAGTCTACCAAGATTCCCACATGTCTCAGTCTGGGCACTCCACCTGAAGATCTCAGAGGGTTACCAAAGCTCACTTATGTAGGCTTCAGACACCATGGGACCACTGTGATCCCAAGCAGCAGCTAATAGGGAGTAAAGTCTCCTGGGCTCTGACAGATAAGTGAAATGCAGATGTGCTCCAAATAATAGAAAAGAAAAAAGCATTCATCAAATATTTCCCAAGACAATTCATACATTATGACCAAGTGGGGTATATCCTAGGAATGCAAGGCTGGCTTAACATTCAAATGTCAATCAATGTAATTCACCATATTAACATAACCAAAAAAAGACCATATGATTATCTCCATTGGTTCAGAAAAAGTATTAGGAAATGGTTCATAATAAAAGTTCTCAGTAAGCTAAGAACAGGGAAAAAAAAAATCCTCAATCTGATAATGGATATCTCTGGCAAACTTACAGCTAACATTACACTTATGGGGAAAGACTGGATGCTTTCCCCTTAAGATCAAGAACAAGGTAAGACCATTTGCTCTCACCACTTTTATTCAACATTATACTGAAGGTCCTAACCACTTTACTAATGCAGCAAAATAAACAAAAGGCATCTAGATATCAAAAGAAGTAAAACCATCTTTGTCACAGATGACACGATTGCTTATGTAGAAATCCTTTAAAATCTGCAAAAGAGCTGATTTTAGAAAGAACACAGGGTACGAGGTCAATATTTTAATAATTTCTATATGACAGAAACAAAGAATTAGAAATTAAAATTTAAAAGATATTAATTTTTTACAATACTGTATTAGTTCTTTATTATTGCATAATAAATTACCTTAAAATTTGACAGCTTAAAGCAATAAACATTGTATTTTTTATCTCACACAGCTTCTGAGAGTCAGGAATCTGGGAGCAGCTTCACTGGGTGGCCTGGCTCAGGGTCTCTCGAGGTTGTAGTCCAGATGTCAGCGAGGGCTGCTGACATCTGAAGGCCTGACCAGGGCTGGAGGATCCACTTCCAAGAAGAGTCCTGCACAATGTTGATGGAGACCTCAGTTCCTCGTTGAGGAAAGTTCTAGTTTCCTCGTTGAGGAAAATCTAGTTCCACATAGACCTCCCAATAGAGCTGCTCCCAGTGTCCTCTAGAACAGGCATTCAAACAAGAGCAAAGAAGACATGATGTCTTTTATGTCTTTTAGTACCACCTAGTCTCAGAGTAGCATTCTATCACTTCTGCCATATTCTCCTGGTCACACAGACCAACCCTGGTACCATGTGGGGGATAGGAGGGACTATACAAGGGTATGAATACCAGGAGGGAAGGATCACTGGGGGACAATCTGGAGGCTGGTTACCACAAATACCATTTACAATAGCATCAAAAAATATAAAACGCTGGTGGATAAAACTTAACAAAATATACAGTAGTCCCTCCTTATCCACAGGGGATATAGTTCAAGACACCCAGTGGATGCCTGAAACTGTGGATAGTACTGAACTCTATAGACACTATGTTTTTTCCATACATACATATGATAAAGTTTAATTTAAAAATAGGCGCAGTAAGAGATTAGCAGCAATGACTAATAATAAAATAGGATAACTATAACAAGATACTATAATAAAAGTTACATGAATGTGGTTGGTCTCTCTCTCTCAAAATATCTTTTATTTTGAGAGATAACTGAGACCTTGGAAAGTGAAACCATGGATAAGGGAGAGAGCTACTGTATGCTAAACAGCTACACTGAAAACAACAAAATAGTCACTGAAAAAAAAAGACCCAAATAAGTGATGACATATATGTTTACAGATTGGAAAACTCAGTATTAGGGTATCAGTACTTCCTAAACTATTGGGATTCAGTGTAATCTCCATCATAATGCCACCAGGTTTTTCCTTACCAGAAATTGACAGCGTGATAATAAAATTTATATGTAAATGCTCAGAACTTAAAATAGCCAAAACAACTTTGAAAAAGAAGAACGAAGTTGGAGGATTCAGACTACCTCCTACACTACATGCTAAAATAGTGTAAGAGCAACACTATTTTAAGATTTACCATAAAGCTATAACAATAAAGATAACGTGCTATTAACATAGGATAGACATATAGATCAATGAAACAGAATAAAAAGTCCAGAAATAGATCCACTCAGATATGGTCAATTGATTTTTGACAAAAATGCCAAGGTAATCCGATGGAAAAAGATTTTCAACAAATGTTGCTAGAACAATTGAATATCCACAACCAAAAAATACATCTTGAAACTTGCTTCACACTATGAATGAAAATTTACTTAAAATTGACCATAGGCCTAAATGTAAAAGCTAAATTAAAAACTAGAAGGAAACATAAGAGAAATATTTTGTGACCTTAGTAAAGGCAAAAATTCTTAGTATATAGAAACATGTACTCTAGAAGAAAAAATATTTGGATAAATCAGACTAGCTCAAAATAAAAGCCTCTTATTCTTTGAAAGACAGAATTTTTTAAAAAGGCAAACCATAAACAGAAAAAGTATATGTGCAATACATACATCTGTAAAAAGGCTTATATCTGGTATATACGAAGAACTCTTGTAGCTCAATAATAAGATATTAACTCAATTAAAAATAAGCAAAAGATTTGAATAGATACTTCACAAAGGAAACACAAATGGCAAATATGCAAATGAAAATATGCTCAACATCATTGTCATTAGGAAAATGCAAATTAAAACCACACGATACTGCTACCACCACTAGAATAGCTGAAATTAAAAAGAGAGCAGTACCAAGAGTTGGCAAGTATGGGGAGCAACTGGAGATCTCATACTTTGCTGGTAGGAATGCAAAACAGGGCTGGGCATGGTGGTTCATGCCTGTAATCCCAACACTTTGGGAGGCCGAGGCAGGCAGATCACTTGAGGTCAGGAGTTCAAGACCAGCCTGGCCAATATGGCAAAACCCCATCTCTACTAAAAATACAAAAATTAGCCAGGCATTGTGACACACACTTGTAATCCCTGCTACTCGGGAGGCTGAGGTGGAGAATCGCTTGAGCCCAGGCTGCAACCCAGAGGTTGCAGTGAGCCAAGATCACACCAATGCACCCCAGCCCGGGTGACAGAGCGAGACTCCCCACAAAAAGAAAAAAACAAATGCAAAATCATATAGCACTTTTGAAAAGCCTGACGGTTTCCTGTATAGTTAAATATTCACTTACTATATGACCCAGCAATCCCCTGGGTATTTATAAGTGAGGAAACTGAGGCAAAAGAAGAACAAGCTTATCTAAGTACTACAGTTTGAATGTTTGTCCCCTCAGAAACTCATGTTAAACTTAATTCCTGACCAGGCCTGGGGTGGTTCACACCTGTAATCCCAGCACTTTAGGAAGCCAAGTCAGGCAGGTGACTTGATGCCAAGAGTTAGAGACCAGCCTAGCTAACATAGTGAAACCCTGTCTCTGCCAAAAAAATACAAAAAAAAAAAAAGCCAGGCATGTTGGTGTGCACCTGTAATCCCAGCTACTCACGAGGCTGAGGCAGGAGTTTCGCTTGAACCCAGGAGGTGGAGGTTGCAGTGAGCCGAGATCACACCTCTGCACTCCAGCCTGGGTGACAATGTGAGATCCTGTCTCAAAAAAGAAAAAAAAAAAAAAAACTTAATCCCCATTGTAATGGTATTAAAAGGTTGGGCCTTTTAGGGTGGGTAGAATATTAGTTTGCTAGGGTTGCCGTAATCAACTACTACAGAGTGGGTGACTTAAATAACAAATTTATTTCTCACAGTTCTGGAGGCTGGAAGCCCAAGATCAGGGTGTCAGCAGTTTTGGTTTCTCCTGTGGCCTCCCTCCCTGGCTTGTGGGCCATCTTCTGGCTGTGCTCTCATCTGGCCTTTCCTCTGTATGTGAGCACACCTAGTGCCCCTTCCTCTTCTTATAAGGACGCCAGTCCTATTGGGCTAGGGCCCCACCCTTAAGCCCTCATATCATCTTAATCACCTCTTCAAAGGTCCTATCCCCAAATACAGTCATATTGGAGGTTAGGGTTTCAAAATATGAATTTGGGGGAAAAATATAATTCAATTCATTACAAGGGGCTAGGTAATAATCACACAAGACACAAGTGAACCCCAAATTTATCCAAAATGCATGTGCTGGGCATCTGGACACCAGGCTCTGAGACCCAGGCACATTTTCATATTGCCTTCTAGTGCTTCTTCAAACAGGTGTGCCTCTTTTAATACAATGGATGGGATTTTGTCCTGTAAATTGAATTCTTATGAAATGGGAGAAAAGAGACAAGAACTGAGGCTTAACTGTTTCTATGCCTCAGTCTACCACAGACCAAGATGGGAGAAAAACCCCTGAAGAAGAGTGAAAGGAGGGGACTGAACCACCTGGAAGACAAAGGACCCCAAACTGAAAATAGAGCACCCGTTTCCTCCAGTCATCAGAACATGAGAATCCAGCCACCTGGGTGCAGTTTCAACATAATTTATTCAACTCGTCAACTATTTACCAAGCATCAGTTATAACCAATAATAGCGAAGCTGTCATTCCCTGAGGCAGAATTGAGGAGGGGTTAGGAGGGCAGGCTCTACCTTTGAAAGAATGAGGTCAAGCTATATGGAACAATCTCTAAGATAATAAGTGACAAAAATAAGGTGCAAAACAGTACTGTAGCAAAGGGTATTTGTAGAAAGAACAGGAGATATATATGCTTGTTTATGCAGAGAATATTGTAACCATGGGACCAGCCTAAACTGGACCTATTCTGTTAACAAAATGTCTAGTTACCTTTTAGGTACAACATAGCCAGAAACTGCAAGTGCATGCAACTAAAAAAGACTTTGCCTCTAAAAACACCTAAGATCAACAATTCCTCCCCTCAGAACCAAGGAAACTGGGACACGACCAGAACCTGAACACCAGAACTCTTTCAGAAGCAAGGAGTCCATTGGCCTGGAAGATCCGGTGCTAAAATCTGCTTCAGCATCCCTTACCACAAATGGTCAAATTTGAAGCCCTCCAACCAGACCCTGCCAATTTAACATCCCTAAATCCTGGCCAGGCGTGGTGGCTCTCACCTGTAATCCCAGCACTTTGGGAGGCCAAGGCAGGCAGATCACGAGGTCAGGAATTCGAGACTAGCCTGGCCAACATGGTGAAACCCCATCTCTACTAAAAATACAAAACTTAACCGGACGTGGTGGTGGGCACCTGTAATACCAGCTACTCGGGAGGCTGAGGCAGGAGAATTGCTTGAACCTGGGAGGCGGAGGTTGCAGTGAGCTGAGATCGTGCCATTGCACTCCAGCCTGAGCAACAAAGGCAAAAACTCCGTCTCAAAAAATAAAATAAATAAAATAAAATAATTCCTAAATCCTTTCTCTTTCCCTCTAATCCCTTGAAACTTAGACCCCAAATGATGGAGACAGATTTAAGGCCACTCGTGTCTCCTTGCTGACTGTTTTTGTGATAAAGCCTTTCCTTTCTCAAAAGCCACTGCCATAGTTATTAGCTTCTGTGCACATTGGGCAGTGAGCCCATTTGCCAAATAAAAATATCTCTGGAAGGATTAAAAAAAAAAAAACTAGTAAAAGTAACACTATTTTTGGCCACAATGGAGTAATAGAGAACAGATTTATCCTCTTGCCTTGCAAAACAACTTAAAAAAAAAAAAAACAGACAAAATAAAACAATGGTTCTAAGACACTGAGCATCAACAGTACAGGACTGCTAAGAGAAGGTAAGAGAAGGGAAACAAGAGAGGAGAGTCCTACAATAACCTCAGCTTACGGCCTGAAGTTTGCTTCCAGGCCACGATGCAGGGAGGAGGAACTGAGGCAGAGCTCAGTTGTCTCCCTGAATTAAGAAGACAGAGATTGCAGTTCAGGGTGGCCAAAGCAACAAAATTTGCAGAGCCGAGAATCAGAGAAGAGAAAGCTGCATACAGAAGCGCTCCAGTGATTAGCAGAGGGGTCCCCTATGGTCTGGGCCTGGGTGCTGATTGGCACATGTGTAAGAAGCAGCTACCTGCAGCTGGGAAAGGACCACTGGAGAACAGGCAGCCAAGCAATTTGCAGATATCACATAGGGCTGGAAATAAGTTGTGTTCCCAACAGGCAGAGATGAAAGACCTCATAATACGCGGGGCATTGGGTAGAATACTCAGAAGTGGGGGCACGCTAGCCCTAGACTAAAGACTATTCTGGATCAGCATAATGAAGCTTCAAAGTAGGACTTCAGGTGTGGATGATTAGGGGGCAGGAGTGAAAGGGGGTGCTCACAGCCAGCGCTTGAAGTATAACTACTTTGTCACTGTACATCCTTTTGCGCTGTTTGGAATTTTTACTGTGTGCATTTCTTTTTAAAAACGTTTTACAGGAGGAAAACTCTAAAATCAAACTGCCAGGGTGAGAGTCTGGCTCCAGTCCTTGTGAGCTATGTAAACTCAGGCAAGTCACTCAACCACCCCAAGCCTCGGTTTTCTCATTGGTGGAGTGGATTTTCTTTGGATTGTTGTGAAGATTAATTGAAATGTTCATAGAAGAACTAGTGGTGTCTGGCACTTCTGTACAAATGCTGTTTTTGCTTCCCTCTAATCCATTTCTCATGTTTCTGGCAAAAGCACCCCATTTTTATTTTGGGGAACACCCCTGCCCCATTCAGTCCACATGTTTCAGGAGGGCATGATTCCATCCCAGCTCCAGGGATAGGAGTGTTACCCAGGCCTGACCAATCACCACGTTTCATACCCCAGCACAGGAAGTAAATTGGCCAAATGATCGTGGTACTGAGACTCTGGCTGAAAATGTTGAGAAAGAGATACCCTCTTTCCACTAGGGTTGCTACACGAGTAGATTGAAGCTGTTGCTGGTCATTTTCAGGAAGCCAGCTTAAGAATGAAACCAAGACAGAGGAAAGCAGAGCCTAGAGATGGAGGCAGACGCCAAGCATGGTGGCTCACGCCTGTAATCCTAGCACTTTGGGAGGCCGAGGTGGGCGGATCATGAGGTCAGGAGTTCGAGACCAGCTTGGCCAACGTGATGAAACCTCATCTCTACTAAAAATACAAAAATTAGCCAGGCGTGGTGGTGAACGCCTGTAATCCCAGCTACTCAGGAGGCTGAGGCAGGAGAATCGCTTGAACCTGGGAGACGGAGGTTGCAGTGAGCCCAGATTCCACCATTGCACTCCAGCCTGGGCAACAGAGAGAGACTCCCTCTCAAAAAAAAAGTCGGGGGGCCGGGCACGGTGGCTCAAGCCTGTAATCCCAGCACTTTGAGAGGCCAAGGTGGGTGGATCACCTGAGGTCAGAAGTTCGAGACCAGCCTAGCCAACATGGTGAAACCCCTGTCTACTAAAAATACAAAAATTGGCCGGGCATGGTGGCACATGCCTGTAGTTCCAACTACTTGGGAGGCTGAGGCAGGAGAATAGCTTGAAACCAGGAGGCAGAGGCTACACTGAGCCGAGATCATGCCACTGCACTCCAGCCTGCGTGACAGATCAAGATTCCACCTCAAAACAAAACAAAAAGAAGAAGAGATGGAGGGAGACACAGTCCTGATGATGTTGTTTGAGCATCTGGATCCAGCCATGCCTAAAGCCAGTTCTGTCATTTGCAACCAGAAGAGGCCTGACAACTTTAGAAGTAGTTATCACTAATCAATTCATTCAACAAAACACTGAGCCCAGACAAGACGCCAGAACTGTGCTAAGAGCTAGACATTCCAACATGAGGTCCTTTCCTTCAAGAGGTCTGCTGGAGGTGACAGACACTAATGCAAAGTGACAACTACTGAGATAGATAGTCCCTGGTGCAGTAGGTGAGGCGCCTAAACTGAAGCTCAATGGATGCTGAAGAAGTGGTCAGGAGAAAAGAGGAAGTAAGAGAATACTAGACAAGGAGGTGAGAAAAAGATGGCGAGACATGGGGGCAGTGAAGAATTAGGGGCTAATGAAATGAGCAAGGAGAAAATCATGAAGCACTTCATACTTCATGCCCAAGAGTGTGGACTTCATATTCTGATCATTATGGGCTGCCATTCAAAGATTTAAATCAGGGGAGAAATAAGATCGGATTTTTGTGTGGAGAATAGATTGGAAGGCAACACAGGTAAGGCAGGCCAATTAGGAGGAGGTGGGAGTAATCCATGCTTAAAATTATAAGGGACTGAATTAAGAAATTAGTAGGGATGAAGAAGTGTTTTAAAAAATGAATTTGAGATGTTTTAAGGAGGAAAATTGACTGGACCTGGTGCTAAAGGATAATGTTTGGAATATTAAAATAGGAATAATAATTAACATTTTTATAGTACTTACTCCCCATCAAGTCCTGCTGTAATGCTTTACATAAATTAACTCATTCAATCCAGCCCCATGAGGTAATACTATTGTGATTTCTTACTTTACAGATGAAGAACTGGGCCACTAAGAGGTGAAATTAACCAACCTAAGGTTATACTCTATCAAGTGAGGTAATTGCATTCAGAATGGTGGCAACTCAGGACCCCAGCCAATGCTGTAAGCCACTACACTTACTGCCTTTCTCATGCCCATTGTTTAAAAGGTAGGCAAAAAATAAGAGGAGCTAGCAAAAGAGAACAAAAACAACAGAAGAGGCAGGGCGTAGCCTGGAGAGTATACTGTCACTGAAACAAGGAATGAGAAAGCTTATTTCTTAACTCAGGTGTATTAAATACCCAATCATGTAATTGGAGAAAAACAGGCTGGGCTTAGCTGGGAAAAGTGGGAAGTATTTTCTCACATATTCTCTCTTTTGTTTTACATTTCTATGAAAGAGATGTTTTTATAGCCCCACCCTAGCAATGTGGAAACTGAGGCTCAGAGAGCTCAGGGCTAATAAGTGACCTGGATATGATCTGTGTGCCAAGCTCGGTTCACTGTAGTGCCGTCCAGGGCCCCAGGGATGTATTGGGTAGAAGAGGGGCATACAAGGATGGTCACATCCTCTGCTCCCAGTGGGTCTGTTATCTTGTTGCTCTAATGAGGCTAGAGCAGATGAAAACATTAGGATAGAGCTAAGGCAACATAGAAGTGTTCACCTGGCTGAGTGGTGCAGACTCTGAGTGCCTAGAGCAGGTGAGAAGGCGGTGCTCTGGTGGTGGCAGGTGAGGTAGACATGGGTGGGGCATTGAAGAAAATACAGGAATTGCCCGGGCTGGGCCGTCCCCGGGTGCCCTGAGTTGGTAGTGGGCATCTGCTGTTTCTGCCTTTGCAGCAGCTCTGCTGTGTCCCGCCCAACTGGGAATCCACACGGTTTGGATAGGGCTGACCTCATTCATCTCTCAGAGTGCAGGGGTGGGCACTAGATGCCAGCCTGGCCAGTCAGTGGGTTTCATTCCCTTCAACCCCGTGATTGGCTCTGGACTCAATCCAGCCCAACAAGCCTCAATCTCAGGTGGGTGCTGGGAACATGGAGAAGGGGAAACTCTCTCTCCTGGATGGCTGGATCTAGAAGTAAAGTAGCCTGGAGGTGCTGGGCCTGTGTTGTGGAAAGGCCTCTCTGAGAGTAAGGCCCATATGGAGGAAAGGGGAGAGGAAGGGGAGAGATCTAATGTTTGAGCCCCTGGATCCAGCCACACCTGACTGCAAACATCCCTGGAAGTTATTTGAATCAATAAATGCCCTTCATTGTTGATGTCAGTATAAGTCAGGGTTTCTGTCACTGGCAAGTGAAAGGGGTTTTGTTGCCACAGAACCCCAAAGATGGTAGTTATGCTCCAGGAAACAAGCCAGCATCAGTCCACCCTACTGAAAAGATAGGAGTTGGGGAAGGGTGTACAGTGAAGTAAAAGCTATCAGAAAAAGGAAAATGCGAAAGAAAATTGTAACAATGACCCATGATGTTGTAGTCAGGCACATGGGTAATAAAACCTAGGTCTGTAAACTAAAGCTGACCTCTTGCCTGTGTAACTGGAGTTTGTTATATATTTCATTCACTGGTACTGATTATAAACCTGTTTATCAATTGTAGAACAAAAAGTAGAATTAGTCACCCTCCATCAGACCCTAAGATGCCTAACTTTTCTTTCGTTCTACCCACTGAACCTCATAGTCACCCTATCTTAGGTACAGCCTCACTGAGCAGCAATGAGAATTTTTTTTTTTTTTTTTTTTTTTTTTGAGGAAGTCTCCCTCTGTTGCCCAGGCTAGAGTGCAGTGGCCCAATCTCAGCTCACTGCAACCTCTGCCTCCTGGGTTCAAGTGATTCTCCTGCCTCAGCCTCCTGGGCAGCTGGGACAACAGGCACACACCATCACGCTCGGCTAATTTTTGTATGTTTAGTAGAGATGGGTTTCACCATGTTGGCCAGGCTGGTCTGGAACTCCTGACCTCAAGTGATCCACTGCTTTGAACTCCCGAAGTGCTGGGATCACAGGTGTAAGCCACTGCATCCGGCCAGCAATGAAAACATAACTCCTGCTATACCTCCTGCTTCTCCCACCTTCCGTGCCACACATGCCCCCCGTTAGAAAACACGTATGCTGTGCATCATGGAACCAACTTCAGGACACATTCTCAGTCTGTACTGAGTCAGTATTCCCAGGCTTCAGTCCTCAAGAATAAATCTAACCATGATTTCTCCAAGTTTGGTTGACAGGGCCGTGAAAGAGAAAAGGCTTCTGTGGAGGGTGAGACTACTTTGGACTTCACGGAAGGGGTTGTAGTGTCAAATGTATCTCAAAACATTTCACCAAATGGCACTGGGGAAGGTGTAATGCAGGAGGAAAAGGACAGCTCCACATGTGAAGGCAGAGAAATAGAAAAGTACAGAGTATGTTCAGGGTGCCAAATGCAGTGGGACTTGGCTAGAGGACAAGGTGATGAGAGGCCATCGTGAAAGGTAAGATTGCAAAGGTGCATTGGAAGGTCTAAAATGCCGGGGATGTCTGGGGACACAGATATGACAGTGTCATGGGATCAGAGACATGTTCCTCCTCTATGGCCTCTAGACTTTTAAAAAAGAATTTTAACTTTTATTTATTTATTTATTTATTTTTAGATGGAGTCACTCTGTCACCCAGGCTGGAGTGCAATGGTGCGATCTCGGCTCACTGCAACCTCTGCCTCCCAGGTTCAAGCGATTCTCCTGCCTCAGCCTCCTAAGTAGCTGGGATTACAGGCGTGTGCCACCACACCCAGCTAATTTTTGTATTTTTAGTAGAGATGGGGTCTCACTATATTGGCCAGGCTGGTCTTGAACTCCTGACGTTATGATCTGCCCATCTCGGCCTCCCAAAGTGCTGGGATTACAGGCGTGAGGCACCGCACCTGGCCAAATTTTAACTTTTATTTAGATATAGGGGGTACGTGTGCAAGTTTGTTACACGGGTATATTGCACCCAAGTAGTGGGCACAGTACCCAGCAGGTAGTTTTTCAACCCCTCCCTCCCTCTCCACTCTGGTACTCAGCAGTGTCTATTGTTCTCATGTTTATGCCCATGTGTGCTCAATGTTTAGCTCCTACTTATAAGCAAGAACATGTAGTATTTTGTTTTCTGTTCCTGCATTAATTTGCTTAGGAGTATGGCCTCCAGCTCCATCCACGCTGCTGTAAAGGACATGATTTCACTCTTTTTTATGGCTACATGGTATGCCATGGTGTATTTGTACCACATTTTCTTTATCCAATCTACCACTGGTGAACATCTAGGTTGATTCCATGTCATTGCTATTGTGAATAGCACAGCGATAAACATATGAGTGCATTTTTGGCAGAATGATCTATTTTCTTTTGGGTCTATACCCAGTAATGGGATTTGCATCTTAGGGAAACCAGAGCAGGCTCCTAAGATGTCACAAAGCAAGTAAAGAGCTAAGTGTCCAGTTAAGAAATGATGGAGGTTCTGTTCCCTGGCTCCACTCCGCGGGGCGAGAGACTACATCCTATCTCTGAACCTCGGTCCCCTCCTCGCCGCTCCTGCCGTGCCCGGGACAGGAGATGAAATGGATCCTCACACAGGCGAGGTCCAAGAGGAGCTTCCCCGCCAGGATCCCCCACCAGGACACCCCAGCCCTGGGGAGGGGGCGCTGTCTAAGTTTCCTGGCACCTGGCACCCCTCAGTCTCCCTTACAGTGCCTCTCAGCACCTCACAGCAGCCGCAGCCAAGGGGATTTGTCCCTGCTGCTTGAGTTAATTACAGTAATTATACCTGCTCCCTCTTCGGCTCTGGTTCCCTTTGTTCCCAGTTTCTTGCCCGCTCATTTGCAAATCTAATCTCTCTGGGGATTGAATTTTTTTTTTAAGAGAGAAGGGGGATGGAGAAACAAAGAGAGAGAGCAGAAAATGTGGGAGAGAAAAGATGGGGGTGGGGAGGGGCCCGCCGGAGATACAGTGGTGGAAAAAATGGACGGGAGCATCAGAGAAGGGACAGGACTTGGGAGCAGCAGAGCACCTCTCCTTTACGGCAGGGGGATCCCCAGAGTCACCAGTGGAGGCTGGGAAGGTAGCACTGCAGAGACCACAGTCTCCATGGTCTTCTGGGCTTTCTGCTCAGTCCCCCGACTTCTCCCAGGCTAGTGATGGTAGTGATGGGGTTTAAGACATGCTCCCCCAAAATATGGCACCTTGGCATTTCAGGACACAGCAGAAGCACGCCATCGAAACTAGAAAGAATACTTCTCATCCCTACACCCCAGAAGAGGCCATAAAACCCAGCTATGAACCCCTCATTCCAGCCTGTACCTGGAAGAAAAGAATGTTCTTATCCTCGGCCGGGCGTGGTGGCTCACACCTGTAATCCTAGCACTTTGGGAGGCCGAGGTGGGTGATCACTTGAGGTCAGGAGTTTGAGACCAGCCTAGCCAACATGGTGAAAACCCATCTCCACTAAAAATACAAAAATTAGCCGGGCGTGGTGGTACCTGCCTGTGGTCCCAGCTATTCAGGAGGCTGAGGCAGGAGAATCACTTGAACCAGGAAGGCAAAGGCTGCAGTGAGCCGAGATTGTGCCATGGCACTCCAGCCTGGCGACAGAGTGAGACTCCATCTCAAAAAAAAAAAGAAAGAAAAGAATGTTTTTATCCTCAAAGACACTTATCCAAGAAAAATCTGAACAAACAGGCCTTGCTGAGCTCCCTCCAGTTTCCCACCATCAGATCACACCCTTCTGTCCTCCAGCCATATTTCTGCACGGCCATGCATAAAAATGGAGTCCCTGTTTGGGGAGGGTCTTCATTTCTGAATGCTCTCATGTCATGTAAAACTTATATTAAATAAATATGTATGCTTTTCTCCTGTTAGTTTGTCTTTTATTATGGGTGCCTCAGCCAGCAATCTTGTAATGGATGAGAAATCTTCCTTCCCTACACCAGCCTGGCACAGATGACAGGAAGCTGGAAAGAGGCTTGTGTTCAAACACTACCAGAGGATGTCCCCGCTCCTTCATTACTGCTCTCCCCAAGGATTTGTGGAATTTTGGCTCATTCAGAACACCTGGCAGACACTTCAGTGTCAGATGGCTGAGAGGCCAAAGTGGGGAAGTCACACACAGAGCAGGATGGAAGCCGAAAATATTCTGGGGAGGAAAAATCTGAGACAGGAGTGGTAGGTCTTTCCTCTCTCACTCAGTCCCCTCTCCTGGAGACCCGTAGAAAACATCCAGGTCCGACAGGGTGCGGTGGCTCACACCTGTAATCCCAGCACTTTGGGAGGCCAAGGTGGGTGGATCAGCTGAGGTCAGGAGTTTGAGACTAGCCTGGCCAACATGGTGAAACCCCATCTCTACTAATAACACAAAAATTAGCCAGGCGTGGTGGTGTGCACCTGTAATCCCAGCTACTCAGGAGGCTGAGGCAGGAGAATTGCTTGAACCTGGGAAGCAGAGGTTGCAGTGAGCCGAGATCACATCACTGTATTCCAGCCTGGGCCACAAGAGCAAAACTCTAAGAAAAGGAAAGGAAAGGAGAGGGGAGGGGAGGGGAGGGAAGATCCGGGTCCAAGGATTTTCCAAACATGCTCTAAGGAGATCTAAGGCTTCATGAAGAATCCCCAAGGGGAAGGGAGAGGGAATGACAAGTGGGTACCTATATCCTCCCAACACCCTGTCAATGACCTTTTTGTTTGAAAATACTACAAACTAAAAGAAAAAGAATTCCCTGCTATCAACAGATTGGAAAACAACTGATCTAATGCAAATATCTCATCTGTCAGGTAGAAGAAACTGAGGCTCAAATGGGTCAAGTGGCCTGTCCTATATCGCACAACAATCAGACCACAATCCTCTCGACTCTGAGTCGAGGGAGATTTCCACCACCCCATGCTGTTTCTTGGATGCCAAGGGGATGCCAGGGATTTTCCCAAAGCCCCTGGCTCTTCTTGGGTCCCTCTGGAAAGAGAGGAATGTGACTGATGGCCTCGTCCTGCCAGAAGCCCTTGGTGAATCCAGGAGTCTTGCTCTTCTGTCCTCTGAATGAGCTCGATAGGTGGTGTGCAAAGAGTGTGTTTTCCAAAAATGGCTGCTACTGTATTTCCCACATTCTCTATTTAGAACCTGGCCACCATCACCATTACCACCCATGAAGAGGTAGACT
The DNA here is from genome assembly GCF_009828535.3 of Hylobates moloch. Lineage (NCBI taxonomy): Eukaryota > Metazoa > Chordata > Mammalia > Primates > Hylobatidae > Hylobates > Hylobates moloch. Next base: position 27,354,967 of record NW_026652291.1, read on the forward strand.
CCATTTCTTGAGACTGGCAAGGACTTTGTGACTGCCCCAAAGAATAAAATATGGCAGAAGTGATACTCCTGTTATATAGTTTCCAGATATTATTTGGATTAACTTGGCAGAATTTCCTATTAATTCACCAGGAAAGGTCAGAGTTCAGGACCATTTGGAGGTGGAAGTGGGAATGGGAGTGGGTGTCAAGAACATCCTACAAATCGACTCTTCCAGATGACAATTTCCCACCTGGGATTCAGGCAGTGTTTACTGAGTGCCTACCATGAGTCAGACACAGAACAGAGTCCCCGCCCTAAAGGAGCACAGTATAATTGGGGAGGCAGGCACATCCACACTCAGAAGTAATTATAATGCAATAAGTTAAGTTGCTTTTAAAAATAAAAGTTTTGGAGTACTTTGGGAACAGTCAGGAGTATCAATCTCAAATGTTTAGTCTGGGATGGTTCTTATCCATTCGGAGGTGTAAATGTCATCTCATGGTTTTTAGCCCTTGGAATCTAAATCCCTAGTCCAATCCCTAGAATTAAAGGCTTGTGGTACACCCTTGCTTAGAAACAGTACAGGCTTAATAAATGTCTTTTTACATTTTATATAACCCTGTGGAAGACAGGGTTAGTTGTCCCCAAAAATCTACTGTCCCATTCTCCAGAATAACAGGACCCCTGTTTTTTTTGGTTGGGTTTCACAGCCACCTGGAATCGGGATTACATTTCTCAGCCTCCCCTCCTTGAAGCTATATGTGGCCATATGACCAAGTTCTGGCCAATGAGATGTATAGTAGGTGATAAATAAAACTATTGAGTTGTGTCCTTAAAGGGAGGGAAAATGCCCTTCTTGTCACCATTTCCTCCTCCTTCCTGCCTGGAATAAGGACATGGTATTGAGCTATTCTGGATGATGCAGATGAAAGAAATGCCTTAGAAATGGCCAAACCTGGGTTTCTTGTACCTTAGAGCTCTGTTCCAGCTCTGGCCTGCCTAGCAGCAGACTATTGCTATTCCATGAGAGAGAAATAAGCCCTTGTCCTATTTAAGACACTATTATTTGAGGGGTTGTATTAGTCTGGGTTCTTCAGAGAAACAGAACCAACAGGAGATAGGTATGTATATTGTCTTACTTGGTTATGAAGGCGGAGAAGTCGCAAGATCTGTATTGGCAAGCTGGAGACCCAGGAGAGCTGATGAGGTAGTTCTAGCACAAATCCAAAGGCCCAGGAACGAGGAGAGCCAACGGTGGAAGTTTCAGTCCAAGCCCAAAGGCCTGAGAACTAGCAGAGATAATTGTGTAAGTTCCAGTCTAAATCTGAGCCCAAGTCCAAATGCAGGAGAAAACCCATGCCCCAGCTCCAAGACAGAGAGCAGATCCTCTCTTCCTCAGCCTTTCATTCTGTTCATCCCTTCAGTGGATTGGAGGATGCCTACCCACATCGGAGAGGGCCATCTGCTTTATTCAATTTACCAATTCAGAGGTTCATCTCCTCCAGAAACACCTTCACAGAGGGACGTCTAACCAAACATCTGAGTATTCCATGGCCCAGTCAAGCTGACACTTAAGATTTACCATCACAGGGGTCTCTGTTACTAAATCAACTCCTAACAAAAATTGTCCATTAACTTAAGCCATTAGCTATTTATTCCTGTGTGCATGTCTACACCCTCCTCCCCCAACACACACACACACACACACACACACACACACACACACACATGCATGCACTGTGCCGTAGCTCCCAGTAGACACTCAAGAATGAACTGAAGAATTTGTTGTTTGATGAGATCAATGGCACAGTCACTAGCATCACTGCTTCCTGCTCTCCGGGGTACCAGCTCCCAAGTGTGCAAGATTTATCTTTCCGACAGGGTTCTGATGCCCCTGAGGGTATCTGCTGGCAGTATGTCATGTGATATGCAAAGTACCTCTTTCCTAGAGACCATTTTGCTCCAAAATGTGATGAAAGTAGTTTTGAATTCTTCATCTCTTAAAAGGGTTTTTTTTTCTTTAATATGCACAAGACAAACGCCGCAGAAGTCTACTTGCTTGTGTCAGCCAATCTTGTGCTTTCCATGAACACCAGGAAAGCAGGAAGCATTTATGTGCAAGGAATGATAAAAAGCATTGTTCTTTTTATGTTATCAGTGAAGCTTCAGCAGTATCCTGGTGAACTGGGTCTATTGCTTTAGGGAGAGGAGATTAAGCCAGCCTTACCCTAAGCATAATCTGTTGATGGATGTTACATGGGAAAAGAAAGGAAAGGTTTCGTGGTCAAATGAGTTTGGGAAAAGCCTAATTAGAAACTATAAACAAGTTTCTTTGCTGTGGGATTTCTCAGAGCTTTCAATGTGGTTATGTGCATTATGAATCTCAAACAGAAGACCTAGTTTGCAGAGCTGCCCATAGAACAGCTTCTAGTGCACAATTTCATAGTGAAGCATTTCCAAGGAACTCCCTTGTGAATTATGTGATGTGACTGTTCTCACTGTCAGTCATGGCTGTAGAGGGGCAGGAACATATTTTCAGTCTATTAAATTCTAAGAAGTAAATTGCCTGCCCACTCCTGGTATTTTGCCCTTCCCCTTTCTTACTCTCTCCTTCCCATCATGCTGGTTAGTTTTATGTATCAACTTACACAGGTAGGAGTACTCAGTTATCCAATCAAACACTAATCTAAATATTGCTGTGAAGGTATTTTGTAGATATATAATAGTTAACACCTCTGATCAGGCTAAATATTGCTGTGAAGGTATTTTGTAGATATATAATAGTTAACACCTCTGATCAGGCAACTTTAAGTAAAGAAGATTGGCCTTGATTACATGGGTGAGCTTCATCTAATCTGTTGAAAGTCCTGACAGCAAAACTGAAGTGTCCTCAAGGAAGAAGAAATTCCGCCTATAGCCTGCAGCACAGCTTCCACCTAAGAGTCTTCCAGCCTGCCCGCCTGCCCAACATGTTTTGAGATTGTTCAGTCAGAACATATTAATACAATTATGTAAGCCAATTCCTTGGAAACAGAAAGATATAGAGAAATCAATATGGATATTCGTGTGTGTATGAGCGTGTGTGCAAACGCAGAGGCAGGCAGCAGCAGGGAGCAGGGGTGTCAGGAGGTACATGTATCCTCCTTCCTCTGTTTCTCTAGTAGAACACTGACTGATCCACCATTGAAACAGATCAGAGGCCAGGCACAGTGGCTCATGCCTGTAATCCCAGCACTTTGGGAGGCCAAGGCAGGCAGATCACCTGAGGTCAGGAGTTCAAGACCAGCCTGGCCAACGTGGTGAAACCTTGTCTCTACTAAAAGTACAAAAATTAGCCGGGTGTGGTGGTGCATGCCTGTAATCCCAGCTACTCGGGAGGCTGAGGCAAGAGAATCACTTGAACCCAGGAGGCGGACATTGCCATGAGCCAAGATTGTGCCACTGTACCCCAGCCCAGGTGACAGAGTGAGACCCTGTCTCAAAAAAAAAAAAAAAAAACAGAGCAGGAGGCAGCCTCCTGCTTTCTGCTCAATACATGGGAAAGGGAGGGACATGGGCCTAACTGGGGAGGCAGTATAGCACAGTGATTAGGACGAGCGACTTGGCAACAGATGGCCCGGGTTTTCATCTCCTCTACCACTTCTTGTGTGACCTTAGGCAATTTCCTTTTATCTCTCTTTGCTTTAGTTTCCACATCTGTAAAATGAAGCTATTAATAGTACCTACTTCATTATGAGGATTAAATGTTAATCCACAAAGCGCACTTAGGGAAGCACCTAGCACATAGTAAGCTTAATAAAATGTTAGCTATAACTGTTATTTCTTGAAGAGAGTAATCTAGAACCACCTCTACCCACCCACCCCCACTGCTACCCAGGGCAGAGGAGGCCTCTCTTTCCAGGAGCTGGAGGCAAGGAAACTTTCCCTCTTAAAAAATCTTCTGAGAAAATAGGATTGTGGTGCAGAAGACAGGGGTCTTCTCCCTGGCTTACTGAGGACACCTATGCCCCACCTCTAGGGTTCAGCAAGGGCCAGGACACATCCTCTCTCTTCAAGTCTGGTTGATATCAAGTAACATCATTTAACTAGAACTTGATCACTTACAAAAGATCTCTTCCATATGGTCCATTTGGCCCACTCACAGTGGTGTGGATGAAGTGTACTTATTCCCATTTTTCATATGGGGACACTGAGGATCAGAACAGTCAAGTGACTTTTCCAACTTCACAGAGCTTGATGCAGATGAGCTGCAAAGCAAACCCAGTCTTCTTCCCCCAAATCAATGGCCCTCTCATGTGTATGTCTCATTTGGTCTCCCGTATCTCTTTCTGTCTTTCTCTATGTCTCTCTCTGTTCCTTTTTCTTTTTGATGACTATTTGGCTGTCTTTTTCTCCTACATTTTCTTCTCTAATTTTCATTTCTCTTCTCTCTCTCTTTCTCCTTTTCTTTTCTGAGGGACAGAGTCTCACTCTACCACTCAGGCTGGAGTGCAATGGCGCAATCTCAGCTCACTGCAACCTCAGCCTCCTGGGTTCAAGCAATTCTCCCACCTCAGCCCCCGAGTAGCTGGGATTACAGGTGTGTACCACCATGCCCAGCTAATTTTTGTATTTTTTGTAGAGATGAGAATCTCGCTATGTTGCCCAGGCTGGTCTCGAACTCATGGGCTCAAGTGATCTGCCTGCCCTGGCCTCCCAAAGTGCTAGGAATACAAGCATGAGCCACTGCACCCAGCCGTTTTTCTTTCTCCTTTCCCTTTCTCTTTCTTCTTCGTTCAGACCTCAGATTCCCCACAATCCATCTGAAACAAAAGGGGCTTAGGTAAATAGCAGCCCAGGGCGATTCTAACTCCCATTGCCATTGGCTGGGGATTGAGCTCTGTGTGTGGAAATACAGGACAACTTTGTTACTCCAGGAATAAAGGCAGAAGAGCTTCTCATAATAGGGAGAGAGAAGAAAGCACTGCCAAAAGCAGCCCCCTCAGCCATCCTGTCCTCTTTTTTCATTTCCATTCTACCCTCATTATAATCCTGTTACGATTATTCTCCTGGAACCCACAGCTTATCCTAAAGGGAGAGAAACTCAAAGAAATAGAGGTGGTAGCGGCACCTCTAAAGGGAAAAGAGAAGCAAGCGTAACCCTGGGCAGAGAAGTGGCTCTGACAGCTGAAGAAGTGAATTCCCATGCAATTTCCCTCATCACGGGAATTGTGTATCTGTTTAGAAGAAAGAAACACAGTTCACTGCATCTGAGAGCCTCTGAAATGGCTGCCCAAGCTACAGGAAGCGCATCATTTTCCCTCCCCACAGTAATGAAGAGCCACAACCCACTGGGCAGAGAAAGGGCGCCACCTCCTGGCAAGATACGAGTTTAGGACCAACAGTTCATGACCCAAGTCACACCTACTGCAGGGCAATTTTGCACAACCTTCACTGCCCTATGCTACTGTCACCCGTGGCCCCTTTTAGGCCTTGGAAATTAGCAGACTCAGTTGAGCCATGACAAGATGACCCTGCCTCCACTCGACAATTAAATTCAACAAGATCACTATCCTTGTCAGCACAGCCATGTTTAGTTGGGCAACTGTCTTAACACTGTATTGAATTTGCTGTATTTTTTTTTATAACTGGGAAAAGAAAGAGGAAAGTGAGAAGGTAAAAAGTCTCATAAATTTAGGACAAGGGAATCAACGGTGAATATCATCAGGCTTATCCAAAGTGTTGAATCATTAGTCTTGACTGGCCACCCACCCAGCTCCTCCAGCCAGCCAGCCAGTCTGTGTTCAACTGTAAAGGCAAAAAGAGAAATTAAAGACATTCTAGGGTGCTAGAAATAGAGCAATAGATGTGGTATCTGAAAGGCAAGATGTAACTAGGGCTTATATAATTTGATGAATACCCTTGATAACATGTAAGTGTATTGTTTGGCTTTCAGATATTCTTCTTGTGTGTGTGTGAAATGGAGTCTCACTGTGTTGCCCAGGATGGAGTGCAGTGGCATGATCCCGGCTCACTGCAACCTCCACCTCCCAGGTTCAAATGATTCTCCTGCCTCAACCTCCCCAGTAGCTGGGACTACAGGCACCCACCACCATGCCCAGCTAATTTTTGTATTTTTAGTAGAGACAGGTTTCAGTATGTTGGCCAAGCTGGTCTCCAACTCCTGACCTCAGGTGATCTGCCCAACTCAGCCTCCCAAAGTGCTGGGATTATAAGCGTGAGCCATCATGTCTGGCCAGCTTTCAGATATTCTGCTTCTGTATGTTTTATCTGAAAGTATATTATGACCAAAGCAAAGGTAGCGGTATCCTCCCAGCTTCAAGGTTCAGGCCAAGCAGTAAGTGTTTAGACTCCATTTCTTCAGCAATGACACCCTCTGACACCATCAGAAAGGAGCTGGGGACAACATGGTGTGAGAAGACCACATGGGACCAAAGACCTGAATTCAAATCCTAACTCTCCTGTTTGAAAGCTCTATGACTTTCAGAAAGTGAGGATAAATCTCTTTGGTCCCAGTTTTTTAATCTGTAAAATGGGAATGATAACAATACCTGCCAAATCTATCTTCCAGAGTTGTGTAAGGCTGAAACGAGATCAGGTCAAGGAAATGGGGAAGGAGCCTAATGGCCGAATGTGTCCGTGCTGGCAGTGGGCTAAGCACTTTATGTGCACCATCTCATTTAATCCCATAAGGACTATATTATTACCCGCACCCCACAAATGAGAACATTTGCAGAAGTAAATTTTCCAAAGATCCCACGAGTCATTAGTAGGTGGAATTTAAATTTAAGAGCACCTGACTTTTTATGCAATATTTAATAAAATACCATAAAAATGTAAGGGGAATTTTTATCTAGGAAATTTATATGTGAAATTTCTGGGCCCTTCTTCCCACTTCCCTTGCTCTTTGCCCTAGACCTCAGATTCTCTCTCCAACAAAAGCCCCCAAATCTGGGTCCTGGAAAGTTCCAGTATGAGTTGTCTAGATGTCCCTGTAACCTGAAGTGAAGGGGCCTTCTCATGGGACTGCCTGTCTTCCTAATTTCTCTCTAGAGGCCAAGTGAATCACTTTCCCTTCTAAGGGAATTCCCAACACCAAGGAGCTGAAGAAGCCTGTGGTTTCTGGGAACAGAGATGTTCTCATAGTTGCTGAAGCCACATCACCTACAGGCTCCATTTAGGATGGACCTTACTGTTCCTATTATGGACCACTATAACCATTCTTCCTACAATGCCCCTGAATGCCCATCAGAGATGGACTCCCAGGATGGATAGACCAGCGGTAAATCCCAGTGTAGAATTCTATTATGTTCTATAATGCATTCCCATCTGACATGGTTTGACTGTGTCCCCATCAAAATCTCATCTTGAATTCTCATGTGTTGTGGGAAGAACCTGGTGGGAGGTAATTGAATCATGGGGGCAAGTCTTTCCCATGCTGTTCTCATGATAGTGAGTAAGTCTCACGAGATCTCATGGTTTCGAAAAAAGGAGTTTCCCTGCACAAGCTCTCTCTTTCTTTGCCTCCTGCCATTCAGGTAAGACATGACTTGCTCCTCCTTGCCTTCTGCCATGATTATGAGGTTTCCAGCCACATGGAACTATAAGTTCAATTAAATCTCTTTCTTTTGTAAATTTCCCAGTGTCGGGTGTGTCCTTATCAGCAGCGTGAAAATGGACTAATACTTCACCAATCTCTCAGAGACCCTGAATTCCATGCCAGGAATACAACTGCCTTCTCCATCTCCACCTGCTAGTCCCAAGGTATCTCAAACTCAAACCCTCTAAACAACCAAAGTGTCTCAGTCAATAGCATGACCTTTCACACAGGCACCAAAGCAAATTCCACAGTGTCTAACACATAGTAGGGATTCAATAAACACTTGCTGAGTTCATTCATTGAACAAAAACATTGATTGAAGGTCATCGGTGTGTCAGACATTCTTCTTGGAGCTGGAGATACTGTGGTAAACAAGTTAGATGAAGGATGAGAAGGAGATGAGGGATAAGTATGTAATATAACTTTTCGTAGTTTAAGTACAAAAAGAAAGTTATGCAGAATAAGGAGGTAGAGGGAGATGAGTGTGAAGTGGAGGGAGGGGTCCGTTTTAGATACAGCAGTCAGGATAGGACTCTCTGAGGAACTGACATTTGAGCAGAGACCAGGTTAACAGAGGACACGAGATATTCAGATATTTAGAAGGAAAATATTCCAAGGGATGGCAAGTATGAAGGCCCTGAGGCAGGACCAACTTGGAAGTTTGAGTACAAAGAAGGCCATGGTAGCCAGAGCAGAATGCACCAAGAGAAAGACAGTAGGAGATGAGGTTGGAAAGATAGGCCAAGTAGGGTCCTGCGGGGCCCAAAGACCTGGGAAAGGACTAAGACCGGAAGTCTTTGAAGGCTTTGATCAGGGAGTGAAATGATCTGACTTACATTTTAGAAGATAATTATATCTTGTGACTAATGTATATTCTTATATAACACATATTTTCATGACTTGCATATATTCATATATTATAGATATTAATATATGTATAACTTACATATATTCCACTGCACATATCAAATATTACTTAATTTGGAATTTAAAATCTAAGTTTTAGCTCAAAATATTCAGAATGGATACTAATTAGCCATGAGGCACACTCCTATTGTCAGTCTTCATATGACAGGGAAAATAATTTAAATATAAGTAGGCGATAACTAGCTATAGTATATTATGAATATAGAATAGGGTCTGGATCTAGAATAATAGTCTGAAAACAGGTATGGTTCCTTGCAAGCCCATAAAAGGCCAATAATTTATTTCATAATCTTTGAATTCTTTTTTGCAAGATTGTTGACGAGTTCAAAAGAAAATATTACAATGTATTTTAAATGCCTTGAGAAATACTTTTTATGCTATTTTTTGAGCTGTGGTAAAACATACATAACAAAATCTGCTATTTTAACTATTTTTAAGTGTGCAGTTCAGTGGCATTAAGCACTTTCACAGTGTTGTGCAACCACCACCATCACCCACCTGAAGACCTTTTTTTGGTCATGCAAAACTGAAACTCTGTAACCTATTAAACAATAACTCCCCATTCTCCTTTCGCCCCCAATCCTCTTTTAACTTCCTGTCTCTATGATTTTTACTACTCTAGGCATCTCAAATAAGTGAAATTATAGAGTATTTGTCCTCTTGTGACCGGCTTATTTCACAATGTTTTCAAGGTTCATCCATGTTTAGTGTGTGACAGAATTTCCTTCCTTTTTCAAGGCTGAATAATATCCCACTGGATGTATAGACCACACTTTGTTTATCCATTCACCTCTCACCAAACACTTGGGTTGCCTCCACCTCTTGACTATTATGAATGATGTTGCTATGAATGTGAGTGTACAATTATCTGTTCATATCCCTGCTCTCAATTATTTGGGGTATATGCTCAGAAATTGAATTGCTGAATCTATTTTTTAATTTATTTGAGGAATGATCAGACTGATTTCCACAGTGGCTATTTTACATTCTCACCAGCAGTTCGTAAGGGTTCCAATTTCTCCACATCCTCAACAATACTCGTTATTTTCTGTTGTTGTTGCTTTTTAATCATAGCCATGCTAATGAGCGTGAGATGGTATCTCACTCTGGTTTTGATCGTATTTCCCTAGTGATTAGTGATGCTGGACAGCTTTTTATGTGCTTGTTGACTGTTTGTATATATTCTTTGGAAAAACGTCTATTCAAGTCCTTTGCCCATTTTTTAATCAGGTTGGTTTTTTGTTTTTGAGTTGTATGAGTTATTTATATGTTCTGGATATTAACTCCTTATCAGATACATGGTTTGCAAATATTTTTTCTCATTCCATGGGCTGCATTTTCACCCTGTTGACAGTTTATTTTGATGACTAACAGTTTTAGGCCAGGTGCTGTGGCTCACACTTCTAATCCCAGCACTTTGGGAGGCTGAAGCAGGCTGAGGAGTTCGGGACCAGCCTGGCCAACATGGTGAAACCCTGTCTCTACTGAAAATAAAAAAATTAGCCGGGTGTGGTGCCATGCAACTGTAGTCCCAGCTACTTGGGAGGCTGAGGCAGGAGACTTGCTTGAACCTGGGAGGTGGAGGTTGCAGTGAGCCAAGATCATGCCACTGCACTCCAGCTTGGGCAACAGAGCAAGACTCCGTCTCGAAATAAACAAACAAACAAACATAACACAGTTTTAATTTTTGTATAATTTACCTATTTTTTCTTTTTTTGTCTAAGCTTTTTTTTCACACCTAAGGAATGTTTTTTAAATTATTCTGGCTGCCATTTTGAAAATTGACTATATTGGATCAAGAATGAAAACAGAGAGGAAGTGTCTATAATGACAGAGGAAAGTTTATAGAGTTATGGACTAAAGTGGTCTATAGTGGGGATGGAGAAAAGTAGACAGATTTTGAGATACGTTTTGAAGATAAAATAGATAAAACCTGATTAATTGGATGAGAGATACAAAGAAAAAAAAGAATAAAGAATGACTCCTACTTTTTTGGCCCGAGCTGCTAGAGGACTGGTGGTACCATCATGAGATGGCAACAATTAGGGAAAGAGCTGATTTATAGAAGATTTTATCATGTTTTGTGGAAGCTGTCTATCATATACCCAAACAGAGTTATCTGACAAGTAGCTGGATAGATACATAAGCCTGGAGTTAAGAGGAAAGAACTATGTGGTAGATTTGGAATTCCCTTGTTATCTATTGCCACAATACTGCACAACAACCATAAAACCCTAATTGCTCATGCATGGAGAAAGGCTGACTAGATGGCTTTGCCAATCTTGCCTAACTCACATGTCAGGGAGTCAGCTAGCTGGCTGTTTATCCAAGCCAGCCTCAGCTCTCTGCTTCACATATCTCCCATCCTCCATAGACCAGTCCAACGATGCCTTATGGTAATGACAGAACTGCAAGAGAGAAAGACCAAGCCTAATTGTCCAAGCATTTTTCAAGCCTCTACTTGCATCAAATTTGCTGATATTCCACTGGTTAAATCTAGGCACAGGGCCTCGCCCAGAGACAGAGTGGGGAAGCGTTGCAAAGCTACTTGGCAAAGAGGTGAAGAAATGGAGCCACTTTTGTAGTTGCCACATCACAACTGTGTAGAGATTGTATTTAATGCCTTGGGACTAACAGGAAAGTAGAGAAGATGCAAAGACAGATGACCACTATCTGCCTTTGCCAAGAATCAAAGAGGATAATGACAGGCACCATCCTCTGAGACTTAACTCTGATGGTCTGCATGTCTTATCTGGACTACTTGCTCTAAGAATGGAAACAGCAAGATCTTAGGATGATTTGAAGAATGACTAGATTTTGTCCTAGGCTGGTAGGTGATAGAGTTTCTGAGACATGTTCAGATTCGGATAACTTTTAAAGGTCAAGCTAATAGAACTTTGATGGAGTATGACAGACAGGTAAGAAACAAGGAGACTCCTAGGTTTCTTGCCTGAAGAACAAGGAGTGCCATTACTAGGATGGGAAAAACAGAGAGAGGGCAGGTTTGGCAGATAAAACAAGAATACGGTTTTGGAACATGGAAGCTTGAGATCCCAGTGGAGCTGCTTGGCAGGTAATTGAATATGAGAGTGTAAAGTTCAGGGAAAAGTTTAAGTTTAGAGATATAACTTTAGCAACTATCAACAAATAAGGCTATTTAAAACCATGTGAATGGAAGAGGTCACCTAAGTTACGATGCATGTGAAGAAGAGATGATGACAGGCTAACCAATTAACTGTGTTCTACTCCTTGACCTCTCCATCTGGTAGACACCCACTACCTACTTCATAGCTCTCAAATGTGGACCCTCCTGTGTCATTCCTACAATTACTACTGTCTTAGTCAAAGTCTTCATCTTTCACCTAGACCACTGCAACTGCTTCCAACCGGTCTCACTCTCTCCAAGGTCACTTCATTAGCTCATTCTCCATATACAGTCACCGGGGGGATCTTTGTCACAGCAATCTATTTTTGCCACTCCTGCTTTAAAAGCTTAATACAAACTCAATCATGAATGGATCAGTCTGACATCATCTGAATTCAGTGACTACAGGTAACATCACTAATCATGGAACAAATGTGATTCAGCAGGAAACACATAGCACCACTGATGAAGTTTTCCTGCCAAAAGAGAGAATCTCATCTGATCAAGCCTCTAGCTCTAACTACTAGTGCGTAGAAAGTAAGGGAGTTAGAGGAGCATGCAGTACCATGAGGGGACAATTAGCCAAATCCAAACTTTGGGAGACAACAGGACAACCTAGTTTCCTAAAACAATAACAAAATTTAAGCGAGGGGAACTATGGGGAGAAATGTGGAGAATGTAGATTAAGAGAGAATCAAGAGATGAACCATCCACATGCCGTATGCGCACTGTGTTTGGATTCTGATTTAAACAAATCGACTGTAAAAAGACATGTTTGAGACAGGAAAAATTCAACATATGCAGTATTTTAAATGCTATTAAGGAATTTTTGTTTATTTTCTTGGGTGTGAAAATGAAACAGTGGTTGTATATTTTAAAAGAAATTATCTGGTATGTTTTTATGGCTGTATTTTTTTTTTAAAAAAGAAATTATATTGAAGTGTCCATGAGTACTGGATTTGCTTCAAGATACTCCAGAAATTAAAAAAGAAAGTTGGCCAGACATGGTGGCTCGCACCTATAATCCCAGCACTTTAAGAAGCCAAGGAGGATCACTTAAGTCCAGAAGTTCAAGACCAGCCAGGGCAACATAGTGAGACTCCATCTCTAAATTTAAAAATATAAGAAAATTTTAAAAAGAAAATTGAGAGAAACAATGAAACAAAAATCGGAGAAAGTTGGTAGTTATTAAAGCTGGGTATGGGTACACAAGGCTTCATTGTCCTACTCTATTTTTGTGTGTTTGAAAATTTTCCATTATAAAAAGGAAAAATCATAACACGTAGCAAGTCAAACATGAAGCTGGCTGTATCTTCATTTCAGTCTTTTCTCTTTCACCCTCATAACATGTTATATTCCAGATACTCCAAAACTAACAGTTATTCAATAAAATATATACATGATTTTAGTAATATCTACTTTAACAAGATGTTAATTAATATCTATTTTGGGGTTTTTTTTGTTTTTTTTTTTTTGAGACAGAGTCTCGGTCTGTCACCCAGGCTGGAGTGCAGTGGCGTGATCTTGGCTCACTGCAAGCTCCGCCTCCCAGGTTCATGCCATTCTCCTGCCTCAGCCTCCCGAGTAGCTGGGACTACAGGCGCCCGCTACCACGCCCAGCTAGTTTTCTGTATTTTTAGTAGAAACAGGGTTTCACCTTGTTAGCCAGGATGGTCTCGATCTCCTGACCTCGCGATCCACCCGCCTTGGCCTCCCAAAGTGCTGGGATTACAGGCGTGAGCCACCACGCCCAGCCTATTTTGGTTTTTTTTTAAGTCAGACATATTCAAAATGCCCACAACTAACACCAGTCTATGGCTGACAACAGTCTATAACAGAGCCGCATTTATTTTGTGTTCTTAATGCATACATTTTATTGGAACACTGTATACCCCATTTTCTGAACACCTATCCAATCCTCTTTCATACCTCTAAACCTTTCCTCATACTGTTTCTGCTTTCTGGGTGCCATTCTTCCACTTCACCACCTGGAAAGCTCCTCCAATGTCCATCTCAAATGCCAGTTCCTCCATGACCCTTCCTGTGACCTCTCCTCCTTGACCTTCATCTGTCATTCTAAGCGGGGTCAGCTGCTCCCTCTTCTGTGCTCCCCGACTTTATCACCACTCTGAGTCATGTCAGCTGCCTCCCCAGCTAGATGGAGAACTCCTTGGTGTGTATATCACCCAACCCTAGCACATGGTAAGTGATTAATAAATTCTTGAAGATAAAATGAGGAGGGGAGGGAAGAGAAAAGGAAGGAAGGAAGGAAGGAGGGAGGGAGGGAAGGAAGGAAAGAAGGAAGGAAGGAAGGAAGGAAGGAAGGAAGGAAGGAAGGAAGGAAGGAAGGAAGGAAGGAAGGAAGGAAAAGGGGAAGGGAAGGAAGGAGGGATTGGTTTCACCTCCCTTCCCCCCCATTCTAATTGCAGAGACTCCTCACATAGTACCTGTGTCCTCTGAGAGCCCAGAAGCACTTCGTCCTTTATTGCTCATATCAAGCATCGAAAGGAACCCACTGCCTACCCAGCTCATGCCCCACCAGAGTGGACAATCTTTAAGCAGGCGTAAGCTTCCTACATAGAACTCCCATTTCTTCCCCTTCTCCAATCCCAAAACCAAGCGTAATGAAATGGACAGAACTCAACCTCCAAGTTTCTAAAGAGCTTTGGGGATTTTTTTGGCCATGACCCAGTACCCCATAAAAGAGGGCAGGCAAAGTCCTATAACCTTTTTCCTAAGAGCTCCCACTTGGGAAGGCCTCCAGCAAAGTATTTTGGTGCCTTGCAAAATCCAAGGCCCTGATAGAAGCAGGAAATGTGATTATGACCACTCTCTCTGGCAATTACTGGCTCAGGCACTCTAATAGCTCTTAGCAAAAAATTACCCCTCCATCATGATGAAGACAGAAACAGAAGTTACGAATGAATGCCAACTGCTGCAGCACGTTGCCTACAAGGTTAACCCTTGGGATCCCACAATCTGTGACCCATACCTCTAATAGCTGGGAAACTTGAGGTTCCAAAAGGCGCCAATGCCCACACCCCCAGAGGTTGCTCCTACAACCTTCTCAGAAGAGCTGTGTGCTCATTAGGTGACTGCCTCTGGTTTCCTATCTAAAGCCACTCCATTACAGGACAGGCCACAGATTGAGGTTCAATTCCCACTTAAAATGTGATTATATCCCAAGGGTAAGTGTAAATCTACTTGGCATGGCCCACCACCCTCCCAGAATCTAAACATGGCACCTCTGCCCAGTTATATTTGGTTCCAAGAAAGAAACTTCCTTGCATTTTGGTTTATCAAAAAAACATAAAATTAAACTGATACACAGAGAGAGTGGGGTGCAGATGGGTGCACATTCAAACTGGATTTTTCTTGAGTTGTAAGGAAAGGGGATAAATCCCCAAATGTCCTAAACATGTGTTGAAATAGCAAGTGACTTTAGAAGTCATCCTACCTCTCCAATACTGTCCCCAGTTCCCAAGGCATGTGAGCCATTTGCATTCTGTAGGAACCCCCAACTAAGGGAGGCAGAATAGAGGCAGGATTAACAGCAGGCCCTGAGAATCAGGCAAACCAGGTCCAAATACTGACAACATCCCTTATTAGCTGTGGGTCTTGGGAGAGTGTTTCTTAAACTTGATGACTGATCTGCCAAGTCTCTTTTTTTTAACTCCCTTCACCGGGTTGTCAGGAGAGTTAAATGAGACGATGTGTAAATTATCCAGTGCCTAGCATGTGGTAGCCATAGGGTACTCACCCTGATGAGTAGTTTCTGTGATTAGCCCAGAGGAACAACAAAAGCTGAGACTGACTTACTTATTACTTCTTCAATAACAGCACTGACTCAGTGCCAGGCACTGTTCCAAATGCTTCAGTGCACTGTGCTCACTCATGCAATCCTCATAACAACTGGAAGAGGTAAATACTGTTATGATTTCAATTTTATAGATGTCAAAACTGAGGCACCATGATGGCAAATATTTCTCTCAAGGTCCATAGCAAATCAGTGACAGAATCAGGATTCAAGCTCAGGCATCTGGCTCCAGAGTCCAGCTCAAAGCCCCCACGCTCCACTACATCTAGTAGAATACCCCAGCAACTAGTGATTGCAGAGCCATGTTCATGCCATCAAGCACATTAGCACACCTGTCCCACTGACCTATCTGGTGGAAACAAGCTCACCAGCCAATGAATGGGCCTCCCCATGCTGTCTCACTGCAGAGATATCAGAACTGCTTGGCATTTTTCTTATTGCTTTTTATTAGGTATTTCGTTTGGTGTCTTCATTTGCCTAGAGTGTTCACCATGATGTTCTGAACCTGCCTATAGTTATTTCCCTCCTGGCTTTCTCCTTCTGGGTAATTCTCTTTTGGCATCAAGACTCAATTCAAACATCAGTTTCTTCTGGAAGTCTTCCTGCTTGATTAAATGCCCTGTCTCCTTGCTTTCACGGCACCCTCAGCAAACATCTAACAGAAGCATTTATTGCATTGAATTGTCATGGTTGGTTGATGTCTCTGTCACCACCCCTCTGAGCTACATGTTCTGTGAGGGCAGGGTTAGTATTTTATTCCACTTGGTGATCCAACCAACGTGGGTTCCTACCTCTAGTAAACATACGACTACATATGTACCATCAAATGAGGGCGTTGTACCCTCCATAGTTTTTGGTGAAGGGACTTCAGAAACACTGTGTTGACAGTAATCTTGCTGTACTACCTAGTCCAATATTTTAAGAACTCATCTTGATCAAGAGCAACAATAAAATATTTCTGTATTTCTGTCTAGATAAATGAGACTGCCCCCAGCCTCTTCAAGAAGAGAGAAAGGTTAAAGAGAAGGAGAAATGGAGGGGAGGTCTCTTTCAATATGTCAAAATACTAGTACAGATGCTGCACTTAAAAAAATCAACCATAAAAAGAAATGAAGTACCAATACATGCTACAACTTGGATGAACCTCAAAAACATTATGCTAAGTGAAAGAAGCCAGACATAAAAGACCAACATATTGTATGATTCCTTTTATATAAAATATCCAGAATAGGCAAGTCCATAGAGACAGAAAGCAGATTAGTGGTTGCCAGGGGCTGGGGGTGGGATAGGGAATGAGAAAGGATTATTTAAAGGGTATTTTCTGGGAAGATGAAAAAGTTTTGAAACTAGAGAAAGAAAGTCATTGCCCAACATTATGAATGCACAAAATGCCACTGAATTGTACACTTTAAAATGGTTAATTTGGGGCCAGGTGTGGTGGCTCATGCCTGTAATCCCAGCACTTTGGGAGGCTAAGGTAGGTGGATCACCTGATGTCAGGAGTTCGAGACCAGCCTGGCCAACATGGTGAAGCCCCATCTCTACTAAAAATACAAAAATTAACTGGGCATGGTGGCATGTGCCTGTAATCCCAGCTACTTGGGAGGCCGAGGTAGGACAATAGCTTGAACCCAGGAGGCAGAGGTTGCAGTGGGCTGAGATCACACCATTACACTCCAGCCTGGGCGACGAAAGCAAAACTCTGTCTCAAAAAACATAAATAAATTAAAAATAAAATGGTTAATATGGCTGGACATGATAGCTCATGCCTGTAATCCTAGCATTTTGGGAGGCCGAGGCAGGAGGATCGCTTGAGGCCAGGCTTTCAAGACCAGCATGGACAAAAAAGTGAGGTCCCATCTCTACAAAAAATAAAAAATTAACCTGTGTATCTGTAGTCCCGGCCATTCAGGAGGCTGAGATGGGAGGATTACTTAAGTCCAGGAGGTCAAGACTGCAGTAAGCCATGATTGTGCCACTGTACTCCAGCCTGGGTGACAGAGTAAGACCCCGTCTCAAAAAAAAAAAAAAGATTAAGTTTATACTACGTGGATTTCACCTCAATTTTTCAAAAAATAAAAGAAAGGATCCCCAGACCCACCCTAAGAGGGTTGTTCATGCTACTGTGAGCTTGTCAAATATAGGGAGCCCACCCTATGCCTGCCCTGGTGTCCAGGGCAGTGTTTAGGGCAGGAGACACAGGGCAGAGGCTGCAGAGATAGGCTCTACTCCCAAGAGATAGGCTTGAGGACACCTGGAGGGCATTCTTGGGACTCCCTTCCTGGAAATGATTACCATAGCTGAGTGCAAAAATATTAAGTGAGAAAAAAAATACAGGGCCAGAGACAAAGCACTCTAAGTGCCCCAGCTTAATACAGACTTTGCCCAATAGTCTTAAAATCAATGTGGCTGTCACTTAGCTTGTGAAGGATCATGCTCTTGGGACAAGACACATTACTATGGGCCTGGCACATCAGGAGGGAGAAGGATCTCTATCCAAGTGTTTCAAAAGGCTGCACTGCTCTGAACCAGCCCCTGCCTTTCTGCCCTCACTCATCTGGCCTGAGAGACCCCAGCCCAGGGGTGACCTGCCAACTTGCAAACTTCTCCAAAGCCAGGAGCTTATGTTGCAATTTAAGGGCAATGTTCTTCATTTCTCTCCCGGGAAGCTTTGCAAATGAGCTCCTGTGTATCAGGGAGTCCAATAGAAGTCGGAAGTTTCTCCTGTTTAGGTGCCATTTAAGCTAGGGAGTTGAGAGAAGCAAAAAGAGTGATTATAGACCCCAAGGGCCAGGACATCTAAAGTAGATACCTGTGCCCGGGCGTGGTGGCTCACACCTGTAATCCCGCACTTTGGGAGGCCAAGGCAGGTCAATCACTTGAGGTCAGGAGTTTAAGACCAGCCTGGTCAACATGGTGAAACTCCATCTCTACTAAAAATACAAAAATTAGCTGGGCATGGTGGTGCATGCCTGTAATCCCAGCTACTCAGGAAGCTGAGGAAAGAGAATCACTTGAACCTGGGAGGCGGAGGTTGCAGTGAGCCAAGATTGTGCCACTGCACTCCAGCCTGGGCAACAGAGCAAGACTCTGTCTTAAAAATAAATAAATAAATAAAAATAAAATAAAATAAAATAGATACCTGCCAAGTTGTCCACAGCTGACACTCTCCCTTTCTTCCCCACCTTCAATCCACATGGCAGAAATGGACTCCCAGTCACTATCTTTGCTCAGAAACTTAACTCACCCACCTTGGCCATAGTTGATTGAACCAAGGGTGAGCACATGACTTAAGCTAGCCAATCAGAGACATCCCTCTGAGAATCTGGAATTGAAACCATAAGACAGAACCGGATTGTTCCACGAAGCTGCATGTACAGATATAAATTTGAGAGCTCAGGGACAGCCACTGTTTTCTAGTCTATGGTCTGGTCTGTGGTCAGCTGTTCTTAAAATGACTCCTAGTCATCTACACCTCCTGGTATTCACACTCTTGTGTAATTTCCTCTCCTTGAGTGTAGGCTAGACATAGTCACTTGCTTCTCACAAATAGAACATGGAAAATGTGATATCACCTCCGAGATTAGAAAGTAAAAGGCTGTCATTTCTATCTTGCTCCCTTCTCTCTGGCTCTTCTCACTTGCACTGATGAAGCAAACTGCTATATTGCAAGGCGAGGCCCACATGGCCAGGAAGTGAGGATGGCTTCCAGCCAACAGCCAGCAAGGGGCTCTTGGTCTAACAACTGTCCAGGAACTAAATCCTGCCAACACCATGTGGTGAGCTTAGAAACAGATCATTCCCCAGTTGAGCCTTGAGATGACTGCAGTTCCAGCTCACACCTTTTATTGCAGCCTCTGAGAAACAGAAGACCCTGCTAAGCCTCACCTGGATGCCCAATCTACAGAAACTATGACATTCTTAATGTTATCTTCAGTCACTAAGTTTTGGGGTGATTTGTTACACAGCAACAGATAACTAATACATAGTCTAAGATTAAAGAAAAGGGAAGGCACGCTGAAAAGAGAAGACAATAGAGCAGATGCACACAGGGAAGGAGAAATGAAAGACAGAGGGAAAGCTGGAAGTCAGAGTTCTTCATGGATTGGATTGATGTGGCAAGACCAATTAGAGGCAATTGCTGTCATTCAGGCAAGAGATGATGGTAGCAGATGTAATGCCTATTTCTGCAAGAGAAGACTAAGTGAGGAAAATGCTCAGGGAGAAAACCAAGAGATCAGTTTTATTTTAATACATGGTCAGTTAATATACAAAAGCATGACATAGCAAATGCATAACGAACTGTGTTGGTACTTCTCCAATACTACAAAGATGAGGAAGACAAGATCCTTGTCCTCAAGGTACTCACAGTTTAGGGGAGGACAGGCAAACATGCGCAATGTATTCTGTAGTTCGTTTGACCTGTGAGCAAAGCGTTGTATGTTAAAAAGAAAAGGAAGTGCTTTATTCTGCCTGGGAAGACAGAGAAGCTTCTCAGGGAGTGACAGGAATGTGCACGCTGATCACACCTATGGAAAAATACATTTCATGCAGTGGCAAGGATATAAAGGGAATTCAGAGTAATAAAATGAATACGGTTCTATATTCCTTGTATTCTTTCTTGTCTTCAGGGCACAATAAAACAATTCATAATTCATTCTTTAATTTAGGGTAACATAAAGGTCTTAGATCAAAGCATAAAGTGAGATCCTATTAGGCAGTTTGGAGAGTTCCATGTAGCCTTTGCCCACTTTGGAAAAACAGATGAAGGCACGAGTTTTCACGGAGAACAGTAGCCTTAGGTGAGTCACAGTTACGAGTGGAGGCTCTGGAGATAAACTTGGCTGCTCTCTGTGTACCCGGACCCTGCCATTGATCACCTATGAGACCTTGGCCAACTTACCTCTCTAAGCCTCAGTTTCCTCATTGTAAGCTGGTGATAATGATTTTTGTCAAAAGATTAAATCTAATAGTATTGCAGTGTTTTTCCAATTGGGATACACAAATACATTTTCTGAGTCTTACGAATTTTTTAACTACATTTTTTTAATATGAGGTTTTCATCTGGAGAGCAGGCTAAATATTCTAATGTTAACACATTCCAGATCATCTGAATGACTACCTCATAACTAAGTCCTGCTGGGAGATTTAAGTATCAAAGTTTTCAAAGGCATTCACACTAGTGTTGGCACCAGCAACTACTATTTTTATGACCTTGGGATGTTAATGAGAGACAGATTTAATATGTAAATGTGCTAATATCTTAATATGTTAAGAGACAGAGAGTTAATATGTAAATACTGCTTTGAGTCAACAATAGGCCAAATGATGTCATAGCACACTGTACAAATGAAGCCTTCAGGGTGGGGCAGTGGTTAAACAGAGAAATTAATGGGAGAATTGAGTCATCACTCAGCATGAGGGAGCATTGACATGGCAAGAAAAAACCCCACACCACAGTCAAACACTGCAATTCACAGTTGAACAGCTATTTAGTTTCAACAAACATTGTCATCTGTCACATTAAATAAATATGTTGATTTGCATTGCTTTGTGTCGTATTTTTGTTTGCATTTAATTTATAAATTTCATTTGGTTTTATCATTGTTTAAGCACTGTAAGCATAAGAAGTTTTGACCTAGCAGTGTGTCAACACTTATTTGTTTTGTTTTATTTTTCCATAGGTGTACATCAGTCCAAAGTGTGTCAATACATATTTAAGGAACAAATAATCTTTAAAATACACTTTAGGAGCCCATGAAAGAATACTTTTCCTTTTAAAGGAGGCCACATATGAGTTAATTTGGAGAAACACACAATAAGCCACATAAAGCATTTAGCATGGTGTGTAGAAGTGGTAATTATTATTAAATATTTGAGAGAACACTAGAGTTCCAGTCCCAGGGAAGATCAAGTAAACACATTTCATCCTATTTCTCTTATTGAGTGTAGCTACAAATCTTAGAATGTATGAAGCAGCTATCTCATCGCTTGTGAGTTTACCATTTTTTCCAGTTAGTATTCCCCCAGCCTGAACTTAATGTAGCCCAAACCCCAGAAGAAGCAGTGGGGCAGAGAGAGTGAGCTCCAGGAGAAGCCTCTTGGTCTGGCTAAGAGATCAAGAAGTGGGACTCCTAATGCTCAGTGAAAATGCAGAAATCTCCAGATTTTTAAATTTTTTCCCTCCATTATTTCACACTCCAGTTTGCTCCCCCACCGCCCCCCATCACCCACCACAAAAAAATCCAGTGGTAGCAACAGAATCCCACAGAAATCAAAACTCAGAGGAAGGGGAACCTTCCTCTATGATTAATGAAAATATGATCCTAAGAGAATGCAATGAACCCCCATTGCTTTTTTTCTCTCTATGTCCATCCACTGGTTGGCCCTAGGCATGGGCACACTTATAAAAGTGGGTAGCAAAACTGGATAGAGCCCCAGATTTCTGCCTGGAGGATAGATAAGGGAGCCTCAAGAATCCAGATAGTAATAAGGAGGTTTTGGAAAGGGAAGAAGTTAGGAAAGTGGCCCTATAAAATTTATTATAAATTCCTGGACTCACCCCTAAACTGTGGATGCATGGATCTGATCCCAATGAGCATACCAAAGACAGTGAGCACTGAGCTAACAGTTAGACCAACATTCAGGTCCCAGACTAGCCACTGGGTAGCATACACATGGATGAGAGTCAAATAGCACACAAAGGAGTTAACAACTAAATTGACATAGGAACAACAGCTCACAAAAATTGAGTTGGAACTTGCAACCTGAACCTGACCAAGCTACTAATTGCCTACAAAGACAAAAATATCAATGTTTTCCAAGGACTTGTAAAAGGGCCCAGAGAGGCAGAGGTTGCAGTGAGCCAAGATCGCACCACTGCAGTCTAGCCTGGGCAACGAAGTGAGCAAAACTTCGTCTCAAAAAAAAAAAAAAAAAACAGGGCCCAGAGTCTCATAACAAAATATTCAAAACATTCAGGATACAATCAAAAATTACTTGACATGTGAAGAGCCAGAAAATGTTCAACTCATTTGGGAAAAGGCAATCAATAGATGTCAACACCTAGATGACAGAAATGATGGAAATATCTGATAAAGACTTTAAGGCAGCTATTATAAATATGCTTCAATAAATAATCACTAATACTCTGGAAACTAATGTAAAAGTAGAAAGTCTGGGCAAAGAAATAGAAGACATTAAGAAAAATCAAGTGGAAAGTTGAGAACTTAAAAATACAATATGGCCTCAATAGCAAAATAGGGGTGACAGAGGAAAGAGTCAACAAACTGGAATGTAGATGAATAAAAAAATCCAAAATGAACAATAGATATAAACTATTTTTTTCAATGAGCAGAGCCTCAGGAGCCTGGAGGACACTAACAGAATGTCTTATATTTGTATTATTATAGTGTAAAACAGAGAAAAGAAATAATATGCTGCTGAAAAACATTTGAAGAAATAATGGTTGAAAAGTTGTCAAATCTGGAAAAAGAAAAAACCTACAAACTCAAGAAACTCAGTAAATTCAAAACAGGATAAACCCCAAAAACCATGCCCAGACACATCATAATCAAATTGCTGAAAACTAAATGCAAAGTAAAAGTCTTAAAAGTTACCAGAGAAAAACACCTTATCTAAAGGAGAGCAATAATTTAAATGACTGTGGATTTGTCATTAGAAACCATGGAGGCCAGGAAAAAGTGGCACACTATTTTTAAAGTGCTAACAGTAAATAAATGTCCACTCGAGTTTTCATATCCAAAAAAAAATCCTTCAGGAATTAACATGAAATAAAGACCTGCTCAGATAAAGAAAAACTAAGAGAATTTATTGCCAGCAGACCTACTCTAAAAGAATTGCTAAAATAAGTTTTTTGGAAAAAAAAGAGAAATAATACCTGAAGACATTTTAGAACATCAGGAATTTTAAAACAGCAACAGAATAGGTAAAAATCTGGTAGAGTATAATAAACTATTCTTCATTTCTTAAGTTTGTTAAAATACGTAAAATGTCTTTGATGATGAAAAGCAAAATTATAACATCCTCTAGTGAGGCTTTCAATGTATGTACACGTACTACTAAGACAACTTGAAGATCAAATGGGGAGAATAAAGTTACTAATGCAGAAAGATATCTCCATTCCACCTGAAATGGTAAAATATAAACTCTAAGCAGTTTGTGAAGTTAAGTATGTATATTGTAATCTTCAAAACAATCATTTAAAAATTATATAAAGACAGACTCAAAAGAAAGAGATTAAAATGAAATACTAAAAACAATTTTTAAACCCTTAAAAAAAGCAGGGGTAGAAAAGGGAACCAAAGTGTATGAGTTCTTTTTCACACTCCTGATAAAGACATACCCAAGACTGGCCAATTTACAAAAGAAAGAGGTTTAATTGGACTTACAGTTCCACATGGCTCGGGAAGACTCACAATCATGATGAAAGGCAAGGAAAAGCAGGTCACATCTTACATGGATGGCAGCAGGCAAAGACAGAGAGCTCGTGCAGGGGAATTCCTCTATTTTTTTTTTTTTTTTTTTTTTGAGACAGAGTCTTGCTCTGTCGCCCAGGCTGGAGTGCAATGGCACGATCTCAGCTCACTGCAAGCTCCACCTCCCGGGTTCACACCTTTCTCCTGCCTCAGCCTCCCCAGTAGCTGGGACTACAGGCACCTGCCACCACGCCCAGCTAATTTTTTGTATTTTTTAGTAGAGAAGGGGTTTCACCATGTTAGCCAGGATGGTCTCGATCTCCTGAACTCGTGATCCACCCGCCTCAGCCTCCCAAAGTGTTGGGATTATAGGCGTGAGCCACTGCAGCCGGCCGGGAATTCCTCCTTTTAAAACCCTCGGATCTCATGAGACTTATTCACTATTACGACAACAGCACAAGGAAGACTTGCCCCCATGATTCAATTACCTCCCACCAGGTCCCTTATCGGGGGAACCTGCCCCCAATATTTCAACACAGGTTCTATTTTCCATAAGTGTCAGCCAGCTGAGAAATAAAGAGAAAGAGTACAAAGAGAGGAATTTTACAGCTGGGCCGCTGGGGGTGACATCACGTATCGGTAGGACTGTGATGCCTGCCCAAGCCTCAAAACCAGCAAGCTTTTATTAAGAATTCTAAAAGGGGAGGGAGTGTACGAATAGGGAGTAGGTACAAAGATCACATGCTTCAAAGGGTAAAAAGCAGAACAAAGATCACATGCTTCTGAGGAAACAGGACAAGGGCAAAATCGGGACTGTCAATAAGGGTGTATGTTCAGGGGTGCACGTATTGTCTTGATAAACATCTTAACAGAAAACAGGGTTCAACAAGAGAGAACTGGTCTGACCAAAAATTTACCAGGATGGAGTTTTCCCAATCCTAGTAAGCCTGAGGGCACTGCAGGAGACCAGGGCTTATTTCAGTCCTTATCTCAACTGCATAAGACAGACACTACCAGAGCAGTTGTTTGTAGACCTCCCCCAGGAATGAATTCCTTTCCCAGAGTATTAATATCAATATTCCTTGCTAGGAAAAGAATTTAGCGATATCTTCCCTACTTGCACATCCGTTTACAGGCTCTCTGCAAGAAGAAAAATATGGCTCTTTTTGCCTGACCCCCTAGGCAGTCAGACCTTATGGTTGTCTTCCCTTGTTCCCTAAAAACTGCTGTTATTCTGTTCTTTTTCAAGGTGCACTGATTTCATATTGTTCAAACACATATGTTTTACAATCAATTTGTACAGTTAACACAATTATCACAGTGGTCCTGAGGTGATGTACGTCCTCAGCTTACAGAGATAACAGGATTAAGAAATTCAAGTAAGAAAGCATAAGAAAGTATAAAAGTATTAATTTGGGAACAGATAAATGTCCATATTAAAATGAAATCTTCACAATTTATGTTCCTCTGCCATGGCTCCAGCCAGTCCCTCTGTTTGGGGTCCCTGACTTCCCACAACAGTCCCTCCCACAACACATAGGAATTCAAGATGAGATTTGAGTGGGGTCATAGCCAAACCATATCACGAAGGAACCAGAGGACACAAAACCAGAGGACACAAAAAGAAAATGAGTAATAAAATGGTAGACCTAAATTGTAATTTATCATTAATTACATTAAATAAAAATGGTCTAAACATACTAGTTAAATTTTCAGAACTTTTTTTTTTTTTGAGACAGCATCTGACTCTGTTGCCCAGGCTGGAGTGCAGTAGCACCATCTCAGCTCACTGAAATCTCCGTCTCCTGGGCTCAAGCCATCTTCCCACCTCAGCCTCCCAAGTAGCTGAGACTACATGGTGCACACCACCATGCCCAGCTAATTTTTGTATTTTTTGTAGAGATGAGGTTTCACCATGTTGTCCAAGCTGGTCTAGAACTTCTGAGCTCAAGCAATCTGCCCGCCTTAGCATCTCAAAGTGCTGGGATTACAGGCATGAGCTACCACACACAGCCTAGAATAGATTTTTTGAAACCCATGAGCCAACTGCATGCTGTGTAGAGAAATCTACTTCAAATATAATGATATAGGTAGGTAAAAATTAAGGTAGGGGGAAAGATATATGATGCAAACATTAAACAAAAAAAAAGAAACAGTGGCAGCCATATTAAAATGAGACAAAAAAAATTGCAGAAATGAAAAAATTAAAGAGTCAATTTATCAAAAAGAAATGATAGGCTGGGCGTGGTGGCTCATGCCTGTAATACCAGCACTTTGGGAGGCTGAGGCAGGTGGATCACAAGGTCAGCAGTTTGAGACCAGCCTGGCCAATATAGTGAAACCCCGTCTCTACGAAAAATACAAAAATTAGCTGGGTGTGGTGGTACGCACCTGTAGTCCCAGCTACCTGGGAGGCTGAGGCATAAGAATTCCTTGAACCCCAGAGGCAGAGGTTGCAGTGAGCCGAGATCGCACCACTGCACTCCAGCCTGGGTGAGAGAGTGAGACTCCATCTCAAAAAAAAAAAAAAAAAAAAAAAAGAAATGACAATGTTAAAACTGTTTCTAACAACAGAGCTTCAAAACACTTGAAGCAAAAACTAATAATAACTGAAAGGAGAGGCAGGAAATTCTATAATTATAATTGGAGACTTGAATATTCTTCTCTTAATGATAAATAGAACTTGTAGATAGAAATTCAGCAAAAATATAGAAGAAAAGAATATTACCATCAACAACTGGATCTGATGTTTATAGAACACTCCGTTCAACAACAGAAGAATACACACTCTTTTTGATAGAATACTCTCCCAGAAGAATAGCAAAATACAGATTCTTGGAATATTAACAAAGATAGATGATACTGCAAGTCACAGAATAGACCTTAGAAAGTTAAAAATAATTGAAATCATACAAAGTATGTTCTCTGACCACAATAGAATGAAACAAGATCAGTAAGAGATAACAGGAAAATCTCCTGTTGGAAATTTTAAAATACACTTCAAATAATCTATAGGTCAAAGATGAAATCCCATGAAAAATTAGGATTTGAGAGTAAACAAAAATGAAAATACAATATATCAAAATTTTTGAGATATTATTAAAGCAGTACATCAACAGAAATTTATAGTATCCAGTGATTGTATTAGAAAATAACCAAGGCTCCAAGTCAATAATCTGTCTCCACAGTAAGAAACTAGAAAAAGAAGAACAAAATAAATTGAAAGCAAGCAAACAAAAGGGAATAATAAAGAAAACATATTATCAAGGAAATTCAAAACAGAAAGATAAAGGAAATTAATAAAACCAAAAGCTGATAATATGAAAAGACTGATCAATTGAAAAGCCTTTAGAAAACCTGACAAAGGAAAAAAGAGAGAGAAGAGATACAAATTATCAATAACAGCATTGAAGAAAGTGCTATCATTATAGACCCTACAGACACTAAAAGGATAGGAAGGGAATAATGCAAACAATTCTACATGCATAAATTTGACAACTTAGATGAAATGGACCACAATGCTTCAAAAACTACCAACTACCCTAACTCATCTTACATAAAATAGATAACCCAAATAGTCTTGTAACTATTAAAGAAATTGAATTTCTAGCTAAAATCTACCCAAAAATACAATCCACAAAGCTCGATGTTTTCACTGGCAAATTCCACCAAACATTTAAAAAAGAAATAACACTAACTCTAGAGGATCTGTTCCAGACAATAGAAGGGGGTGCATTTTGTCTCAGTTTTTGGAGCTCATATTACCCTGATACCAAAAAAACAAAGATAATACCAAAAAACCAAAGACAATACAAAAAAAGAAGGAGCAGGAAAAGGAAAGAAGGAAGAAAGACAAAAGAAAGCTGAAGACCAATAGCCCTCATGAGCATAGACGCAAAATATTCAAAGAATATTGCAAATTAAGTCCAGGCAAATGTAGAAAGAATAATATACCATAAACAAGGGAAGCATATTCTGGAAATGCAAGGATGGTTTGATATTTAAAAATCAATGGATGCGATCCATCACATCAGCAGTCTAAGAAAGAAAAACCACACATTGACATCAATTGATATAGAAAAGCCTTTGATGAAACTCAACAGATAATCACATGTCTTTTTTTAAAACCCTGGCAATCTAGGTATAGGGAAATTCTTAAGTCTACTAAAGAGCATCTACAAAAAACCTACAGCTGATAGCATACTTAATGGTTAGAGACTGAATTATTTTTGCCTAAGATTGGGAAGAAGACACTCTCACCAGTCTGATTCAACTTCATACTAGAAATCCTAGTTAACATAACAAAGCAAGGAAAAGAAATAAAAGACATGCAGATTCAAAAGAAACACAACTGTCTTTATTCATTCACAAACAACATAATTTCCTAGGTAGAAAACCCTAAGGAATCAACAAAAAACAAGCAAACAAACAAAGAAAATTCTAGAAACAATAAATGAGCTTAGTAAGGTCATAGGCCAGCAGGTCAACACACAAAAATCAATCATCAATCATATTTTGAGATACTGGCAATGTAAAATTGGAACTCAACATTTAAAAAATATATACCATATACTATTGAAACGCCAAAATGAAATATCTAAGTATAAATTTGACAAAATATGCATAGGATCCACATGCTGAAAACTACAAAATGCTGATGAAACAATTCAAATTTTGCCTAAGTAAATGGAGAGACAGACATATCATGTACACAGATTGGAAGACTCAATACATAAAGATGTCCATTTTTCCCAAATTGATCTTTAATACAATCTCAACCAAATTTCTATTAGAATTTTTTTTGTAGATTTAGGCAAGATAATTCTAAAATTTGTATGGAAAGGAACTAGAATAGCCCCAACAATTTTGAAAATGAAGAATAAGATTGTAGAAATCATACTACCCAATTTTAATACTTGCAGTAAACTACAGTAGTCAAGACATGCTGTTACAAAGAAATACACACATACATATCAATGAAAAAGAATACAGTCCAGAAAAAGATCCACACAAATATGGCCAACTGATTTTTAACAAAGGTGCAAAAGCTATCCAATAGAGAAAATGACAGTCTTTTTAGCAACTTACATGAGAACAACTGGACATCTATATGCTAAAAAAAAATGAACTTCAAATTAAACTTCATATTACATAAAAACTAGCAAATATTATATATTATATACAAAAACTTGATCACAGATATAAAATGTAAAACTACAAAATTTGTAGAAGACATAGGCAAAATATTTTAGATCTGGAGTTAAGCAAAACATTCTTAGATATGACATCAAAAGCATAATCTATATTTTAAAAACTGAAAATTAGACTTCAAAATTAAAAACTTTTGGTCTGCAAAAGACACTGTTAAGAGAATGAAAAGACAAGCTATAGACTGGGAGAAAATATTTTGAAATTACATATTTAACAAATGACTTATATCCAGAATATATAAAGAATTCCCAAACTCAACAATAAGAAAACAACACAATTTTTAAATGGAAAAAAGACTAGGACAAACATCTCACCAAAGAGGATATATGGATGTAGATAAGCGCACACACAAAAAATGTTCAGCATCATTCACCCTTAGGGAAATACAAATTAAAATCTTGGTGATATACCACTACATACCTATTAGAATGACTAAGATAAAATCTAAAAGTACTGGTCTTTAACAAAAGTGCAAAAGCTATGCAATGGAGAAAGGACAGTCTTTTCAGCAAGTAGTATGTGTATCAAAAATCCCAAGTGCTGATGGAAATGTGGAGTAACCGGAACTTTCACACCTTGCGATTGGAAATGCAAAATGGTGTGGCCACTCTGGAAAACAGGTGGGCAGTTTCTTATAAAGTTAAATCGACACTTACCATATGATCTTGCAAATCCCATTTATTTGCCTCAGAGAAATGAAAACTTACGTTCACACAAATACCTGAATACAAATTTGTATAGAAGCTTTATTCATAATTGCCCAAAACTGGAAAACATTTAACTGTCCTTGAATGGATAAACAAACTGTGGTACAGCCATACAATGGAATACCACTCAGCAATAAAAATGAACAAATTATTCATACACACAATTTGAATGACTCTCAAATGCATTATGCTGAGTGAAAGAAGAGAGTCTCAAAAGGTTACATATAATATGATTCCATTTATATGACATTCTTGAAAACACAAAACTATTGTGATGGAGAACAGACACTGAGTGCCGGGAG
Source organism: Hylobates moloch (assembly GCF_009828535.3). Lineage (NCBI taxonomy): Eukaryota > Metazoa > Chordata > Mammalia > Primates > Hylobatidae > Hylobates > Hylobates moloch. The sequence goes on from NW_026652291.1 coordinate 27,385,095, forward strand.
TAGAGGGGAGGGAAGAATGCGACAAGAAAGCACTAGCATGAGGAGCACTATTCTTTATATCTTGAATTATTATTATTTTTAATGTACAAATCATAGTTGTGTACATTTATGAGATACAATGTGCTATTTTGATATATTTATACATTGTGGCATGATTGAATCAAGGTGATTAACATATTCATCATCTCGCTTTTTTTTTTTTTTTGAGATGGGGTCTCACTTTGTCACCCAAGCTGGAGTGCAGTGGCACAATCTCAGCTCACTGCAACCTCCGCCTCCCCAGGCTCAAGCAATCCTCCCACCTCAGCCTCCCGAGTAGCTGGGACCACAGACATGCACCACCATACCCAGCTAATTTTTATATTTTTAGTACAGACAGAGTTTCACCATGTTGCCCAGGCTGGTCTCGAACTCCTGAGCTCAAGTGATCCACCTGTCTCTGCCTCTCAAAGAGCTGGGATTACAGGTGTAAGCCACCATGCCCAGCCACCCCTGTTTATCAAAGCCACTGTGAACTGGTAAGTTTGTTCCTCGTTGCCCTAATTATTCCTAAGTGAAATAGGTACCTATGTTGTGGCTGGGATTAGAACATTAAATGAGATAGCCAGAGGGCCTTCTGGACAAAGACTTGAAAGTTTTTCTAGTTTCTCTGCAAAGTCCCTTTTTTTTGGAGATGGAGTCTCACTCTGTCACCCAGGTTGGAGTGCAGTGGCGTGATCTTGGCTCACTGCAACCTCCACCTCCTGGGTTCAAGCGGTTCTCCTGACTCAGCCTCCCAAATAGCTGGGACTACAGGCACATGCCACCACACCTGGTTAATTTTTGTACTTTTGGTAGAGACAGAGTTTCAACATATTGGCCAGGCTGGTCTCGAACTCCTGAGCTCAAGTGATCCACCCACCTCAGCCTCCCAAAGTGCTAAGATTACGGGCCTGAGCCACCACACCCAGGCTTCACCACACTTCTTTTTGTGGTGATGGTTGCATGAACCTATTTATGTGTTAAAAATAGAATGGTGCACACACAGATGATCAATTTTACCATGTATTAATTTAACCTATGAGACAAACAAGTTTTATCAACTCAAAGCTAAGAATTCATGGCCTTGTAGCCCCTGTCTTTTTTTTTTTTTTTTTTGAGATGGAGTCTCACTCTGTTGCCCAGCCTGGAGTGCAGTGGCACAATCTCGGCTCACTGCAACCTGTCTCCTGGGCTCAAGTGATTCTCCTGCCTCAGCCTCCTGAGTAGCTGGGATTACAGGTGCACACCACCATGCCCGGCTAAGTTTTGTATATTTAGTAGAGCTGGGCTTTCGCCATGTTAGCCAGGCTAGTATTGAACTCCTAACCTCAGGTGATCTGCCCAGCTCAGCCTTCCAAAGTGCTCGGATTACAGGCATGAGCCACCATGCCCAACCATAGCCCCTGTCTTTATCATCCTTGCGAAAGGCCTGCAAGGTCCATCAGGTTATGGGCTGTTACCACACAGCAAGCTCCAGGGTTCAGACAATCATTGGAAAAATTTTAGAAAATAAATTAATTGGAAGGTGATTCTTGGCATTAAAAAAAATGATTTGTCACTTAGCCAAAGGTTCCCTTTGCATAGAGAACTATCTCGTCCCCCTGAGAGCATAATGGCAGACTTAATGGTAAAGAAATCAAAAACTAAAGCAATGGGAGCTTCGGCTTAATGAACTCAAGCTAAAATGATGCCATCCACAGTTCTAAAATTAGAAGATAAAGCAATAAGAAAACAAAATAAAATTTACCAATATTTCAGGTCTACAAATTTTAAAATCCAGTTATTACCTACAGGATGTATTCAATAGATACTTGACCCAGCGGAAAGCACATGTGTGGTAGATGGAAAATCATCCAGCTAAGGCCTGAATTGCCTTCTCCCCAAAACAGAAAGAGAAAAGTGGAGTGACCCAGCTCCTCTGTTCCTTTTCCCCAGTCTCTCTCTTTCATCATTATTCCCAGGGAGCAGATCTCACAAATCTATGTCAAGACTGCAGAGAGGCCAGGCATGGTGGCTCATACCTGTAATCCCTGCACTTTGGGAGGCTGAGGTGGGTGGATCACTTGAGGTCAGGAGTTCGAGACCAGCCTAGCTAACATGAAGAAACCCCATCTCTAATAAAAACACAAATATTAGCCAGGCGTGTTGGCACATGCCTGTAGTCCCAGCTACTCAGGAAGCTGAGGCAGGAAAATCACTTGAACCCGGGAGGTGGAGGTTGCAGTGAGCCGAGATCACACCATTGCACTCCAGCCTGGGCAACAGAGTGAGACTCCATCTCAAAAAAAAATAAAGAAATTAAAAAAAAAAAAGTCTTTGCAGAGAAACTAGAGAAACTTTCAGGTCTTTGTCCAGAAGGGCCTCTGACAATCTCATTTAATGCTCTAATCACAGCCACAACATAGGTACCTGTATCATTTAGGAATAATTTGGGCTACAAGGAACAAACTTACCAGTTCACAGTGGCTTTAATAAATAGGCGTGGCTGGCATGGTGTCTCACACCTGTAATCCCAGCTCTTTGGGAGGCCAAGGCAGGCAGATCACTTGAGCTCAGGAGTTCGAGACCAGCCTGGGCAACTTGGCAAAACCCCATCTCTACCAAAAATACAAAAAATTAACCAAAGGTGGTGGCACATGCCTGTAGTCCCAGCTACTTGGGAGGCTGAGGTGGGCTTGAGTCCAGGAGATGGAGGTTGCAGTGAGCCAAGATCACGCCATTGAACTCCAACCTGGGCAACAGAGTGAGACCCAGTCTCAAAAAATTAATTAATTAATTAAACAGAGGTTCGTTCTTCTCACATAAAACATAGGCAGTCAATGGCTTTGTTTCAGCTGCCCTACAACGGCAGGAGTATGGACAGGTGTCCCCACATTCTCTTGGTCTCCTGGTGATAAACTCAGCAAAGTTTCCCTGAAGGAAGCAGGGGGCAACCTAAGCAGGGAGACTCTTCTCACCCTCTGACTTCATATCAAGAAGAAGACTGGGGTCAGACAAAGCAAAAAGATACTCGTTGTCCTTCTTCTCTTACCAGGAGGGGAATCTTTCCCAGAACCACCTCAGAAAATTTCCTTTTTCATCTCATTGGCCAGAAATTATCACAGGATCACTCCTGGACCAGGAATGGAGCCCACCTCCCCCAGAAATTGTGGGAAGTGATATCTGAGCAAAACTGATCATCTGTTGCCAAGGAATAAAGGAGCCAATAAACAGTGTCTGCCATGGTGTTGTTATTATTTCCTCCTTTTGACAGATGGGAAAACTGTGGCTTAGAAAGGATAAGTGACAAGGTCACCCAGCTGGTAAGCACTGAAGCCAGGATTCAAACCCAAAACTGTGTGACTGCCATGCCTGCACTCTGAATCTCTATGTGACAGTACTTCTTTGGGATGAGGTTGAGGCTGTGATCAATCCCTGCATTCCCCAGAACAGCAAGCCAGGAGGGCTAGCAGAAATTGTCATCGCTGTTCTAGAGAGACAAAAGCAGCAACAGCCACACTGTGGATCAGTGTCTGGGGTGGCCTGCACCTGCTTCTCCTGACACAGATAGTACATCTGTGAAAGCTCTGTCTTCTTGTGCTTCCACCTGTCTGGGCCTCTCCCCACTGCAGAGCTGGGTAAAGAAGCTGGGCTGGAAAATTCTGCCCCTCTGGCTCGCTCCCTATCCCAGCCACCCTGGGCTGCTTCCTTGGCCCTGTTGTGTGGGTTCTTCTCCCTGCTGATTTCCCCAGGGACCCTGACACCCAAAATAATTCAAAAGGCACCCTATATGACTCTACTGCTAACATATTTTCCCTTAAAGTGAAGGCTGCAGATGACATTTCAAAGAGAAAATAAATTAGCAGGTAATAAATTTTCCGTTCTTTCTCTGTGTTCCTACTGGGCCTTGAAATTAGCAAGAACCAACTGTCACATTAATTTCACTGTTGGGGCCAGCACTAAGAGTGACATCATAGTGCCCCTTGGGACAAGGATTCATTTGCATGTGTTGGAGGTAGGCAAGGCTGAAGCCCTAACATGGGCCAGGTGAAGAAAGGGAAGAAGATGCTGTTCATGAGCAAGTCCCATACAAAGTCCTTTGTGATTTGTTTCTGGGTTTCTGAAAAGGAAGGTGTTAGGTCTCTGATAACTTAAAAAAAAAATAATGGTTTGGGCTGGGGCGTGGGGGGCAAGAACAGATTTCCAACACTTTGGTCCTGTTACTAAACATACTGCTTGTACCACCATTCCTCTTTCAGGAGGCCTTGTGGGGAAAGAACATCTTGTTGTATCTAAGTGATGGTTTCTGTGTTCCTAGAGAATTTCTGCAATGTTATTGAGTGAGACCATCTTGGTGGACAGGAAAGGATTAGCAAGTCCTCAGATTACTTGAGCAATAAAGATATATTGCCATGGGCCTTTTCATTTAGAACTCAGTCTTGGTCAATATCAACATCTTAATGGCAAGTCGATAAATCGCAGTATCAACCGCAGTGGAAGTGTCAATGCCTGCTGCCGGCAACTTAGTTTATGGTGAATCGAGACCTCGAATGAGGCTTTAAATTTGCTGATGCTTTTTCTGTGGGGTTTGTCGCGGCTCACCCAGCCAGATCGATTCGATGAGTCGTGCTGGGGTGGAGGAAAAGGTTTGTGGCTCTTAGAGTATTAGCAAGTTCATTTCACGCTGATGCAGCGACAGAGGCCAGGGGAAGGTTTACAGAAGCTGCATTCATCAAGCCAGCTGGTCACCCACGACCTCCCTCGGGCTTGGAACAGAGAGGCAGAGAAGGGAGGGGACTGCGGCTGGCAATTCATAGAGAACACTGTAGCTTTCTTTGGCAGTGGGGGCAGGCAGTGAAGAGGGGACAGGATTTGGAGGCTCGGACGGCTCCCTTGGGACTGCCGTGGGATGTTTTCACAGCCTGCAGAGAGAAGCCAGATGTGGGCAGTGGCCTAGTTCACTTCAGCCTTCAGGAGCTATTTGGGACTAAGGGCTTCTCCTTTCCCAGAGAGTTTGTGGCAGATTGACTATAAAAATGGCCCTAATCTTTCATCCCTCCCACAGCATTTGCAATGTGACTTGGTAGTTCCTCTCATCAAGGGGTTGAGCCTATTACCCTGTTCTTTGAATCTAGGCTGCCTTGTCATTTACTTTGACCAATAGAATGCAGCAGAAGTGACAGCATGTCAGTTCCAAGCCAAGGCCTCAGACCTTTGCCCACCTCTCTCTCTCTCATACACACACTCACTCACTAGCTCCCCTTGCCTCCATCATAAGAATAAAAGCAACTAGACTTTTGGAGTATGAGCTAGCATGTGGAGAAGATCTGAATCACCCCAGCTGAGATCATCTTAGACCAATCAGCCTCTGGCCAACCTGTCAACTGACCACAGATGCATGAGCAAGCCCAGCTGAGACCAGCTGAGCCCAGCCCAGATCTGCAGAATGGGCCAGCCAGTCCATAAACCTGTGAGCCATGATAAATAATTATTGTTTTAAGTCAGTGAGGTTTGGAAGATGGTTTTCTATTGAGCGTTCTTGTGGCAATAGATAACTAACACAGAGTTCATCAGATTGTTTTTGTAACCAGAGCCATTCCCCTGGACTTTAGGGTTTCTGATTCTTTGAGGACCAAAATTCTACCAGCTGGTGCTGAAAGCCTGAAGCTTGTATACACACGTGAGAAAAGCAACCCACAAGACCAGTCCGTCCCTTCGCCAAATAGACTGCCAGCAAAAAGGCTGCTGTCATCATTCACATTTGCTCAGTTTAATTTCTTCTTGGGGAAAAAGGTCATGATTTCCAAGACAACCAGCCAGCTTTAGTTCCAGGACTCTGGACACCACCACCTTTTTTTTTTTTTTTTTTTCTGTAATGGATGGGCAAATGTCCATCTGGCCTCCACCTCCCCACTCTGCCTCTGAGTCACTGAACCGTTTGGATTAAGTGGCAGGGGCCAGCCATTCCAAGCCAAAAACATGAGTGTATCTGTCTTAGTTTTCTGTCACTGCTGTAACAAACTACCACAAACTTGGTGGCTTAAACAACACGAATTTATTATCTGACTGTTCTGCAGATCAGAAGTCTGACCTGGGTCTCATCGGGCTGAAATCCAGGTGTCATCAGGGCTGCATTCCTTTCTGGAGGCTCCAGGGGAAAATCTGTTTCCCTGTCTTTCCAGCTTCCAGAGGCTGCCCTTCTTCCTTGGCTCATGACCTGTTTCCTTCATTGTCAAAGCCTGCAACAGTGGATCAGTCCTTCTCACATCGCATCTATCTAACCTATTCTTCTGCCTCGGCTGTTCCACTTTTAAGGACTTAGGTGATTAAATTGGACCCAACTGGATAATCCCAGATAATCTCACCATCTCAAAGTCCTTAACCTTAATCGCATCTGCAAAATCTAATTTGCTATGTAAAGTAACATATTCACAGGTTCCAGGGATTACGACCTGGATATTTTTGGGGTGGTCCATTATCCTGACTACCACAATATTATTGAATCTTTGTATAACAAGAATTGAGAGAAAGGAAAGCTGTTCCTTTCTTGGATCTCTCCATGGAATTGATGGGCCTACAGCTGGAATTCTATAAAATGGGCTCATGTTGGAAAAGACAGGAGGGATGGAAATGAACCAGGGTCAGTAAGACCCCATAATTCATCCACGAAGTTGCAGGGTTTCTCTCCCTCCATAGGATGGTGATCTTACTATTAAGGAAGCAGGATTTGGCTATCAGTTCAAAGGCAGGATTAGATAGCTTTAGTCCAGAAGAAACACAGCTCTTCATGATGTCATACCCCTGCATAGAACTTCCAGAAGTTGGTGATACCCTTTGTGGCAATTTCAGGGGGGCCAATCAGGAGCCACGTTAGACTCTACGACCAACAAGGTTCTATCCTGATTTACTGAATTCTGGCACTAATTGCTGACAGGGTACAGAGATAATCCTAAAGACATTCTGCCCTCAAAGCATTTACAGGCTAGAGTATTATGCAAAACAGATACATAAATAAATGACTATTTATAATTTTAGAAGGAGAAAAGCACAAAAAAAATACAGATAAATTGTGACAGAAATTCAGAGCAGGCAAAGATGGAAAAGGTAAAGAGTGGCTAGAGAGAAGAGGAATAAAGAATCTGAAAGGCCAAGCATGGTGGCTCACACCTGTAATTCCAACATTTTGGGAGGCAGAGGCAGGAGAGTCCCTTGATCCCAAGAGTTTGAGACCAGCCTGGGCAATACAGTGGGACCCTGTTCCAATTTAAAAAAAAAAAAAAAAAAAAAAAAAAAACAAGAAGAAGAATCTGAGAAGGCTTTTTGGAAGAATTCAATGAAGCATAAAAAAACAAATTTAAGTGCTAAATTTTATGGTTTAAGCCAGGGCAGATAGTAAATATTTTAGGCTTTGCCGTTTATATGATCTCTGCTGCAACTATTCAGCTCTTCTGTTGTAATGCAAAGGCAGCCAAAGACAATATGTAAATATGTGAGCATGGCTGTGTTCCAATAAAACTTTATTTATAAAAATAAGCACTGAGTCAGATTTGGCCCACAGGCTATAGTTACTGATCCCTGTTTTAAGCCCTGCTGTAGCACCCAGTGAAAGCTAGCACAATCACAAACAGATTTATAAATGATACAGTGCTTTGGTTAAGCTTTGATGAAGAAACAGAACTGGAATATGCAGCAAGAACGATCATAAAAAAGGTGCAATTAACAACTTGTGTGAGATATTGAAGAGACCAGGCCCTCAAGAGTTTCAAATGGAGAATTTTGGAAGGGGAAAATGCTTGAAGTAGAACTAGTTTGAGTAGGGTGGTTTTATGGAAAGCTTTGATAAATAAAGAAGTTTAGGCTAAGACAATGCGAATTAGGGAGACACTGAGAGTTTTTCAACTAGAAAATGATGGCATGCAAATATTTTTCAAATCACTAAATTCAAATATTGGCCTCTGGGGCCATGAAGCATGCAAAACAAGGGTCCTGAGGCCTTTCCTCACAAAATTTTTTTTTTTTTTTTTTTTTTTGAGACGGACTTACTGTCCACGATCTTGGCTCACTGCAACCTCTGCTTCCTGGGTTCAAGCAGTTCTCTGCCTCAGCCTCCCGAGTAGCTGGGATTACAGGTGCCCGCAACCACGCCTGGCTAATTTTTGTATTTTTAGTAGAGACAGTATTTTTAGTTTCGCCATCTTGGCCAGGCTGGTCTTGAACTCCTGACCTCGTGATCCACCCAACTTGGCCTCCCAAAGTGCTGGGATTACAAGCTGAGCCACCACGCCCGGCCAGGTGAAATTAAAAATTAAAAATTTGCCCATTTGCCGGGGAGTGGTGGCTCATGCCTGTAATGCCAGCACTTTGGAAGGCTCAGGTGGGCAGATCACTGGAGCCCAGGAGTTTGAAGCCAGCCTTGGCAACATAGTGAGACCTCATCTCTACAAAAAAATATAAAAATTAGCTGGGTGTGGTGGTGCACTCCTATAGTCCCAGGAGTCGAGAGGCTGAAGTGGATCTCTTGAGCCCAGAGGTTGAGGCTGCAATGAGCCATGACTGTGCCACTGCACTCCAGCCTGTGTGACAGAATGAGACTCTGTCTCAAAAAATATATAAAATAAAGGAATAAAATAAAATACATAAAACCTTGCCCTTTATCTCCTGACCAGCTAGTGGCCATCTGCTTCCATACACAAGGAAGGAGCCAGTCTGTACCTCACACATAGCTGGGCCCAGATTCTCAGAAGATTTCAGGTGTCCAATAAGGTCTGGGTTTGGCTTCCCTAAAGCAATGGGCATTTGTGTCTTCAGGTCCTCCACAAAAGGGACTCTCCCTCCATCTCTTCCCTGGCTGTCTCCACTTCCTCCATCCCAGAGCCCTCCTGCCTCTGTGAATCACATGTTGTAACAAATGAGATACCAAAGGTTCCAACAAGCTGCTCATCGTTATCCCCAGCAGGAGAAAAGCAGCCACGACCTGGAGCTGGGACCTTGTTAGAGTCTGTAATAAGCTGACGGGAAAATATTTCTGCCTGATTAGAATCCCTAATAAGCTGCTGACTACGATGAGCAGGGAAAGGCCAGCTTCCAGCTCTTCCTCAACCCCACCCACACCTCTTCCTGTTCTCAAGCAGAGGTCCAGGCAGGAAAGGGTTCTTTGCCAGCAGTTAAAAACCACAAAAAAACCCACAAAACAGCTCCAGCAACCCTCAGCCCAGTCCCCCTTCTCCTGCTCATGAGAAGAAAGACTCCATCTTACTCATTTTTTCATGCACACCGTCCACGGACACCTGCTAATGTCCTAATGATGCCGCCTGGACCTATCTATAATTGGTGGCCCACAGGTCCTGGTGAGGTCCTCACTCAAAAAGAAATGGAAAGATGGGAGAATACAGCATCTGACGAACCACTGGAAACATGAGACCACAGCCAAATTCCCACAGTGGCCAGTCAGAGCAAAATACCAAAATGCAAACAATTTTGCTCAGTGTCAACTCAGAGAATATTTTGATATTCCCACTTTCTCCCAGTTGACTGGTTTTAGAAAGCATCTGGATTTGTTCCAGAGTGAATTGATCCACCACAATGATGATTTTTAGAAGGAAAATGAAAACTCAAAACGTATTTTGGGGATAGTTCATGGTTTAATAAAAAATATATATTTTAGTTTCAGATTCAGATTGTACTTATGTTCAAGGCCCTGTGGAGAAGCAACTTGAATTTTTGAAAGTTTAAAAGATTTTCATGTAGTCCAGTGTTGTGACCTCAGATGGAAGAAAGATGTTTTGTAATGGTAGAAAATGAAAGTATTCTAGGATTTGGTATTTTTAAAAATCCCCCTTGGGGTCCCTGTGGGTTCTGTCTGTGGGATACAGCATCTCCCTTTTCATTCCCAAGGGATGAAAGAGAGACAGAGACAGAGAGACAGAGATAGAGAGAGAGAGATCCTCTGCTGTATCCTCCACAGAAGCAAGTTTTGGCTCTAGGCTAAATCACAAAGAATTAGGCTTTCAGCTGCCACCAAGCATATCACATCAGAGCAGTGGTTCTCAACCTTGGCTGTATATCATTATCACCTGGGGAGCTTTTAAAAGTTTGGCTCCTAGGGCCCACCCCCAGAGATTCTGATTCAGTTGGTCTGGGGTGTGATTTGAGTATTGAGACCTAAATGTGCAGCTAGAGCTGAGAACACTAGTCTAGAGCAACGTTTCTCAAGCTTGAATGTATATATGAGTAGCTGGGATCTTGTTAAAAATGCAGATTCTGGTTCAGTAGGTCTGGGACGGGCCTGAGATTCTGCATTTCCAACAAGCTCCCAGGGGATGCTGGTGCTGCTGGTCCTTGAACCACTTTGAGTAGAAAGGATCTAACATCTGAAGTGATGCGACATTTCTTTGACACCGTATTTGCCAGGACTCTGTCCACTGCAATCAGTAGAAATTCAAGTCAAATTGGAGTCATCAAAAGGAGGAATATATGGCTGGGGGTGGTGGCTCACACCTGTAATCCCAACACTTTGGGAGGCCGAAGCAGGCAGATCACTTGAGGTCAGGAGTTCGAGACCACCCTGGCCAACATGGTGAACCCCATCTCTACTAAAAATACCAAAAAATTAGCTAGGCATGGTGGCATATGCCTGTAGTCCCAGCTACTGCGGAGGTTGAGGCATGAGAATCATTTGAACCCAGGACCTGGAGGTTGCAGTGGTCACACCACTGCACCCCAGCCTGGGCGACAGAGTGAGACCCTGTCTCAAAAAAAAAAAAAAAAAAAGAGAGAGAGAAATATATTGGCACAAATAAATGAGAAGTCTAAGGGTGGTTCTGGCTTTAGGCATGGCTGCATCCAAGAGCTCAAATTATGTCACTGGGATCTTTTCTTTCTGTTTTGCTTTCCATTGAGTTTGCTCCATTTTCAGGCAGGTACTCTCCATGTGGCAACAAAGATGATGGTCCCAAGCAGTCCCAGGCTTACTCCATTCACATAGCTCATGAGGCCCCCTCTCCCTCATCTTCCATATTGGCCCCTGAAAATGACTCATTTTCCCCAGCTTGGGTCGTTCGTGCACTGCAGGGCAGGGACAGGCAGAGCTCTCTGGTTAAGAGCCTCACCTGAAATACAGGTATTAGGGAATAACAGTTTTCCAAAGGAAAGTATGCAGGGCAAACCACAGAGGAGCACCACATGAGCTGTTGAGCCTGTGCCTTTAGCCACAGTGCTGCCCTCAGTAAAGCTCAGTGCCAGGAAATCCAGAAAGGAAGTTGTCTTCAAAGACAACAAACTGACTGCCTGCAGCCCAAATATGGCATCAGTCCTTGGCCTCTCTGTACCTCAGTTTCTTCATCCGTAAAATGGAAATCATAATAATATCTACCTCAAAGGGTAATTAGATGAATTGATACACGTAGGCTCTTAAAATAATACCTGGCACATGGCTGCAAGTATTTAGATTCATTTGTTATAGCTACTCAGTGCTTAAAATGTTTTGTTTAAAGAAAAATGTGAATTAGTTGCCAGTATTTCTTAATCAGGTTTTTGTGTGAAAATCCAGATGTCCAGATTCTTTTGAAAAGTTGTAAGATCTGCCCTCATTCTACCTAATGCGGTAATAGCTAGGTGGAGCTGGATCTGGATCACAGCTGGGTACTCCCACTCCATGGTTTATGCCCTTTAGGGAGTTGCTCTCATTTCCTTTAACTCCTCAGCACCCATAGGCATCTGAGTTTGAGACCCTTGCTTTCTGCTTTTTAAAATGCACAGGCTGAATGTACTCGGATGGATGGTGTGCCAGCCACACATTCACCTGGCAGGCCTCACACCTGCTATTCACCCATTTAAAGATGAGGAAGCTGATCTCAGAAAGGCTAACTCACTCAGTGTGGGAAAAGCAGAGCCTCAGAGCCCAGGTCTTTGGTTCCTGATTCAACACCCTTCACCAACCTCTGGGCAAAAGCCTGACTCAGAAGCAGCTCAGGGAACACTCTCAGTGCTGGCAGTGGGGTGGGATGGAAAAGCCCTGAGGGCTGCCCAGCAGCTCACACCTATACTCCCAGCAATTTGGGAGGCTGAAGCAGGCAGATCACTGGAGCTCGGGAGTTGGAGACCAACCTGGGCAACATAGCAAAACCCTATCTCTAAAAAAAAAAAAAATAGAAAAATGAGCCCAGCATGGTGGTACGTGCCTGTGGTTCCAGTGACTGGGGAGGCTGAGGTGGGAGGATCACTTGAGCCCAGATTTGGCCACAGCACTCCAGCCTGGGTGAAAGAGCTGGACCCTGTCTCAAAAAAAAAGCGGGGATAGGGGGAGGGGGCACCTGAGGGCTCTGCCCACCCTTCCTGGCTCTATGGACACTAGGGGCCAAGACAGCTATGACTCTCGGGTAGGGTTACTAGATAAAATTCAAATGCCCAATTTAATTTGCATTTCATATAAATTTCAGATAAATGACCAATTTTTTTATTATTATACTTTAAGATTTAGGGTACATGTGCACAATGTGCAGGTTTGTTACATATGTATACATGTGCCATGTTGGTGTGCTGCACCCATTAACTGGTCATTTAGCATTAGGTATATCTCCTAATGCTATCCCTCCCCCCTCCTCCAACCCCACAACAGTCTCCAGAGTGTGATGTTCCCCTTCCTGTGTCCATGTGTTCTCATTGTTCAATTCCCAATGACCGATTTTTTAATATAAGTATATCCCATGCATTATTTCAGATATACTAAATTTTTATACTAAAAATTTCATTGATTTCCAATAAACGATCAATTATTTTACTATGTTTCAAATGCATAAGGCTTCCATATGCTAAAATAAAAGTGTTCATTTATCTGAAATTTACATGTAACCCGGTGCCCTGTATTTTTTTATTTGCTAAATCTGGCAACACAGCCATACGAAAGCCTGAGGGGGAAAAGGGCAGGGACCTTTAATCCACGGCTGCTTAGGAGCTCTGGCTTGGGACAGCAGCAAAGCAGCCCACCACCCCTCATCCTCACCCAAAATCAGAACTTTTGTTGTCCTCCTGACGCTTATTTTCCGAGTCAGTGCTGTTTTTATTTCGTATTGTGGGCGCCATTCCTGTCTCAGTGATGAGGCCTCCAAGGGTCTTCATCCAGCCCTGCCGCTGCCTCATTTCTGCAGTCACCAGGAAGCTCACCAGTGGTGGGAAACAGCGGGGATGGTCGCTAGATGATTCAGGTTTTTTTGAGGGGGCGACGGAGGGGCGGAATTGGTTGCCTTTTTTTTTTTTTTTTTTTTTTTTTGAGGCTTTATCAATGCTAAATTCCTCTTGGGCTGAGAACAAGGCGAGTTTCTAGGGGCCCCTGGACTGCGCCTTCCCCTGCCGAGAGCGGCGAGACCGCCCAGGAGCCGCTGCGCCTGGGAACCACAGGCGGGCTGAGTTCGCTCCAGAGCCGCTTGCCTGCCGGTCCGCCGAGCCTTTGCCCAGGCGGAGGCTGCTCCCGCGCTCCCGGGCCGTGGACGGCGCAGACACCCAGCGCCGGGACTGCCCCCGCGGCTGGGGCTCTCGGCCTTCATTGGCAACCACAAGGGCCTGGGCTGGGGGAGGGCAGCAGGCAGAGCCCAAGCCTGGCTGAGGGAGCCTCTGCCCTCCCCGGACCCCAATCTGGGACCGTGCGATAGCCCCTGCAGGCACCTGCCCAGGTGAAAGGGGCGGAGGAAGAGCGTGGCCGCCGAGTCCGCAGGAGCGCGTGCGCGCGGACACAGGGACACGCACGCGCACACACACACACGCACACACAGCCCGGCCTTGACTTGGGCCCAGCCGCCCTCTCTGCCAATCCACCCACCTCCTAGGGTTAACAATCAGGCCCGAGGCAGGGCCAGCTGTTCTGGGTGGAAGGCGACAGCGACAGCTCGAAGACGCGCTAACCTCCAGCTCCGCCTGTCGCACCATTTCCTAACTCCTGAAACCCCAGGCTGCAGGTCAACACCAAAGCAAATTTATTCTGGGAAAAGAGGGGCTGCCCCTACCTCCTGCAAAGAGGCCAGGAACTGTGGCCAAAAGATGGGACCACGCACACGGGCCAATTCCCAGGGAGCCCAGGACAGAGAGAGGATGCCCCGCCCCTAAACTGTCAGGGTCCTGTTGCTCTTGTCTTCCAAGCCTCCCTCACTACCACCTCCACCTTCCTTCTCCCAGTCCAGCCATCATTCAACTAACCCTGTTTTGTTTTCTGCTTTGCACTTCGCACTACCTGATGTTACCTATTTGTTTGTTTATTGCCTCTCTCTCACCTGGCCCCTTCTAAGACCCCCAGCACCTACAACAGTACCTGACATACAAAAGATTCTTCAGCGTTGTGGTGGACGCTATAATAGCGTTGCCTCCGCTGAAGAGAGCTGCCTGGCCCAAGTCACAGCATCCTCCCCAGGTTGGACTGATGGAGGTCCAGCATCTGTGTCCAATTCAGAACAACTTTGAGGAGCAGGTCTAGCTCCCGAGCGTTCTGTGGGGTTAGCTGAGGCTGTTGCTTGGTCTCCCTTTGTGCACTCTTAAATCTGTCCCCTACTCCTCAAACAGCCTGCACAACAAACTCTGTCTCAGTTGGCTTCCCAGGAAGCCCAACCACAAACCACAGCAATAAATATTTGTGGAATAAAAGTGGGGGCTGGGGGAGAAAGGGCTTTCTCTTTGTTGGAGGACTCTTTATTGTTGATCACCTCCCACATCCAAAAAGTACCTGACATCTATGTACTTCTCTCCCCATCCAACGCCACCACCATAATCAAAGCCGCCACCTTCTCTTGTTTGGTGCCCTGCTTACCTCTGCCGCAGCCGCTGTTGATGCCCACCCCACACCTCCTCCACTATCTTCTGAGCTCACCTGCAGCTGCGGCGGCGGATTACTGAGATCCCTAGGGGGCAGCTCCCACCTCTAGTGCTCCTCCACTTGAGGGCGTTTTCCAGCACCACAGTAGCTTGTTCAGCCTCTAAGCAGGGCAGCCCACAAGGGTTAGGGATTTAACACCCCCAGGGACACTCCTCAACCCACAGGAGCAAGAGTCAATAGATAAATACCCCATCTCATCCCTCACGTTCCACAAGGTGGGCTTCAGCCCCAGGTGCCCACAGCGGCAACCCATCATTAATCTGCCCTTTATTTACTGGCGTTTCTCACTTCTCTCCTCCTTTCTCACATTTCCTCACTTGTGCTTCCCAAATAACAACCACCTGCACCCCAGTCCGTGTCTCAGTGTCTGCGTTTGGGGAAATCCGCACGAGGCCAGCCCCCTACCCAGCCTCTTCTCTTCAACTTTGCTGCTTTGAGCCTCCAGAAGACAGCCTTGCAGAGACACTGGCCTTGTCTCAGCTTCTTTCATGACACAGGGACTTCAGTTGTGTGACTCAATGTATTCTTTCATTCAGCAACTATTCATTGAGTGCCAACTGTTCGAGGCACTGGGATACAGCAGCAAACAAGAGTCAAAAATCTTTGCCCTCGTGGAAATGAGGGTGTCCATCTACCATTAAGTCTCAGCTTCAGCATCCCATCCTCAAAGTCATCGTACCTGTCCTGCCCCTCCCCCATCTAACATCACCTAATAACTACCCCCACAGAGCTCAGTCCTTGCACGTTGTATCTGTCACTGGATAATTCTGTCACCACCATATGGACTCCATCAGCACAGGGCTATGCCTCTGTCACCCAATGCCCACTGTACTCTCTGCCCTTAGCATGATGCTTGGTACCCCATTCGGGCTCAGAAAACATTGGAATGATAAATGAATGAACGAACTAATGCCACCATTGTCATGACTGAAAGATGAGAAGTGAGAAACTCATCCTCATGAGTGAATAAAGAGAGGCAGTCAAGGAGGAAAATTTCACAATGACCAGTACTTGGACAGCACTAAGGCTGAGATGACCACAAATTTTGGAGTCCTAGACCATCTGGTAGCATCAGGAATGGCCCTGGGGCCTGGAAAGAATGGCAAGGGGGAGAAACAGCAAGATGCAGAAAGGTCAGGTCATCAAAAGCATATCTCTCTCCTTCACCATCTCCCAGCCACAGAATGTCAGAGATGGAAGGAAGCTCAGAGACCATCCATTCTCTCATTTCACAGGTGAGAAGACCAAGACTCACAGGCCCCTTGGCCTAGTGAAGGGCCTACGATTAGTGACAAGCTTCCAAACTCCAAGCTCATGGCTTGCTAATCTGAGCCTCAGAGTGGTCCCTTGTAGGCTTGCAGTGGACTGAATGTTTGTGTCTCCCAAAATTCATGTATTGAAGCCCTGGTCCCAGTGTGATGGTATTTGGAGATGGGGCCTTCAGGAGGTAATAGGTAATGTAGGTGGAGCCTTCATGAATGGGATTAGTGCCCTCATAAGCGGCCCCACGGAGCTAGCGATCTCTCTTTCTGCCATGTGAGGATGCAAGGCAGCTGTCTGCAGCCTGGAAGAGGGCCCTCACCACAACCCAACCCTGCTGGTATCCTGAGCTCAGATTTCCCAGCCTCCAGAATTGTAAGAAGTAAAAGTTTGGTGTTTAAGCCCCCCATCTATGGTAATTGGTTATGGCAGCCGGAATGGACTGAGACAGGGCTATAGGCACAGCCTCTCAAGCCACTGCCCTTAGCCATTTGCAGCTCATTGTTCCAGGGGAGAGGGCTTCCAGGCTATGCATCAGCAATCAGTGACTCATAGGATGGCATACCCCTCTCTTTGGAACCTAACACTTTCTCCTCCCTTGCTCCCCACAAAAGACTGTTCTAGGGAGACTCCTGCTTTCTAGAACTTATGCTTTGGATTCCAACAATCCCTCTCAGAGTCAAACTCTTGCCCTATTCCCACATTTAGAGCTCCTCAAAAAAGCTCAGTGTCCCCAGGAGAGTCTGTGCATACCAGATGTGACTTGGACAGTAAAAGCAAGCCTCCCTCATTGACACTGTACGAGGTTCTGCCCATTCTTTTGGATTTTGTCCCAGAAATAAGCCTCAGCCCAAACTGAATGGCAGATTGTCATTGATGACTAGGAAGTGTCCCAATCAGTCTTTTTATACCTTGTCTTTAGTGTATCAGAAGAATGAGCAAACATACAGAAAAAGAAAATAGCCCACATGTATTGAAGGCTTATTATGTGCCAAGAACTAAGGTAAGCACTATATTGGTTTTATTGCAACAATCCTATGAGGTAGGTATTTTTATTATCAGCCCCATTTACTTATGAGGAGACTGAGGCTTAGTGAGGTTAAGTGACTAGCCCAGGGCCACACAGCTCATAGGTGAATGTATTAGAAATCAAGCCCCATCTCCTTCCTAGCAGCCTTACCCCCACTTCCCTCCCCTTCCTCCAGCCTGACTCTCTTGCTCTCTCTGTCTCTCTCTTTCACACACACACACCCACACACACACATACACACCCATTGTTAAGCAGAGAAGTGGATAGGGAGTTAGTGGTGTGTCCTGTAGGGTGTATTTCTTTAGCGCATTCACAGTTTTAAAGTGGATGTCTAAAGAGGCAATACTAACCAAAGAATGGGTGGTTCTCTGCCTTAGAGTGTCCCAGTTGTAATTTGTTACTATTAACAGCGAAAGAACTAAAATTTGGGCATTAGCTGCTTTTTGGAAAACTAGAGTGAATTCAAGATCCTCTCTAAAACCCCACAGTCACTTGGATTTGACACGTATTCCTGAGTGGAAGCAAGAGGATGGCATGACAGCTAGTTCACTGGTAACTGCATAACCCACAACCCATTTTGATTATGGCACATCCAAGTGAGTAATTATGACAGGTGTATTATTAATAGTTGTGGAATTTAGAAAGTAGTATAGCATTTTCTTTCTCCCAATATTTTTAGACTTTATCAAAATCTGAGTATCCCCACGGGAGTATATTCCCTGACATAGGAACATCATCCATCATGCATGTGGCAGTTGGAAAGAGAAGCCCTAAAAAAAAAAAAAAAAACTGCAGGCACAGAAGGCACTTTTCTGAGATATACAGGAAGCCCCGACAGTGAGTAAGGCACCTTTGTATTTATTCCAGAAGATCCCTGACCCTACATCTTCCATGAAATCTTCCTCTATATTCTGTCATTACATGCCAGGGCCAGGTAGACTTGCAATGGGAATGACTAGTGTGCAACTGGTCCTCAGGTGACTGATGCAAACATTTATTCATTCATTCATTCGTTCATTTATTCACCCACTTATTTACTGAACTGATATTTATTAGCACTTGCCATGTAGCAGACATAGTACTCTGCATTGGGGTTACAGTGCTGATTCAAGTAAACCTGGTCTCTGCCTTCATAAAGATTACAGTCTCAAAGATGATGATACCCATGACAGTCAGACTCTGTGCAGAAGAGAGGAACAGATGTCAGCCTAGGTCTCCATGGGGTTCATTCATTCATTCAGCAAACATTTAGTGAATGTGACTGTGTGCTGGGACACAGGAAAAATCCGACAAGAGTTCATAGTCAAGAGGCGAACACAGAATGCCAACGTGACACAGTGAGTTCTACCAAGTTCAGTCATGACATAAGTGCATGTAACATTTGTGCATGCATTAAACAGCAAAAGAGAGAGAGAGAGAGAAAGCAATCAGCTAAATAACACAGTGATTCATCTACCATTCCTTTCAGTAAGCAATGCCCCGGCATTGACCTGAGATAGCAAAGGTGAAACTTGTGTATCTTCCGTATTTTCCAGTTCCCATGTACCTCTCTTGAAGTGATCATTGCCCACCTCACTGACATTCATTTATTATTGAAAACACACATTTTTTTCTTCATGTAAGGGTCCCTAAGTTCAAGGCACTACTGCATCCAGCAATCAGGCAAAGAATCAGGCATCTGTTTCACCACTGGCTGGACTGGACTTCTTATGGGCTGTGATGTATTTTACAGGTAGGGTAACTAGACAGTTTATCATCCAACTGCTGAGAGAGAAGTGAGGCACTATTAATAATTACACCATAAGACGAGGCATAAACAGATCGTCCTGGGAAAGCCACACATAGGGCATCCGTCTTCACAGGTAGGTGCCTTAAGGGATTCTTATTTATTTATTCTTTAATCTAAAAAGAGAGGTTCGGTGCAGTGGCTCCTGCCTATAATCCCAACATTTTGGGAGGCCAAGACAGGAGGGTCACTTGAGGCCAGGAGTTCGAGACCAGCCAACATGGCAAGACCTTGTCTCTATGAAAAATAAATTTAAAAATACAAAGAAGGGTTTTTTAAAAGAAAATAATGTGTTTTGCTCTACAGGTATTAAATGTAAAAATGTTTTCTAGTTTTCATTTTACTTTTATTTTAAAATAGATTAAAAGTTCACCTGTTTATTCAAAAGGAATACAGTGAAAACTCCTCCTCCCAGTCCTGTCCTCAGCCATTCACTTGCCCCAAGAGGCAACCAATGTCACTAAATTCCTGCAGGTCCTTCCAGAGATGTTTAATGCATATTCAAGCATATAAGCATACACACACACACACACACACACACACACACACATATATGTGTGCTTGGCTCAATTCCCATGGCTCTTCCAATACCATCCAACATAAGGAAAGTATGACACAGGGAAAATCAGAGTAGAAATAGACAGCAGTCTTAATAGTTGCAGTTGAAATATACTTTTGCAAAGATGGTTACAAAAGCACATGACCATGTGATACTTTGCTAGGCCCTCCCAAGGCCTTGGGGGAGGTTTCTAGAGGCAAGTGAGGGGCTTAGCAGCTTAAGCGCCATTACCCTGTGGTAGACACCATTGGCCAGCAGGGTTCTACATACAGTCTGATCAATCAATCGTGCATGATTTGGAAGGTAGAAGGGAGGCAGAAGCCCTTTTTCCACTGCAGCAGTAGTGCGTGAGGCTGGCTTCAGCAGACATGAGTTTGTGGAGTGGCCACTGGGCTCCATATTCCTCAGTTCATCACCTACTTTGGAGCTATAGGCTGAAAATTAGCTATGTGGGCCCTTCAGCAGCTTTCACCTGTTTTTTGTTTGTTTGTTTGATTTAATGGAATTTCCATTTTAGCATGCAGGAAATAAGAGAGAGGAATATAACACTGTATATATATATTAGCACAGTATTCACACTATTTTGCATTTACTTTTTCTTTTAACAATATGCATTAGGGATAATTCTGTATCAATATAACGAGCTTCCTCCTAATACATGATGCATATTATTTCACTATGGATATACATAATTTATTTAACCTATCCCCATGGATGGACATATAAATTGTTTCTCATCTTTTGCTGCAATGAATAACCTTGACCATACATCATTTTGCCTGTGCCCGAATACCTGCAGGGCAAATTCCTGGAGGTGGAATTGCCGTGTCAAAGGACAAATACATGTATCAGTTAGGATTCTGTTTGGTTGCTCACAACAGAAAAGGCAAGATAACAGTCACTTGAACAAGAAAGAGATTTATTTCTCCCTCAAATAAAAGGAGTCTGGAGGTAGGCAATCCAGGGCTGCCATGAAGCTTCCCAGTGTCATGAGGGACTAGAATTCTATTCTTTTGCCCTGCCATTCTCTGTCCAAAGTTTATACAACTGCGGACGCCTTCTTTAAGTATTAGGTTTGTGCAAAAGTAATTGCAGTTTTTGCACCGACCTAATAACAAAATACAGAATTGCAAATAGTTATTTGGAATGAGAAAAAAATCACAATATATTATAAATTTTAAAAAGCTGTCAGACTACAAACATCACAAAATCCAGGAAACATAATGTTATATTTATTCAGCTGCTCAATATACCTTTATAATAGGGTTTTTTCCCACACTTTGGGGGCTATATTATCTTTGATCACTTTTTCACAGGACAAGATTTTGCAATACTATCTTCTGGACAAGAAATAGAAAGACAATTGATGTTTTCCTCTAGCATAGCTTATTATTTTTATTATCGACAGCTGTTATGTATAAGACATATGAGACATATTCATTGTTCATAGTATCATGACAGGTTTGTGCCTTACAAATATAAGAATTCTGATAAACTCTGTAATTCATGATGCCCATTTAAAAAACTGGTATATTTATAAGTGTATAAGCTAAAGTACTGGGCATATTTCTCAAAGGAAAAAGCTTCCATTTTGACTAGGCATCAACGAGTAGCAGATTGTCTACTTAGAATTTCACACAACTGATAAGTGGAAGAATATTACAGAGACTAGTTTCCAGATCATGCATTTTAATCTCTTTCCTCCCCACTACCAACATACTTCTGATGCTGTACATAACACATTCTTATTGTGACCTGACCTCTCACCCTGCACCTTTGTGTCATAAAGCCAGGTGAGCTGGCACTGTGAGCAGCAGAGGTACTCACAGAACCATTCCTATAAGAGAATGACTAGCAAATGACCGCAAATTACCGAAACACTCGCCAAACACCAGCTAAATGCATCCCAGCTCAACTTCCTCTTAGCTGGATCCCAAAAATTCCGATGGCTCTTCCACTACAATCCAACATAAGGAAAGTATGACACAGGGAAAATCAGAGTAGAAATAGACAGTAGTCTTAATAGTTGCAGTTGAAATATACTTTTGCAAAGATGGTTACAAAAGCACATTACCATGTGATACTTTGCTAGGCCCTCCCAAAGCCTTGGGGGAGGTTTCTAGAGGCAAGCGAGGGGCTTAGCAGCTTAAGCGCCATTACTCTGTGTTAGATGCCATTGGCCAGCAGGGTTCTACATACAGTCTGGTCAATCAATCATGCATGATTTGGAAGGTGGAAGGGAGGCAGAAGCCCTTCTTCCACTGCAGCAGTAGTGGGTGTGGCTGCCTTCAGCAGACCTGAGTTTGTGGAGTGGCCACTGGGCTCCATATTCCTCAGTTCATCACCCACTTTGGAGCTGTAGGCTGTAAATCAGCTATGAGGATCCTGCAGCAGCTTTCACCTGTTTTTTGTTTGTTTGTTTGTTTGTTTGATTTAATGGAATTTCCATTTTAGCATTCAGGAAAGAAAAGAGAAGAACACAATGAACACTCATGTACCATCCACCTGGTCTCAAGCATTGTTAATATTTGGCCATTTTTTTCCTTGTAACTGAATCATTTCTTAGTAAATTAAAAACATCATGACACTTCACCCCTAAATACTTCAACATGTATCTCCAAAACCTAGAGAAAAAATTCCAATTAACAATACCAGAATTATACCTAACAAAAATAGTAATAGTTCCCTAATATCATCCAAAACTCACTTTATATTCAAATTTCTACAAGTGTCCTAAAAATGTCTTTTATAGCTTTTCTTTGGAACCAGAATCCAATAAGTTTCATAAAGTGAGTTTATTTATTATTTCTCTTAAGTCTTGCCTAATATAGGACAATCCCCCTTAATCATTTTTTTATGACATTGAGTCTTTGAAGAGATCAGGCCCACTGTCATGTAGAATATCCCACATTTAAATACATCTATTTTCTCATGCTCTCATTTAAGCAGTATTAGTATCTTCTACAAATTGAGGTAGATCTAACGGCTTGTTTTTTTAAAGCCAAGTTTACTAAGGTAAAACTTAGGCATGGTAAACTTCATCCTTTTTAGTTTACAGTTTTATTTGTTTTGATAAACGCATATAGTCATGTAATCTAAAAACTTGGTTTAATTCAGATTTAATGCAATTGATCAAATACTTTAAATGATGCTGTGAACTTCCTATTGGATTTCATATCACATCAGCAGGCACATAATGTCTAGTTGTCCTATTATTAATGATACTAATTTAGAACATTTGCTTCTCATAGCTTTCTGATCTCTGAATGTGTGTTGGTTTTCTATTGCTATGCAAAAAGTTACTACAAACTTGGTGGCTTAAAGCAACACCTACTTATTAGCTCATAGTTCTATAGGTCAGAAGTCAGGCGCGGCATTGCTAGGTTCCCACTTAGGCTATTACAAGGCTAAAATCTGGGTGTTGGCCAGCTACATTTTCTTTTTTTATTTTTTTGAGAGGGAGTTTCACTCTGTCACCCAGGCTGGAGGGCAGTGGCACAATCATGGCTCATTGCAACCTCCGCCTCCCGGGTTCAAGCAATTCTCCTGCCTCAGCCTCCTGCGTAGCTGGGATTACAGGCATCCACCACCATGCCTGGCTAATTTTTGTATTTTTAGTACAGACAGGGTTTCACCATGTTGACCAAGCTGGTCTCAAACTCCCGACCTCATGTGATCCGCCCGCCTCCGCCTCCCGAAGTGCTGGGATTACAGATGTGAGCCACCAGGCCTGGCCTACATTTTCATTTGGAGCTCGGAGTCTTCTTCCAACCTCTTTAAGGTTGGAGGAAGAATTCAGTTCTGACTGATCTTAATTGTCAAGGGAAATTTTTTTTTTTTTTTTTTTTTGAGACTGAGTCTCGCTCTGTCGCCCAGGCTGGAATGCAGTGGTGCTATCTCGGCTCACTGCAAGCTCCCTCTCCCGGGTTCACACTATTCTCCTGCCTCAGCCTCCCGAGTAGCTGGGACTACAGGTGCTCGCCACCACGCCCGGCTAATATTTTGTATATTTAGTAGAGACGGGGTTTCATCGTGTTAGCCAGGATGGTCTCGATCTCCTGACCTCGTGATCTGCCTGTCTCGGCCTCCCAAAGTGCTGGGATTACAGGCGTGAGCCACTGCACCCAGCCAGGTCAAGGGAAATTTTGACTGATGCTACTCAGTGGTGACTTGAGGGAGTACATCTGGAACCCAGAGGATTCTTTGGAATGCCTACTAGTACCTAGTGATGGTTAATTTTGTGTCAACTTGACTGAGCCAAGGGATGCCCAGATTAAATGTTATCTCTGGATGTGTCTCTGAGGGTGTTTCCCAGTGAGCACAGCACCACCTTACCAGTCACCCTGGCCACAAAACTAGCAAGCCTTTGACTCCTCTCTTTATCTCAGCACCCCTCTCTCCCCATCCAATCCTCAGCAATCCATTGGCTCTACCTTTAAAATTCATCTAGAACATGATGTCCACAGCCCCACCACGGTCCCCAGCTTATTGTAGCAGCCTCCAACTGTCTTCCCTACTTTCATTCTCGTCACCTAAATCTACTCTTAACACAGCTGTTGGAATGATTTCCTTAAAGCATGTCGTATCATGTCACTATGTGACATGTCCGATCACAGTTCTTCATTGGAATCTGATATTATTGTAACAGCCAGCTCTTGCAATGGCCTACAAAGCTCTCCAGAATCTGAGGGTTATGCCAGGTCCATTCTCCAGTTACCATCTCCATGCTCATAAAACGAAACAGGAAGAGCAGACCGGGAGTGAAGCAAAGGGGTCTTCCAAGGGCCTGAACCATGAGAACAGACAGAGCTCTCAGGGTAGGAGCAGCAGACTTGGTTTCTCATCCTTGCTTTGCCACTAACTCTAAGGACCTTGGACTACTTATTGCCTGCTCCAACCATCCCTTTCTTCATTGTGCAGAGAGACAGCTGGCTCACATAATCTCACAGGTTCCTTCCAGGTTGGAAATTCCACAATCGACAATCAAGGTGCCAACTCCATTAACAAGGGAGATAAGTGCATATTATAGACAAACCTTTCCTGCCTAAAGCATCTGAGTTACCAGTACAATGTGTTAAAGGAAAAATAAACTAATAACCAGTGCCTGCTAGAAAGGCCTTTACTGGGAGAAGCAGAAGCTCTAAGAAAATTACTTGGAAAGGAGGAGTTATAAAGAGAACTGGGTGACTGAAAGGCTGTCCGTAAAGGCTGGCACTACTCACCTCAGAGATGTGTTTATAACCAGTGTGCTCATTCTTTTTGTGTAACAATTATGATAATGGCAAGCAAAAATGTAGACTCCACAACATGCCAGGGAGAAGGCTAGGAATAACCTTAATTCCCGAAAACCTAGATTTAAGAAGCCATGATGCTAAAAAGGCAGAGTTTCATGCATATACACGGATCTATAGACAAGTTGAAGCTTGTGTTGGTTTATAGACACATCTGGCCATACACCCGTGCTTAGGTGTACATGCCTATACACACGTTCACATATTGGAGCCTGGCTCTTTAAAATGGGGGATAATGACACTGGAAATTATTCTAAGCTTTTCAGAGACATAAATGACCAAACTGCCTCCTGACTCCTGAATTACATTACCCAGAAAGAACTTAATAACATGTTATTATCACTTCTCCTCACTGACAGGATTTCAGGGCTGAAAAGACAAACAAGGAATGCGTTCATAATCACCGGCACAGTCACCTCTGCCGAGCTGCGACCACTGCTAATTCCAGGTAAATGCTTCAGGGTGGAAGAAAGCCTGGAGCTGTAATGTAACTTGGTGCTTGGTAATTGTCGCTAGTTCAGCTGGGCCATCACCATCTGAGAAGGGGCCTCCGGGAGCTCATAGAGCCAACAGAGAGTCCCATGAGGTGAAGGGCAGTGAAGCGAGACTACATTATGGGAACCAGAAGAGAATTTCTCAGTTCAACTGAGATAATGTAGGTGAAATTCCTTATAAACTGTAAAGTGCTCCACAAATGTGACTGTGAATGTGAGGGGATAGCATTAATTGGTCCTGTTTGTGTTCTCAGGGCTGCCATTTACAGCTGTAGACTGTGCACTGTTCAACTTCTGAGAATGTCATTAGTCTATGTGAATGACACTCCCTGGAGTTGTGCATTGTGGCAGTCCTGTTGGTTGAAATGGGCCCAGTTGACTGATAAAGACCAATATGAGAGCTAATGTTCTTCTCCTGGACAATGCTTGAGCCTTAATGATGGACCATCCAGGAGATAGTCAACAGTTCTAACAGCAATTTGCCAGTGCTTTGGGAAGTTTGTTTCAGAGTAATTAAAAGGCAACTACAAACAAGATCATTGAGGGAAGGAGCCATATCTTATTCATATCTTAGTATCCCAGTCTTGCAATATGTTTGATATGTGATGAATATTCAGAAAATGTTTGTTGAATTTAAGATGAATAGTGAGTGGATGGTGCCAGGCACAGTGGTTCATGCCTGTAATCCTAACACTTTGGGAGGCCAAGGCAGGAGAACTGCTTCAGCCCAGGAATTTGAGACCAGCCTGGGCAACACTGGGAGACCCTATCTCTACAAAACAATTTTTTTTTTTTTTGAGACAGAGTCTCGCTCTGTCGCCCAGGCTGGAATGCAGTGGCGCGATCTTCGCTCACTGCAACCTCCGCCTCCTAGCTTCAAGCAATTCTCCTGCCTCAATCTCCTGAGTAGCTGGGACTACAGGCACCCACCACCATGCCTGGATAGTTTTTGTATTTTTAGTAGAGAAGGGGTTTCACCATGCTGGCCAGGCTGGTCTCGAACTCCTGACCTGGTGATCCACCCACCTCGGCCTCCCAAAGTGCTGGGATTACAGGCATGAGCCACCATACCTGGCCTACAAAACATTTTTTAAAATTAGCCAGCCCTGGTGACACACACCTGTAGTCTTAGCTATCCAGGAGGCTGAGACAAGAGGATCACTTGAGCCCAGAAGGACGAGACCGTGATGAGCTATGATCATGTAACTGCACTCCAGCTTGGGCAACAGGCTAAGACCCTCTCTCCAAAAAAAGAAAAAAAACAAGAATGGATTGATATTGATATTGAATGAATGACTCCCTGGGGTCAGCTCCTGGGAAGAATAATTGGGTTGTGATCGTTGCAAAGAGCATGTTTATTTCAACAGGTACAACTGCATACTCTGCCCCATGTCGCCTTTTTCCATTAATAGGGTTATGGGAAGCCTTTTGTGAAGTCTTTTGTGAAGGGCCATTGACATGTTGTGGTTTCAGCAAGAGTTTGTCCAGGATTTGTGATGTGTCTCATCCAGTGCTAGGTGCTGTGGGCCTGTGCAACGGTGATGGCAGTGGGGACAGCAAACAGAGCACAGGTTGTGGTCTTTGTCATCAAGGATCTTCCAATTCAGATGGTTTGGTCACATGTAAGTTCATATAAAAAGTAGAATAATGCTGCCAAGTGGTATGAACCCAAATACCATTGAACAGCAAAAATGCTGAGTGTTACCAGAGGCCATGGCAGAAAGCACAGGATTTCTCCTCTGCCACTTGTTACATGTTCATAAGAAATCTACTTATTTGTCTGAGCCTCTGTGTCCCAGTTTGTAAGACAGGTAATCATGTCTGCGACGGACTAAACCCTTTAGGACACAGGTCCTTAAACAGCAGATTGAAACAGATATTTAAAGTACATAACACAGTACCTGACACATGGGAGAAGTTTCCAGAAGGTTGGTTCCTGTACAAGGATTTTTCAGTCACAAGTGCAGAATCCTAACTGATCACAACCTAAGCACAAAAGTGGGTGGGTAGTCGGGGGACATGACTTAATTGATTTATATAACCCCCAAAGTGCAACAATAGATAGGCTTCAGGCATAGCAGGATCCAGGAACTCAAATGATGTCACCAGGGCTCTGCCTCTATTGCCATTTCTCACACAAGCTTTCTCTAGAGGTAAGAATAGGCAGCAGCAACCTGAGTCCAGGTTAACCCCAGAAGGAGCTCCTCTTCCCAGAAACTGGGGGACAAAAGTCCCCAGGAGGTCTCTGATTGGTGCAAATCAGCTCATGCACCATCCCTTACCCAATCACTGTGGCCAGAGGAATTCGATGATCTGATGGGCAGGTCCTGAGTTCGGTTCCCACTCCTTTGCTGATGCGGGTGAGGGCAGTGGTAGGACCACCCAAACCACGTGGAATGAGTTTCTGAGTGGAAACAGGCTACCTAGTTCTTCTGTGAACTCAGAAAAAATTAATGAAAGTGAGAGGTGCTTGTTTCTCAGGGGTGAAAAATGGGAAAGCTCATATTTCTTTACGGAAACAAAAAATGGGCCGACTCACGGCTGTAATCCCAGCACTTTGGGAGGCCGAGGAAGGCAGATCACGAGGTCAGGAGTTCGAGACCAGCCTGACCAACATGGTGAAACCCCGTCTCTACTAAAAATACAAAAATTAGCCAGGCGTGGTAGCTGACGCCTGTAATCCCAGCTACTCAGGAGGCTGAGGCAGGAGAATTGCTTGAACCCAGGAGGTGGAGGTTGCAGTGAGCCAAGATCGCGCCACTGCATTCCAGCCTTGGCGACAGAGCTACACTCCATCTCAAAAAATATATATATAGTATGCGAACGCGAACACAGTGTGTGTACGTACGTGTGTGTGTGTGTGTGTGTGTGTGTGTGTGTGTGTGTGTGTGTGTAGCTTCCCTAGGCTGACTAGGGGAGTGGTACCCGCTGGCCAGGCAAGCGGGACTTCCGCGACCCCAAGGAACAGGCACAAGGCACAAAGCGCAAAGCGGGGAGCGCATCCGGAGAGGGTCCCTGGAGGCCTGGGGTAGTCGGAGCTGATCCCTGGTTAGAGGTAGGGCAGTGGCATGCGAAGGGGAGGGAGGCAGGGACGCGCCCCGCCTGGCTGAACCTGGAGCCGGTGTCTGAGCGGCTATTCTGGACACGCACTGGGCAGGAACATCCTGGCGCCCAGAGGAGAGCAGGGCACCGACACCCAGCCGCTCGCGGTCAGAGCAGCCGGGCAGCCGACCGTGGCCGCCGGGAGGGGGCTGAGCCAGGAGCCGGCACAGCCCGCGAAGCCTCCTTCCCTAACGTTCTGTTCCATTTTCTCAGTATTGAAAGTAAAAGGGCGGGGGCAGGGACGGAGGGCTGTTTACCTAACATCCTGTAACTGCGGCCTTGAGTAACCAAGCATTTAATGTCAGAGAGCAGCAGAGGGGGAAGCGGGAGAGAGAGGGAGACAGAGACAGAAATCAAGCATGGGCATAAAATGTGCCGTCACCATCATCACGTTCAATCATTTACATGCATGTTTGTCCGGTGCATGCTATTTTTCTAAACTATATTTAGGACACAGGAGTTAGGAGAGCAAGCCGAGAGTGGGACTGCACACATCCCAGCCACCTCCTAGAGCAAGGTACTTAGCCTCTCTGTGCCTCAGTTTCCCCCTCGGTGAAATGAGGTACAGTAGTTGTGAAAATTAGAATGTGGTTTTTACAAAGTATGTTAAACTACTTAGCACGTAACTATTATTATTGACTTTATGGTGCTATAGTCAGGAATTACTATCAACATGGTGCTACCTTTTCTGAGTTTATTATACCAACTCAGATATAGAAACACATTTCGGAATTTCTATTTGTAAAAATATCTGCTGGGCTGAAATAGACACATAGAAAACATGTCCTGTGATAAGTCTGAACTCTAAGATGGCCCCCAAAATCCCCCCACTACTGCCCTCCCACCCCACCCCTACACATCTTGTATAATCACCTGATTTTCAATGTGGGCCAAACCTATGAATAGGATGGGATGTCACTTTGTGATTGGCTTATGTTACCTGGCAAAAGTCAAAAGATTTTGCTGCACAGTCGATTCGGAGTTCATCAAAGGAAATTATCTGCGTGGGCCTGGCTTAATCAGGTGAGAGGAACTGGGTCCTTCCTGAGGTTGGAGAGACCCTCTCCTGCTGGCCTCGAAGAAGCAGCCATGCTGTGAACTGCCTATGGAGGGGTCAGCATTTAGGAACTGAACACTTCACGCTGGGTGCAATGGCTCACGCCTGTAATCCCAGCCCTTAGGCCAAGGCAGGTGGATCACCTGAGGTTGGAAGTTCGAGACCAGCCTGGCCAACCTGGTGAAATCCTGTCTCTACCAAAAATACAAAAATTTGCTGGGCATGGTGGCGCACGCCTATAATCTCAGCTACTCAGGAGGCTGAGACAGGAGAATTGCTTGACCCCAGTAGGCAGAGGTTGCAGTGAGCCAAGTTTGTGCCACTGCATTCCAGCCTGGACAACAGAGCAAGACTCCATCTCAAAAAAAAAAAAAAAGGAACTGAACACCTCAATCCTACAACCACAAGGAAATGAACTCAGCCAACAATCTGAATGAGCTCAGAAGACAACTGGGCACCTCAGATAAGAGCACATCCAGTCAGCTTTGACTGCAGCCTTGTGAGACCCTCTCTGATCAGAGGACCCAACTAAGCTGTGCTCAAACTCCTGAGCCACAGACACTGTGGACAGGTGTGTGCTATTTTAAGCCCCTGAGTTACTGCTAATTTGTTATACAGGCTGAGGCACACAGATCACCTGAGTTCGAGACCAGCCTGGCCAATATGGTGAAACCTTGTCTCTACTAAAAATACAAAAATTAGCCGGGCGTGGTGGCACACACCTGCAGTCCCAGCTACTCAGGAGGCTGAGGTATGAGAATCCCTTGAACCCAGGAGGCGAAGGTTGCAGTGAGCCGAGATAGTGCCACTGAACTCCAGCCTGGGTGACAGAGCGAGACTCCATCTCAAAAGAAAAAAGAAAATAGTATGCATTCTATATCTGCTTAAAAACTGTTTAAATTCTGCTTAAAGGGTGAGAGACAGAGAGAGGAAATATGAATGAAAACATGGCCATGTTTTCTTGTGATTGAAAATGTGAAGTATCATCCATTCGACAGGCATTTATTAAGCATCTACTTAGTATGTGCAAGGCAGTGGACTGGGAATTTAATCAGAATCTGAAACCAACACTGAGGCCAGGCATGGTGGTTCATGACTGTAATCCCAGCACTTTGGGAGATCAAGGCAAGAGGATCTCTTGAGCCCAGGAGTTCAAGACCAACCTAGGCAACACAGGGAGACCCTGTGTCTAAAAAATATTTTAAAAATTAGCCAGGCATGGTGATGCATGCCTGTGGTCCCAACTACAAGGGAGGCTGAGGTGGGAGGATCACTTGAGCCCAGGACGTTGAGGCTGCAGTGAGCCATGATCCTGCTACTGCACTGCACCCTGGGTGACAGAGCAAGACCCTGTCTAAAAAAAAAAAAAGAAACCAAAACATGTTACTGATACTACCTGGAAGAATTAAAGGGAAAATTGTTAACATTGAAATATAAGGTCACCTTAAATCATTCTTATCACAGCTTATATTTGTCAAGGATAAAGGTTTCTTTGACCTAGGGAATGAATAACAATAATATTAATAGTAATAATAATAATAATAGCCAATCTAAAGTGTTTAGTTTGTGCCAGGCAATGTGCTAAGCAGTTGAAGTGCCTCTTCTCATTCAATCCTTATTCAAATAACACTAAGAGGGTAGAAAGTAGGGACCATTACTGTTTTCATGTTATAGAGGAATAAAAAGGGCAAGTGATTTGCCCAAGGACTCATACAGCTGGTAGAAGGCAGAGCCAGAATTTTAGTCCAGCTCTGTGTAGCAGATTCCATGCAAACATTTGTCGAACACCTATTATGTTTAAGATCCTATGCTAGATGCTGTGGGAGAATCAGAGAAGACCCAGATGTGGAACATAACCTCTTAGAGCTCCCTATCCACCGGAAGAGATAAGCACACGAATAACTAATACACAATGGAATGAGGTAAATGCACTTCGACAGACACCCAGAGTGCAGGCATTTAGAGGAGAGCACAGTATAGGGGCCAAGGGTTTGGCCCTCTAAAGACTCGCTGAAAAATCAACTCACAAAAGGCAGATTAGCTGGTGAAAAGGCACACACATTTATTTAACGTGTGTACACAAGAGCCTTCAGAATGAAGACCCAAAAATACAGGGGAAATTGTTCATTTTTATGCTTAGGTTCAACAAAGTATGGACAGCCCCGTAGAAATATGATTGGACAAAAAGACTATGATCTAATGGTAATAAACACAGGGGAAACCCAGCAAGATCTGTCTATCTAGATGTTTCTTGGCCTCTCTGAGCCTGCATTTCTTCCTGTGGTTATGGGGTAAGGCCCTCTCTGGAATGAGACCTCTGGAATAATCTGCAGTCAAAAAACGTAAGTCACATAATTTCTTTCTGACCAGTTTTTATACAGAACATTTCTAGGTTTTATGGCTGGCTTTCAAGAAAAAGTGTTCCAGTTTCTCTGACCCGCCTTGGGGAAGAGGGATTCTAGTTTCTATAGCTGGCCTGGAAGAGAATGGGATGGAGAGACAGGAGGGCAGGAGAAGGTCAGAGAAAACTTTTGCTTCTGAGGTTACTCCCAAGGCCTTCACTTTGTGGTACTGTTTTCTGAGCCCCAGTAACTGTCATACTGATTATTGGTGTGGGGAGAAGCGTGGCAGGGAATCAGGAATGGTTCCATGAAGCAGGTGGGATCTGAGGTAGCTTTGGCTGGTGGATAAGATGTAAACAGGTAGTGATTTGGAATAGGAAGGCCATGCACAGTTAAACATATGGCAGGAGGACCAAGCAAGGCATATTCAGAAAGCATTGTTCAGATGAACCAACTGCTAAGCAGGACTTATGAGTGCCTACTCGGCTGGGTGCAGGGGCTGAGCACTTTGGGAGCCTGAGGCAGGCAGATCACTTGAGACCAGGATTTTGAGACCAGCCTGGCAACAAGGTGAAACCCCGTCTTTACTAAAAATACAAAAATTAGCCGGGCATGGTGGCACATGACTGTAATCCCAGCTACTCGGGAGGCTGAGGCGAGAGAATTGCTTGAACTTGGGAGGCGGAGGTTGCAGTAAGCCAAGATCACACCACTGCACACTGCACTCCAGCCTGGGCAACAGAGTGAGACCCCGTGTCAAAAAAAAAAAAAGTGCCCACTAACCAACCAACACTTTTTATAAGATACTACACGTATGGTAGAGGGAGCAGTTCAACAAAAGTGTAAGACATTTGGCCCTGCCCATGAAGACAACACAGCATAGACGGGAGGAGAACAGGTTATTTCAGAGAGACCAGAGATAAGATCCTGGGTCCACTATTTAGTTGCAAGCCATACACCCTTGGACAGTAACAATTACTTCTAAAGCTGGGCTTCCTTCTATGTGAAATGGGAGTATGACGTTGAATCAGCATATTGCAAAATGTCTAGCACAAAACAAAAGCGGGAAAGCAAACAAGTTTTCATCTCATCAGCCTGGACCAACCAGTAATGGCTACATGGAGCTCTAAGGTAGGTGGGATTCGGAAGCTTTTGGTGTTTTTCGTTATTCTTGCTGTCATCTTAATGGATGCGTTCCATGATCAATTAGTGCTGTCTACTCAGAGCAAAGGGTAGACTGTGGTGTCACCTCTGCCACATATTTGGCAACAGAAGTAGAAGCTTTGAAAGTCCAATTACCCTCTCCTTCCTTCCCAGAAGGCGCTGAGATATCAAAAGTTATTAAGTTACAACTAAGCGATTATAAAGATAAGACTAACACACACGAGATAAGACTAACACACACTATGGTTAGCAGACTACCAGACACAGCCGCACTTTGTTTAATGCTCTGGCCAGACCGTACGTTAGGGCTGAAATTGGAGGTGGTCAGTAGTGTGTGGACCACAAAGTCTGAGATGACTTCATGGAGATGGGGTGTGAGGGATTGGACGGTGAAGGATTAGACCCCAGAAAGGGAGAACCACATACCCAGAGGCCTAGAGGCAGGTTCATCTTTGGTGAATAAGGGAAGCAGCATGAAGATGGGCCTCATGGAGGGCAGGACAATCCCAGAGGAGTAGTAGGAGGTGGACACTGGAGAAGTAGAGCGGGCCATTTGGAGAGCCTTGAAATAAGGCCGAGATCTTAACTAGATGGGCAACAGGGATAGGAGTGAGGAGTAGCACCGTATTAGTTTGCTTAGGCTACCATGAGTCTGTGCCACCCACAGACTGGGTGGCTTAAGCAACAGATGTTTATTTTTCTCACAGTTCTGGAGGCCAAAAGTCCAAGACCAAGGTGCCATCAGGGTTGGTGTGTGTTCAGGCCTCTCTTCTTGCAGGCAGCTGCCTTCTTACTGGGTCTTCTCAGGGCCTTTCTTCTGTGTGTGCTCAGAGACAGAGAGAGCTCTCTGATGTCTCTTTCTCTTCTTATAAAGACATCAGTCCTATCAGATGAGGGACCCACCCTTATGTCCTCATGTAACTTAAATTATGTCCCTAAAGATCCTATCTTCAAATATACTCATATGGAGGGTTAAGACCTCAGCATATGAATTTTGAAGGAACACAGTTTAGTCCCTAATAGTCATATAGACTCTTTATTTTTTGGAAGGAATTGGGCTTTTTAAATGGAAATATAGCTCAAATATGGCATTAAAGATGCTTGCTCCGGGCCGAGTGTGGTGGCTCACGCCTATAATCCCAGCACTTTGGGAGGCCAAGGCGGGCAGATCATTTGAGGTCAGAAGTTCAAGACCAGCCTGGCCAACATGGCAAAACCTCATCTGTACTAAAAATACAAAAATTAGCTGGGTGTGGTTGCTTGGGCCTGTAATTCCAGCTACTAGGGAGACTGAGGCAGGAAAATTGCATGAACCTGGAGGCAGAGGTTGCAGTGAACCGAGATCGTACCACTGCACTCCAGCATGGGTGACAGGAGCAAGATTCCATCTAAAAAAAAGATAAAAAGATACTTGATTAAATTTTGGCATTTCTGGAATAGAGGGAAATATCTATTTTTAAAAAGACTTATATCATGTATTACATCTATCTGATGAGAAATACCATAGAAAATCAACATGTATATAAAAGGTTTCTAAGACCAGAGAGAAAAGTGCCTATGTTACAGTGATGGAGATGGGGAGGTAAAAGGTTATTTAAGGGGAAAAAAATCAAGACCAAAGTATTTCAAAATGATAATAGTCCATAACAATTAATTCAAATTCTACTGTAAGAGCTGTCCTTTCTCCTCCATTTATTTCTTTGTTCAGCATATTAGTCTGTTTTCACGCTGCTGATAAAGACATACCCAAGACTGGGCAATTTACAAAAGAAAGAGGTTTAACGGACTTACAGTTCCACATGGCTGGGGAAGCCTCACAATCATGGTGGAAGGCAAGGAGGAGCAAGTTATATTTTACATGGATGGCAGCAGGCAAAGACAGAGAGATAGCTTGTGCAGGGGAATTCCTCTTTTTAAAATCATTAGATATTGTGAGACTTATTCACTATCACGAGAACAGCATGGGAAAGACTTGCCACCATGATTCAATTCCCTCCCACCAGGTCCCTCCCACAATATGTGGGAATTCAAGATGAGATCTGGGTGGGGGCACAGCCAAACCATATCATTCAGTTATTTATATCAGTACACACTCATGGACATGTGTTTTATTCTACAAATTATAATCCAATACTGTCATTATTTACTTGGTCGTTCAGATTGACCACATCTAGCCATTGGGAGCTCCTTCATGTTGGCTTCTGTGTCCTTTCAATGTGCCCCCATCACTTTATAGGGAACTTCTCACTATTTAGCATCACGATTTTGTTCTAGTCTTTTCTTATAGTTTCCCTACCCCAGCCCTGGAATCACCCATTACTCTAAGAAGTACAGGGTTTTTTTTTAACTGGAGAATGGTTTAGAAACCAGCATCTAGATATTAGCTGTGCTCATTGCTACTGGAATGTCATTGCTTCTAGACCTTATTAGCATAGTCAGGAAAAATATGTATATGTACATATACCAATATCTATATACCTATTAACAACTATTAGTTAATATGGTTACCATCAATCAATTTCAGGGCTCATTTTAGCATTCCTTTTTTCATTTGTAATGTCTTTCTCTGACAGTAAGAAACCTGGCTTTCATTATCCACAATGTATTTATTTATTTGTTCAATCCTAGTAGCTTCAGCATCACTAACCCATATCCCCTTTGAAAAATAAATTTACTAGCTAGAGCACAGTATTTGTGTAGAGTTCTTTTTTATCTGTAGCCTTGAAGTGTATAGTCAAAATTTTGTTTCCCTAAGTTATTTATGTTAGTTTTTTCCCTTCGGTGTGGTTATATTTTTCAGTAGTGATAGAGTTAGGTTCATTTGTTACTGTTAGTATCCCATTTGGATTCCTCCGCATCCAGATTGGTTTGAATTATTTATTTTTTGAGTATGTGAACCATTAACATGATTCTAAAAGTTAAAGCTATACAGAAAGTTTCTGCTTTTGTCCATTTTTGTTCTTAGTTTTTGAATTTCTGGTTCACAGTGGTTTTTCATATCCCCAAATGCTGGCTTTAGTCTGTTTAAATCAGTTTGGAGGAATGTCTTACAGTTTTCTTCGGCCTCATGGTGATTTTTCAGGGAGTAATTTTGTTTGTTTTTGTTTGTTTTTGTTTTTTGTTTTTTTGAGACAGAGTCTCACTCTGTCACCCAGCATGGAGTGCAATGGCGCGATCTCAGCTCACTGCAACCTCTGCCTCCCAGGTTCGAGCGATTCTCCAGCCTCGGCCTCCCGAGTAGCTGGGACTACAGATGCCCGCCACCATGGCTGGCTAATTTTTGTATTTTTAGTAGAGATGGGGTTTTGCCATGTTGGCCAAGCTGATCTCCAACTCCTGACCTCAAGTGATCCACCCTCCTTGGCCTCCCAAAGTGCTGGGATTACAGGTGTGAACCACTATGCCCAGCCCAGGGAGTAATTTTTATGAGTTGAGGCATGTTGAATCTAGTTTTCTGATTTATATAATGACTCCATATAGATTTATTCATTTTCCCCCGTCCATTTCAGTGATCTGCGAGTGGTTTACCAGATGTCTAGTTCAATGGCACCTTTTCTACCAGTATAACAAAGTCCAGGGTTTTAGTGGATTCTTTTTGGAGGTGGAGGGAGGGTTATATGCCATCTGATTTGGGGGGTTATTTTTTGTCTTGTAGAATCTTAAATGGTCCCTTTTTGTTTCTCGTCCCCTTCATCCCCAAGTTCCAGGGGACATCTCTCCTTTCCATCTCATGGAGACGATGGCACCTGCCATGTCCCGTCATCTCTTAATGTTTCCTCCAAAACCAACCAAGAACAAGATGAAAGAATAAAGCTACACAAAAACCACACCCTCAGCATAACGTGAAGATAGGGAATGCCTAAGCTTCAAAATAACGTAAGAGAAGAAAAGAAGGAAGGAAGGAAGGAAGGGAGGGAGGGAGGGAGGGAGGAAGAAAGGAAGGAAGGAAGGGAGGAAGGAAAAGGACACAGTGAGCAATCTTGCCCATCCTGCCTCACCACAAGGCTTTCCTGTGGGCATAGGCTGGCCTGGAAAAACTGGGGGACAGGAAGGGGGGAGCCAGTGACCAACCTAAGGCTGATCTAAAACTGCTGTCAAAAGAACAAACCAACAAAGGGTGTCCCACTAGAACAGAGCATGGCATAACTTCTGGTGGATAAAAAGAGCAAAAAGGAAGAGAGACACACCCTTTGGCAATTGGACCCTCCCACAAGCCAAAAAAGAACCAAAACATCAGGAATATCTCACTAGAGATTCTTTAGCAAATGGAAGACTTGACATAATTATGACAGACTCAGATTTTTTTTCACAACTCAGTGATAAGACTCCTCCTCCCACTTTTCCTTTTTCACCTCCTTCTTCTTGTCCTCCATCATCCAGCAGCAACCAGGCCTTTCTTTGCATTTTCTTCAGGAAAAGGTGAGGCTGCAGAAGGCTGGGGATGGGGGAACAGGAAGGAGTCTCTTACTGGCTTTTGATTTCAAAAATCTACTTATTTGGATCCTTCTTAAGAGAATGGAATAGACTCATAACGGAAGCAAAAGATTTGGGCAAAAACACGATGGAGATTCCTTTCTCCCCTCCCCACGCTCACTACCACCTCCCATCCTCAACTCCAACCAAAAACATGTATAAAATATATATATAGTTTTTTCTAGGCTGGGAGGAGGGAGACAGTCAGGGGGAAATTGTGAAAGCTGAGACATCAGTGGATCCTAAAGAAGGAATTCTATACCCTCCCACTCTCAGGAGTCCAGAGGGGTGTGAAGTCCTAGAACACCTGTGGCCACTTCATAGGTAGAACCGCCTCTGGACTAGAGGCGAGACCCCAGACAAGAAATGGTTATGTGGCATGTGTAGATTTATGGTCTCAGAGCTTCCCCGTGTCCCAGCATGGTTCAGGAACAGTGCTACTGTGATTGCTGTGCACGGAAGTCGTAATAGAGTCACCTTCCCTGAAGAGGTTAAGCAGAGAGGAATGAGGAACATCACCCAGGCAAGCACAGTGTTAGAAGTTTACAAGGTAAGTGTCTCCAGGAAAGGCAAAACCGGTGCTCAATCTAAGAACCAGACCATCCCCAGTGGACGCCTGCACGGCTGGACAACATCAAGGGCAAGATGGAAACCCGCAGGACCAGAATGTCATCCAAGGGAAGAGCGGGGAGGAATGATGAATATCTCTTTCCTGGCTGAGTGGGCTTGATTGTGAAGCAGGGAGATCCAATGGCCTCAGCCTCATTTGAGAGATTCAGAACGTGGCTCTGTAGCACTGCTTAGGGAGCCCGGACAGGCAGGGGAGTTGGGGGGTGAAATGCAGTCCCCATGAAAAGCAGCACTTGTTTGTGCTGCAGCATCTGAGCAGGACAGGAGAGGCCAGGAGAAGGGGGTCCCACCACTCCTTGGATTCTCAACCTGATGAGCTGTTATCAGACCAGGCTGTGATGACAATAGACGTGATTACAGCTCTTCCTCTCTCTCTTTGAGAAACAGCCCACGGCCAACCCCCTTTCTTTGTTGATTGCCCAGCAGCTAGATTCCTCCGTTTTACTAGAAGCTGAGGAGGGACAAAGGACAAGGAGAAAAGCAGAGGTAAAGGAGAAAGAGACCAAGGGGGAAGAGCTCTGGGAGTAGGGCTTTTTCCTTTTTGGCTGGCTGGTTCCCAGAGGGTCCTCTGACTCTCATTCAAACAGCCCAGGCTGCCTGCATCCCTGGTAAAGTGTATATGCAATCACCTGGGCGCCAGCCGTAGCTGGTCCTTCACGTTCCTTGGAACAGAGCGACCAGGACAGTTTGCTCCATGTAGGATGCAGATCACATTGTACCACCATGTGTTTGGTCACACGCCTACCTCACCTATTCCAGGGGGGATCTTTTTTTTTTCTTTTGTATTTCCTTCTTTTCTCTAGGGCCCAGCTCCTTCTAAGTAGACAGGAAGTATTAATAAATACTACATGAATAAATTACTTAACAAATATCTAACCAAGCCCAGCACATGGTGGCACATGCCTGTAGTCCCAGCGTTTGGGGAGGCCAAGGCAGGAGGATCGCTTGAGCCCAGGAGTTCAAGACCAGCCTGGGCAACATAGTGAGACCCTGTCTCAAAAAAAAAAAAAACCTAGCCAATCTCTAGGACATGTCACCTTTCTTATCAATCTGAACTCACTTGGTGAGCTACTCAATACTACTACCAAGAAAAGTAAGAATGCATGCCCTGCTCCAAAAAGAGAACACAGAAGGATAGAAGGAGGTAATCCCCAATCCAATGAGACAGTAATTGTCCCATTCTGGGTCTCCTCCACAACAGAACCTCAGTTTTGTGGTCTAAATGTTTGTGTCTCCCACCCCCACAAGTTCATATGTTGAAATCCTGACCCCAAAGTGATGGCATTAAGAGGCAGGGCCTTTGGGGGATGATTAGGTCATGAGGATGAGGTCCTCATGAATGAGATTTGTTCCCTGATGAAAGAGGCCCCAGATAGCATTAGGAGAAATACCTAATGTAAATGACGAGTTAATGGGTGCAGCACACCAACATGGCACATGTATACATACATATGTAACAAACCTGCACTTTGTGCACATGTACCCTAGAACTTAAAGTATAATAAAAAGTATATTTAAAAAAAAAAGAAAAGAAAAAAGAAAGAGGCCCCAGAGAGCTAGCCTGACACTTCTACCGTGTGAGGACATGGTGAGAAGTCACCATCTACAAACCAGGAAATGGGCTCTCAATAGACACCAAATCTGTGAATGCCTTTATCTTGGACTTCTTAGCCTCTAGAACTGTGAGAAATAAATTTCTGTTGTCCATAAACCACCCAGTCTGTGGTACTTTGTGATAGCATTCTGAGCGGACTAAGACCCTCAGTGTTTAATAACCTCGCTTTGGCTTCTCCCTCAAGGAACGACAACTCCTGCCGGAAAGGTCACCGAGCGGCCCTAGCACCTTGGGACTTAAGACGTGTGGTCTGCAGACTGCAGCATCTGCATCACTTGCACACTGCAGCATCCCGCACCAGGAGCTTGCTAGTGATGCAGAATCTCAGACTCCACCCGAGGCTTGCTGCAGGAAACTCTGCACTTAACAAGGGGCCTGGTCCAGGCATGGTGGCTCATGCCTATAATACCAGTACATTGGGAGGCTGAGGCGGACGGATCACTTGAGCCCAGGAATTTGAGACCAGCCTGGGCAACATGGCAAGACTCTGTCTCTACAAAAAATGGAAACATTAGCCAGGTGTGGTGGTGCACACCTGTAGTCCCAGCTACTCGGGAGGCTGAGGTGGGAGGATTGCTTTAGCCTAGGAGTTTGGGAGCCTGGGAGGCTGCAGTGAACTGTGATCACACCACTGCACTCCAGCCTGGGTAACAGAGTGAGACCCTATCTTAAAGAAAAAAAAAAAAAATAGAGGCCTGGATGATCCAAATGCATATTCAGGGCTGAGAAGCAAGGCCTCAGATTACAGTGTGATGGGGAGGGGAAAGCCCCAAGAGAGGGTTAGCGGTGAGACTAGTGAGGAGATTGAAAGTACTTTGGGCAGATGATCATTATATCTATTAATTCTTTAACCAATTATTATTCAAGAGTCAATGAAAGAAAAATCCAGAGAGACCTAGACTACAACATGTGACATCTGGTGCCAAAACCAGCCTGCTGAATCCCACAGTGTGGTCCACTTGAGACTCTTCAGCATACAGACATTCACAGGTGATCTAGAAGGCCAGTGGGACTTTATCCACCTGTCACTTCCCTCACTAAGACCTTGAGTACTACCAGCTGTCCCTAGGAGGCTTTTCTTAACAACCCCAGCCCCACTCCCATCCTCCCTCCACAGGAGAAATTGACCGTTTCCTGCTTTATTCCCAGCACAGAGTAGGTGCTCAATAATTGTGTGCCAAATAATGAAAGTGTTGTGCTAGCAGGCGTGGATCAATTAGTGACTGTAATTGAAGCTGAATGTAATTAATTATATAATTTGAGGCTGTTCAGGTTTAATTCCACTAAAATTACCTCATGGAAACAGGGCATGAGGAAGGATTACAAATAAAAGGAAAAAAGCTATAGTAATGCTTCCACACAGTAGGCACACATTTGAGTTGGATCCCTTGCCGTCTTAGTCAATTTGGGCTGCTTTAACAAGAAAACCATAGACTAATGCCAGGCACAGTGGCTCACACCTGTAATCCCAGCAATTTGGGAGGCTGAGGCAGGAGGTTAATTTGAAGCCAGGAGTTCATGACTACCCTGGACAACATAGTGAGACCCCATCTCTACAAAAAATTTTAGCTGGGCATGATGGCACATGCCTGCATTCCCAACTACTCAGGAGGCCAAGGCTGGAAAATCACTTGAGCCCAGGAGTTAGAGGCTGCAGTGAGCTATGATGGTGCCACTGCACTCTAGTCTGGGTGGTACAGCAAGGCCCCATCTCTTTAAAAAATTAAAATAAAAACATAAACTCATAGACTAGATGGCTGAAACAACACATATTTATTTCTCATAGTTTTAGGGGCTTGGAAGTCCAAGATCAAGGCACCAGCAGATTCACTGTCTGGTGAGGGCCTGCTTCGTGGCTTATAGACAGCAGCCCGCTCATTGTATGTCTAAAACAGAACTCATCTCTCTGTCTTTTAATTTTTTATTTTTGCAGATGGGGTCTTGCTCTTTCACCCAGGCTGGACTACAATGGCACGATCATAGCTCACTTCAACTCCTGGGCTCAAGCAGTCCTCCCTCCTCAGCTTCCCAAGTAGCTAGGACTACAGGAACATACCACTGTACCCTGCTAATTTTTTAAACTTTATATAGAGATGGGGCCTCACTATATTGCCCAGGCTGGTCTTGAACCCTTGGCCTCAAGCAAACCTCCCGCCTTGGCCTCCCAAAACCCTGGGATTACAGACATAAGACACCATGCCCAGCCTCCTGTGTCTTTTCTTAAAAGGGCACCAATCACATTCATGAGGGCTCCACTCTAATAACTCAATTACCTCCCAAAGACACCACCTTCAAATACCGTCACATTGGGTATTCAGGCTTCAACATACAAATTAGGAAAGACACAAACATTCAGTCTATAACACTTGCCAACAATACAAAATTCACAGGGTTGCATAACAAGGGAGTTCTGATCCTGAAGCCCATTTAGACATGAAGTCCAAAACCAAATACATCAGTACCCGGGTTATGCAGCAGTGGTCACTCTCAGCAGTGGACGTGCTCAATTCGGTAACATAAATTTACCTTGACCCATTTCTTTTTTTTTTTTCCATTGATACATTTCTTTCATTTTTGCCATCCAATATTCTTTTTTTTTTGAGATGGAGTCTCACTATTCCCCAGCCTGGGGTGCAATGGTGCGATCTTGGCTCACTGCAACCTCTGCCTCCCAGGTTTAAGCGATTCTCCAATCTCAGCCTCCTGAGTAGCTGGGACTATAGGTGCCTGCCACCACCCCTAGCTAATTTTGGTATTTTTAGTAGAGACGGGGTTTTACCATGTTGGCCAGGCTGGTCTCAAACTCCTGACCTCAAGTGATCCATCTACCTCGGCCTCCCAAAGTGCAAGGGTTACAGGCATGAGCCACCGTGCCCAGCCACCATCCAATATTCTTAAGAATTTACAGCATGCTGAAGTTTACATCATGAAAATGACATATTAAAATTATTTATTTTGGGTTTTTTTACTTTTCAACCTTATTCTGAAACTGTCCTCAGAGGTCAGCTGCCACTCAACTCCCCTGTAAATGTTTTTTCAGTTCATCCTCTAAACCTGGACACCTATTAAGGGCAATGGTCTCTAAAGTTCTTGGTTTGTGGAGGGATTTAATGATGGGAGATATGTTTTCTGAGACACTCTGTGCCTTGACCCATTTCCACCACTGAATGTTTTCCATTATTCATGCCATCTAATCTCCCTTCCACTCTCACAGACGCAGAGTATGTCAGAGTGAAAAAGGATCTTCAGGCATCTTTAGATCAGTAGTTTTTAGCCCAATCAAACCTAACACACCATTTTTACAACAAACGTTTGGTAATGTCCCCTTATGGTCCTGAAGTGAAATTCA
This sequence comes from Hylobates moloch, assembly GCF_009828535.3. Classification (NCBI taxonomy): domain Eukaryota; kingdom Metazoa; phylum Chordata; class Mammalia; order Primates; family Hylobatidae; genus Hylobates; species Hylobates moloch. Next base: position 27,428,104 of record NW_026652291.1, read on the forward strand.
TAAAAATGGCAATGTACCTACACACATAATTGTTTAGTTTTTTATTGAGACGGGGTCCTGCTATGTTGCCCAGGCTTGTCTTGAACTCCTGGGCTCAAGCAATCCTCCTGCCTCAGCCTCCCCAGTAGCCTGTGCCTGGCTACACGTAATCTTTTTTTTTTTTTTTAAGATAGGGTCTGGCTCTGTCGCCCAGGCTGGAGTGCAGTGGCCTGATCATGGCCTACTGCAGCCTGGACTTCCCTGGCTCAAGTGATCCTCCCACCTCAGCCTCCTGAGTAGCTGGGACAAAAGCTGTGTGCTGCCACACCTGGCTAATTTTTTGTAATTTGGTGGAGATAGGGTTTCACCAGGTCCCCCAGGCTGGTCTTGAACTCCTAAGATCAAGTGATCTGCCCACCTCAGCCTCCCAAAGTGCTGGGATTACAGGCATGAGCCCCACTACACTCAGACTGGCTACACATAATTCTTAAAGTCACATTGATACAGTGGGTTGCACTGGCCATTCAAGTGTGTAGGCTCTGCCTTGCCATTGGTTATGTGGTTTCCCAAAATGGTGAACAATAACTCCCATAGAAACAAATCATCCAACTTTCATGGTAATTGCATTCTTGAAAATTTCAACAGATACTAAAACCATGCAAAAAATCCTTTGCCTTTACATGTAAAATGGAGTTAGGTTGTTGATTTAGTTCATTACAAACAGGATTTTTCACTACATGCATATCCAGTGGAGCATTTGGAAACCACACAGGTCACAGGAAAATTATTTGTTGAGTGAGGCTGTGTTGCCCACAGGAAGACATCTGGCATCCCTGACCCCACCCATTCAATGACAGTAGAACTCCCCATCATTGTGATGGCCAAAAATGTCCCCACACATTTCCAGAAAGTCCCTGGAGGCAGTATAACCCCCACTAAGAACCACTGATTTAACCCAATCTTCTTAATTTACAGGTGAGAAATCAGAAAACAGGCGAGGGGGAGATTTTCCCTAAGTGCCAGCATCAACAGTTCTCTGGACTCCCATCTGAGGATCCTTCCCAGCTCCATGAGGCAGCTTGCCAAGCTGAACACCATGGGAGGAGACTGGACTCTTGCTCAGAGCTCTTTTGGGTTTCAGTGCAAATGACTCAGGAGGATTCCTATACCCCAGAAAATCAAACTCCTTACAAAAGAAAACACAGCTATAAGTGTTGGTGGGAAAGTCCTCCGAACTAGGAAATGTTATCGCATTAATCTTCCCAAACGAGCCCAAGATGTCTGCTCCACATCATCAGAAAGCTAGGAATGTTCTGGAATGGTGGAGAAATTAAGCAGAACATCCTCCTACCTTCATTTATGAGAGCCCTAAAACTATCCCAGATAAAGAAAGGCTCCCAGTTAGAGAGCAAAAACAGCAAGTAAGCACTACATGCCAACCCTGCTCAATCAGTAGCAGTTGACTGGTCTGCTGTGTTAGGTAGGATTCTGGGGTCCTATCCTAGCTCAACCTGAAAGGGTGCAGTGATCAATATGTGGAGTCTGCCTTGGCCATGGTAAGGATGGCAGCATCATGCCAGGCATTTGCCATGTCTGTTTTAGAACCCCAAACAAATCTGATTTACTCTCCTGGGACAAAAGCTCACTTATTCTACCAATGCCAATCTGTTTCATTCCATCAGTTTCCTTGTCTAAAATCTGAGGCAAATGTCTCCTTTGTGATAGTTGACACTGTTGAATTGCAGGATAAACTGCTTTGCTATGTATGGTGGTACTAGGGCCTCATCTCAGAATCTCACTCACTCATACACTCAGTACACACAAGTTGAGTGTCAGCTAGATGCCAGTCATTGGAAGTGGAGAGATTTAGCAAACCAGTGGTATTGCATATAAGAATAATTATTTTTCAAGGTTGCTAATTCATAAAATATTATGTGCCACACAAAACTCAACATTAATACTCAACATTTTTCTATCTGAAATTAACATACCCTCGGTTTAAGGGACCAATAATGACAGTGTATAACAATTGATTATAATTAGTGTCTTGAATATTTATTGTTAGGACAGCTATGTTTTGAGGAAAGTGTCCTTAAACAAAATGGCTAAATATTGGTTATCTTTAAAGTTCATTAAAGTTGCTAACCTAGAGAAAAATATCTAATATAAAATAATCATTCACCAAAAGCTGCATGTTTAATATTTATTAGAAACACAAAATTAACTCAAATGCTCTTTCATGAATTGGTTTTTAAAACCTTTAAAATGCCAACAGGGGGTGGCGAGAAAGGCAAGGCAAGAAGTAATAGGAGGGTAAATGGCTCTGAAAATAATCAAAAATACTTGATTTTGGCCAGGCACGATAGCTTATGCCTGTAATTCCAGCACTTGGGGAAGCCAAGGTAGGTGGATCACTTGAGGCCAGGAGTTTGAGACCAGCCTGGCCAACATGGAAAACACCATCTCAACTAAAAATACAAAAATTAGCCATATGGAGTGGCACACACCTGTAATCCCCTCTACTCAGGAGGCTGAGGCATGAGAATTGCTTAAACCCGGAGGCAGAGGTTTCAGTGAACCAAGATGCACTCCAGCCTGGGCCACAGAGCAAGACTCTGTCTTAAACAAAAACAAACTTGATTTTAAGTAAACTGGCCTTTGGGAGAATTGATCCTTAGGCAAACAAGTTTTTGGCAATGTGCCTATAGGCAAGTTGCCTTTAGGTGAAGAAGAACCAATCTGGTGGCAGAGGGGTAGGAGAAGGGGGAGGGGGAAGGAGGATAAGAGGCACAAGATAGGAGGCCAAGAGACCTGTAAGGAGACCAGATCTGAACCAGGTGGTGGGGAGGGAAGGAGAGGGTGGGGTGGGGAAAGGGTTGCTGTATTAGTCAGCTCTCACACTGCTATAAAGAAATACCCAAGACTGGGTAATTTACAAAGGAAAGCGGTTTAATTGACTCACAGTTCCACATGGCTGGGGAGGCCTAAGGAAACTTACAATCATGGCAGAAGGCAAAAGGGAAGCAGCCACCTTCTTCACAAGGCAGCAGGAGAGAGAAGAGCGAAGGAGGAACTTCCAAACACTTATAAAACCATCAGATCTTGTGAGAACTCACTCGCCATCATGAGAACAGCATGAGGGAAACCACCCCCATGATTGAATCACCTCCCTCCCTCCCTCAACACATGGGAATTACAATTCAAGATAGATTTGGGTGGAGGCATAGAGCCAAACCATATCATTCCACCCCTGGCCCCTCCAAAATCTCCTATCTTTTCACATTTCAAAACCAACAATGCCTTACCAACAATTCCCCAAAGTCTTAATTCATTTCAGCATTAACTCAAAATTCCAAGTCCAAAGTCTCATCTGAGACAAGGCAAGTCCCTTCTGCCTATGAGCCTGTGAAATCAAAAGGAAGTTAGTTACTTCCTAAATACAAAGGGGATACAGGCATTGGATAAATGCTCCTGTCCCAAATTGGAGAAATTGGCCAAAACAAAGGGGCTGCAGGCCTCACGCAAGTCCAAAATCCAGCAGGGCAGTCGTTAAATCTAAAAGCTCCAAAATGATCTCCTTTGACGCTACGTCTCACATCAAGGGCATGCTGATACAAGGAGTGGGCTCCCACAGCCTTGGGCAACTCCTTCACAGGCTGGTGTTGAGTGCCTATGACTTTTCCAGGCACATAGTACAAGCTGTTGGTGGATCTACAGGGGTCTGAAGAACAGTGGCCCTCTTCTCACAGCTCCACTAGGCAGTGCCCCAGTGGGGACTCTGTGTGGGGGCTTCAACTCCACATTTCCCCTTTGCACTGCCCTAGCAGAGGTTATCCATTAGCGCTCCACCCCTGCAGCAGACCTCTTCCTGGACATCCAGGCATTTCCATATGTCCTAGGAAATCTAGGTGGAGGTTCCCAAACCTCAATTCTTGACTTCCGTGCACCCGCAGGCCCAACACCATGTGGAACCGCCAAAGCCTGGGGTTTGCACCCTCTGAAACAATGGCTTGAGCTGTACCTTGGCCCCTTTAGCCATGGCTGGAACTGGAGCTTCTGGGACACAGGGCAGCAAAACCCAAGGCTGCACCCAGGCAGGGCCTTGGGCCTGGCCCACAAAACCATTTTTTCCTCCTAGGCCTCCAGGTCTGTGATGGGTTGGCTGCCACCAGGATCTCTGACATGCCCTGGAGACATTTTCCTCATTGTCTTGGTGATTCACATTTGGTTCCTCATTATTTATGCAAATTTCTGCAGCCAGCTTTAATTTCTCCTCAGAAAATGTGTTTTTCTTTTCTATTGCATGTCAGGCTGTGAATTTTCGAAACTTTTACACTCCGCTTCCTTTTTAAACATAAGTTTCCATTTCAGATCATCTCTCTCAAATTCAAAGTTACACATATCTCTAGGGAAGGGGCAAAATGCTGCCAGTATCTTTGCTAAAGCATAGCAAGAGTCATCTTTGCTCCAGTTCCCAAGAAGTGCCTTATCTCCATATGAGGCCACCTCAGCCTGGACTTCATTGTCCACATCATTATCAACATTTTGGTCAAAACGATTCAACAAGTCTCTAGGAAGTTCTAAACTTTCCCACATCTTCCTGTCTTCTTCTGATCCCTCCAAACTGTTCCAACCTCTACCCATTACCCAGTTCCAAAGTCACTTCCACATTTTCAATTATCTTTATAGTAGTGCCCCACTTTCCATAGTACCAATTTTCTGTATTAGCCCATTTTCCATACTGCTATAAAGAAATACCTGAGACTGGGTAACTTATAAAGAAAAGAGGTTTAACTGACTCACAGTTCCACATGGCTGCGGAGGCCTCAAGAAACTTACAATCATGACGGAAGGTAAAGGGGAAGCAAAGCACCTTCTTCACAAGGCAGCAGGAGAGAAAAATGAGGAGGAACTTCCAAACACTTATAAAACCATCAGATCTCGTGAGAATTCACTCAATAGCATGAGAACAGCATGGGGGAAACTGCCGCCATGATCCAATCACCTCCTTTCCTCAACACATAGGGATTACATGTGTCAGGGAGATGAGACCTGGGTGAGATCACAGAGCCAAACCGTATCAGTTGCTATAAAGGTCAAGGAGAGGTGTAAAGACTGACTCTTCTGGCTTCTGGACCACATGACTGCTGGTGGCACCATCCACTGAGATAATGAAAGCAGGTCTCCTGGTCAAAATGAAATTCTGGGAGATCCTGGCACTAAAGAGAAATACAGAGATGGTCTCCTCAAATCTTGCTTCCAGATAGGGCTGCTGACTAGCACACTGGTCCCCAAGAGTTGTCTAAATCCCTTTCTGTCCTCCCAGACTCCAGGCTCCTGGCTCACCCCTGCATGCCTTCGCCAGGGACTACAGTTCCTTAAGGCAGGCATCGTGCCAGATTCATCCTGTCTCTCCACTTCCCTCTCCTATAAATGGGCACTGAAATGGATTGAGGCATACGTAAATGGCCACATAATGAATGAAAGGCTGACTACAGCCTTTCACTATCATGGTGTAAAAAGGCATGCAAGAGACAAGGAAGAAACAACCCTTGCTCTCCAAGGACTGCACCAGGCAGGTAGAGTGTGGAAGGTGGGAGTGGAGAGAGGGGTCCAGAGAACCAGGATGGGAGGCAGTAAGGGCAGAGTGGTCTTGGAGGTTCCCCATAGAAGGTAGGACTTGAGACTTGTCACCAGTACAGAAAGCAAAGAGCCAGATCATAGATGTGGGTGAGCCTGGTGTCTATAAATCACCAAGACCAGCCTGTTCAGGAATCTCTAAATGATGGCATAACCAGGGACATGGAGAGAGAGGTGACAACCCTCAACCCTCACTCAAGCTCTCACTCTACTCAGCCAGACATATGAGATTAAGAAGAACAGAGCAGGAAAGAGAGGTTTACACACACACACAATTACAACCCAAGTTCCCAAATTTGTCCCTGGTTCAGTTTGGCTCCTATGAACCAGCCAGCCTCGCTTGCAGGCAGATAGAGAACACCCATGTGAGACTGTCGTTATGTTAAATGTTCCCAGGGATGTCTGTATCTAACTAATACTGTGATTAAGAAAACAGCTCCTGCCAACTCTCTGGGGGTGACCTGTGTGGACAGTAACTAGCAGAATCAATAAGAGAAATTAAGCCTATTCCAGCTAAATAGCCAGCTCTAAGAACCCCATGGGTCATTTGAACACAGGCATGATTTGACAAAAATATATCCACACAACTGGCATCCAGCCAGAATTACATGGGCCTTTCTGCTTTTTTTTTTTCCTTTCTGCTGTTTTTGACCAGAAAATGGAGACTATAAAGTAACTTATCAGTAGCCCTTACTCTCATAATCTCAACAACAGCAATAAGAACTCATCGCAATTTAACCCTGTTTGCTCTCATTCAGCTCTCTGGAGAGTGTCCAGTCTGTTGATGTCTTTTTATTTTCTATCCCTGTAGACATATGAAGATTCTCCTCTAGACTTCTCTAAGCTCTCACAGTTCCCAGATGGATCCAGGGCCCTTAAAGATAATAGCTGCAATGCTCAGGGCTCTTTCAGTTAAAAATTAGATAACCAATTTAAAGTAATTTACACAAAAAAAATGGGGGTGTGGGAAAGATTGCAGACTTATTGGTTCATATTATTGAAAAATCAGAGGTGGATCTGGCCTGAAGGAATGACTACATCCAGAGGTTCAAATGATGAAGAAGGTGAGATAGCCCCTGGATCTTCACAGCCAGCAGAAAATTATTTTTCAGAGCTCCAGCTGAAAGATACAGGAAGTTCTGCTTGAAGGCATGAGCCCACACTGAAATCAATCTCTGTGGCCAGAGGGGTGGCCATCTGTCTACTCCCCTGGCCTGTGGGAGATGCAGAGGTCAGCACACTTGCAGGAATGGACGGGAGTCCTGTTAAAGCTGCAAAGGATGCTAGGTAGATAAACTGTCCACTACCAAGCTATGTATCTGTTGGTTTTTTACTGTTGCTTTTCGCTGTCATGCTTACTGGCACTGGCACTATCTATTCATGTTCACCATAGCCCTCTGAGAAGGCCAACCTGCAGATAACCATGGCTATTTCACAGAAGGGGAAGTGGAGGCTCAGGGAACAAAGCCAACTGCCCAGTGGTAGTAGAACTAGGATGATGGACCAGACCTCCAGCTGCCTGGCCCAGTGTGGGTGACACTGGCCGCTGCCCAGAGAACCCATTCCAGGCCAAAGGCAGGGAAAGATCAGAGCCTACTTGGGACACCTCCTGCCATCATATTATTCTGGATATAAACTACTACAAATCAGAACTCACTTCTAATCAGCTCATCAAAACATCTGAATGTTTATGATTTCTCTCCTAAATCCCTTCACAGTATTGTCACTTCTCCCTAAACACTTGGGAGGGAGAGAAATAGATGAAAAAGGAAGAACTTCTATATTCCTATTTACTATTAGGCAGAATTGAATTTCTGCCAACATAACTCCCCTTACAAAGATTTCCCTAGAAAGGGGCATGTCCCAGCATCCAGAGAGGCCCAAGGTGGTAGGGGTCTGATGCCCTGCTGGGTGGGTGAGCTCTGGGCTATACAGGCCCCTGCTCTGTGCAAAGAGATGACTGCTCAGGGGGGTACCCCTGACCAGCTGCACCCACTGTAGGAATAATATAGTTTGGATATTTGTCCCTGCCCAAATCTCATGTTGAATTATAATCCCCAGTGCTGAAGATGGGGCCTGGTGGGAGGTGTTTGGGTCATGGAGGCCAGTCCATCATGGCTTGGTGATGTCTTCGTGATAGTGAGTTATCGTGAGATCTGGTCATTTAAAGGGTATGGCAACTCCCCTCCCACTCTCGCTCTTGTTCCTGCTTTAGTCATGTGACGTTTCAGCTCCCGCTTTGCATTCAGCCATGACTATAAGCCTCCTGAGGCCTCATCAGAAGCTGAGCAGACGCCCAGCGCCATGCTTCCTATACAGCCTGCAGAATCATGAGGCATTTAAACATCTTTTCTTTATAAATTGCCTAGTCTCAGTTATTTCTTTATGGTAATGCAAGAACAGACTAACAGGCAGAGCCACAGAAGCCCACCACTGCTGCAGGAGCCCACCAGCTCCAGACTGAGGACATGGTGGGAAGGTAGAAAGCGTCCAATCTCTAGCAGCCTTGGCAGGACTGGGCTCTGTGGAAGCAGCCTACTCCAGCAAAGGAAAATAGAAAGTCAAGGACACAGCATGTGGTCAGTGGGTGAGAGGCCAAGCTTTGGCTACAGACTGCCTCAGTTCAAAGCCTGAGCCTGCCATTCATTGCCTGTGTTGCCTCCTGAAAACAATTTACTCACCTGTACAAAGGGGACAATGGTGGTCACTTGACTTCAGAGTTTCACATGAGTTGAAATTGAATCCATGCAAAGAAGCTAGTATGTGGTCAGTGCTACCTTAGCATTCCCAGGCCTACCACAGGATTCAGTGGTGTGGCAGGTAGAATAAAGCCTCCCTGCCCCACAAAGATACCCACTTCTTATTCCCTGGAACCTGTAACTGTTACCTTGCATGGCCAAAGGACTTTACAGGAAAATCAAAAGGACTTTTCAGGAAAGTGATTACATTAAGAATCTTGAGATTGGGAGATTTTCCTGGATTATCCAGGTGGGCCCAAATTAATCACAAGGATGTTCCTAAGAGGGAGGTAGGAGGGTCAGAGTCAGAGGTGACAGGGGAAGCAGAGGTTGGAGTGATGCAGCCATAAGCCAAGGAATGCAGGCAGCCTCTACAAACTAGAAAAGGCAACAAAACAGATTCTCCTTCAGAGTTTCCAGAAAGCAAGCAGCCTGGCTGATGCGTTAATTTTTGGACTTCTCACCTCCAGAACTATAAGAAAATTAATTTGTGTTGTTTTAAGCCACTCACTAAGTTTGTGGTAATTTGTTTTAGCAGCAATAACAAACTAATACAAATGATCATTGTGTCCTGACACAGGCCTCCTGACCGCCTCCTCCAAGCCATAGGTGTAGGGAGCATTTGATTAAAGACACTCAGAAGGAAGCTCCTCACACTCTAAAAGCACCCCGTTCATGTTCATTTCTCCAACAGATATTTATCATGTGTCTACTCTTGCACGTAACCCATGCCCGCAGCTACACTCAGCAAGGACAGAGGACAGGAGGGCTCATCAGAGACCCAGGCTCTTCCCATCCTTCTGATGGGCTCCCCCAGCCTGTTGGATTCTCATGTACAATAGAGTCTGACTCCATTTCTGGTGTTGACCTCTGACAGCTTTCAAGCCCTGCGCCTCCCACTTACCCTTTTGCCCAGGTCTGGCCAGCCTATAAGAAAGCTCAAGGCCTCCCCACTCGTAGCTGGTGGGGAAGTTCAAGCCAGGCAAACCCTAGCCATGCATGGGAACCCTCATCCTGGTTCCACCCCAGCCACAATAAAAAACCAGAGCCATTCTGCCCCAAGTACCTCTCATTCAGGTTTCACTCCAGACAGAACCTGAGCCCTTCTCCTTGGGGAATCCTTGTGCTATTTACTACATAAGTAATAAAATTTATTTCACATTAATTCATTGGTGCCTATGAGGCCTCAGTCCAACATCCATAAATTCTGGGAGGGGGGTACTACCCAGCATTGAGCAGAGAAGGCAAGTACCTGTATGAGCTCAGGCTGCCATAGCAAAGTACCATAAAGTGCATGGCTTAAACAACAGAAATTGGTTTTCTCATAGTTCTGGAGGCTGGAAGTCCAAAGTCAATGTGCCAGCCCAGTTGGTTTCTGGTGCTGTCTTCCTGGCTTGCAGACAGCCAACTTCTCACTATGTCCTCATATGGCCTTTCCTTTGTGCACATGTGGAGAGAAAAAGAGCTCTGGTGTCTCTTCCTCTTCTTACAAGGACACCAATCCTATTGGTTTAGGGCCCCAGTCTTATGACCTCATCTAACTTCATTAATTCCTTTAAGGCCTAATCTCTAAATAGTCACATCTGGGGTTGGGACTTCAACATAAGAATGTTGGGGGAACATAATTCAGTCCATACAGTGGCCAAACAAAACATCATACTGTGCTTATTGCCTCAAGGTCACAAAATAGCTGCTGTAGTTCCAGACATCCAAAACCACACATCAGTCTCCCCTACAGGAAGAAAGAGCAAGGGGCAACACTAACTATACCCTTATCAACTTCTAAAGAAAAACTCCACTGGACGTGGTGGCTCACTCTGGGAGGCTGAGGCAGGCAGACGACTTGAGGCCAGGAGTTCAAGACCAGCCAGGCTAATGTGATGAAACCCCATCTCTAATTAAAAAAAAGAAAAGAACAACTTGTCCAGAAGCCCTCCATAAGATTCCCCTTCACCGCACATGTCATGTGCCACTTCTAGCTGCAAGGGAGGCTGGGAAAGCAAGAGCTAAGGGGGTTGGAAATAGCCTGCCACAGCAGCTAATAATAAAAATAAAACATATTTATGGAGGACTTACTGTGGTTTATCTTCTCCAAACACTTCTCCAAGTATACAGTATCTACTATCTAACTTGATCCTCCCAATGTACCCTATGAGGCAGGTACTATTATCTCTGCCATTCAAATTTGGGAATTGAGGCCAGAGAGGTTGGGTTACTTGCCTAAGATCACACAGAACGCTGAGGGCAAAAGGATTTGAGCTTAGGCCAACTCAAGGGCCCAGCCCTTAATTACAACCCTATGCTGCCTCAGAGACAGGCAGTGTGGGGTCGTAATTAAGGGCTGGGTCCTTGAGTTCACCATCCATCAACAGAGGTCTTTAGATGCTGATGTGTACATGCTTACTTTTAGCAAGAGAAAGCAAGCAGTGGGCAGGGAAGGAGACCTCCCACCCATTACAAGCAAGCAGTGGGCAGGAAAGGAGACCTCCTACCCACTACACAGCCCTGACAGCTGAGTTGTCCTGACAGCTCCAAAAGGACAGGGAACAGCCAGGGCCCCTGACCTCTGTCCCCAGTTCAACAGCCTAGGGAGCCAGGAAGGTCTTCATGTCCCATCCAGGGTCAGCCTTGGAAAGAAAAAAGTCCACACTGCTGACCATCTGTCCCTCCAGCCTTCCCTCTCCATGATTACCCACCTATAGAAAGGGCCACCGACCACTTCCAACATTCATTACCCAGGGCACATGGGCTTGATACAGCTGGCCACCAGCTCAGGTGAGACACTGGCTGGCCCCTGCTGTCCCAACAGGTGGCTGCCAGGTTGGGTTGGTGCAGAGGGTTCCAAGCCCACCACTCATGGGGACTGATCAGAGAGCTCCATGCCAACACCCCACTGGGGAGTCCCATTTCTAGAACCGCAAATACGCCTGGAAAACAAAATCAGTAGTGCCAGACCTACCTTTTGGGAAGAAGGGCTCAATGTTCACGTTTCTGATGTTACATCCATTTGTCATTACATTTCTGTGTATGCATAAAGAGTGAATTTGTGGTGAATATAAACATGAAAGCCACACCACCCTTTGTATTACCTTCTTGCAGCATATCTGCAGCTTTTAGTTTCCAGAGCGCCTTTTAATTTGGGAGTAGCCAGTCTCTCCTAATCTCAAAGAGGTGCTGCCTAATGCCCACAGGTGGGGTTCATGAGCTGCATTTCTTCCTTCTCTGGAAGACACCTGGAAGGGGTGAGAGCCTGAAGCAGAAGTCCCAACCCTGACTGGTGAGCATTAAAGAACAAAAGCAGTAAGTCATGTTGATATCTTGTTCTCTGGATAGGATACAATGAGAGGGCCACTTTCACCTGTGTTGTGTTTGTTTTAAAACCCCTAACCCCAGTCTAATCATGAGAAAACACCAGACAAACTCAAACTGAGACACATTCTACAAAACGCCTGAGCAGTACTCTTCAAAAGTGTCAAGGCCATGAAAGACAAGGAGAGTCAGACAAACTGTCACAGATAGGAGGACATTAAGGAGACATGACAACGGAATGCCAGGGGGCATCCTTGATGGGGTCCTGGGACACAGAGGACATGAGTGAGGAAACTGATGCAATCTAAAGACAAAACACAATTCTAAAAAAAAATGCCTGGCCCCCGGCCAGGTGCAGCAGCTCAGACCTGTAATCCTAGCACTTTGGGAGGCTGAGGCGGGCAGATCACTTGAACCCAGGAGTTCAAGACCAGCCTGGGCAACATAGCGGGACCCCATCTCTACAAAAAAAAAAAAATGCAAAAAAAATAGCCAGGCATGGTGGCACATGCCTGTAGTCCAAGGTACCTGGAAGGCTGAGGTGGGAGGATCACCTGAGCTCAGGAGGTCAAGGCCACAGTGAGCTGTGATCGCACCTCTGCACTCCAGCCTGGGTGACAGAGTGAGGCCCTGTCTCAGAAAGATGCCTGGCCCCAGTTCAAACCAATTAAATCAGAACTGTGAGCATTTGAAGCTTTCCAGGTGGTTGCTCTGGGCAGGTAGGGTTGAGAACCATAGATCAGTGATTTTGAATCTGAATGTGAGCATCAGAATCCCCAGGAAGGCTTATTAAAACAGATGGGTGGGTCTCCCCCAGAGTTTCTGATTCAGTGAGTCTGGAGTGAGACCCGAGAATTTGCATATTTCAACAAGTTCCCAGGTGATGAGTGTGCTGCTGGTCCTGGGAACACACGTTCAGAACCACTGACCTAGATCCTTGCAACTCAAAGTATAGACCAGCAGCATCGGCATCACCTGGGAGCTGGTTAGACATGCAAAAACCTCAGGCCTCATCCCAGACTCACTGAGTCAGAACCTGCATTTTAACAAGATCCCAAGTTATGCATTTATGCATGAAAATCTGAGAGGGATTGCTCTAGAATGAATGTGCAGGGAGAGGGAATGAGGAAATAGGAGCTGAAATGGTAGGGGTCAGGGAGGCTTAATATCCATCATTTCACCAGTCTTAAGAGTCTATCCTTTCTTCTCACACACAGGAAAGTGAAAAATAGGAGCAAACATCAGAGGAACTTTGCAATAATCAAGTCAAAAGCAGAAATGAGCAGAAAAAGCCTTCACTGCCCCCAGCAGTGCTGGCCAGGGGCACAGCGACCTGGCTGGGAGGGTGTCCTACCTAACTGATGGCAGGGCTGAGGTAGCTTCTGCAGAAACCAAGCAAACCAGGCCAGGAGGTACTGACTGCAAGGAAAAGGACATGGCAAGTAGAGCCCAGGGTTTAACATTTACCCTTCCGAGGGCTGATCCTGCCCTTCCTTCAGTAAAGGAGTGAAAACCAAGTCAGTCTGTGCAGCCCTGTAATAGACTTTGCTTCCCAGGAAGGAAAGAGTGGGAGGGACAGGGAGAAGGAAGCAAGGAGGAAGGGGACAAAAAGGAAAAACAGGAAGAAGGGCAGAGGCTTTTTGAACAAATGGCTCCTTATCAAACAGCTTTTTTTTTTTGAGACAGAGTTTCTCACTCTTGTTGCCCAGGCTGGAATGCGATGGCGCCATCTTGGCCCACTGCAACCTCCGCCTCCCAGGTTCAAGCGATTCTCCTGCCTCAGCCTCCCGAGTAGCTGGGATTACAAGCACCCGCCACCATGCCCAGCTAATTATTTTTGTATTTTTAGTAGAGACGGATTTTCACCATGTCAGTCAGCCTGGTCTCGAACTCTTGACCTCAAGTGATCCCACCTGCCTCAGCCTCCCAAAGTGCTGGGATTACAGGCATCAGCCACCACCCCCAGCCCCAAACAGCTTTTACCAAAATGTTGTGGGGTGGGCTGCGGCGGGGGGCGGTGGGGGGGGGCGGGTGACGGGAGCTGATCTTCCCACAGTTCACATTTGACAAGTTACCAGTGGCAGTGGTACCTGGTCACTTGGCATTCAGGACCTCTCTTTAAATATGGGCCCTCCTGATCTAGCCCAAGAAATAGCACCACTCCACTGGGGCAGGCTGCCAGGAAGACACCACCCTCTGTGGTTCTTTCATACTGTTGAGATCATACATGATCACCAGCTCCCAGCTTGGATCCTAGCTCCTCGTGGCTACACTC